>NW_028274821.1:27969486-28617942 GCF_037043125.1 Eumetopias jubatus
CATCTGCCAGAGTCCATACACTACTCCCCAGTTCTGATCTATAGTGACAGTACTAACAGCTTGGATAAATCCTTCAAAGGAGCATATAAGTTAATCCAGAAAAAAATTGGCTTGTCAAAATATTTGTGTCAGTCCAGCGCTTTCAAACCCTTACTAATAAAATTTTTCCAACTCCATTTGCTGTGTAAGATCCCATAATTAACCTTCCAACAGTGATTCATTTTGGTTGGAATTAAAAACCTTCACAAAAATAAATACAATTTCTTGTACAGCTATCATCTGAGGACATCTAAATTATTCACAAGCAATATCCTGTCTTCATCATCGTATCCATTTGAATTTTTGGGTTGCAAGCAATCAAAACCAGATTGAGCTAATTTAAGTAAAAATGGAGTTTATTGAATGACTCACAGAATGGGAAACAAGATTAAAGAAACAGGTTTCATGAGGGAGTAAAAGCTAAATGTTAGTCTTTCTGGAGTAATACTCATGAATGAATGAATGAATGAATGCTGTTTTCCAGCTCTTCCTAACCTTCAGACCCCAAGGGAAGAATGTGATTGAAATTGAGATCACAAGCCCACTCCATGGCAGGTGAATGAGAGACATCTTGGACACCAGGCTGACCAGCATTATATCTAACAGAAGGGGTATTGTTTTCCAAAGGAAAATTGAGGTGTGATTTCAAAGGAGTAGAGCATGGATCCTTGATATTCAAAAACAATGGAGCACCATATATAAATGTACATCACCATAACTATTATGCCTATATTGCCCATGGAAAAAGGTAATATTTTTGAGTGTTAAATCAGTTGTAGCAATGTTGTGTTCAAGTATCACCTGAAAACCACCTGGCTCTTGGCCATTAGCCCTGCCTTAACTTATGGCAATGTAAAATAGGAAGACAGATGCTGCTTACAAACATTAGAATATCTTCCTAGCATCCAAAAGATCATTTTGGGTAAATTTTAAAGAGCAGGTAAGAGAAAGAACATGCTTTTGCTGATACTTCTGACCCTGGATTTGAGGGAAATCAGTATCTTGTGAAAACTTTTCTTTATGCCTCTCAGATTCCTGTTGATTTTAGACTCATATCATCTATCATTTTTTACTTTAATCCCTCTATCACCAGAAGATCTAGTATGTTATATTCAGTTTATTAAAAAGGAGATAATTGGGGCATCTGGGTGGCTCAGTAGGTTAAGCGTCTGTCTCTGTCTCAGATTATGATCTCAGGATCCTGGGATTGAGGTACCCCTCCTTCCCCCTACCACCACCGCATCCTCCGTGCTCAGTGGGGAGTCTGCTTCTCCCTCTTCCTTTACCCCTCCCCCCACTTGTGCTTTCTCTCTTTCTTAAATAAATAAATAAAATCTTTTTTAAAAGACAGGAGATAATTACATTTAAGCATAAAAATCAGAAAAATCTAAAAAAAAAAAGAAAGAAAAACACCAAACAACCCAGAATGATCAACCTAGCAGGGTAGTGATTTCTTTCCCCCCAAAAGTTGTCAAGCAAAGATAACTATTGGCCATGGGAGTGGCATCCTGCTTTGTGTCACTAATAGCTAGATCTTATAACCAATGATAAGAATTGTAACTCTAAATCTATTTAATACCAATATGGAATCTCAAAGCACAACCAGACAGTTGTATAAAAGGAATATATTATCACTTTCACCCAGAAATTGCTTAAATCTTAACACCCAAAGAGGCTAAATTGAATTTATTTATGAAAAATTATAACTAATGAAAAGTATAATATGTTTTTCCAGCAAGACAGGGTATTATTTTGAGCCAGGCTTTTAGAGCAGTTGAAGCAAGTAATTCTAGTCAAAGCAAGGATTTTTTTTTTTAAGATTTTATTTATTTATTTGTTTATTTATTTATTTATTTATTTGACCGAGAGAGAGAGCAGGAGAGCACAGGCAGGGGGACTGGGAGAAGCAGCCCCCTTTTGGGCTTTCTCCCAGGACCCTGGGATCATGACCTGAGCCAAAGGCAGTCACTTAACCAACTGAGCCACCCAAGTGCTCCAAGGATTTTTAAATGGAAAATTACTTCATTTTTTTTTTTTCAGAGCGAGAAGGAGAGAGATCAAGGTGGGGTGGGGGGGGCAGAGGGAGATAGAGAGAGAGAATCTCAAGCAGGCTCCACACTCAGCATGGAGCCTAATGCAGGGCTTGATTTCAAGCCCCTTAAATCATGACCTGAGCTGAAATTAAGACTCAGATGCTTAACTGACTGAACCACCCGGGCACCCCTAAAATTACTTCATTGTTAATGATATTTCTAAGTTCTACACTTTGATGTAATAGAAGAGCATGATAACATATTAAAGCATGCTATCAATTGCACTGAAGCAGACATTGTCCAAGACAGCAAAAATTGGGAACATAAAAACTTTATGAGGCTATCAAAGAGGAAAGAAAAGCTCATAAAACCTCATAAGACTCTAAATGTAATAATCAGTGATAAAGTATCTTTTAACATGTAAAATTAAAATCCTTTCTAAATAAACTAAAATGCTGCTAAAATAATAGCAATTGAATTTCACATATATACATTATTATCAAACTGGTACTTCTAGAGTTGAAGCTCTTCAGAGGATTGTAGATCTCTAATCATTTCTTAAAGTGCTTAATGAATGCAAACAATCTAAAATTCCCTGTCAATAAGAACTGATTAAGTAAATCCTGATGCATGCATTCAATGACATACCACACAGCCATAAAAAAGAATGAAGGACACTATCAAGTCCTGATAGAGAAATCAAGGTCTCTATCAATTTACATTAGCCACCATTTGAGGAAAAAGAGAAATAAATAAGGGAATGTTTGCACATTTGCTGCCATGTGCATTGAATATCTCTGAAGGATGCATTAGAAACTGGTAGCACTAGTTGCTTCTAAAGGGATCCAGGGAGCTGAGGCCAGTACTAAAGGGAGGTTTTTACCCAGCATCCTTTTTTTTCTCTTAGATTACCACAATGTGAATGTACTACCTATTCCTTATATAAAGAAAATGAATGTTTAAATTCTGCAAGTCATTAAATTGCTTTAAAAACAGATAAAGTTATGGTATACCAAATCCAGAACTACCTGATAGCGCTATCAAAAGAAATTTTGTCAGTTTGGTAGACTACCTTCATAGGAGAATGAGGATTGGTCTCAACCTTCACTAACACCCTATTGTTCTTTCTTTGGGCCTCTGTTAGGAACATAAAACCCTCAGGGTGCCTGGGTGGCTCAGTCGTTGGGCGTCTGCCTTCGGCTGAGGTCATGATCCCAGGGTCCTGGGATCGAGCCCCACGTCGGGCTCCCTGTTCCGCGGGAAGCCTGCTCCTCCCTCTCCCACTCCCCCTGCTTGTGTTCTCTCTCTCACTGTGTCTCTCTCTGTCAAATAAATAAATAATATTTTTTTAAAAATTAAAAAAAAAAAAAGGAACATAAAACCCTCGATTACCAGGTGGCAACAGGTAAATCCACTGGTACTGAGCAGAGTCAACAGCACCACCGGCGGATAATCTTCCTCATTATTCTTTCTGGCAGAAGACAGACCCAAAGCAATGTGCACACAATAGAAACAGATATATATGATAGAGCACTCCTAATTTTTTATAATTCAGCCTAAAACTTCTGTTCTGAGTCCCCCCTCTGCCATAGTGTAATATTCCCCCCTTCTTTCCCAAGAATGGCATCTAAGGTCTAGAAAGCTTTCACTGTGCCAAGGGACTAGGGCAGGGGAGGAAGGTGGCATCTGATGGTGTGTGAAGGCATCTGTTAAGATGTCCATCACCCCACCTGGTCCCCCATCACTGTCTATCCCTCCTGTCTGGGAGGGTCTCCAACAACCCCAAATAAATGAGGCTCATCACTTTCCCTCTGGTTCTCCCATTCACCTTCCTTGCTGCTTAAAGAATCTCTTTTTCTGTCCTGGGAGAAGGAATCCTTGCTGTGACTCATGCTGTTTTCTACCAGATCTTCTGTCTGTCTGCTGTCCTCTCTAGTCCCCTTCTAGTCTGCTAAAACTCAAATGCCAAGAATATATTTCTTTTTTTCTTTTTGAATTTTTATTCCTTGCATGAGAATCTTATGTTTTTGGTTTTGTTTTTAGAATATATACTCTAATTTTTTCCAACTTTTTTTGAGATTCTTTTTTTTATCATTGAAGTATAACTGACATATAATGTACAACATAGTGATTCAATAATTCTATACATTACTCAATGCTCACTATGATTTGTACAGTTAGCACCCGTTACCACATGACATTATTGCAATATTATTGATCATATATCCTATGCTGTACTTTTCATCTACACAACTTCTTTATTTTATAACTGGAAGTTTGTACCTCTTAACAACTTTCACTTATTTTGCTCATTCCCCCCAACCCCTCCCCTCTGGCAGCTACCAGTCTGTTTCTGTTTTTTGTTTATTTGTTGTTTGTTCATTAGTCTTATTTTTTAGATTCTACATATAAGGGAAATCATATGGTATTTATCTTTCTCTGTGTAACTTATTTCACTTAGCATAATACTTTCTAGATCCACCCATGTTGGCACAGGTGGCAAGATCTCATTCTTTCTATGGATGAATAATATTCCATTTCATATATTTATATATATCACATCTTATTTATCCATTCATCTATCAGTGGACACTTGGGCTGTTTCCATATCTTGGCTATTGTAAATAATACTGCAATGAACATAGGGGTACATATACTTTTCAAATTAGTGTTTTTGTTCTCTTTGTGTAAATACCCAGTAGTAGAATTACTGGGCGGTATGTCATTTCTATTTTTCATTTTTTGAGGAAACTCCATACTGTTTTCCAGAGTAGTTGCACCAATTTCAATTCCTACCAACAGTGCACAAGGGTTTCCTTTTACCCCCATCTTTAGCAACACTTGTTTTTTCTTGTCTTTTTGACACTAACCATTCTGACAGGTATGAGGTGATATCTCACTATGGTTTCAATTTGCATTTCCCTGATGATGAGTGATATTGAACATCTTTTCATGTGTCTATTGGCCATCTGGATGTCTTCTTTGGAGAAATGTCTGTTCAGGTCCTCCGTCCATTTTTTAATTGGATTTTTTTAGTGTTGAGTTGTATAAGTTCTTTATATGTTATGGATATACAACCGTTATCAGATAGTAATTCGAAACTATCTTCTGTTATTCAGTAGGTTACCTTTTTATTTTATTGATGATTTCCTTCATTGTGCAAAAACTATTTATTTTGGTGTAGTCCCAATTGTTTATTTTTGCTTTTGTTCCCCTTGCAGGGAAACATATCTAGAAAAATGTTGCTGAAGTTGATGTCCAAGAGATTATTGCCTGGTGTTTTCTTTTAGGAGTTTTATGGTTTCACATCTTACATTTAGGTCTTTGTGCATGATCAGCCTGAGCACGCAACAAAGGGGAAGTGCAAAGGAAAGAAAGGACAAAGAAAAGAAAACTTTGGTTAATATTTCATAATATTATACAATCATATAGAAATGCCAGAAGATGGAAAAGTCTTTGAGAATGAATTTGAATATGAGTATAAAAAGAAAAGTTAAAAGAAAATTGAAAACTTTACCTATCAGTGATGTCTGCTAACTTTTTTCTTGTCTTTTTTCTTTCTACTTTGTTGTTGTCGTTGTTGTAGCCCAGAATATCTGAATGCTGAACACTTCCTGGCAGAGCATTTGGAAAATCTTCGCTTTCCAACCTATATATTTTGGTTGTCCTAAATTTATTTTCTCCAGTCCAGCATCCAGTTAGGATCAAGCTTGCTTGGATTCTCATGGAAAGGAGAGGGTTCTAGCTTGACTATAACCCTAACAGGCATCTGAGAACAAATTAAATCTAAACATCAGCTATAAAGAAAAGGATCCTAATCCAAAATCCTAAGAGCTTCAGAGTGGAGACAGTTCGGTCCCTTGTTCCAGGTCCTAAGAAGGTGAGGGCTCCGCCTCATGTGCATAAGGCCGCACCCAGCTTCCTTGAGCAACACTCTTGAGCACTACCTGGGACTCTCTATGGATGGAGGCTTCAGGCACACAACATTCTTGCTCAGAATGAGTCAGTCAAACTGAGAGTTCATTACGTGAGCAATAAAATCTTAAGATTTAGGAGGGACACCGGTGTATAGTTGGAAGCAGAAGTATACAGAATGTGGGCTCTGGAACTGGGTCCAAATCCTGGCTCTACCATGTGCCAGCTGTGTGAACTTGAAGTAAGTGACCGAACCTTTCTGTGCCTTTTTTGACATATCTGTAAAGGAAGGATAATAATAGAACATTTTTAGTAGGGTTTTTATGAGGATTACATGAGAAAATATTGAGAGAAGGCTTTATATGGTGCGTCACCCAGAATGCCTCAGTAAATGCCAATCATATGACTTTTTTATTTAGTTGCATGGTCAAATCCCTGCTATGACATTCCTAAGAAATGGTGCAAATCACCCTAAAAAGTGGTAAGTGAGAAGACAGGAGAAGGATGCCAAGAGTGTGAAAAAAGAGAAAGAGGGGGCTGAGCAATGTCTTTTAACAACTGGCATTCCAACTAATCAGTTGGAGTGGCCCTCCTTGACCCATAGCACTGGAGAGTCTCACACTCCCTCCCTCAGCACGTCACATAGAGATCCTGTTAAGTCTGCTCAGGGTAGGAACTATTAATTTTTGTACCCTCAGAGCCTAGCACCTCGTATGTGCTCAATAAATAAATGTTGAACTGAGCTAATTATCTTGTTTTTCCTCTGCGGTGTCACAGCAGTGCCCTAAACATGGGGGAAAAAAAATAGAGAATGATGAAGGGAGGAACCAGGGAATGTTCTTTCTCCTTTCCTAGTTCTGACAAGAGCCTCCAGTCAGTACATCTCAAAACTGTGCTCCGCCCATCTCCATGCAGGCTGGCAGATGATCAGATGGGCAGAACCCTCCAGGTCCTGCTGTCATCTGGGCCCTTTCTCTGAGTTTTCCAGAATTCTCCTCAGGAAATGTAGACTGCTGGCAGAGGCAATCCTCCTTCCCCTTCTCTGCTTTTCTAGAGGGCTTCACTCATGCTCAAATCTTCCTCTCATCCTTAAGACTCTAAGGAAACCAAAAACAGTTTTTTCTTCAAAAGGCAAAGCTGATGCCTGAGGTATTGCTAAGAGTTCCATACTAGATATAAAATAGCTATGACTTTTATATAATTACAAATTTAATGATACATAAAATTCATTATTTAAAGTAAGAAAAGTGGTTTTGAAAGTCTTTGACTCTTGCTCACAGGGTAAAATATATATTATGTAAAAAGAACAGTGTGACAACAGGCACAATGGGAGTTAACAGGTATTACCACTCACTCCTACGGGATTTTTAACTTTTCTTCTTGCCCTTGCATTCCAGAGCCTTCCTCTACTTCACACAAACCTCCCTTGGAAACTTGGTGTTTGCACACTGCCAGGAGATACCCTGCAACCCGACCCCAAGTCCAATAATAGTCATGGAGAGAAACTGCCAAAACATACGAATCATAATCAATTTAAGAAACATAACATATATCCACCTACTTATTAACTGATATCTTACCCCTTACCTGAGAAGCACCTTATGAGAACAGGGAGAGATTTTGAAGGGACATCTTGGATGCGTAGCTTCATAACTGGCATTGCCCATGGTTGTTAACGGATCCTGTCAGCTTAGACAGTCATGGGTCCACTGTCAACATTTATTCATTTAACAAACATCAGCACCATTTGAGCCAAGGCCTAAAGGAAGTATGAGGGTGAGTCATGCAGGTATGTGCAGGCAGAGGAGGCGGGGTACCTGAGGCAGAAGTAGGTTGGCATAGCTCACCATCACCCCCCACCCAAGACCCTTCCTCCAGCAATTCAAAGTTTCAAGACAAGACAGTGAAGAATTCCACTTCTCTCCATACCAAGAGTGAGTCTCCAGCAAGAACTTAACTCACTCTCCTAATAACTGAAGCAAGAGTTTACTCTCTCCTCAAGTTAAAATCCAGCCAGACCCTGCAAGGGTGGCTCATGGATTCACAAAAAGAGAAAAATGGAAAAATAAAGAACACAGAGCAGGTAGAAAAAGTAGAGGAGAAAGAAAAAAGGCAGAAGAGGAATATCCACATGGAAGAGACCCACAATACGAAACCTTGGATCTTAGAGCTTATATCTCATCATGAGCCAACATGAATGCATACTCTGGACACAGTGCAAATGTTACTATGGTATCTCAAGAGGCAAAAGAAGCAAGACTAAAAGTCTTTGAATTAACAGTGTGTGAACCTGTAGGGGTGCCAGGGTGGCTCAGTCAGTTAAGCAGCTGCCTTCTGTTCAGGTCATGATCTCAGGGTCCTGGGATTGAACCCTGTGTCAGGCTCCCTGCTCAGTGGGGAGTCTACTTCTCCCTCTCCCTCTGCCTCTCCCCCTGCTCCTGCTCTCTCTGTCTCTCTCTCAAATAGATAAAATCTTTTAAAAAAACAACAACAACAATGTGTGAACATATAAAACACAGTACCACACAAACATAAGACCCAAGTGCATTGTTTCAACACTAATCCTTATAATGATTTAAGCAATCACATTTTTGATATCTATCTGTATAAACTAAGGCAAGCAATTTTGCCTGAGTACTAATAATTTTGTCTCTACAAAAATGCATTTGATGAAATGATGGGGTTACCTGGTTAAAAAGAGTTCATTCATTTCTGTGAATTATCAGGAAAATAAGTATTTTCTTTCTTAAGCTCTTTTAAAAAAATCTGCACTTAAAAAGCCTTTCTCACCCCAAAAATAAATAAATAAAATAAAAAGCCTTTCCCTCTGATCTATTTTTATATGTATTTCAGTGTTTCATGGTATTTATATCCCATGAATTATTTTATTTCAAATATGCCAAATAAAGCCATTTCTTTACCATATTTCTAATACACAAAAGCCTTTTCATTGTATCTCGAAAGATCTCTTTCAAATCAGCATCAAGGGTTATTTGAAATTTATAAAAATAAGAAGTTGAATGAACAAATGCTAACGTTTTTGTTAGTAAGGTCTTTCTAGGACACTTCTTTGAAACTTTGTAAATGACTTACACCACAGGCTACTGGCCCTTCAAATACTCTGAATCCCATCCTTAATACCAGGGAGCAGGGATTCTGGGCTCCCAAGCAGTGCTGAACCCATACAAAGCACTCGATAAATAGGTACGGATTGAGACACCTATTAACCCTTTCTTGTGCTCAACCACCTGGCAAAGAAATGGTTGCACTGGGTTTTCTGACTGAGCTGTGATTTGGCTGAGAAATTCTTATCACTGAAGGGGCTTTACCTGGAAGATGTTACATAAAATAATACTAAGAATTCATCAAAGAACAATAGCTCGTGATTTTTCTCGTTATCAATGCAAAAGATTTGCATTCAAAATTTAGGATATTGAATTTAGTGTTTGACCTTGGATTTTTCTGGATACTTTTGTATACAAAGAAAAGAAAATCATTTCTAAGGTATTTTCAAAACATAATGGGCAGCACCAATTTATATTTAATTACCTAAGAAGTACTCTATGTGCCAAGAACAAAAATCTAAAATCTAACTCTAAATCTAAATCTAATTATTCAACTTTAAGAATTGACAACAGCCTAGAATGTGGCCACTAAAAATAAATAGATAGCCCACTCAGTGGTGTCTAGGTTCCTGGTTAAAAATAGAGGAGTGACTTGTCTTCTCTTTGAAACAAACCACACATAAAAGAAAAAAAATGTATTTACTGCATCTTTAACAAAACTAGAACTATGTCATAATTTTGAAACATATTTATGGAAGAAGGACTGCAAAGCGCAACAAAAACTGATTTGGTGAAGGGAAGGGAGGTGCGGTGGGGATTGCTATGTGTTCACAAGACTCGTTTCCTTTTCCTGCTTAGCAGACAGCTCGACTACATTTCCCAGCCTCCCTTGCAGTTAGCTTCAGCATGCCCCTGAGCTTTGACTCATAGCATATGAGAGGGAATGTGTCACTTCTGAATAAAGTGTTTAAAAAGGGGGTGTGCCTGTTTACTCTCTTTTCCCCATAGTGAGTGTTCTTGGGCTTGGGAACCAAAAGGTGGAAGTAGAAATGGCCAGATTACTTGATGGGGAAATTTTATTTTCCTGCCCAAATCTTTTTTTTTTTTTAAAGATTTTATTTATTTTTTTATTTGACAGAGACAGAGACAGCGAGAGAGGGAACACAAGCAGGGGGAGTGGGAGAGGGAGAAGCAGGCTTCCCGCTGAGCGGGGAGCCCGATGTGGGACTCGATCCCAGGACTTTTGGGATCATGACCTGAGCCGAAAGCAGCCGCTTAACAACTGAGCCACCCGGGCGCCCTTCCTGCCCAAATCTTGAGATCAAAGGATTTGGTAGTCTTAATGCTCAAAGGAGAAATTCTTCTACCAAAGAATGAAGTTTCGGCTCTGTTATGTTAGAAGCTGAGACTATGCCACGACCATTCTGGGTTCTTCACACAATTAATCCAGCAAGCAAAGGAAAGAGTCTCTGTACTGGCAAACTGACCGGGAGACATGGATGCTGTGACTCAATCAAGAGATGCAAGGAATGCTAAGTCTGCAACCCAGGGGGTTGGCTGGGCACCTCTTAACACCTCCTGGCCAAATACTTCTGGTCAATGAAAAAGTGAGTTCGTACAATAAAGACAAAACAACCAAGGTCTCAGACCCCACTCAACTGAAAGTTCGAGTCATGCTGCTAGGTAAAAGACCCTACACAAACTAGATGTCAGAGAAAACAGGGGAACATAGAATATGGATGCTCTTCAACCCTAAGCTGCCATGCTCTGCCACCATTCTCTTATGCCTTTGGAACTCTGCACATGCTGGCTTGTGGCAAAAGCTTTTAATGCTCACTAAATATCCATGTGCCCACCTACATTGACTTACCAGTATCCTACCTAATCTAACTTTACGAACTTGCTATACAATTAAGTGGGTAGCACTTCTTTCAAATTTTCTCTACAGTAGTTTTTACCTGAATTCAATTTATTGCATTGACAAGTTAAATAAGGAAGAACCATATAATCATCTTATTAGTGACTGAAAAAAGAGCCTTGAAAATATTTATGCCTTTTGACCCAGTCTACTTCTAAGAATTCGTGGAATCTATGGAAATTATAAATAAAGATAAAAAGTGTACACACCAAGATACTCATTGAAGTATTATATGTAACTATCAAAATTGTAAACACCTAAATATCAACCAGTGGACAGATGGTAAGTATGTTATGAAAATTTCACATGGCAGAATATTATGCAGTCACTAGAAGTATATTTGCAAAGAAATATTAATGCCATGGGGGAAATGGTTATACTTAAGTTAGTGGAAAAAACCATATATGGCCCAGTCTATAATAGATAACATTTTATAAAAACTAACTCTACCTGTTGGGATTGCTGGTTTTCAGTGGGTGCTATGGTCTGGATGTTTGTCTCACCCACATCCCAAATTCATATGTTGAAATTCCAATGCCCAATACCATAGTGTTAGGAGGTGAGGTCCCTGGGAGGTGCTTAGGTCATGAGTGGGGAGCCTTCCTACATTGGATTAGTGCCCTTAGACCCTTGAAATCTCCTGAGTCCCTTCTGCCATGTGAGGACATAGTGAAAAGGAACCAAGAAGCCTTCACCAAATACTGAATCTGCCGGTTACCTTGACCCTGGACTTCCCAACTGCCAGAACCCTGAAATAAATGTTTGTTGTTTATAAGCCTCCCAGCCCGTGGTATTTTGTTATGGCGGCCTGAACAGACTAAGACAATGAGCATGAGCCTATGCTACTTGTATAAATCTGGTATAAAAAAATTTTAAGGGTTCTATCATATATGATTTTTATTTCAGACTTCCAACCCAGCCACACAGAGCATCACAAAGTGCGAAGAGTGCATTCTGAATCGGCAAAATAGTAGTTTTTATCCATTAACTTGTAAATTTAGGCTTTTTAACAAATCTTAAGAGAATGCAAAAAAAAAAAAAAACAAGAACAAAAACAGAGTTTTTGAGTTTAACCCTTCCAACCGAGACCTGGCAATATAGGCACGACCTTAGCAGAGAACAACAGAGCTGAGGCCTGGATCTTTTCCATGGGTTGTGTTTCTCTGACTTAAAAATAAACACACAAACAAACAACACCAAAAAGACACACAGGCATTCACCAGTTGTTTCCTCTACATCCTGAAAAAGAGTAAAGAGACTGTTGAGAGCAAGAGCCTACAAGAGAAGGAAACAGTTTTCTGTGTGTTGCTTTCATATGTAATTCCCATTATTTTAAAATAAGCCACCATGGGAGTTATTTCAAGACATACTGCAATACAGTTAGTGAAGCTCTCAAAACTAACTGTATTAAATTACTCTTAAAAGTAAATAATGAAGGGATGCTTGAGTGGCTCAGTCGGTTAAGCATCTGACTCTGGATTTCGGCTCAGGCGATGATCTCAGGATTGTGAGATCGAGCTCTGCGCTGGGTTTGGAAAAAAAAAAATATATATATATATATGTGTATATATATATTTATATATATATGTATATATATTTATATATATATTTTATATGTGTGTGTATATATATACATATATATATGTATATATATATATATATATATATATATATACAGCAGACCCTTTCGTACAATACAATGCCCTTTGGTTAAATCAGATAAGTCATTATCCTGTATGAGAGGATGAAAGCTTACATGGAGGGTGAGTAGATTAGGGAAATGGGTAGATAAAAAAAGACCAGTTCCCTAGGGGCACCTGGGTGGCTCAGTCGTTAAGCGTCTGCCTTCTGCTCAGGTCATGATCCCAGGGTCCTGGGATGGAGCCCCTCATCGGGCTCCCTGCTCAGCAGGAAACCTGCTTCTCCCTCTCCCCCTGCTTGTGTTCCCTCTCTCGCTGTGTAGCTCTCTGTCAAATAAATAAAGTCTTAAAAAAAAAAAAAGACCAGTTCCCTAAAGTCTCATCCAGTGATCTTATTATTTTTCCTGGACTATGTAGGATGTATTTACTTTCAGTGGTATCCTTTGGAAGATAATTGCATGACTTCACTTTCCTTCTGGGCCTATAGAGAAGATCTGAGGCTGGGTCTTGCTGTGTTTCCTAAGGGGGCAGCCAAGAGGGTGTGCAGGCACGCAAGTGATTTCCCCAAAAATAGTCAGAGCCAGAAGGCAGCTAGAATCTCCTCTGAGTTCACATTATCACTCAAATTCCAAATTTTTAGGTTGATTTCTCCCATTGTGAGTACTTTCTGTGCCAAAAATACAGGTTTACAGCTTCCATTTCCCTTCCACTCAAAATAAAATGGATCCCTATCATGTCAGAACTGCATAATGAAAAAATTATCATGCTCATATATCTAACCTCTGAAGTGAGATTCAGTTTTGTTTTTTGAGGCATATTGGAGCCAGGATTAAGCTAGCATTCAAAAGAAATACTAAACAAAGCAGATGACTTTAAATTTGCTTAATACCATGTTAATATTGAATTCTAAGTATTTACTGTCAACTAAAGATCAAGAATTCATTAGCATTGTTTTTTATAGACTATCAACATGTTGCATTGTTCTTTCTTCCCAGTCTTGCCCTGCTCCAGCACATTATCCAGGATAAAACCAAAGCAATTTTCTAAAAGTCATAAATCTGATCTCAACGCTTTCCTTTTTTAACTCTTCAATGGCTCTCATTGCCCTTTGGGTGAAGCATGAATTCCTCATGGTGGCTCCCAGATTCCCAAATTATCTGGCCCCCTATCTTCTTCTCTAGTCATAAGAGCTGTCCCTTGACCCTTCATATCCCATGCTCCTGCCGAGCTACAGCTTCTCAAAAACACAGCATTACTTGCTGCCTGTGATCCTTGCATGTGTTGTTGTGTTGTAGAAATTGCTAGTCCTCACTACACATCCATGTCTTCCTATTTCCCAGACCCGAGGCATCTAGGAGAGTCATAGGATGATTTTTTGCCATGATATATAGGCAAAAGTGATGAGTGATCTCCTTTCCAGACTTAAGAACTAGGTATGAGATTTCCAATACCCCAAGTCACCATGTCTCCCATCTGTGTGGCAGAGTTGCAAAACGGAAGAGCCTGGGTCCCAGCATCATTGTTGGAAGAAAGTCATGTAGAAGAGCTAACTCATCCAACTTTGCACTTAATATGAGTTAAAAAATAACTCTATTATGTCACATCACTGAGATTTGGGAGTTTCTTACTACAGCAGCAAGCACTGATGAACCCATAACCTCTCAGCCTACAAAATGCTCTCCTCACTTTTCCACCCTAGCCTCCTTCCACCATCAATTTTCACCTAATGTCTACTCCTCCTTAAATTTCAGTATAAATCTCTCTTTCCCTAAGACTCTTGACCTCTCACAGGAGATCTCCTGTTTCCTCAATGAATTCATTCATCATATTTCATTATAATTACTCAAAGTTCTTTATTTCTATAGGGACTATAGGCTCCAAAGGGGCAGGGACTCAGTTTACATTGTTCCCCACTGTATCCCCAGTGTTGACATGGTGTATGGCATAGAGCAGGTGCTTAAACAATATTCGAGAGTGAATGGATGAATAGGGACTTGGTTTTCAGCTACTGCAAATGTCAAATGATTTTGCTAATTGAGGCAATAAGCTTTTATTGAACATCCAAGAGACTTAATATACAAATGGATAGTGGCCAAACAATATGTAAAAATAGAACTCTGGTCTATAATCGGCAGCAACCAATTCAGGAAACCAACCCATTATCTCCAGTAACCAGCCCAAGAAACCAGCCAGTCTATTAATCGATAAGTTAGAACAGTAGGAAGTCAGACCACTGACTTGTCTATACCAAACAAGGTAGCATGCCAAACAATAACAATAATAGGCCCCAAATGGCCAGGACTTAATTAATAACTGGCAGCAATTCTCATTTTTGTCTCCACTTCTAACTTAGGCCCAGATGGAGAAAGCCAAATATGGACCCCAAACTAACCACATAGGATGCTCACTTCTAGTTAGCCCCCCTATAGCTTCCCCATGCCAACAGTGCCCACTAAGCATGACTGAAGGGTGAGGAAAGGTCTCCTGTACACAGTCTTTTGACCCCCACTCAGCCATACAAGAATGGGCCTTGGGTCTGGAACACTTCTTCATCAAGGATTAGAGTCCACATAGCCCATTCAGGGCTTATTTTCACGATCTGTTTTAACAAGGCCTCCAGGTGATGCTGGGGCTAAAGTCTGGGAACCATATAACATAATCACATCTGAATTACCTTATGTCCCAAAGGCATTTATCTTTTGGAGTCTATTCATACATGGCACCAGAAGTTTCCTTCCCTGTGAGAAGGTCTGACCAGTCTGTTATCCCCCACAGTCAATTGGTACCAAGCACAAGACTAGCCATCTCTGAACAGCAGGGACGGCACATGCCTTCCTCTGGGATCCATGGCTTTTGCATCACACAGCAATCCCTTTTGAAACATGCTGCACGCGTCTCATTCCCTTCTTTTCCTATGCCACCTGGTATTATAATCTGTTAGAAGACAAACACACTGACTTTGGCTGTGCCCAGTTACTAACTGTTCTTAAGAACCAATCAAATTATTCTTATGACATGGCTTCCTTCCTACTGAATGTTGCTTTATATTTTTAGAGACTTCTGAGTGTTGGTCGAACATGTGGAAATGGATGCTCTCTAAGATGAAATCTTACTTTACAGAAGCCAGAATAATCTGAGTGCAGATTCAGAAGAGCACCTTCCTATAATTGATGGACTGACTCTCTCCAGGCTCATACATGTTGGTTACAAGTGCCTTGGAACACAATAGACTAGAAAGATAAACAGGAGGAATTTTGCCTTCAACATTTTAACTTCCAAGTTGAAACTTCCTGATTTAGAAGCTTTAATGAACAAATTATTTTTTCAGAAGCATCACAATGGTTTCCAATAGTTAAAACCAGGGACTGATCTATGTGTTGAGGCCTCTAAAGCTTCAACAGTCTCAGGATTCCTCTTCTTAAAAAAGGATATAAAATTGGGGACGTTGCAAGGGAAATCAGAAATCACAACAAAATACAAATTGTGGAAAACTGACAAATATCACATGCATCATAAAACCCGGGGGAAAATAATATAAAAATAAGACATAAAAAAATAAAAATTAAAGTCCTGACACATCTCAAAAATGCGTTCTTTTCTATGTTTTTGGCTGTGGTCTCTTATCATTTCTTCATATGACAAATGTTATAATATCAAATACAAGGTCAAAGATAGTTTCTCTAGGATGGTTGATCAATTTTTCTTATTGATAGTTTAGAACATTCTTTTAGCAACATGCTTGTTATTAATAATGTTTCAGGAATTGTTTTTTAAGGCATTGTGTTGTCAGATATGGGCAGATTTCTATCAATTTTCCTCCACATGTGAGCTTTAAAAAATCGGATGAGGCTTTCACAGACTAGCTTCAGGCTCCATACCCTCTGGACGGTGCTGGCTAAGGTATCTTCCGTGGGTACGTTTTCAGCACACGCCCATGTGAATACAGTGCTAAGGCAGTGCAAGCAAGACGGGCCCCAAGCTAAGCTTCCTCAGAAAATCCACCTCCAATCAACCAGAAGCCCACTTTGAGTCTTGATGCGTCCTGGCAGGTGAAGGTAAGTTCCATGTCTTTAATTGACAACCGAAGAAAAGGGGAGAGTAGAAAGGGATAGAAGATGACGGAAAAAAAGTGATAACAAAACACCAGTGGCCCGAGGCTAGTGTATGAAATGAGGGGAAAGTACATTGAAGAATATGAGCATTTTTAAAAAGACAAATGCGCTCGTCCGTGCTTCTCCAGCCAGTCTGCGACGTATCAACGCAGGTATCAGCCCAGCAAATTTGTCATAAATGATTAACTTCTAGAAGAACAAATCATTTGACCTCTCCAGCTGAACAAACACAGAGTGGCAGTGACTAAAAAAGCCAAAGGCAATGCTTCAGCAACACTGAACACATTTTCATGGAAGTCCTGCCATTTTATGGCACAGGAGCCTGAGGGGAACTTAGGTAATGGCTTCTTTTTAGCTAAAGGAAAAGTATTCTCTGGGCCCCTGGTTGTCGCTGCAGAGAGACTTCAGATCTCAAAGGTTGATTTTACCTTAGCTTTGGAAACATGATCTACAGGTTCTTTTTTTTTTTTTTTTTAGAGAGTTTGATTTAAGAAAAGATTCTAATTTCCAGGATATCAACAAAGAAATTGAATGAAGGTAGCAAAATGATTCAAGGAACCATCTACTAATGCCATGGATAAATTTCAAGTGAGTCTGTGCCTCTATTGTAAGCCCTCAGCCATCAAAATTTACACAAAATAGCTTTGAGCCAGAAGAGTTCCTTGGGATACAGAATGCGAAGGTGTAGGCACATTAATTCCAAGTTTCCCTGTTCCGTATCTTTCTACCACAAGAAGATCTTTAAATAAGGAGTAAATACCCCTGTCCCCAGGGAAATTCTTATTTTATTCAGATATAGCTTGACAGGGACTTTCAGAAATAAAATGCAAATGAGAAAAAAAATGCAAATGAGAATGAAAAAAATAATTAGAAACAAAGATCAGAATTCTTTTTCATTAACACCTTAAAACCCACCATTCCCCCCCAAAAAACTTGGAAAAAATGTTAATATACTAAAATTAAAATTCAAGTCACCACTTGTTTTTTCTATTTTTTTTTTGTTTTTGTTTGGTTTGGGTTTTTCTTTGTGGGGGTGGGGGGTTGCCGTGACCTTGCTAAACTGAAATTAATGAGCTGGTCAGGCCAGAGACCACGTCTTACAGGGCATTTTCCTCTATAAAGTGGAAGGTTGGAATTCTGTTCTAAAGCCTGTGCCTGACCCATGGTTGTTAAAAAAAAAAACAAAAAACAGTGTTCTCCCTTCAGGCTCTGGAACCCCCACTAAACAATATGTTCTGCATCTAATGGCACACTTTAAATTACTCCCGCTTGATATTATATTTTGGTGCAGAGTGGGGTGCTGAGGGGTCTTCCTTCATCCCTACTGTTCTTTTGGTTGTCTCGGCATCCATGACTATTCTGTTTTCTCTTTCAAAATGAGTTTTGTAATTATTTTCCCCATAAATTCTCTTGGGATTTGATCGGGAATGTCCTGAATTTATAGATTAATTTGGCAGATGGTAAAATCCTTATAATAGTGAACCTTGCCATTAAGAATATGCTATATTTCTCCAACCCATAACTACTATTTTGTATCTTTCCATAAAGACAATTTTTCTCGTATAGGTCTTACATATGTTTGAGATTTATTTTCTGGATTTTTAATTAGGAATAGATTTGGATTTGACAATTTTTATTTCCAAGAAAGGCATTTTTTTCAAATATGTTGGCTTGACTTATACAAACTATTCCTTTGTATATATTTTCTAATTTCCTGCTTTTCTGCAGTGATGTCAATTTCTCATATCTAATATGATGCTTTTCTGTGATAGGATTTGCTGTAAGTTTGCCTTTTTCATTGGTGTTTTTAAAAAGACCAAGTGTCTGGTTTTTAAAAAGATTTTTATTTATTTATTTGGCAGAGAGAGAGAGAACACAACAGGGGGAGTGGCAGGCAGAGGGAGAAGGAGAAGCAGACTCCCCGCTGAGCAGAGAGCCTGACATGGGACTCAATTCCAGGATCCTGGGATCATGACCTGAGCCAAAGGCAGATGCTTAACATACTGAGCCACCTGGGTGCCCCAAGTGTGGTTTTTTTCTTGTTTGTTTGTTTACCATTTCATTAATTCTACTTACCCTTTTTTTTTCTTCCTTCTTTGGATTTCTTTTCTTGTTGTTCACTCTTCAGCTTCCTTCTCATTTTGTAATATATATGTGTAACACTACACACCGTCCTTTAAATACTCCTTTGCCCACTTCCTACATGATTTCTATTTGGAGACTTAATCATGTCTATGTCTGTTCCTCTGCATCTGCTTCCCCCACAAAGGGAAGGACTCTTCACATCTACCCCCTGTCTTCAGCACCGTTGCATCCTGCCACATCTGGAATTATGCGGTGACAGTTCACTACCAAGAAAATCCTGACGTATTAAAGACTGATCACATCTGAGTGCCCAGAGTCACATTCCTCAACCCACCTTTCTCTTCCCTTTGCGAATTCTCTGTGCTTCCTCTAGGCGGCTGGCCTCCACACTGCTCTTGCCTCTCATGAATCGCAGAGACCCTTTCCCTCCATCCTGAGAAAAGCTGGATCCTCATGTTTTTCTAAATGGATCACCTATAAGAAACGAACCCCTCTCCTACTAATATTGACCACCCCTTTTATATATTGTTAATGCGTCATTATGCTATACATATAAGGAGACACACAACCAGCGTTTTTTAGGGCAGTCAAAAATTAGATGGATTTTCTAATGTCCTTTTTAGAGAGGAGAGCTTTTCTGAATCCTGACTGAGATTTTCCCACCCCTTAAAAGTATTCATTTACCTTTTCTTTCTTAATGTAGTGTCCATCCTGCACGCATCCACTGAATTTCCCATGGACCAGAAATCTGATGACCCATCCGAAGTTCTGCTTGAGGAGGGACTCCCCTTGCTTCGGGGAAGTAGAAGCTGGACCTCCACTGCACCCCAGAGGAAATCTTACTGGATTTCCTCTCCTTTGGATCACTCTTTGTTCCCACCAGCACCCTGATGATGCCCTGAGGATGGAGGGACTCCTCCCCTTACCTGGGTTTTTCAGTGTCTAGGAAGTAATAGTAATGATCAATAATTGATCATGTTTTAAAGAGTAAAATCATGATCATCATATAAAATAAACATGTTAAACATTTTATTTAACTCATTTACTAATAAGGAAGCCAGTAAGATATTATAACCAGCTCAAGGAGAAACCAAAGAGCAGACACAAGTATAAGTCCCAGAAAGTGCTGAAATGGATTGGCTTAGTAGATGCAAAACTTGTTTCTTTCATGGGAATGGGAGGGGATCAATTACCTCTCCACCAGACAAGGTTAATTTGCATGCCTAAGAACATGAATTATTTTTATTGCTATCAGTTATCCATAATTTACAGAGTTATAAAATCACTCAAAGACAAGGAGACTGTAGAGATCATCTGGAAAAGTGTCCTATGAAGATATCTGGTCACCTGCTTTGCTCATTTCAAAGGCATTCACCATTTTTCTGGTGCTCTTCCCTTAACATCTTCAGTTTCAACTTTACTCTAAACCGGTGGGGGTTCCCTTTCCGTGTCTGGTAGTTTGTGACTACCTGGGATTCCCAAATAAGACGTATTCTGGGCTCCTGACCACCCAGGGATCATAGGACTTTCTGTTGTATCAGGCTTCCGTGGACACCAGCCGATGAGGCACATAGAGCTCTCCCTCAGATCAGATTTGTGCTGGATGAGTCTTTCTTCTTCTGCCTTTTAACCACACACAAGAGTCACTGGGTATGTGGGGAGCCTTCAGATACCAAGAAATAGGGACTGAGTCATTGTTTGTAATGACTGCATGTGGGCCACTGCTTTTTTTATTCCCAATTTGTGTAACAAATTTGTTGTAGTCCCCATTAGGAGCCCAAGAAATAGCTGTAGATTTTTAAATCCCTCCAACTGAAATAATTCCAGCACTAACCAACTCTCAGAATCTGGATTCAAGCTAAATTTATGAGCCAAAAACAATGTCCCAGTCCTGTTGCTATCAAGGAGGCTTCAGAGATTGCCTAGGGTAGCTACGTAGTAGGAGCCAAGTGGTCTTTCTTCACAGATGGGTTGTGGACTATGACTGGAGACCCTTGACCTTTTAGTGCCACTTACAACATGATTGCTCTTTTAAGAAATAATAATTTAAGGGGTTGTATTAATTCTAGTCTTGACTAAAGTCCTTTTAAAGTCAAATAATTCTCCCACTTTACAGGTGAAGAAACTAAGGCTCAGAGAAACTTGCTCAAAGTCCCGTAACGATTAAGTAACCATGTTCTGAGGCACAGCCGATATAACTTGACATACTGAATACCTCCCATCACACTATGCTGCCCCTCTATAGTCCAGGTATTTGTTCCAACATTCCTCAAATATTCACTCAGTGTCTACCACGTGTAAGGCATTATATAGGCAACACCATTTATCTGGTTATTCGAGAAAGAAACTTCTACATTAGCCTGACTCCACCATCTGCTCCCCCATGCACATCCAGTTGTGTTCTCAGCTCTATGAATGTTATTTTGATGTATTTGATGTATTTCTCCACTGCATCCCTTCCACGCTATACCCCCACACATTGGCTTATTCATCTCGTATTCATCTCCGTTGACTGGAATAACACAATGTTCTTGTCTGCCCTCCCTAATTCCAGTTTCTTCTCATCTCTCTTTCCTACCCATGGACGCTTCTTGTTTTCTGTGAGTTATACTGCTGGTCTGTGTATGTCCCTCCCTGGCTTAAGAAATCTCAGTGGCTCCCCAGTTACCGTGGGATAATGTGCAAATTCCTTCGGGTGGCCCATAAAGGTGTTAAAAGTATATCAGCTCATCTTTCTGGTCACTTGTCATCTCAGCCACTGATGAATCTATGACCTAGCCACAGCACATTAGTGCTTATTTCCATAGCATCTCATCACCTCAGGCCTCCATGCTTTTCTCTCCTGCTGTTCTTTTGGGGTTTTTTTTTGTTTTTTTTTAAAGATTTTATTTATTTATTTGACAGAGAGAGACAGCGAGAGAGGGAACACAAGCAGGGGGTGTGGGAGAGGGAGAAGCAGGCTTCCCGCTGAGCAGGGAGCCCGATGCGGGGCCTGATGCCCGGACTCTGGGATCATGACCTGAGCTGAAGGCAGACACCACCCAGGCGCCGCTGGTGCCTTTCTTTTGAATACAACGTCCTTCTCTGATTCCAGGTCCGATTATTTCCTCTTCTGTGAGACATTCACAGATACCACCACCATTCTCCATCCACCAAGAAAAATAATTCTCTCAGGCAGGGTGCACTTTCCTCCGTTAAAGCATACACACACTCTCGGGTTCTACAACGGGTATGCTTATGTTTGTACCCCTGGCTAGACCATAGTCTCCTCATGGGCAGGGGTCATCCACACACCTTAGAATTTGTGGCATACAGCACAGAGCCTAGCGCAAGGAGACACCCAATAAATGTGTTGTTGAAAATCTAAATTAATAAAAGAACACATGTTGAACTTGAGGGTTCCATTTCCAGACTCTTCGCCATATCCCGATCACTTTAAGACGAGAGAAACAATAAAAACAAGAAAGGACAATTCAAAAGCTAGCGTAGGGAAAGTTGTGTACCCCTGAATGTCCCCCTCAGCCCCGGTGGTTAGGAAACAAACTGCTACGCTGGGAACCAGTGCTGTACCAGAGCCTGCGCCCCTTCCAGCTGCCTTCTGCAATGCCGCGTGGGCACCTAGGCATCAGCCATGATGGGGGTGGTTTACACCATGGAAATTGGCAAATGGTGTGAAAGAAGGTTGTCAGGAGGTGGGTCTTGTGTTGCTGTTCCCATTTTAAATTGTACAAGTCAGTGATCTTTAGTGTATTCACTGCTTTGTGCAACTATCAAAATACCCAATTTCAGACCATTTTCATCACTCCCCCAAAAACCCATCCCCCTCAGCAATTGCTTCCCATTTTCCCCTCCCCTAGCCCCTGCACTATTTCTTCGTGTGTGTGTGTGTGTGTGTGTGTGTGTGTGTGTGTGTTTTGTTAAAGAACTGGTTGTTAAACATTTACAATACACCACTGTTGAGAAACCATCTGTTTCTATAATAACAGTTACTTTTCCCTTTCTCACTCAATGCTTTGATACTTCAGGTACCTTGAGGCCTCCTAAACCCCAAGGTTTCTATAACAAAGATTTATATGCCTTTAAAAAAGAAGTTATTTTAGCTCTCACTTAATTCAATTTATCCATCATAGAATGAGATGAAAAATAGTCATGCATAGAGAAAAGATCAGGAGCTAATAAATCTTTTAAAAGGCTAGATCACTTTCTGCTGGATTAGTATATGGGATTTACTTGTGCATGAGACAATGGGCTCTTGTCTATTTTTAGATTAGATAATGCATTTCCTAGGACCCACAGGAGGCCTTGGCTTCTCTTATTACTGAGCACACATGCAGAGACCAGAGGTTTTATGAAAAGGAAAAAGAAAAAGACAAGGGGAAAGGATTGGTGATTTGCTCTTTTGATCACTAAAGCAACTCCATCAGGACAGAGGAAATATAATGCCCAAGAATTTCCTCCAAGAAGTTCACCACAAATGCACACAAATACACATGTATCAACAGATATATATGCATTGCACCCATCCACGTGAGTGCACTTGCACCGTGAGATCATTTGTTAATGTCCTAATGACGTGCTAATCCCAGAACTGTCTCCCCAGATGTGGGCTCCCAGATACCAGATGTATATTACTTATCTAATTAATACCTGCTGATTGGACTTGTTTCTAAATCTTTTATATTTGCAAGCAGGGAATGCTGGGCTGTCCTCTAGGGAAGAGACTCTAAACTTTGAACTGAAAGTGTGGCCCATGGACCAGCAGCATTAGCGTTATCTAGGAGGTTATTAAAAATGCAGAACCTCAGGCCCTACCCAGACTTACTGGGATCGATTTTTATTTTATCAACATCCCTGGTAGATTCACGTGCGCTTTAATGTTGAGAAGCACTAGATGAAACCAGTGGTGGACCCTTTGATTGGCGTCTGTTCTCACCTCACTGTCTTGAGTGTGTGAAGGAAGAACTTGCTGAGACTTCCTTGGCATTCATCCAAATGATCGCCAACCAGAGCTTAGATGTCTTGGGAATCCCATCCCATTTCAAGCTTTAGTTTTGGAGCTGAAACAAGAGGCTTATTTTCTGCCCAGATTAGAACACTGCAGAAAGGTCAATGGCCCATCTTCAGAGATCATGGAAAGTTTTACTTAAAATCAAGTTTTAGCAAGAGGAAACTAATATGCTCATTACAGAAAATCTAGAGAACTATGGAAAAGCAAATCAATACCACCTGACTTTCTACCTCTGAGTGTTAAACACTTACTATTTGGGCACTTTTTTTTTTTTAACATGCAAGTGTAACATCCTGTTTCCAGTAGAATTCCTTATTTTACAAAACTGAGAAGGTAAAGTATATAGAGTTTGCATCCTGTTTTTTTTCACATGTCATGATTTTATTCCTCAAAATTCTTCAACAACATGATTTTAATGACCTTATATTCTTATGTTACTAAATCATATTTTATTGACATATTCTCATATTCTCAAGTACTTTAAACATAACCCTTATAAATGACATTGTGATTAAGACTCTTGTGTATAAATCTTTTTCTGACTTTTTTTTTTAAGTAGGCTCCACACCCAACATGCGGCTTGAAATCATGACCCTGAGATCAAGAGTCACATGCTCTACTGATGAGCGAGCCAGGCACCCCTCTTTTTCTGACTTTCTGATTTTTCTTGTGTATAGATTTTCAGAAGTACGCTTGGTGGGTGAAATGGCGTGAACTTTACAAGTTATTGATACATAATATGGAAGTTTATTATGTATCATAATACGGAGCATCCCCCCAGAGGCGCAGCAGGCGGGTCACATCCTCACCTGCCTTTTGAACTCCCCAGCTTCCTGGGTGACAATTACTGTTGCATTGTTTTCATTTGAATTTCTTTGATAAACAGTGTGGTTTCACTTGTGAATCCCCTATACTCCTTGGTCTTGATCTTTCTTTGTTGTGTGTTGATATAGATTCACATTAATTCTTTTGTCAGTCTTATCATATGCTCCATTTTCCCAATTGCCATTTAAGTATTTAAAGTCATATAAGTGTTCTACATTTTAAATTGAAAATCATCAAGATTATGAATCTTTTCTGTGGGATTTCTTACATAGTGCTTATGGTTAGAAAGATCCTCCCCACTAAGGAGGGCATAATTAATCTATATATTTTTCCAGGACAAGGTGAAATAGGAGGACTGATTGTGACTAAGGTAACCTCATTCCTGATGAAGCATGATGTTGGCTTTTACCTCAATCACTTCCCGAATACTTCATTCCATCTCCATTTTTTGTGATATTTCCTTAATCACATGTTACCTCCTAAAACGTACTCAAGAGCCTGTTTGACAGCTGACCTATCTCATTGATCTGTCAATTCTTGGTCTGATATCATATGATTCTAACTATATTATAGCCTGAAAATATCTGGCCAGCTCAGTGTTTACAAACTGACACAAAAGGAGTCCTTTTTTAAAAAATTTATTTTACTTTCTAATGTTGGCCTCTTATGGAATAAATCAAATTTCCAGCCTGAGGGCTGATATGCAGGTCCAAATTTTCAGTGAAGAAGCAGTGATCTGTTGTTTTAAGATAAAGCATTAGATATTAATAAAGGTAATCTCCTTGCATTTCCAAAAAAGAAAGTGGAATATACATAACTTCTTGGTGAGAAGTCTGAAGTTTCATTATACTTTGCCATGCAAAACAATGTCCACTCTCTGTTTCTTGATACATCTGGCTGTTCAGAGATATTCAAAAGCTGCTCTAAACAGCTGGGAAAGTCTTTCCTCTTCGTGGCTATTTTTGTGGTTGAAATTGTGAAAGTCAAGTTTTAAACATGAAGAAACCTTTTCCTTTTCCTTTTGGCTTATTTTACATTGACTCCCTTTTAAAATTTCTCACAGCAGTTATTCTTAAGTAAACCACCTAAGGGGTGTGGAGAGTCATGAAGAGTTTGCCCTCTGGTGTCCAAACAGACCAGGGTTTGCCTTCTCAGGTCCTTACCTCCCATTAGCTTCTGCTTCTTCATATATGAAATTAAGAAAATAATGGTTCCTATCTCATGGAGTTGGTAGAATAAATGAGATTAAAGGAGCTAACACAATGTCCAGCACAAAATCAGCACTAAATAAATGTAAGCTCAACACATAGACCCCCTCTCTCCATGCCCCCTCATCTTTACAATTGAACTGGCCTGACTTTTACTTTCCCGAGAGGATGAAATTCTCAGTCTACCCTTTCCTTTATGTTCATCCTTGACTCTAACAATCTATTCCCTCCTTCTTTCTTCTTCCTATCTCAAGAAAAGAAGGTCCCCCTCCCTGCCATGGCTGTCCCTAGATGCGTGATCACCTTCCAATGCAGAAGCTATCATGCCTGACTGAACTAGCTCTGGAAGCCACACACGATTATTTCTGCTGTATTCTCTTGGCCCCACATATCAGCCTTGACTCAACATGCAACGGGACAGCAGAAGCATTTGAACACTGCAAGATAATGATCAGAGGGACCCCCTTAGATGCTACCTCAGTCCACCCTCATGCGCTCCTCTTTCCAGCCTTGGAAAGGCTGTCCACACTGGCCACAGTTTCTCCTCCTCTACTCCCCCTGGCAGAGTTCTTGTTTGCAAGCCATCGAAGTTGACTCTAAGTATTCAGAAGAGAAATTTATTTAAAGGATATTTTGGGGAGGGCTGGAGACCCAGGGTGGCCAAAGTTACATTTCTAGGAACAGTGCCCAAAGCCTGGCCACAGAACTGGCCCAATGAGATGACAGCCCCTTGTCGTGGCTGCTATTATTGCTGGGAACTAAGCACCACAGGGGACTGCACCGTCACTGCCACCCCAACAATGACACTTTTTTTTTTCAGTCAGGACCACACTTCACAACCACTGCTCTTCAAAAAGCCACAACCTCTGCTGCCACCCACCCAAAAGAAAAATAAAGAACTCTTCAAATAGGTCTCTTTTGCAAGTTGTTCATTTCTGAACAGATGTTTAACATGGGTGTGTCTGGTCAGGGCTGTGTGGGTCACAGTCTTGCATCGCAGCTTTGAGAAAGATTGAGGATTGCAATTTCTGAGTTCTGCTTTGGTGAGGCAAGATGCAAAAGGCCAGAAATATCCAAACATTGCAAGGCTTTCAAAAAGCACAGGACATCCAAAAAGAATGACAAATTGTCCACAGTTCCCACTTCTTTTGATTCTTGTAATTTGGCCGCTGCTTCACTATTCCCCTAAAGCTGTTCCTCAGTGGTCCTCAGTGATATTCAATGGACCTTCTCCTTGGATCAGTCCTGCACTAGTTGAGGAAATGAAAGTAGTCCTTGGCAGCATCTTAGGACAGTTTCCCCAGAAGCGGACACAGAGACAAGAACTCATTTCCAAGTGATTTATTTTTATTTTTTAAAAGATTGTATTTATTTATTTGAGAGAGAGAGAGAGAAAGAGAGCACGAGCAGGGGGGGAAGCAGACTCCCTGCTGAGCAGGGAGCCTGATGTGGGGCTTGATCCCAGGACCCCGGGATCATGACCTGAGCCGGAAGACAGAAGCTTAACCAACCGAGCCACCCAGGCGCCCCTCCAGGTGATTTATTAAGGAAGTTTCTCCAAGGAGCCTGGCTAAGAGTTGGGGGACACAGAAGAAGAAGAGGAAGAAGCTAAGTATGGGCACAATTTCAGGCAAAGTCCCAGGGAGTAGATTCAGTCTGATCCTGCAAGGGAATCTGGAGGGTAAGTTATGTCTCAGGATCCTGACCTGAGGTCAGGGAGCTTTCACAATCTACCCCAGAGGGGCCAGGGAAGGACATAAACTACACGAACTACTAGCTCTTTTGATTTCACAGGTGAACTGGCCACAGTAGCCTGAGGGCAGTTCTCTGAAAAAATAGAAGCAGACTTGGACCAATGAAGATCAAAGCACACAGGTTCCTTCAGGAGAAAGATGCACAGACGTGGCAAAAGAAACACAATGTTTTCTGGATAGAAGACCAAAAAAGCCCGGTAGAATCAGGGATTTAGTATTCAATTTCAAATATACCTTCCCATGGGTACCACTCCAACCTGGGTCCACAGCCTTGCCAATGGGCTCCAGTCATCAACCAGCCACCATTAAGCCATGCTTCTCAGCAATCGCCTGAATCTGCCTCAGGCTTCATCCAAATTCACTGTCAGCTTACACCAAGTATGCCTAACATTGCTTGCGTTCATAGCATCCCTTTTCCTATGCTAAGGATGGTCTCCCCTCAGTTCATCTACTGTAGAGTTCCCTGAGATCCAACTCAAATGCTGTCCACATCAGGAAGTCTTTCCTGGTTACCCCAGCACTCAAGGACAGCTCTCCCCTGAATGAGGACAAGACTATTTTTAGCTCTTCTAAGAGCCTGATCACGTACTGTAGATGTGTTCATGCCTTGTCTTCCCTGATGAGTTTTAGACTCCTGAGGACAAGACTGTTCCTTATAAAACTATGTTTACTAGATAGCATCTCATTAATAGTATTCACTTACATGTGCTTTTTGAAAGAATCCTGCTTCTGAATTCATGAAACATCAATAATAGTATTGCAGTTTACTTTTAAAATAGAGCATTTCCTAAAGCAGAGCCTCGAGTGTATTACCTTAAATATGTTCCTTTGGGGGCACCTGGGTGGCTCAGTTGTTAAGCGTCTGCCTTCAGCTCGGGTCATGAGCCCAGGGTCCTGGGATCGAGCCCCACATAGGCTCCCTGCTTGGCGGGAAGCCTGCTTCTCCCTCTCCCACTCCCCCTGCTTGTGTTCCCTCTCTCGCTGTGTCTCTCTCTGTCAAATAAATAAATAAAATCTTTAAAAAACTAAATATGTTCCTTTGTTAAGAGCAGAGGAATAATATAACATACTTCCATGTAATTATTCCCAGTCTAAAAAGAAAGTACTGAAATAAAAGATTTGGCTCTGGGTTCCCAAACAAATAAAAAAAAATTCTGGAAAATTTTCCTGACCTTTTTTTTTTTTTTAAGATTTTATTTATTCATTTGACAGAGAAAGACACAGTGAGAGAGGGAACACAAGCGGGGAGAGTGGGAGAGGGAGAAGCAGGCTTCCCGCCGAGCAGGGAGCCCGATGCGGGGCTCGATCCCAGGACCCTGGGATCATGACCTGAGCTGAAGGCAGACGTTTAACGACTGAGCCACCCAGGCGCCCCTTCTTGACCCTTTTTGATGATTTTCATCAAGTGAACTTATCCCCAGTTCCAACTAAGGCAGGGCTGATGCCTTCTTAGCTTTTGGGAACCAAAAGCTCTTGTGCCTTCATCTACTTTAAAACCCCTCCATCATGTTCCACTGGTCTTAGAATTTGATTCAGCATTCACATGGCCCTACATGATTGAGCCTGTCTACCCTACCAACCTCATCTCATCACACTTTCCCTTTGCTCACAAAGTTTTCTCTGCTACGATTTGCTCTTGCTACTCTTGTCCACCACACTTTGCTTTGCTTTAGAGCTATTGTCTTTGCTGTTCCCTCCGCCAAACTACCTTTCCCCCTGTAGGTGACACTACTGATTGACTCCTCTTCATTTTTTAGTCCTCAGGTATTCTATCTCAAGTGATCCTTTTACCCCTTTCCCTGGGTGGTATCAACTGTATCACTCTGATTATGTCCTGCAAGGCTTTCATGGCAATCTGCAAGTAATATTAGCCCAAAAGATACTGTCTCCCTTCCCAAGCTAAAATTGCATGCTGCCCAAAGGAGATTACCTTATGAATATGCTCAGGGCCAACAACTGAACACTCAGTGTGGGCACTCTGTTAGCAGTTATTAAACGAGTAAATGGAAGAGTGTGCTTTGGGAGGAAAGGTCTTGTGCAAGACAACAAAATGCAAAATTATAAAGCAATAGATAAATTTGACCTCATAAAATTCTAAAAGCTTCTGATAATATATGAGGAACAAGTAAAAGAATGGAAAAAAATACTTGGAACAAAAGTAGATGATGAAAAGTGTTTTGGGCATGGCAGCCAATAACTCAGGTGAGATAAAAGAAAATAATGAATGAGAAGAGGTAGAGGAAGTGAAACTCAAAATGCAAGATGGATCATCTACATGCTTGTGGAATTCTCCAAGAATGGAGTGGAAAAGTGAGTTTTGAATAGCTAAGCCATGAAGTGCCTTTGGGAACGTGGAGGGCATTCAATCCTCTCAACAATTTCACATGGCATGACATTTTTATTCCTAGTTGACAGAAAAAAGGTACCTTGAATAACCATCTAACCTCACTCAAGAGAGTAAGTGGTTGAGCTGGAATTTTACCCTAAGTCTTTGTGGCTTCAAGTCTTATTATGTTCTTTCTATACCAGTATGCAGCTTCCATTTTTCATGGGTGAGACTAAGCACAAGAGAATTAAGACATGATCCATGGCATTCTTGGGCAGTGGGTTCTAAGTCCAGAAGACAAAATAAAAAGTAGAACTGAAATGCCTTAGGGGAGAAATACCACACTCTAGAAACTCTTAATCTCATTCATCTTAATACATTAATCTCTGGACACTACAGTCCTGTTTAGAAATGTGACTCGACCACCCAGGAGAACAAGTGGCGTTCTGGAATCAAAAGTACATAAATAAGCCATAAAATCTTGGAACTATTAGATACCTTCTAGAAAGTATTTTCTTAGAAAGTATTTTGTCTAACTAATTTCCTCTTAGAAAAGTGACACTCATGGGCGCCTGGGTGGCTCAGATGGTTAAGTGTCTTCCTTCGGCTCAGGTCATGATCCCAGGGTCCTGGGATCGAGTCCCGCATTGGGCTCCCTGCTCCTTGGGAGCCTGCTTCTCTCTCTGCCCCTCTCTCTCTCTCTCTCTCTCTCTCTCTGTCTCTCATGAATAAATAAATAAAATCTTAAAAAAAAAAGTGACACTCAGAAAAGTTCAGTGCCTTGCCTAATACCACAAAGCTAGTTGGTAACATCAGTCTAACCAGGTCACCGCCAACCCTGTGCATCACATAGACTGTGACGTTTTCCTCCCACTCTAAGAGGATTTGGAGACAGAATCCTTGAGACTCTATGTCTTTTCTTAGATCACAGTTGCCTACAAGTTAATTCCACTTTGCTTGGGGGTCTTCTCTGCGATGCATTTGGCCCTTTTTGCTCAAATTTGCCAATGCTTCCCTTCTCTCAGATCCAGGAACAGTCTCCTTCACAGAAACCATGACTATAACCTGCTCTGAACTTCTGGTCAAACCTTGCCAGAGGCAAAAGTCCTCTTCCTGATGGGCCCTTTCCCACGACTAGTCTCTTGAGAAACTGGAAGTTCAAGTACTTGTTGCCAAGCAAGAAGCCTGAATCACTGAGCACTAAAATGTAAGACAACAGAGAACCAGCCACTCACCAACTGATATTTGCAAGGCTGAAAATGCACCAACCTGTCTCAGCTTTTTCCGTGAAGTCAGATTCAGCAGCTGGGTGTTTTCCTGTACCTTCCAGCCTGATGCTTCTCCGGTGGTTGGGAGAAAGGAGCTGGGGTGGATTGGCCCAGAGGAGAAACAGACATGAATTAGAAACTCCTTCCTCTTCCACACTCACTCACTTGGGGAACAGTTGATCAAGGCATATCAACATTAGTAAACATTGTGTTCGGCTTTCTTTGGCTCAAAGACATCAGCTTTTTAACAATGAGGGCTATTAAGGCGAGTGGTGGTGTAAGGCCTCATAAATTATGAGTTTACTAGTCATGGATGAATATCGATAACCCTGCAATCAGGAGACAGCTGGTAATTAGAAGCAACTCTTCTTCTGATTTAATTAACAACCTAAGGAAATTGGGTTTTGATTCGGATTTGCATTTGAATGCTATAACCCCTTTAAGACAAGGAAAAAGAGGGGCACCCAGGTGGTGTAGTCCATTCAGTGTCCGACTTTTGGTTTCGGCTCAGGTCATGACCTCAGGGTGGTGAGATGGAGCTTGGGATTCTCTTTCCCTCTCCCTCTGCTCTTCCCTCTCGTGCCCACTCTCTCTCTCTCTCTTTCTAAGCTAAATAAATAAATCTTTAAAAAAAATTTTTTAACGAAACTAGGAAAAAGAATAACAATCCCGGAGTGTAGAACATCTTTTCCAGATTTACAGTGGGAGAGCTCTCTCTACTATGGTTAAAAAAATCAATGAATTAAAAGAAAAGTAGCCACCATGTGTTATTGTTGTGAATAATTGCCATTGATAAACTCAGGAGGGAGGATGGGGCGAAGTAGTCTCCATTTCTGAAATCTGATCTTCCCCATGGTTGGAGACAGCCTTCTTCTTAACTGATTTGATGATGGGGGAACCAAAGTTTGGGTGGTTGCCCAGTAATCACTAGCGAGTAGGTAGCAGGCTCAACGATGAAACACAGAGCTCCTCATTTTCCAATCCACAATATTGCTTGCTGCCTATAGTGCATGACCCCCATGGATGTTTGGGAGCAAGGGAGGAAATTCATGAACACCTCTGTATTTGATCCCGTGGTCCTCCTCAAGCCTCTTACCATACTGACAGGTGAGAGAGGAACAGAATGTTTTCCCCCACCTCCACCCCAACCAAGACAGGTAATTTAATAAAATCTAAGAAATGCGGTCAGCATTTCAGAATAGTGTTGCCTAGCAGCGGTGACCTTTAAAGAAAGGTCAAATAGATTTTCCCTAAAGGTTTTTCAGGATATTTGGAGCCGAGTTTCCTGATGATTCATCTAAATATAGTACTGTAATTTTACCACCTGCATTATTAAAGGGAGTCTTTCAATACTCAGGCTCCACAAAGAAATATTAATAATGACCATCACTTATTTGGTATATTGTTTCACAAAGCGTGGTACAGGTACCTGTCCAGATACCACAAGTGGTATACAAAGTGATCTGAGGTCCTATCAGATGAATATTTGTTATTATAAAAGTTGTATATTTGTTTAAATGTATATCTGAAAACATAACCAGTTCACCAACTCCATGCTTTAATAAATATAGTTGTTTAGGGTAAAGATACGTTTTTTAGAATAATTTAAATAGAGCCAATTAGAATATTTAAATAAATGAGAATACATGCAGTCAGTACTCAAATGTAACTGAAGTTTTGCAAGTAATAATTTGGCACTTATTATGTTCCAGACACTTTGCTGGAGGATTGTGCTTTCTTCTCCCTCCCTTGTTTCTTCAGAGGCTCAAGTTAATCATATCTGTGAGTGAGTGGAAATGAACCTACTTGGGTTTGGTTTTGTTTCCTGAAGACTTTACCCTTAGACCTAATCCTTTTGGTGTCTGGATTTCGCAGGATTATTGGCAGATGTCTGAAATTCTCCTGCTTTAAACAGTAAGTTCTAGAACTCTCTCAGTGGTGCAAAGTAGCTCATGCCAGCTCTCATGAGTTATGTATGTTCCAAATTCTGCACTCAGGGATAGCATTTTGGTAGCTTGAAATTGGCCACAGTGAGTATTTACACCATGGATATTAGCAGATGCTGTAAATTAGAATTGTTTTTGGTTTTTACTTGTTCTGGGGAACCAGTTGTTAAATATTTACCAAAATAAAACTGTATTCAATCTTATTTTAAAGATGTTGACAAGGATTTGGAGAAAGGGGAAACCTCTTGCACTGTTGGTGAGAATGCAAACGGGTACAGCCCCTCTGGAAAACAGTATGGAGTTTCCTCAAAAAGTTAAAAATAGAGCTACCCTATGACCAAGCAATTGCACTACTAGGTATTTACCCAAAGAATACAAAGTTACTAATTCAAAGGGATACATACACTCCTATGTTTATAGCAGCATTATCTACATTAGCCAAATTATGGAAACAGAGCAAGTGTTCATCAACTGACAAATGGATAAAAAGGTGCAGTGTATATATACAATCGAATATTATTCAGGGATAACAAAGAATGAATTCTTGCCATCTGCAATGGTCTGGATGGAGCTAGAGAGTATTATGTTAAGCAAAATAAGTTAGAGAAAGACAAATTACCATATGATTTCACTTATATGTGGAATATAAGAGAGAAGACAAACGAGCAAAGGCAAGAAAAAGAGAGAGAGAAAGGCAAACCAAGTAACAGACTCTTAACTCTAGAGCACCAACTGCTGGTTACCAGCGGGGAGGCGGGTGGAGAGATGGGTGAAATAGGTGATGGGGATGAAGGATTGCACTTGCGATGAGCAGCGGGTGATGTATGGAAGCCTTGAATCACTACATTGTACACCTGAAACTAATATCACACTGCATGTTAACTAGAATTTAAAGAAAAACTTAAAAAATAATGTCTCCCTGCAACATATCATCAACAATGTATCCCTGCACTATCAGAGACATCCACTTGAACAGCTGCCAAGAATATGATAGCATCGGAGGTTGCAGAGAATGGAACCTTCATCAGGGGCAGGATTTTTAGGTAGTTCTTTTTTTAAAACTTCTTCCAATCAAAACTTTTGTTACATGGCCAAACATAAGCCATTAGCTTTTTAAAGACCTACCTGGATTGTATATTTTCCAAACACTAGTAAATCAGTTTGCTCTCTATCCTTTTAGGCTTCATACCACTCTTAAAATATTGTATCTAAGTGACCAAACATGGAGCGAAGATCAAGAGGAAAGTGGGGATGTCACAAGAAGGCAATAAGCAAGATGGTGTGGAGCAGGCAGGGGGTAATAAAACCCTCTTAAGCCAAAAGCAAAGAAGCAATTACCATTGATTTATGTGGAAAAAATTTTGAGCGTTCCCAGCCCCCCAAAAAACCTCTTAGGCTTTTCTGATACCCTAAGGCATGTCTTGCTAACGGATGCACCAAAAAAAAAAAAAAAATCAAGATAAAACCCAGATGCTCACAGACAAGTTCAAAGCTCTGACGGCTGGATGCTGAGTGCTGAGCGTGGTTCCTGGAGAAGATGCTTGGTGGGACCACTCTCATGGCTGCTTGGGGTGCGCTGCCTCTATAATGGCTCACCACAAAACAAACACTGAACACCATTTTCAATTTTTGCCTTTTTTTGTTATCAAAGCAAAAATCCTCTTTTGGATTTTTTTTTGGTTAGCAAAATCAGGTACTAGTGTAGGTCTTCCATACAAGCCAAGTGGCATAGTGTGAACTTGCAAAAAGTGGGGGATACCTGTGTATGAGAGCCTCAAGTTCTTCTCAGCATCAGTTGGCCCTCCTGTTTCTATCCAATCTCCTTCGATGTTCCTTTAGCCTGCCAGAAAGTATCCAAGTGGGGGGAGTCCTCAAAGTTCAGAGTTCAGAACACTAGTGGTCAGCCTGCCTGGCTATCCCCTACAGAGATTAGAACTTCAGACATGTAGGCATTCTGCTTTCCTCTTACATTTATATTTGCTGCTTCTCACTTGACAAATAGTACACTCTCACGAGCATAAAGCTTATTACAGCAGAGCTGGCTGATTCCCGGTGGGCATTTCATCACTGATTTTAAGCACAAACCATTGACTGCACTGATTGCACCTTCACTGTGGGTGGGGCCATCAGACAACATTGACTCCAAGCCGAAAACATCCCAGTTCATCCTGGGCTCCTCTATGGTGGGAAGTTAGATACCGCAGGCCTTCCACATTTTACAACTCCAGGAAATATACTTTACATTGTCACTCATGTCAATAGTGACTAGTGGAAGTGTCCATGGCACAAGAATGATGAAACTCTCCACTGATGAAGAAAGCAAGGCCCAGAGAGAAGGCTTCTCCAAGTTGCTCAGTTAGCTGCTAGCAGAACCAGGATTACATCCCAGGTCTCTGGATCAGAATCTTTCTAAATTCACCAAACTGCCTCCCATGCTTTACTAATAATAACAACAGAAAAATAATAATGCTATCTTACTGCATTGAACATTTCCCATATGCCAAGCTCTGCATATTTAATGACTCACATACATTTTATCATTCATAAACATGATGAATGGAGTAAGCCATGGGCCCCGAGGGGGCCTAGGTCTATAACATGTTGGCCAAGTCATAAGTAAGGATTTGGCAGAGTTCTAGAAAGTCTAAGAGGGAATGCAGCAGGACTCAATGTTTCTCCTTGCTTCAAAGCATAATACAGGTGTCTCTCTGATTCTTAGCCACTTTGCCCTGAGGAGGTGAGGTGACTTAGCTGGAAATACTGGGCATGTGTAGTTCTGCCCATTGGTTCTCCTCCGCTTCTCCACACGATAAATCTTCTTGGGGAGATTCTCATGTACCCAGAGTCCAGAATGTACATGAACATATAGATGTACCTGATTCCAGGGTGCTTGCTGCCAAGAAGCTTTGCTATCATTTAATTATTTGTTATACTGATTACATAAAAATAAGCACATATCTCATCAAACAATTTCAATTCCTCTATGCTCTAATATCACATTCTCATCTTGTTCCAGGTACAACAATGAAACACTCAGAAGGAAAATTGTTTTAACATTTGGAGACAAGATTTTAATCCTTTAAGCTTCTATCCATGTGCCTACCTCCTCCCGACCCCAAGAGCTTTTTTCAGTTAAGATTGCATTGGGCTGCATGCACCAAACACTTGACTATGGTGTCTTAAGCAAACAAGGGGTTTATTTTTCTCACCAAATAAGAAGTCTGGAGGTGGGGAGTCTAGAGTGGATGTAGTGGAATGGGAAAATCACCAAAGACCTACGAGGATCTCCCTTTCTTTTCCACCATCCTTGGCATGAACTAGTCATCCTTATAGTTGCAAGATGACATCATGATTGTGCTCAGGCAAAAGAAAGGGGGACAGTCAATGGGCAAAAATGCATGCCTTTGAAATCTTTCTTTTCATCAGGAAAAGGATAGCTTTCAAGAAACCATATCAGTGGATTTTCAGATTTATATCCATGGCCATCACTAGGGAGCCTGAAAAATCAGATGATTTGGGGCACAGTCACATGCCATTCTGAGCAAAAGCTGAGTTATGTTAATAAGAAAAAAGGAGAAAATGGATATTGAGTAGTGTCAGTCTGAAGATTGGAGTCCCTCCCTGGAGCCCTGACCATCAGCCCTGACCATCCCTGAGTCCTTCTTTAGGGATCAGAGTCCCCTTCTCCAGCTGCAGTCCTAGTTATTAAATAACCCTTTTCTGGTACTCTTATCTGGTTCAGTACTCCCTCAGATAAATAAGCCCACCAAGTCTTGCCTCTTGGTTAGCTTTGGTCAAAACCCAGAATATAAGTCCCTTCTTAAGCCTTGAGTCTCCTACATTGTACTGTGCTCTACCAATGCAAATTCTCACTCTTTTGTTCTCTCCTGAAACTTTTGGCAGCTCCTTCTATCCAGGGCACCTTCACTGATTATTGCCTCCACCTCCATGCCCTTCCCTGACGTTGAGGGTCTCCTGTGGCCTTCTCAAATGAAGGTACTCTTTATCCTATACCCAGGGAAGCTCGGTGCACTTCCCTAAGGTCTCTGCAACCATCCAAATGAGACATAAAGATTCTCACATTTTGGGCTCATTCCAAGAAGGATGTGCTTCTCCAGATATCCTTGTCCAAATCTGATCTTTCTCTTTTCAAACTGCAAATCATCTGGCCAGAATCACCATCTAGAAATTGGAATAGATCCTTATTACTTCAAATAATCCTCCCTTCCAGGAAAGCGGACAAAGAGATACACTGTTCAAAATTCTGCCCACTGGGAAGGTTTCCCTTCCTCACTACCCTCAGTTAGAATGCTCTAATTATCCACTTCTGGTGGAGGCTGGCAAGTCAGGAAGGAACGTCATGAAAAGGGTCAAGTTGGGTTTTTTAAGAATCTTCAGTCGTGGGAGCATCCCATGTGGTTACAAGTGTGGGCTGAAGGAAGGACTAATGAGTGGCAAGAGTAGGCACAATGAGAGTGTGAACCACATGGTCATGCAACCTAGTTATGCCTCCAGGAACTCCTCGGCTACTCCTATAATGGCTTCTTATGCTTGATGACTGCAGGCCTGACTTCATGGCTGGATGGATCAGATAGTATCCAGGTCATTTAGATCAAAGCACAGTAGCAGGTCAGGAGCTATTTCTCAATGGAGAATCTGTGTTCTGACACAGATACTTCAAGAACCATTGAATGTTCTGAGCCAAAAGGGAAAAATAGGAGCAGACTTATTGGCAAGTCATATCTTATTCTGGGCTCCATGTAAAGTTGACAGCTTTGGGGACCACATGGTACACTGGCCCAAGTAGGACACTCAATATCCAGAAAGGTTCATTATGTACCCTGTCTCTTGTGGGTGGTAGGAGACATGATATTAAGCAACATGTATTTCCTATTGAAAAAGATAATAACCTGATACTCCCCAGACCACGAGCTCCAGAAATGATATACAATTTATTTTGTCATACCTTTGATTCATGTGTCTTGCCAGAGCAACCAGAGAGTCTGCTACTTCCTATTCTCCAGCGTCCATCAGCATGATGTCATCAGCGCAAGCAGTAGTGATATACTATAGAATGATGATTTTGTTACAATCTTGACAGATGAGATTGTGGTACAGAGTCAGAGTCGATATAGCTCTGAGGCAAGATGGCAAATGTATATTGCTGGCCCTGCCAGGTAAAAGCAAGATAGTTCTGATGTTCTCCATTTATTGAAATAAATGAATACCTGTCCATTAAGTAAAAGATCTTCATAAATGTATTAATTTGCTCCAGTCATAAAACTCCATGTGGATGAGCATCCACAATGGAAATTACCACCTAGTTACATTTATAATTTACTGTTACTATACAGGATCAGACTGTTTTTGGTTTTGTTTGTTTGTTGTTTTTAATTTGCCAAACTGAGAAATGCATCAGAATGCAATAAAAAACATTAGTCATTCATATTCAAATGTGTGATTATATCATAATCTCTGAATTTCCCCAAGAAGTAGAATTTTGCTTCCCTTTTACTATTCAGTAGATTTGGCCAATTACTCTGATCGGCAAACTACAATGTCATTCTATGTCACTGAGAATTTATTTAATCTTGGTATATAATAGTTTTCCCAATAAAATAGCCATGATTACTTTGAGGGAAAGCCAGAAGAAACTTGTTAGACACATGTAGTACTATAGCCCAGCCTTTCATCTATGGTACTCAGCTTCCCCTTTATTCAAGAAGTTCTAGATTTTTTAACTGTCTCACACTGTGAAGTTGGATAAGTCTTTCTTTCTTTCTTTTTTTTTTTAACATATCTATCACTTCTTAAAAAAAAAAAGATTTATTTATTTATTTATTTATTTATTTATTTATTTATTTATTTGTCAGGGAGAGAGAGAGCACACCAGTGTAGGGGGAGCGGCCGGCAGAGGAAGAAGCAGGCTCCCTGCTGAGCAGGGAGCCCGACTCGGGACTCAGTTCCAGGACCCTGGGATCATGACCTGAGCCGAAGGCAGACATTTAACCCACTGAGCCACCCAGACGTCCTGAGTCTTCTTTTCTAATATAAAAATTTGAGCTAAATTTCTCTTCTCTTCAGTCCATGTGCTGCATGTTGATTTCATTCCTGAAGACCCCATAAGTAAAAAACCACAGCCAGATATTTATGCATGTCTGATAATCTCTTATAGTCTTCACGCCATGTTTGCCCTGCTGCATAATAAAATGATTATATCACTTTTTTCTGCTGTCATTTAGACTCAGGCACTCTGGGCTTCTTTAAACTGAGATCAAGGAGCCCATTTCAATTATAGGATTTTCCATCAACATTCTTGATCTCTTAAGCACAAATTGTAAAGCTCTTTTTAAATACTGTGGTACTTCTTTCATCAACATATGTTTATGGCAAGAGTAAAGGGAGAGTCTTCTTGGTTATATAAGAAGATACAGTAGGTGGGCAGGTAAGGCAAACATGATAGATTCAGTTCAGCATCTGTTTAATAATTCTTTTTCTAAAGATTTATTTATTTATTTAAGAGAGAGAGAGAGAGAGAGAGAGAGAACAGGGAGAGGGGAAGAGGGGGCAGGAGAGTAAGAGTGAATCCCAAGCAGACTCCATGATAAGTGTGTAGTCTGACACAGGGCTGGATCCCATGACCCATGAGATCATGACCTGAGCCAAAACCAAGAGTCTGTTCTTCAACTGACTGAGCCACGCACATGCCCCTGTTTAATAATTCTTGAAATTATTACTCCTGCATTATAATAAAAACATACTGGTCTTTTGTCATTTAGTATGAGCCAAAATTTAATCCAAAATTATGTGAGTTAATCCAGAAAAATGGTAGAACTACACCTGGTTAGCTAAACCTAGCCCAGTTCATGCTGAATATCTAGTAAATATACCCATATAAATAATTTGAATCCCATCCCTGGTGAAATATGCTCAAAATTGATTTCAAAAAATTTCTCTAGACTTTTAATAATACAAATTCCTAAATCCTTTCAAGTTCATGATATCTGAATTTTGCACTTCATCTTTCTGGCCATATTATGTTTAAATTCTGATTATCTTTAGATCATCAATAGTACATGGGGCACATGGAAAATTATTCTTTCTTCTACATAGGAGATATGGCTTCCTCTTCTGCAGACAGCATTTTAGAAAGTTTTAAGGATCTGAAAAGCCCATCAAATCTTGTCATATATCCCATTCCTATCACTGAGTTACCTGGTCAAAGCCTTAATTTTCAGTTAGAGACCTGGCCAGGTTATTATTTAAACTGGTGCATAACTTAGCAACCTGCAAATTCAGGCTGTGAATTTCTTTTACTTATTTTAGCTCCATGTCTATAAAACAAAAGCAAGCTATAAATAGCTTTAAAGCATTTTTGGACATAAACTACATTATAAAGTAAATTTTATATCACAAATGAATTCACTTATGCATACAATTGAATCATAAATTACATGAAACATTTCTTACTGCAACTACATATAGTGTACTTTGATATTTTCTCTTCGATCACATGTTATTTTTAAACTGTTGGTTTTAACTACACAATAATGGGTTTCAACCACAATCTAATAAAAAATCTGAGTTTTATGTTTATTTCAAAGTTCGATACAGCTGCTAAAATATCCAGTGGTGTTAGGAGACGCTCCCAGCATTTCTCACTCACTTCAAACTGATTTCCAGCCTTAACTACCTAGTTCCTATGAGCTACTCCTTCAGTGCTACAGTGTTTTCCTACTGGAGCACAGATGAAAATTAGACTAGCAGTTTACCAGGCCATAACTTGCCTCTGTATATTTTGGCACATAAACGGGAATTTCACCATATTTTTCCCCATTTAGATACAGTAGCTAATTCTAATAAATCACTTTTCCTTGAGGATCTAGATCGTGCAAACCATTCTTTCTCTTGTCAATGTTCATACGATTTAGGGTTCTTTGGATGCAAATAACAAAAATCAGTTCTGGTTAATTCAACTTAAAAAGTTTATTGAGGGGTACCTGGGTGGCTACAAGCATCGACTCTTAGTTTCAGCTCAGGTCATGATCTCAGAGTCCTGGGATCGAGCCCTATATTCAGCTCTGCACTCAGCAAAGTCTGCTTATCCCTCTCTCTCTGCCCCTCCTTCTGCTCGGGCTCTCTCTCTCAAATGAATAAATAAGTCTTTTTAAAAAAGAGTTTATTGAGGGGAGCCTGGGTGGTTCAGTGGTTAAGCATCTGACTCTTGATTTCGGCTCAGGTTATGATCTCAGGGTTGTGAAATCAAGCCCTATGTCAGGCTCAGATCCTGCTTAAGATTCTCTCTCCTGGAGCAACTGAGTGGCTCAGTCAGTTGGGTGTCTGCTTTCGGTTCATGAGCTCAGGGTCCTGGGATCGGCCCTGCATTGGGCTCCCCGCTGAGTGGGGGGGCCTGCTTCTCCCTCTCCCCTCTCATGCTCTCTCCCTTTCTCTCTCAAATAAATAAATATTTTTTTTAAAAAAAGATTCTCTCTCTCCCTCTCCCCTTGCTCCTCCCCCCCCACTTGCACACACTCTCTCTCTCAAAAAAAAAAAAATAAGGTTTATTGAGAGCATACTCGGTACCATGAAATCAAAAGAACTTCATAACAACTAAACTTTAGAGAAAGTAGGAACAGTAAGTTTCAGAAACCTCAGTTTTGGGAATGTGGTAGACTCTCTCTGGAAGATTCTCTTCCAGCCATACTTACTAATGATTCAAATTTATGACAAAGAGTCCAATTGACCCAGCTTGATGTAGTGTGCCAAGTCTCTGGTGCACCTGGTCACAGGATTTTTGATGGGCAACCTTATCAGAACCACCTGGATCAGGATGAGAAATACGTCCCAAAGGAAGAGATATTCCCCAGACACAAATAACAGATGTTCCCCACAGTAAATTGTAAACAGGGTAGCCACCCAGTTTAGAAGAAGGATTCAAGAAAGAGTCTGATTCTGCAAACTGCAGCTCAGACAGATACCCCATTCTCAGAGCAGAGACTCCTCGATGACAGAGCTCCGTGATGAAGGCACCAGTGGACATCCATATATTCCAGTATCCCATCTTCCAGCGGGCTGCTTCTCTGGTTGGGTTAGTAGGAGTTGGGATGGGCAGCATTATTAAAACTATATCCCCCTTGGTTATTTTAAAGATGAGATTGAAGCACTAAAAAAACTTCCCACATTAATCAGAAATGCCTAAAAGCAGTAGTTTTCAAAACTGAATGCCTGCCAGTATGAGCCGGGATGCTTTTTAAAAATATGTGTGATGATGATAGAACCTCAGAGATTGTGAGGGAGCCCAGATACATACATTTTGAACAGAAGAATATTTTGATCCTCAAGCACGGTCAGAGTTAAAACACACTGACTTGGAAATAGGAGTGGCCGAAGCCTGGAGGTGAGGAGATGCTGTTTGAGCCAGCTCTGAAAATCATAGGAAGGGAGAAAGAAAGAGTAAATCCACTGGACTTGGGAGAGGGGGTGACATACATAGTGTGGGGCTCTATGTGTAAAGTATATTTACCTCGAAATTTCTCTTCTCCTCCCATCTTCGGACCATCACAGTTAGCTAACATACCGTCATTAATAGTTTCTCCCAGAAGTAACCCTCTCTACTAAGCCCTACCACCCCCTAACATGTTAGCCAAGGCGGGGGGGGGGGGGCGGGGAGGTCTAGAAAAAGAGCTGGGAATCAGAGACAGGTCAGGTCAGGAAACCTTTGATACAGGGTAAGGAGAGGCAGAAATGAAAGCCTATGACCGGGGTGCGGGTGGTGTGTGGCAGGGAGCACTAGATGCCCAGGCAGTAAATATCCCTTTTTCCTTCCTCCTCACTAACAGAATTGCATTATAACCAACAACTACATTTCTCAGACTTCCTTGCCACTAGAGGTGGCCAGTGAGATGTATATGGAGTTGTTGAGTGGTCCCATGCTCCTTCATGGGGGGACTGACTCAGCTGAGAGGTGTACACTTTCCAGCCAACCCCTTCTTCTTGAGACCACACTGAACTCAGATTTAGGGGCTGAAGCCTGGATGCCATCTGGAGCCCTGAAATTATCTGAGTATGGAGGCTGATTGCTGAAATGGAGGAGCAGAAGGAATGATGGAGCCTGGCTACCTCCAGAACCTTCTTACGTAAGGGAGAAACAAACCTCTGGTCTGTTAAGTTGCATACTGGCATTTCTAGTTACATGCACGTCACTGAATCCTAGAAGAGAATCTGGACTGCAGTCCTATGTCCAAAGCACACATTTTCAGGAAAGGCTCTCAAAAAGAAGGCTCTGAAAGTCTTAATGTATGAAAAAAGAATGTAAAATTTCCATTAAGTGGAAAGTAAAAGCAGCCCGTGGCCTCTTATCTGTGGCATGGCCAACCTGAGGCATAGGACAGGCTCACCCCAGCAGGCCACCCACCCCTTGCCGGCACTTCCCATGCCACAGGTCATTCTCAGCCCACTCTCACCTGGAGCTCCGGACCGTCATTGCAGGTGTGGCTGGCTGTTCCTCTCCACCCTGGCTCCACCACTAACGCAGCTTGGCCTGAGCGCCTGGCCAGCCCGGCATCCTCGCGGAGAGAGTGGTCTCCCGCTACTTGTGGCACAAAACCTGCACAGTCTTCAGCAAGAAAAACTTGGCGTGGTCATGCCTTAGAGCTGACTTATCCTCTCCAAAAACTTAGTGCTGGAAGTGCGTTCTATAAATGAAGCTCTTGCTGTGAAATCAGCATTTGGGAAAATGAGCACCCAGCCACTGACCTAGCAGCCAACAGGCTCCAGAGAGAGCCCGACCTACACAAGGAGCAGATGCCCCCGAAAATGGAGGACTGGGTGGCAGCTGGACTGGTCCCTCGGGTAGCTGGTGTTCTGCACTCCTCATCCTCCCCGATGTCCCGATCTCTGGCACCGTGAGAGGGCCTCTTTCTGGTGACCTTGACAGTCCTGTTTCCATGGCTGGGCTCTATTTGTATTCTTCATTGTCTGTCAGATGTATGCATAAACAAGACTCTCTGCATGCCCAACAGGTTCCACGGTCTTTATTTACACCTCTGCAGCCACAGCCCCTTGGCAGCTTCCCAGAAAAACATACCCCCACCACCACCCAAACACAAATGCCCAGGTCCCTGCTCTGGCTCTGCAAGCTTGCCTGAATCTAGCCTTGTATTTCTGCGCCCTACCTCATGGCTCTACCTCTGCTCACACACCCCCTCCCGCTCCTGAAGGCCTGACTACGTTGACCAGTATTGACTTTGGCATTGTCTAACTGGGGGAACTTGGATGAATCGCTCAGTGCTGCCCATCTCAGGTTCTTCATCAGAAAATGATGAGGTTGAACTTAAAGATGCCTTCCAGTTCTGAAAGGCTGCCATACTTTGTACATAGGTCCTCTCATGTCAAAATCCTTCCTGGTTAAGAATATAGATAAAAGTAGCAGCAGCTAACACCCACAGGGCACTTGCTATGTGCCAGGCACAGTGTTAGGTGCCTGATGAGCATTTTGTTATTTGACCCCTCCCAACTAACATATAAAAGGTGAACAAGATAACTCTCCTCGTTCTGCACCAAAGAAAGACCAGAATGTTAGCTTAAGATGCCCAAAGTAATGAAAACTACAACCAGGACTAGAGGTGGAGGCTGACCCTGGAGCTCACACTTACCACCCCTCCGCTATTCCATGGTCGTGTCACGAGCCTGATGGTCAGACGTTGGTGCCAGGGTCCTAGGTTCAAACTCTGATATCACCATTTACAAATAAAGTTTTGAAAACAGCGTCCTCATTTAGTAAGCAACCAATTACTATCAGCTATTATTCTTGTTGCTCCCCAAATTCTTTCCTTACTGCTTCCTCCTGGGACCAACAGATTCCTTTCAGCTCCAAGGGATGGAGATCACTTCTTAAAAACAGACACATTCATTAAGAGCACCACAGAAGGGGGAGGGAACTCCAAGAGAAAGGTAACACTAAATGAGTCCTTGGGAGAAACATTGTTTTTTCAAATCTTGACAGAATTCAAAGGACTGATTTAACAAGAATTTGAGTTCCATTTACAAACCCTGCACTGGTAGAAGCGTGCTCTGCAGAGACCATGCTATTGGGAAAGGAGGTCCAGCACCGCTGTTCCTAGGCAACAGACCACAGCAACACAGGACGAAGCAAACAACACAAGCTCAGGGGCTGTGGAGGGCACCTCTCAATTTGCTTCTGTGATCTTGAGCAAGCCACCTGCTCCACAAGCCTTCTGCTCCTTGTTCTGTTAAATGGGGATAACAAGTTCAACCCTGTATGGAGAAAACCACTTCTAAAAGTGACCTGCCAATAGAATGCATAATTAAAATGTGTAATAGAATGTTATTTAGCCATTAACATAATTGTCTATCCATTAATATACATGTGTGGTCTTGGCTTGCATACATTAATTATTAAGAATTCTTCAGTCAGGGGGCGCCTGGGTGGCTCAGTTGGTTAAGCGGCTATCTTTGGCTCAGGTCATGATCCCAGGGTCCTGGGATGGAGTCCCGCATCGGGCTCCCTGCTCAGCGGGAAGCCTGCTTCTCCCTCTCCCACTCCCCATGCTTGTGTTCCCTCTCACTGTCTCTCTGTCAAATAAATAAATAAAATCTTTAAAAAAAAGAAAAAAAAGAATTCTTCAATCAGAATCTGCCTGAATATAAATTGGACCAAATATGTGATCTGTATTAAGGTCGAAAAATATGTAAATCTCAAGGGATCCTACGTCTGAGAGCTATAATTTGTAGGGGGACACAAATACCTTTGATGTAATTGTTCCACTGCCCATGGTTATTTCAGGCTAAATTAGCTTTAATTTAGATAAATCCTGAAAGCTATTTACTATCTCAGCAGGAAGGATGACCTGTGATGCCTTAAGTTTCACACATTGCTCCTGCATAACTAATTATTATCATCGTCCCTATTATCAACCATAAAATAACAAAGACTGACTTAATTACTTAATAGAGTTGTCAGGCCTTGGTAAATATGATTTGATTCAGCAGCGAACATAAAGTTCAACCTCACATTTTGATGGCGATAAAGGGAAAAAAATTCAGCCCAAATTAGAGATAGGACCAGGCCTTTCCTCCTGAGCAATAGCCTTTGTACAAGCTGCATGGGGTTTGACCTGGTTATTTCTGCATTTGAGAAACTGGAGAGCAGAGAGACACTGAAAATGATCCAAAGGAAAACACTGATTCCTAAAAAACAGCTAGCTTATCTATTTCCTTTAGTCATGGTAGGTACTTGGAATTTCCCTCCCATGTTTGTATTTTCTTGGATTCCTCCTTCTCGGGGACACCTGTGAGGCTTATGAGCACCTTTTGAAAAAGACTCAGTCAGAACGTTCACCTTAAAATAGATGGTTGAGTGGGATCACCTCTGAATAGCGAATGAGAACAGATTGTGCCAGGACTTCCTCGTTTCCTGTGCTGGTTTTTTTGGTTGCTTCCTTTCTTTTTTAACCCTTTTTTTTTAAACAAGATTAAAGCCACATTGATATGGAACGCTTCCAACAAGGAGCCTTGTATTTGGAGATTTCTCTTTTCTCATTTTAAAGAAGTCTCTGATGAGCAGAATGCTGTTTAACTCAAAGTGAGGAGGAATATGTTAATTATTATTAATGGAGCTGTCCTTTCAGTTACCCAGATATAATTCATAATGGCCACTCAAAGCAGATGCTCTGTCATTAGGAGGTTAGTAATATATATGCTGGAGGTATCAAGTTGAACAGTGAAGTCAATATTTATCTTAGTTTACATGTCAAACTGGAAAATAAAACAAACAACTCTTGTTATAACAAGTGAGTTGGTCTTGGTAATTTTGTTACACTATTTTGATAGGGGTGGGTAGGGCCCCAGAAGGTATGTGTCAAAGAAGTAACAAACAGACGGAAGTAATACCCTTTTCATAAGATCTCAAGTATTAAGAATATGTGGTGCATAATAGTCTGCAACCCAAACATCCCATTCTTTACGTGTTGACAGAAAAAGACAAGCACAGTGTACCTAAGGACTGAGGCTGCTGCCCCCATTTACCTTGGGTACCACGAGAGATTATTTGCACACAGGTGGAAGCAGGGTATTTCTAGGTACTGGCGTCTGTCTCCGAGAGCGGGAGCTGAGTTACCTCCCCTGAAACCTCTGCCTCGCTTTCTCCCTCCCAAGTACAGACCAACCTCACCGGGTTAAAGAGTGTTCACTAATGACCTTTCATCATAGTTAAGGCTCTTGAAAAGGTTCACTTTTCAAACAAGCAATTCCTCTATTTCCTAACAAATTTGCTCAACATTACAGCTCGGGCCAAGCCATAATCGTGAGTTTACCCAGAGACTCACATGTGGGATGATCAGGGATTGTGCTTCACTTTTGGGTGACCTCAAGATGTTTTGCTTTGTGTGGACATGTCAGGCGACAAGGATGAAGAAGCAGTATCTCCTGCCCTCCTCTACCTGCGGTGTGCAGCCCCTGCCTCTTCATAGCACTTAACGTCTAGACTTCTTTATGCCCCTAAGACATTTGTCTCAGTTATCACTTTATTTTCCTGTGCAGTTTTTTAAATTGAAGTGTAATTAACATAGTGTTATGTTAGTTTCAGGTGTACAGTTTAATGATTCAACAATTCTCTACATGCTTAGTGCTCCCAGAGGTCAGTATACCCTTAATCTCCTTTATCACCCAAACCCTACCTACATCCCTTCTGGCAACCACCAGTTTGTTCTCTGAATTTAATAGCCTGGGTTTTTTTTGGAGGGGGTGGAGTTTTCTCTTTTTTTTTTCCTTTGTTTTGTTTCTTAAATTCCACATATGAGTGAGATCTTATGGTATTTGTCTTTCTTTGACTTATTTCATTTAGCCTTGTACCTTCTAGGTCCACCTATGTTGTTGCAAATGGCAAAATTTCATTCTTTTTTATGGCTGAGTAATATTTTACTTTATACATCCATCTATGGATGGAAACTTAGGTTGCTTCCATATCTTGGTTATGGAAATAATGCTGCAATAAACATAAGTATGCATATATCTTTTCAAATTAATGTTTTCATTTTCTTTGGGCCAATAGCCAGCAGTGGAATTACTAGATCATATGGTAATTTTATTTTTAAACTTTTGAGGAACCTCCATATTGTTTTCCACATTGGCTGCACCAGTCTGCTTTCCCATTAGTAGTGCACAAGTGTTCCTTCTTCTCCACATCCTCACCAACACTTGTTTCTTCTGGTTTTTATTTTAGCCAGGTATAAAATGATATCTCATTGTGATTTTGATTTGCATTTCCCTGATGAGTGATGTTGAACATCTTTTCACGTGTCTGTTGACCATCTGTATGTCTTATTTGGAAAAGTGTCTCTTCAGGTCGTCTGCCCATTTTTAAATTAGGTTATTTGGGTTTTTGGTGTTGAGTTGTACCAGTTCTTTATATATTTTGGATATTAACCCCTTATTGAATATTTCACTTGCAAATATCTTCTCCCATTCAGTAGGTTGTCTTTTTGTTCTTTGATGGTTTGTTTTATGCAGGATAGTCATGGGCCTCAAATAGGTTGAAAAGCTGGTGTCAAAAATAGGGCAGAAAGAAGAATGTGCATTCCAGCGTTCCAGGGAAAACTTTCTGGTGCCTCTCCTCCATCAATCACCATGAGCCATCACCTTTTCTTCCTTTTGAGGGACTATAAACCTTTATGTACAAACTGTATCAATAACCTCGGAATTATTCTTTAAAACTTATACAAAAGTATCCTTGTTCAATTGAAATGCTTTTCTATCCATGCACCTTGGGCACCTTGGCACTGGTCTGGAACACACTCTAATTTTTCCTATTAAAACTAATGGAAAATTTTTTTCATTTCATTGTTTTTCACTTAACAGCAAGATTTGCAGGAGTGATTGACACTCACTAAAGGAGGGATAGGTGGAACCTGGTCTGAATTTAGTCTATATAAATGCATTCTTGCACCTCCTCAGTGGAATCTCTCTCACCTCTAACCTGGTACATTTCCTGGGCCCCCCAAAATGGCTCTGTTTCCCCTGCCTCTTTCTCTTGGGCAGGTTAGTCCTGTTCCTTAGAGTTCTCTTTCCTTGAGAACACCCTGTCCAAATCATGCACATGCTTCCATACTCTACTGGAATGCCTCCAACGGCCACTGCTTTCTCTGGCATCCTGACTGTCTTACTGGTTGCACCATTTATTTTCCTACACAGGCACATCTTGCTGAATATTTCCAGAAACCTGGTGCTCAGATCCAAGTCCTTCCCCCCAGTTAGACTGCAAATTCTAGTGGTTCTTCCCCCGCTTCCCTGGCCCTGCCCCCATCACCACCCACCCTCATAGCACCTGATTGGAATTTAATGGAATTACTGTTTTCTAGTCCCGCATACAAGAGAGGCCAAATCTATGCACACACACATAATTTTTAAAGAAGTGCTCTGTTATATTTCCAGATAGTCTGAAACATGTAAAGAAATGTTGCCCTATAGACACTGGGAGGGGTAATAAAAACACAGTGCTTGAGGGCGCCTGGGTGGCTCAGTTGGTTAAGCAACTGCCTTCGGCTCAGGTCATGATCCTGGAGTCCCGGGATCGAGTCCCACATCAGGCTCCCTGCTCAGCAGGGAGTTTGCTTCTCCCTCTGACCCTCCTCCCTCTCATGCTCTCTGTCTCTCATTCTCTCTCTCGCAAATAAAAAATCTTAAAACAAAATTTAAAACAAAAAACAAACAAAAAAACCCCCACAGTGCTTGAGTGCTTGGCACTGGAGACAGCTCTGAGTGTGAAACCTGGCTCTCCTACTTACTGGCTGTGGCACACTGAGCTAGTTTTTTAATCTAAATCTCAGATCCTTAATTCACAAAAGAACAAAATGACACTTCCTGTCCCAGTTATTGTAAGGTTTAAATGCCTTTCCTTCCTCTGTTTCTTAATTTGAGACATACTTACTTTAAGGTCATTTTCAGATTGCTCCACTATTTTCATTTCTTTGGGGGCAAATTCCTCACCCAATTGTTGAGTTTATTCCCTGTCTTTTTTAGTGTCCGCTTTCTTCATGTGCCTTCAACTTGGAGTCTGTGAGCAACTTAGGAGTAGGATTTTTTTTTTTTTTTTTGTATTTGTCTTTTCTTTTTTCTGGGTTGGCCTCCCTTACTAACAGTTTTATGGTTTCTTCCACAAGCTACCCCTGTGCTTCCGGGGAGAGCCAGATCTTGTTGGACAATCTCAGGGCTTCTGCATTAAGATGATAGTGAGGATATTGTAGAGGCATAGACCTAGGCTCCCACACGCAGTTGGACCCCTTCCTTGAGTGAGGCTGAATCTGCTTCCTCTTGCCACTAAGGCGCATAACTTTATATAAACACTGCCCTTCCAGACAGTATCAGCACATCCTTCATCCTCTGTTTGTAGGCCAGGGATTTGACAGAATTCCCCAGTTGTAGGCATTGTGCCTGATTCACTTTTCATGGGGTATTTTGGTTGCAATTACTCCACTGACGTTAAACTGTTCTCTCACGCCCACAGACCAGCTGGCCTATAGTTTCAGCCCTGCTCACTGCTTTATATATCTGTCCTGTGTTCAGATCTAGAGAGGTCTTTGTCTTGTCTGGGGGAAGGCATGCCTTTATTATTTATTTTTATATTGAATAGTTTGCTATTTTCATGTATCACAGATGTGCACTTGAAGCTAGAGATAGAAGGAGACAGAAAGCCAGGGGATTGTGGGTGTTTGAAATCACAGTGCTACATTAACCCGCAAGAGTACCAAAAATGGCATCCTAAGGATGCCCGCTGAACTGGGCCCGAGACCATGGACTGCAAGAGATGAAGAAGGACTGGAGCCCAACCCCGGGGAGGGGCATGAGCCCCAGTTTGGAAGAAGAAACACATAAGCTATATGTCAAAGAGGAGGGGGAAGAGGGGAAGAGAAGAACCCGCAGGAGGGGCCGCAGTCTTTCTGCAGGAGCTTAACTTCAGATCTGAATGGGCAACATTCATAAATAGCATATACGTTGGTTTGATTCTCAACATCTTTTACAAAGCAACAAATGGTAAAAAAAAATCAAATGGTGATAATCACGTGTGGGAGTGGAGGGGTGTGCCGGGAAGATGGGAAGGAAAAGAAGGACCGCCAGACATGCTGGAAATCACGGACTCCCACCTCCTTACTTTATAGTTGCAGAAACTTAGACGCCGAGAGACACAGTGACTTGCCTGAAGTCCCACATATTCAGAACCAAGACCAGCCTCCCAGACTCAACATTGTACATTTTTCTTCTCATTTTATCCTCAGGGAGAAATGGGGTTAATTGAGAAATACTCACGGGAGCAGATATGTTTGGGACCAAATAAAAGGAAGCAGTATTTATAGTGCTGGTTTTGTAGAGTACTAAGTTGGTGGGTCTGATGATTTGTAGAATGTAATTGACATGCCTTTTGAGCAAATAAAATACATTCTCTATGAATACTCTATATGCTTGGAAATAGCATAATAAGAGGTCTTCATTGAAATAAAAATGGGTTGGCAAGAAGCCATCACTGGTCACAGAGAATCATTATGGTCCTAAGTGATGATACACCAAAAAGGCAGTTAACTCCTAACTGGTTTCTTAGACTATCAACTCCAACATTCCTAATTTGTCTGTTGACCTTTGGGACTGATCTCCTGAAGAAGCAAATTAACTTCAAAACTGGATCCTATTTTCCTCCGAAACATAACCTTCATGTGTAGATACAGAATCTTTTTGCTTTCTGATCAAAAACTGACTTTCTCTATGAAGCTTTTATTCATCAAGTAGTATTGATTTTTGACATTTTATTAAACCTTGGTTGGGTTTCTAAAGCAAAATTCAACAGCTAACACCTCCTTTAGGAGAAACTAATACAATAAAAGAATTTGTTGCCCTATCCCATCCGTGCTGTATTTCTAGAAATACTGTTATTAGTAAGATGATCTTTTCACTGGAAGGGCTATGTGATTTTTATCATTTTTCAAGTTCTGTTTTTTTTTTTAAAGGAAGAAGTTTAGGTATTTCAAGTTAGTAATTCTCTTTCTAACAATTTTAAGGAAACAACCAGAAATACAGATATGCTCACCACTTAATCATCTATCTTAATAAAAAATTAAAATCAGTTCAATTGTCAAACTATAGTATAATAATTATATTATCACATATACATATACTGGAATATTAGGTACTGTGGAATTCATCTTTTGAAGGCTATTTAAGGACATGAAACAGTATCTCCTATAGAAGGTAAGCTCCAGGAACATCAGGGTGGCTCAGTCAATTAAGCCTCTGCCTTTGGCTCAGGTCATGATCTCAGGGTCCTGGGATCAAGCCCCGAGTTGGGCTCCCTGTTCAGCGGAGAGCCTGCTTCTCCCTCTACTTCTCCCCCTGCTTGTGCACTTTCTCTGTCAAATAAATGAATGAAATCTTTTTTTTTTTCTTTTAAATAAATGAAATCTTAAAAAAGAAGAAGAAGGTAAGCTCCACGAGACTAGAGACCAAATCTGAGTTTGCTCAATATTGTATTCCCAATTCCTAACACAGTGGCTCAGTGAATATTTGTTGGATGAACTAATAGATGGATGAAAATATTAAGTGAAAAAAGAAAGAATTCAAAACTATGCGTATATTGCAAATTATATTATTTCTTCTCAAATAAAAGACTCCAAAGAGATGCTGTCACTATTATCACAAACAAAAGCAATATTACCAAAAGCATTTCCTTTTTGTGGCTTTATACCATGTAAACATAATTAAAATGTGTTCACTTTTGAAAGCAGAAATATGTTTCTTGGGTGTTCAAGCACAGTTTTGATGCACGCAATAAACAAGTTCAGACTAAAACAAAAGACAGTCTTTTGATCCTAATCAATTTTTTCTCCTAATTCTATTATATAGAATCTTATTTTTCAAAATTTGTTCTTTGTTGCCATAGTGATGAGCTCCCAATGTGAAATTATATCACACTGGCTTTCTTTCAAGTTTCAATAACATGCTGTCAACACCCACTTCTCTTTCAAATCCTCTAATCTCTGAGCACCTTAAGAGCCTCACTTTTGGGGAGCTCAAGTGGGAGTTTGGGGGGGTGGTTAGGAAAGAGTTATGTATGGAGAGTGAGAGTGAAGTGACAGGAAAAAATGAAATTTGAAAATAAATTAATTTACCGTATACAATAAGGTTTGACCTTCTCCATACAGCAATGTACTCTTCCCATCTTCTGAAATTTTCATTTTATAAATGACATGCCAATAGATGAAGGGAGCCTTAACTTAAAATGAGAGTAATTTGAGAATAAAGGTGTATGGTCTGTACTAGAATTTATAGGTTATCTTTAATATAGAAAGGTTCTTAACAAAGCAATAAGAAATTGTTTTCCAATAGAAAAATAGGGGAAAGATATTGATAGGCATTTTACAAAAGAAAATAACAAAATGCTCAATAAGCTCGTAAAAGGATGTTTCATCTTGCTAGTAGTCAAAGAAGTAAAAATTAAACAATGTGTCACCTTTTGTCTCACAACTGGTAAAAATTTTAAAAGATGATAGTTGCCAACATAGGTGGAGTTTATTGGAGAATTGGGCGTTGTTGTACACTGTGGTAAGAACGTAATTTGGTACAGCCTTTCTGAATATCTTCTGAATTAGGATTTCTACTCTCAGGAATTTATCTAAAAAGGGGAAAAGTGGAGAAATAGGGATATATATTCACAAAGATGTATATGCAATGATACTCATCTTAGCTTTGTTTTCCTACAATAAATGGAATCAACCTCAATGCCTATCAACAGGGAATAGTTACATCAATCATGATTTAACCACATAATGAAGTCCACTGAAACCACTGGAAGTGATGGTGGAGATCTATATTTCTTGACAAGAAAAGTTTTCATATTGACATGAAAAGATAGCCACATAACATATGGTGAAAAAAAAAGTGGGGATTTGGAAGACTTCTGAATATACCCTAAGAAAAATAAATGTGTGTGAGTCGCCACAGAAACAGGTCTAGATACTGCTACACCAAAACATGGATTGTGGTTATTGCTGAGACAGACGCTTTCAAGGTATTTTGATTTTCTAAATTTCTGTGTTGTATGAGTATTTGTAACTGGCAAGCTGAAATCAGGAGAAAACAATAGAGGTGTGTGTTTTTGTCACACACCAAGAAAGTTTCTTAACAGAATTTTTGAAACTTAAGTTCCCAGGCACAGGGAGGCTGTTAGGACTGGAACGGGCTTTGGAAATGAACGGCCCTAAAAATGAAATAATGATGATTGGGTTGGGGAAGTTTTGTGGAAATGCAGGCACAAATCTGTTACTCAACCAGTAGTTATTGAATAAGAACCTGGATTTAGCCCCTCATTTTGTAAGACAGGAAGCCCAGGCTCAGAAAGGCAAAGGTGTTTGCTCCCATTCCCACAATGAGGGAGGGAAGAGCTCAGATTTCTCCTTTCTGGGTCTCTTGGTTCCCCTCCCCCACCCACACGCCAACCCCACTACACAAACTGCCTGCGCCCTCCAGCAAGTTCAGGTGACTGCCTATTTTGTATAGCAAAAGAAGATTTTTTTTTTCATCCAATGATAAATCTTGAACAAAGAAAGACATAGCATGACTCAGTGAGCTGAGTTTATGTAGAAATTATAGACTGTGCGGCTGTTTGGTAAGAGTTTGGAATTAATTACAAGGTATTCCCAAAACAACACCTCTTTGGGCATCACATGCATTTCTGAAGATTTCCTGCGGATGACTGCTGGCCACGGGCATTTCCTCTGTGAAAATCCAAACATTGCTTGTTTATTGTTATGCTCCAGTGCAAGACTTCTAGGAATGTTTCTAGGAACCAGAGACTTACCACTGTGCATAGTCTCTCACCACTGAGCTGCCCCACCGAGGGACCTATCTGGCTAAGGAAGCATTTCCATTGCTAGTGTCAATCACCATTTCTGAATCCAAGTGATTCCAGTCTGGTCGTCTTGAATACAAGAGATGAGTATAAATGGAGTCATATTAATGAGGAAAGTCCGCGCTTCTCCAATTCTTGACCTGACCTGTTCTTAGAACACCGAAGAGAGTCAAAGGCTACATTTGAGGGTCCCTGGCTGGTGTCTCTTCTGGGATCCCAAACCTGACCCTCAGCATCCCCCAAGGAAGACCACCTTCACTGTCTTCCCCTCTGCCGGGTCTCTTCTCTGACGCTTTCTGGTTTCAGAGACCCTTGCCCCTACTCTTAGCCTCAATCAGAGGAAGGTCAGAGTCTATTCTCAGGCTTCCTCTGGATGCTGCCTAATATGCCAACTTCACTGAGAGTCTGGTGGCATATTCTCTGAAGACTGCAGAGAAAGTATCACAGACTCTGGGCCACATTTTATCACCGGGAGCTGAAAGGAGCTGATCCTCTTACCAATGACTACACAGGACCAGCAAGGTAGAGGCCTGACAGGTGCCAGACACACTCCCCATTCCCTTATCTCTCCCCTAGGCACACCAGAATCTGCCTTACCTCCCTGAAACAAAAATCAGACCCAATGCAGATCAGTTTATGCAAATCACCCCTTAAAGACCCACCCTCTGCTCTTCAGATAGGTCTGGATAAGTCTGAATCTTGTAACAGGCTCAAGTAGGGATCTTGGCTACTTACATTTCCCTTGTCGTTTTATATTGCAAAGCCAAAGCCTGTTTGGGGAAAATAAAACCAGTTTCCATGATGCTAAAAGAAATTTAGCATCTGACTACTCTAGAAGGGTCTATTGATTCAGGTCAAGTTCATTGGGAAAGAAATGCAAAGCAAAACACGTAAATATTTGAATGTGCCAACCAAGAAAGACACAAGAACCAGACAATGAAAATGTCACCCCTTCCTTTTTGCTTAATTTTGTCTTTTGGCTTAAATTTGTCACAGTTGTCAGAGCAGATCAAATCACTGTTTAGACAACTCTTAAAAAGTTAGCAACAGTTTAAGCTTAATTTTATTTCAATTTTCAAAGTGAACTTAAAAAATGCCTTCCGGGGTTTCCACAAATGGACCGCGCTCTGAGCACATCCTGCAGCAGCTGAAAGAGAAGGCCAGGCTCTATTCTGATGAAGTACGGTTGGGCCTGCGCGAACGCACTCAGATCAATCTCAAGCACCAGGATTATCTACGCAAACACACAAAATTTAGCACCGCTGAATTTGACCACTCAGGCATAAATGCAACTGTTCTCAGAGAAGATCAATGTTTATAGCCTTAAATTCATTCAATATTTAATTTAAAAGCAAGTTGGTTTATGCCTGAAGCCAAGGCCTGACATTTCGGGTTTTTTTTTTTCCCCCCCGTCACAGATAGGCCAACCCAGCAAAAAAGCATCATGCAATTTCCCAGGTGCTAAGGTCTCAGGGCCTCAAGCATAGGGCCCACCTGGCCAGAGGGGTCCAGGAGCAGGGTAGGAAGGCACACCCTCATATCTGACCCCCATCATGGAAAGCCTGCTCACTGAGCACCAGCTTCTGGTTTTCTCTGCTCCCCGCGCCGCGCCCCGCCCCCCGCCCCGCGCCCCGCCCCCCCCCCCCCCCCCCCCCCAGCCTCCAGCAGGTTCTACCGGGCTGCCAGGGCCAGCCTTCTAGGGGCAAAGACAGGAAAACACTCAACCCACCATTTAATTCAAGGCCAAGTTAAACATTGAGGAAAACATTTCCAAAGACCAAAGTAGATGTAATTGGTTGAAAATCAAAAGCAGAAAAAAACCCTCCAAACAAGTCTAGATCCCACTCTTACATTCTTTCTTTAATTGGGCTTTGTTTTATTAGCTTGCTTTTCAAATGCCTTGCACACTTATTATCCAAAATTCAGAAAATAGAGACAAGTAAAAAGAACATCTTTGTATTCACTACTTGCATCTCCTGGGATGGCAAATTTGTAGGTGTCCTTCATGATTCTCCTGGTGGGCACACATATATATAGATCATATTTTTTACGAAACTGGACATCTGAAGTATGTGCTGTTCTGTTACCACAACTGAGGTCAGTGATTCTTGAACCTGACTGCACATTATAATCACCTGGGAGGACTTTTAATACCTTGATAGGCAGGCCTCACTCTTTACCACTAAATTATTATAATTTCTGGAATGAGACCCAGGCTTCAATATTTTTAAGACTCTCTAGGTGTATCCAAGGTACAAAAAAGTTTGAGACTAACGGTCTTGAGAAGGATAGCGCACTGTATCACCCCTAAATATGCATATGTATCTCCGGCATAAGGATTATTTTGAGAAAGTGCAGACATAGGAGAAGCTTTGAAAACAGGTTAGAAGTTAACTTTCAGGGGCATCTGGGTGGCTCAGTCGTTAAGCTGCTGCCTTCGGCTCAGGTCATGATCCCAGGGTCCTGGGATTGAGCCACACATCAGGCTCCCCGCTGCTTCTCCCTCTGCCTCTGCCTGCCGCTCTGCCTACTTGTGCTCTCTCTATCTCTCTGCCAAATAAATAAATAAAATCTTTAAAAAACATCTCCATTTGTAGGTAGGGGTGACTCCCTCTCTGCACCAGGAAGAACTGGCTAACCCTAAGTCACAAGAAACTTTTATAAAGGACAAGGCAATCCTGACATTTGCATAACAACCTTGCGCTCCCTTACTGTGCTTTTCCTGGTAACTTCCCATAACCAGCTCCCTTCCTGCCCACCCCCAACATCTTTCTTTTGTCTTTAACCAAAGATGGTATTGAAGGTGGTGGTTTGGGCCATTTGGGGGAGAGTTACTCAACTTTCCTGGGTCTAAGCCACGTATATGTGAGGTACGCATGTTAATAAACTTCCGTTTGTTTTTCTGTCATTAACCTATGTATTACAGGGGGTAGTCAGCCAAGAACCTAGAAGGGTGGGGGCAGAATTATTTTTCCTCCCCTACAGTCACATGAAAAACTGAGATAAGAAGATCAGGTGTGGGGCGAGGTAGGGCAGTGGTTGTCGGACTTTGCCGTGTATCTGGACCAGCTGGGAAACCTGGCAAACCTGCCCAGTCCCTGGCTGGCTCCCACCTCCATGAGCCTTGGACTTGGGTTCTTCACTAGCTCTCTAGGCACTTCAGGTACACACCAACCTGGAGAACCATCCGTTTAGGTGACCCATCTCCTATTGTGTGATTACCTCTTAGGTGACCTGCTCCTCCCTCCTGCTCACCAGACTATAGGCTTCAGGAGCTGCTCTTCTCAATGGCGGGAGCCTCTACCCACGTGTGGCTATGGAACACTTGAAACTGGCTGGTTCACATTGAGAGGTCCTGCCAGTGTAAAGGGAACACTGGATTGCGAAGCTTTAGTGCACACTGAAATCATAGTGTTTTGGCTGCATTGGGTTCCTTTCTTTTTATTTCTATTTTCAATGTAGCTACTAGGAAATTGAAATTACACATGTGGCTCACTTGAGATTTCTATGTGATAGGCTGCTCTAGGGGACAGGACCTATGTCTATTCTCTGCTGTCTTTCCAGCACGGAGCTCAGTGATTTTGCCTCAAATAGGCACTCCATCAACACGTTTCTGAACCAGAGAATGATTCAATGAATGAATGAATGAACCCAGACATATGGCAGTCCAGGCATTCACAATGCGATTCTATAGACAAAGGAGAAGCTTTTGGAGAATAGATGTTATTTTGGTTTAGGTTCCCCCAGAAGCAGTCCCTAAGACAAGGGTTCAATGCAAGTGATGTATTTGGGAAGGGATCTCCAAAACACCAAGAGCGGAGTGAAGAAGTGGGAAGAGGGTGCAAAATAGGGTGTGTTCTTGAGCCAGTTGCCACTGTGGGCAACTGCAGCTTGGTCCTGTGGGAGAATTTTAGGGAAAGATACAGAATTTGTGCCTCAGGGTGATCTCCCCCACCAGAGTGAGAGAGCCAGGGTATTTGTGCACCATTTCCCATCGGTCTTTAGTTGCAGTCTGCTGGGAGGGCTGCATGTGTGAATCCCAGGCACCTCTGCGCCTCCGTATGGGGCAGACAGACAAAGTCTGCTAGCAAAGAGACATCAGTGCTAAGTAGGGGGCATGTGCTATGGCCGAGGGGACAGGGGCATAGCCAGGGATAGCTAATGACAGCTCCTTTCTAAGCAAGTCTATTCATTCCCGCATCTAATAACTAACAATGGCACTATATCACATAGGTCTACATCCCTCAAGGTGGTCAGGAAAACCCTTTGGGATTATTTGCTAGCTCCTTCCTTGCTGACCCCATTTCCCACTCTCCCACCCTATGTACCTAGAGGATATGGGGAAGAGACTTCCAGCAAGCAGCCCAGGGTGGCTTAGAGTTGCCTACACTGATTAAAGGTGGTCTCAGCTCCTCTGTCACCAACGTCACCGTTCTACCCCTCATCTCCTGTTAGTTAACCCTGTGCAGATGCCAGTGGGCAATTTTCTGTCTTCCGGTTTCCCCATGATGATGCGAATGCACCCCGGGATGTGGCTGACCCTTGTCTTTGACTTCAAAACACACGCACATGGGCCTGACATGGTGGCCCCTGAAGGTTTGAATAAAGCACCTCATATTTCTAGTTTCAGAAAATATAACTTCACTTCATATTAAGTCACTTCACAGAAACCAGACCACAGTGGTTCTGTCTGGGGAGGTTCATTCAGTCTGGTTCTAATCTGAAATGAATTGGGAGAGGCTCCAGAATAATTTCATTAAGCACAGTGAAGCAAGGCAAATAAGCCGGAAGAAGTCGTATGAAGAATGGAACCCAGAAACGGTTGCTGCTCTTCTGTTCCAGGGGGCACTGAGCTCAAAGTAGTCCTGACTTGGTAAAGTAATTTCACCTCTACCTGATGCCACACAAATGTATCTGTTTCCCCAGGAACCGTCCATTTCAGTCACGACCCTGATTTACTCAGGCCCCTCCGGACCGGTCACCGCTGGTGTTCTACGTTCAGGGCCCTTGCCCCAGTCTGAGATTCTAGCATTCCCTTTTTCTCTGGACCTAAGGTGATATTTAATCATCCAGCTTATTTAATTAAGCATTTAGGTTAAAAATAAGTAGGTTATTTGATTTAGATAGATGATGGAGAGAGAGAGATGGATGGACAGATAATCTTAGAGTCCTGCCCATAGTTGGGCCATCACAACTTTAAAAACAAAACTAGATATTCTAATAAAAATATGACAAAAAGAAATGAATTACCCAGTCACTCCTTTCTTTCTTTCTTTCTTTCTTGCTTGCTTTCTTGCTTTCTTTTTTTTTTTTTTTTTAAACAAACACATATGGAGCATCAAGCCGCATTTTATGGGGCCTGGAGTACTACCCGGCAGTGTTTTGGAAGCCAGTGTATCTGATTGTGACCTTGTGCTCTGAATGCCCAGCACACTGCCTACCTCCCTACTCAGCTCCCACTGTACAAAGGAGAACGTGTCTGTCAAGGGTCTAGTTTGTGTTCAAATGTGACCTACAAAAGGGGCTTAAATTCAAGGAAGAAAAAGTGTTGGGAGAACATTGGAAGGAACTTCTTGGTTGTCCATCAGAAAAATGCGTACCTCAGCTGGAGAAAGATACGTTTCTCCTTGGAGATCCTGCTGCTTTCAACATTAACCTCCCCAAAGACCAGAGAGATTTTGTTTCTTAGGAATGTGTGTGGGGACTGAATTTTGGTTATTGATTGGCAAGAATAAAAACACAGCACTTTGCACCCACACAGAAAACAACAGCAAAGTTGGCTTCCCTTAAATGAAAATATTTCCTTGGCTTCTTCCTAGAAACATATTTTTAGCAAAAGTTAAACATACACTGCAAATCGTGCCTTCATTTCTTGGGTAGGGAATAGACTCATTTCAATCGAACTTCAAAGGAGCAGCCAGAAGACTTTTCCTTCCTAGCCCACTTTGAAATACTCCCACACTATTTTATCCTTTCCCCTCTGTGAGTTATTTTTTTTTCCTTGTCAGAACGTAGAGTATGTGAGAAGTCTGTACTGTTCTATTTTTGCTGAGGAATGAGTTTTGAGCTCAGAAATTGTTAGTTACTCAATTGTTATTCCTTCTCTAGACCTTTATACCCAAGTCAATGCCCGGTCTTTCCTCTTCCTGTGATTGTAACAATAACATGAGATAGAGGATACAAATTTAGCTATTGTCTAAGACTAAGTGATGCCCTGAAATTGTAAATATTATTTTTTACTTTAATTATATCTCTATAATAGCAATCATCCAACCCCACATAATTTTATGTGGTGATCATGACATCACAGATCAAATAATAAAAATAAAAGCTACATTTATTAAGCCTGACTAGGGGCCATCCATACCTTTAAGACTCCCATTCACCGCATTAGTTAGATGCTAATAGTTGTCCCGATTTGTTGAAGGAGAAATCTGAGGCATGGAGGACTCCTGTATTCTGCCCATGTTTACACAGGGATGGGGCTGAGATTCAAAACTGCAGAGACCATCTGTGGTCATAACAGTGTAAACAACTCCCACTAAAAATGATAAGGTTTTATTTTTTGGTTTTACTCTCCCTTCCTGGGAGTTCAAACCACATTCTACAGAGGCAGGACAAATAAACACAAATATTCCAAAGGAAAATACTGTGATCAAGTAAGCGGCCTTGTCCATCATTCAGGGGAGATGCCAGCTAAAAGGTGAGCAGTGAATCTACCCCTAAGAATATGATATAACGTGGAAGGTGCAAACTTGGGGGGGGCGCCCTTTGCACAAACCTCCAGACCTTATGGACCCAAACAGCATTTCTCTAGTGCAGCAAACTTCATGAAAAATCATAGATACAGAGCTTGACACCTACCTTGGTCCGTTCAGGCTGCTCTAACAAAATACCAAGACTGGGGGAAGGTGGGCTTGTAAGCAACAGGAATTTATTTCTCACGGTCTGGAGGCTGGAAGTCCAAGGTCAGGGTGCCAGCATGGTGGGGTTCTGGTGAGAAGCCTCTTCCGGGTTTTAGAGTGCCAACTTCTGGCTGTGTCCTCACTTGGCAGAACAGAGGAGCTTTCTCGAAACTTGTATAAGGGCACTAATCCCACTCATGACCCAGGCACCCCCCAATACCACCACAGTAGGCATTAGGGTTCAACATATGAATCTGGTGGGGGGGACACGAATTTGAGTCCATAGCAACACCGCACCTAATTCCCCCTTTCTACCAAAGAGACAACAAGAGTCTAAAGTCATGGAGGGGTTACCCAGATGCACAACGATTTTTGATAAAACTAGAACCATTTATCCAGGTAAACAATGTCTCTATACCTTGCAGCTCAAGTATAACACAGAGACAAGAACGGCAATGTTCCAGACGTCCACTTTCTATGTGGCTTTAGAGCAGTGATAACTCAGTACCTCCAAATCTCTGTCAACTGGAACTTCTATAAAAGACGCTCATAAATTCTTCAAGCTCGCACGGTGCTTTTTGGATCATTACAGGAAAGATAAAATTGTGGTCAGTGCTGTTTTGCTGTTATGCAATCTATTTTATTCCATCTCTCCATATGGCATTTTATTTTGTATCTCCTAAACTCCAGAATATACTTATTAACCAGAGCAGCGTGGCTGAACAGAAGTGGTTTATAAGTTTGTTTGTTTTTTTTAAGATTTTATTTATTTATTAGAGAGAGACACAGTGAGAGAGGAACACAAGCAGGGGGGAGTGGGAGAGAGAGAAGCAGGCCCCCCACCGAGCAGGGAGCCCGAGGCAGGGTTCGAGCTCAGGACCCTGGGACCATGACCCGAGCCAAAGGCAGATGCCTAATGACTGAGACACCCAGGCGCCCCAACAGAAGTGAATTAAAGTCGACAGAGCCGCTCCAGAAAAGTCAGAAGATTCTAAGTATAACTGGAAGAAAACTGGGGCAAAATAACAGAGAGAAAATAGCTGTAATACAGCATCAAGATCTCCCCAGCAGAGGAAATATTATCATTTGTGCTTTGGTGCAGGGGGAGAGCTTCTTGAAGCTTTTACTTGAAACTTCAGGAAACTTACCTTCTTCCACAAAAGTAAAGCTGCAGAACCAAGTCCCATGTTGGGAAGTACTTGGAAAGAAGGTGGCCAGAACCTTGCAAGAGAATCCAGGTGGCTTGGAAGGCGTGGGGCCAGAGAAGTGGAGGTTGTCCTTACAGAAGTCCCAGAAGCCTGGGTGTAGGGGGTGGGGCATGTTGCATTTCCCTGGGCCCTGAGCTGAGGAGCTTGGCCTGTAGGAGGTCAGTGAGTGGTTCTCTTAAGATCAACATCTGAGGAAGGGAAGGGCAGGAGATAAGACTGGCAGAGGGAGAAGATGGGCAGAGGCCATAGACAACCCCTCCAGGAGGTCTGAAGCTGGGGTGACACGCTTAGGGTTGTCCCAAGTTCCCACAAAGGGAATGGGCCTTTGTAGCCCACGTCCAGGGGCCCCTGAATGCAGTCCACCCCAGCTAGGGCCAGGAGGCTCTCTGTAGCCTAGAAAAGTCCCCCAGTGGGCTGACAGCTGAAGGTTTTCTGCCAGGAGCTCTCCCAGCAGCTGGGAAGGGCAGTCCTTCAGTCCGCTGCAGGGTGCATCACAGCGCTATCCCAGGGTCATGAACTTGCTCCTTGCCCGGGAGAAGGGCTTTGCAAGACGAGGTAAGGGCACCAGGGCTGCTGTCCCAAGACAGAGGACAGGGTACAACTTCCATCTCAAGAGAAGGGATGGGAGAGGGGTCAGGGTACCTGGGGCCTGGAAAATGAATCCAGGCTTCACAACAGAGCACACACTAGACTCAGGCCTGTGATGGGGCCCACCCAAACAGAAGGGCACCAACTGGGGGCTATGTAAGTGCTAGAGGTATGGCATGGGTCCCCGGCCCTGGTGTCCTCTCTCCTAGGCCAGCTTGGTAATAAGGAAACACACAGAAGTCCCTAGGAGCCTGGTAGGACTGTCTGGGCCACAGACTCATAGCTGGGCGGGGGGGTGGTGGGGCAGCTAAATCCAAGGGTGCAAGGTGATTTCTGACACATTGGGTGTGGGGTGTGGTGAGACTGGTGGGGGTGAGGGCATGAGTGGGGATGTGACGGGGGTATACCTCAGTCTCACCAGCTTTAAAGAGATCAGGGAGGCAGGAGAAATCGGGGGGGTGGAAAAATAAGTAATTGATAATACTTGACATATGCAAGATATTATACATCTTACAAAATTCTGTGTGTGAGAGATCCCATTTTGCTAGTTAGTTCTGCCCCTAGAATGTTTATACAAAAAAATCACGGTGAATGAATGTGATAAATGCTTGTATCAAAGCCAATCAGAATGCACCCCCACCCCTCACTCCCTCTCTCAGGCCTCTGGAGGTATGAGCCACACCCCGGAGCATGTGGTTCTCGTGGTGGCTGAACCACTGTAGATCTCCTTGGCCAAGTGACCCTACTTGTCCAGGAAGACACCTCTAGTAGACTTTCCTCTCTTCATCCTTCTTTTGTTCACAATGTTAAATGGCATCGCCACTCTTTGGAGACTCACCTAAACTGTGAGGATGACAAGGTCATGTCACCATCCCAAAGATGACACCCCTTTCATGTTTAACCACACCGGCCACAGCGCCGTCAGGCACTCATGACAACCCTCTGATGTCTCCCTTCATGTCCAGCCTGCAGGACTGAAATAAGCATTTTGTGGTAGAAAACATAAAATAGGGAAAGAGAAGATCTCAGCAGTCCTACTGCTGATCAAATGTTGACTCTGCAAGAGGTGTTGTTAGAACAGAAACTGAATGCCTACTCATGTCCTCTTGTTGTGGGGTCAAAGCATAAAGTAAAAGGCAATTCATCAGGTTGCCTATTAAAAATAAGGGGTGGGCCACATCCCCGTCACTATAGACCGGTTTGAACACCTGCAGGGAAGGCAGGATGATGAAAATTATCTACACACAACTTGAGGGACGGATGGGAAACTTCCATTGCTAGTTGCTCACAAGTGGGTCTTTGAGGTTCACATCCTTATTATCTTAATAGGAGAAACATAACACTTCAATGCCACTTAACAAATGCTTTATTCAGGTATTTCACGCTTATAACTATTGAGGAATGTCCTTGCCCAGCAGCATCGAGCTATCTATTTTTAGGCACTTAATTAATGGCCTTGCTCCAGGATAAACACATCGTGTTTTCAGTAAGATGATGAAAGCTTTCTTTAAAAATGTATCTTGCATGCCATTATACTTGAAATTGTCCTTCAACAGAAAATCATGAACAATTACTTTAAACAAAACCATTGTATAACAATTGATGTTAATGCTGTCCGTTCTCCGACGACTAATTCAGCCCTATCTAGCAGATGTTGAGAAGGTGTTTGTCCTCTAAATTGAGTGCAAGATGGTATGGTCGGTCACATCAAACCCGTACTCTCAATAACCCTGTGGATAACATTGTGCAATTCTTTTTTTTTAACAGCATATTTGAAATTCACTTGTTTTCAGAGTATAATTCAATGATGTTTAGCACATTTTATGATTCCTTTTAACAGTGGTTATCCCTGATAAAAGCAATCATTGAGCTTTTTCCAATCATGTGAATCATTTCCAATTCAGGTATTTTGGTGGTACTGGTACCTAGGTTACTCATTCTTACAGAACTCACAGTTCCTGCCAGCTAGGAGAAGGAAAGTCCTGGGTTTCCCCGATGACAGATTTTTGACAAATATCTGGTTTGTTATATCTGTATTGTAACGGGAATACAGAAAAATCCGCCTGGCTCATGCTACTGAACATCACAGAACACTCAAAGGGCAGGCCGTGATATAGTAAACATTTGCAATGCTGCATATCAGTTTGTCTTGTGTGATCACATTTTAAAATGGTTTATTCCATTGTCCAAGTACAATGCATTTAGTTGTCATTAAATCAATTTGTCTCTGCTATTTTGGCTGGTATACAGCCTATCGGTCATTGGCAAAGAAGGCCATGAGGCATAATTTGAAGGTGTTGTAAAGTTTGTGCCTTAGGAACACCTGTGCATTGGTGTGCTTACACAGTTTGTAATGCGTATAAGAAGCTAGCTGATCTAATTTTACATGACTGTGATCCCTTTGGAAAATAGATACAACCGTGATGCTTTCTGATTATTTAATCAGAAGGGGAAGGAAGGAAGGAAGGAAGGAAGGAAGGAAGGAAGGAAGGAAGGAAGGAAAGAAGGAAGGAAGGAAGAAAGGAAGGAAGGAAGGAAGGTAGGAAAGGAGGAAGGGTTGGAGGGAGGGAGGGAAGGACTAGGAAAGAAACAATTATTTGACAGTTTTAATTAAAATCCATGGTGTAGGCCATGTGTATGACCATTCAAGTAATATAAGGCACATTCCTGAAGAAGTGAACACTACTGAGAGATGAGATCATCAAATATGGGATAATGAAGACTATCAAGGGAACACATATTTGGAGGTAATTTGCACAGATAAAACTTAAGGGCCAAAGCAGTTTAGAGAGAGATCAATGTAGACCATCAACATCAGGGAAAGTTTCATGGAGGTAACCAGACATGAGCTAGACTTAGGGGGCGGTTAAAATTCTTAACAGAAAGTTTCCAAATTTGGGAATACTCTGGTATGTACAGTCATAATTTTGATAGAGTGGCATAACCTATATTTATATCCACCTAAATTGACTCAGAAATAACATAAATAAAAATGTCTCCATATGGCTACATACAAAACAATGGAACTGAATGATATAAAAAGTAGTTTGTCAGCATCTGGTGTTCCTCAATGTTCTCAAGTTCCTGAGCAAAAATGGGAGTCCAATCACTCAGGGAGACCTGGCTTACCAAATTTCTGACTTGGAGCACACCCCACACATTAGGATATTAAAGGTCTGAGAAGTTGTGCTGAAGAGAAACTGTTTAGCTCTGTTTACTTTAAAATTCCCCAAGCTCACCTGACCATGGAATGTTCTTTCTCACAGAATAGACATGTCAAGGAACCGAACTCCACGGGACACAGATTGGGAAATACTAATCCACAACAAGAACAAACCATTCAATTTTTTAAAATGGGCCAAAGACCTTCACAGACACCTCACTAAAGAAGACATACGGACAGCAAGTGAACATATGAAGAGATATTCCACGTCGTATGGCATCAGGGAAATGCAAACTAAACATTGAGATGGCACTGCACACCTATCAGAATGGCCTAAACCCCAAACACAGACAACATCAAATACTGGTGATGATGTGGAGCGACAGGAATTCTTGTTCATTGCTGGTGGGAATGTGAAAGGGTACACAGCCACTTCAGAAGACAGTTTCTTACAAAACTAAATGAGATTGAGCAACTGCACTCCGTGCTATTTACCCACGTTGTGGAAAACTTATCTCCACACAGATACCTGCACGTAGATGTTTACAGCAGCTTTATTCATAGTCGCCAGAATGAGGAGGAAACCAAATGAGCCTCAGTAGATGAATGGATAAATAAACTGTTGTATATCCAGACGATAGAATATTATTCAACTCTAAAATAGAATGCATTAAGAAGCTATGAAGAGATAACAAGGAAGCTTAAATGCATATTACCAAGCGAAAGATGCCAATCTGAAAAGGCTGTGTACTGTGGGATTCCAACTTCATGACATTCTAGAAAAGGCAGATCTGTGGAGACAGTAAAATGATCAGTGGTTGCCAGAGACTGTGGGGGTGGGAAGGTGAATAGGTGAAGCACAGAGGATGTTTAGGGCAGTGAAACTATTTGTATGATATTATAATCGTGGATACGTCATAAATTTGTCCAGATCCATAGAACATACAACACCAAGAAAGAACCCTAATGCAAACTATGGACTTAGGGTGGCAATGATATATCAGTAGATTCGACTGTAACAAATGTACTTCACTCTGGTGACGGATGGTGATAATAGAGGAAGTTGCGCATGTGGTGAGGACAGGGGGTATGGGGAAATCTCTGTACCTTTGGGCAGTGTTGCTGTGAACCTTAAAATACTCTAAAAAATAAAGTCTATTTTTAAAAAAATGCAATCCAGTCAGGCAGGCATTGCATTCTGGTGGAATCTGCTCCGCACACATTTTTTTCCCTACTTTACCTATCTAATACTCAAAACAAAACAAAACAAAACAAAAAAAGGAGAAATTGGTATTGAGAGCTATTATATGGCTGTCTTAATGGCCCAGTGAGTGGTAGAACCCAGATCTGCTCAACTGCTCTCGTGCTTATCCTACAAAGTTTTATCTTACGGAAGCATCCTTATCTACATCCTGAAACCCTCAGAAAGACTGATGAACAGATTGGAACAATGTCACAACTGATCTCAAGAGGAAGAAAATAGAAGCCTAAAGTTCAACCTACTCAAATGTGGCCAAATATAAGTTTTTTAAATGATGAAAGAAAAATGCCTTATGGTTGCAAAAATGTCAGAATTGTTCAAAGGCATAGAGATGGTTCCAATAGGAATTTACAATCACTAACCAATTAATTCTATAAGGATTTCTAGTCTACTTTTTAACCATGTAAATCTGTGTTTTCTCCTTAAGGATTGCGACACTTCCACCCCATTCTTCCCTTCAAATAAGAGACATTAAAGAAATGTGACTGAACTGCGAGAATGAAGAAAAATCCAACTTAGTCAAACATACATAAGACACACACCTCCCATGTTTCATCTCTTCTTGTGTTGAAGTCCTTGCATTCCATATTGCCTGTCACCAACAACCGTTCTCAATGTGTGTCTCTGATCTTTTTATTAAAAGTAAACTCTGGGCCCAAGGTGGGCTTGAAGTCACAACCCTGAGATCAAGAGTTGCATGCTCTACCGACTGAGCCAACCAGGTGCCTCTGTCTTTGATCATATTTAAGTTTGATTCCTTTGTTAATGTCTTTAATCATTTTAAATATTCTTGTTTTACAGCCTCTATTCAATTGTCCGGGTATCTGAAGTTCTCGGGAAGGAAGCTATCCCCGTTATTTATTAAATCTGATGATTTGGAGTCTTGCTGCTTTGGTTTCTTGAGGGTTTTACAGTTTTCAGTGTTCTCCGTGGCATGGGACAAGGGCAAGTCCCTCCAGAGGAGTTTACCTGTACAGGGCCACTTTTCTGCTATAGGTGACACTGGACTAACATGAAGTATCCGTTTCAAACTCAATTCCATTTGAGAAGGAAGCCTGAGGTTACAAATTCTCGTGCACTTTATGGCAGATCAGCTTTTTGTCACTGGCCCATGTAAATGGTGGATTTTTATCCAGTCCATCTCTTACTGAAGGTTTGAACTCTTGGAGCGTGTTTTATCCAGAATTGCCAAAAGTCTCATCTCCTGTCTCACTTAGGTATTAAAAATCCAATGCCTTATATTCCTGAAGCTGATACCAGTCCCTAGCGCTGTCAAGATCCACTTATATCTTTGTAATTTTTTCCTTCGGTTGTGTCTTCCTTCCTTTCTTTTGGGTGCAGATGTGCATTTAAATGATGCTTGTTATACGTTATTAGTGTTTCTAGAAGCTCACCGCTAGAGGGTTTTGGGGTTCCTTATTCCATATGCTGCCAGGTTCAAATGCCCTTTGGCCTTCACTGCATGACTTCTGTTAGAGACCGAGGGAACAGCTCAAGTTGGTTGGATTTTGGTGTAACCTTTGCTTGGCGACTCTGTGAGAATACATACAACTACTCTAAGTTCAAAGTTTTCCAACGAACTGGGAAAAGTTTTGCTTATTCTTTTCTGGGAACTTTTCTTATATGTCATAATAAAAAGCACTTGTAAGTTAATGGAGGAAGCAGCAAACAGTGAAGGGAGATATTTTGGGTTAAATTTGAGATCCTTAAAAAAAAGACTTCTCTGTGCAGCAACACTCAGTGTCAACAAATAACATGTGTTGAGTACCTCATGCCATCCTTTGAAGTAGCACTGATGAACTACAAAGATTCTTGTTGCTTTAAGAAACTTTTTTTTTTTAAAGATTTTATTTATTTATCTGACAGAGAGAGACACAGCGAGAGAGGGAACACAAGCAGGGGGAGTGGGAGAGGGAGAAGCAGGCCTCCTGCCAAGCAGGGAGCCCAATGTGGGGCTCGATCCCAGGACCCTGGGACCATGACCTGAGCCGAAGGCAGATGCTTAATGACTGAGCCACCCAGGTGCCCCGCTTTAAGAAACTTTTTAAAAAAAGATTTATTTATTTATTTGAGAGAGAGAGGGGGAGCGGGTGAGTTGGGGAGGGGCAGAGGGAAAGGGAGAGAGAATCTTCAAGCAGATTCCCTGCTGAGCGTAGAGCTCGATGCGGGGCTTGATCCTAAGACCCTGAGATCATGACTTGAGCTGAAATTAAGAGTCAGCCACTTAACCGACAGAGCCACCCAGGCACCCTAGGAACTTCTCTAAGAGAGAAAGGGGAATGAGCTCAAACCTTCTCAGACAGATATTGGTAACCTGCCTCTTGTCAATTATCCCTCAAAAGTCCTTTAGACTTTTATTGTCCCTTCCACACAACTATTAGTGATGAACTGTTTAATGCTTATTTTACTCACATACAATTTTATCTAGAATTTATCTTACTATAACAGTGCAGTTTATGCGATATTGTATACATGCGTATGCACACACGCTCACCTACCTATCACAGTGGAGTACTGGTGGATGTGTGCAGTGCATTTATGCCCATTTTATTAGGCTTGGAGCAGAATTTTACTGTTTTGTATTTTCAGGGTTATAGTTTCTGAGTCTTGGCTTTTATAACATAGTTTTGTTTACTGCCACAATTTATTTCATGCCAAACCCTTGGTCAGGAAGACAACCTCCAATTATCCTGCTCTTCCCATGGAAAAGTGCTGTTTTACCCCGGGCTGCATGATGTTCCAGTTCCCTGGAATGCATTTTGGTTAAAAGCAAACACTGTCTGCATATCTGAATATTATTGTAGCTAATTAATTATACTACAAGGCAATCAATCCAAGAGAAAATATTCATTGTGTGCTACCATGTACCTACTACCATGCTTTTCTAGTCCTAGCTTTTTGAGACATTCTAAAAGACATAAAACATGGACTTCTAACAGTCAAGGGGTCTGTAAGTATTTTATTTTATTATTTAAAGATTTATTTATTTGAGAGAGAGCGAGAGAGAGCACTCGCGTGCAAACGGGGGAAGGGGTAGAGGGACAGAGAGAATCCCGAGCTCAGCATGGAGCCCCACACAGGGCCCAGTCTCACAGCCCAGGAGATCATGGCCTGAGCAGAAACCATGAGTCAGATGCTTAGCTGACTGAGCCACCCAGGTGCCCCAGAGCCTACAAGTATTTTAAAAGGTTATATAAATGCAGCTTGTATATAATAAGCTTATAATCAAGTACCTAATCAAAAACCATTTAAAAGACATGCTAAAGTCACTTAAGACATATTTAAGTCGATTAAAATGTAATTTTTTTAATATATGGAAGAATCTCTTTAGTTAATATTTGAAAAATTAATCACCTATGCAAAAAGTTAGTATAGGATGGGGGATCTATGTTGTTTAAACCTTAAGAGGGTGAAGTAGACGGAAGGGAGTGGGGCGGCATGCAGGAGAGGTGGGAAATGCATTTTCAACTATTGTGACTTTTTTGGGTAACCTTGGTTAGGGACTATTTTTACTGATTGTGTTGGAAAGTTCCATTCAGGGACTTCTTCTAGGAAACCAGCAGGAAATAACAGAAAACCCAAGTAGATCCTTTCCTTAAGAGAACTCTAAAGAAACGGAAAATGTGACTCCTTCTAAATCATCAATCCCAGGGTCTGTCTGACCATTACTCTTACCATGCAATAAATAATTAAGTTAATGATGAGCATTAGACTATGAGAGGTAATCCTGGATTTCTAAGCTGCTATAAACCCAGTGTAGTGTTCTTGAAGGGTATTTTCTCAGAAATTTTCATCTTCTCAGAATTTCTTAAAATTGAGAGAAAATTGTAGAAATATTTAAGCAGCAAATTAAATTACACCCATTACTCTTATATAGTTTTTTTAAAAAGAGTAAATTTAGACTCACTAAGTGTATATAAGCAGAAAACACCAATTTTATAGGTGTATAAATTTTAAGTTCTTGGTGGGAGAATACAACATTGAATGGGTCAAAGATTATTGCTCTATTTGCAAATCTTCAAACTGACAGAACCTTCTGGAAAGATTTATGACAAGTTTGTCTTTTTAAAAAAGCGATGTTTCTATAAATCCTACCAAACTGCCGTGAATAAGGCTGTAAATCACTTCACTGACTTGAGTAATGGGACTTTTATTGCATGAAACCATGCCAAGAAACCCAGAGGCTTTCACTGATATTGAATCTTCTGTAATATTTAATACCTATCTGCCCCCAAAAAGATGAATTTTGATAAAAAATATTTTTTACCATCATTTTTGCTGAAAGGAAAAATAAATAGAAATCAATGGTATTAAGTATGATGGCTTTAAAGAGGTTTATTAGTCACCAGCAGAGGAAAAAAAATTAGAAGCAATAGAAAATAAGTATAACTACATTCACTAAATCGATGTGACTATAAGTTCAGATTTTATCTGCAATCATGATTGGTACATCCAGTTCTAATGGATGAATAATCTTGAGTGTTTCTTTCTGGATGGCTTTTTGGTTTTTTGGTTTTTTTTTAGTCTTGCTTTGAATTTGTTTGACAAAGGAGAAACTCCTTTGAATGTTGTACTCTTCTTTCCAATTATAGCCACACAATCTCAAGAGAGAAATGTAGAATCTTGTAGCTAACTACATTAAAACCCACCAGTGGGTAACTTCTATGGGGAAAGAAGGATACTTGTCCCACAAATTCCACATTTGCATATAATAATCAAGTGAGTCAAGTGTATGCTGTGTAGAGGCAGCCCTGTGTGCCTTTAGTTAGGGACCTGACTGACATTCTGGGCCATGAGTTTTATAAGTGTTGTCAGTGTTACCAACCTTTGCCTCAGGTAGTGTCAGAACCTAGAAGAAATTGGGCCAGGCACAAAAGAAATCAGGCTAAGGGCAAGAGTAAACTTTATAGTCCCAGATGTTTATAATGTCCTGTGGCCTTTCAGATACTGGTCAGTGATTTGCACGCGTTTATGTACACCCTACTTGTCTTCACAAAGGATTTGATGGGGGTTAGAAATGCATTCAATACCTCAGGGTACAATAAATGAAAATTGGAAAGAAGCTGAGTCAGAGGGGAGGTAGGGGTAGAGAAGTAAGCAAAATCCATGTTATGGGCTCTTAAATCTGAAGTCACATACTCCAGCTCAGAGGGCCAGGGAGGCACTGTGAAGCCCTAATTTTTATACCCATACAGTACAAAAAAAGGTGAGTCTGGAGCAATGGTGGGAAAAGGGGTCAGAAAGGTGCTTCGAATAACTCACAGGAAGGACGTGTGTAACCTGCATTTGGTATTTTGTTTGTGCATATTCAACTCTATTATAGAAAACAAGAAAATAAATGAGATGGATGAAATTCACAAGATGTATTAGCATAGATAAGGAAGTTAGTAACCTATTAGACCAAGAAGAGGGCAAATATTCACGGTGCACTATATATACACAGGCGTGTAAGGCACTCAGGATTCATGAGGTCTTAATTCACTACCCACTGGTGGTGCCCATTCTGGCCCCAAGAAACACAAGTAAAACTCATAGCTGCTCATCAGGTTAGTTGGCAATTTATAGCTACTGACCAAGCATACTTACCCCTCTGTATTTGCTTGGGTTGATAGTTTCTGTTCCCAAGAGTTCTGCCCCAAGGGCTCTTTCTAGTCCTGCATCCTGTTTTCCATCTACTTCATGCGCTGGTCCCCTTGGTGAACGCCAGAATCAGCCTGTCTATCCCACGGGTGCCCAACTCACCTGGATATCATCTAGATGCTCAGGGCACCTCAAGCTTCATATCTCCAAGGCTGACATCATCTTCTCTTCCCCATGTAACTTGTGCACCTGTATTTCAGCCTACATAACAGCAATCTTTCTAATCACTTAACCAAAAGCTTGGATATTGCCCTGATTCTGTCCTTTTCCTCAAGTACAAAGTCCTGTGATTTCTACCTCCTTAAAGTATCTTGTTGTTCTCTACCCACCATCTCTGAGCATGTGCCACATTAATGACATTATGGACAAGGCTGTCAAAATCTACCTTGGTTTACCTCTCTGCTCTTATCTAGGTCCTGGGCATGGTGGAAAAGACCCTTTCTCTGCTCTTACTTTTTGCCATTTCACTGCCTGAAGTTTATTGCTTAGAGCCGAATGATCCATTATCTACCTCACATCTATGATTTTACCTTCACTATTTTCCTCTGTCTTGATGCCCTTCTCTCCCACCCGTGGCGCCCCCCGCAATCCACCACCCCATCACCTACCATTTTATTCTGCCAATTCTTAATCTTTTTTTCATGTTTTATTAGGATGTCAGCTCCTCTAGGAAATTTCCCTAAAACCCCAGGCTCCCCCATCATCACCCTCCACCTTTGGCCTTTATCTGAATTAAGTGCCCTCCCTTTGTGCTTTCACAGCAGTCTGAGATTCCGCTCTCCTTACACTAGCAATCAGGGTCCCAGAGGAAGGAGATGGCGCACTCTAATTAGGATGATTCAGAGAGGTGTGGGAGGGGTGCAGGGGACCCATAAGGGATGGGGTAGGAACCCAGGTTAGTAACAGTTGATCAGGCACTAACTCTAGGTCCAAACAGACAAGGTGATAGACTGGTTACCAACAGCCTGGACAGAGAAAATCATGTGGAAGAGGTTATCTGATGAAGAGCAGTAGACCTTTGTTTGACAGTGACCAAGGCAACCTTTCTGCGAGGAAAACAGGAGAGTAACTCTCCTGGCTTCATTCTCCTCCCTCCTTCTTGACCTCATACCAGGGTTCCCCACTGGCCAAACCAACCAGCAGGAAGAGGACAAGAAAATGAGTGAAAATAATCTCACAGCCCAGTCTGCCAATCTGTAAGGTTGGAGAAGGATCAAGATTGGCTCTAGAGGAGTGAATGGATTATATCTAGCAGAGTCACACTGTAATGGAACAGTCTTCTTTGTTGCTTGGGCTCCCTCATTAGACTGAGTTACTTGAGGATAAAGAATGTTTCTTTCATCTCGGCATCCTCAGTATCTAATGTATACTAGATAACACATGTTTATTTATTGACTCAGATAATATGGTGAATTGGACATTACTTAGAGGATGATACTTTCTGAGATTGCCACATGCTTTTTGGAATCCAGGGAAAATGGAAAACAGAATGAGCTTTATGATTTTCATTGTCTCACAAAAAAAAAGATGAGTTATCTTAGTGCTCAGTATTGGGAGGGATTGGATGCAGTCATGTGACTTCCTACATAAGAGATACTCGGCTGCATAATGGTCAATCCCTCCAAGGGAAGCCACAGGTACAGAGACATTTTTCACAGGGCAGTTTAAAAATATAAGCCCCTTGGGGGTGCATGGGTGGCTCACTTGGTTGAGCGCCCAACTTTTGGTTTCGGCTCTGGTCATGATCCCAGAGTCGTGGGACTGTGTGCTGAATTGGGATCTGTGCTGGATATTGGAGTCTGCTTGAGAGTTTCTCCCTCTCCCTCTGCCTCTTCCTCTGCTCATGTTCACGTGCGCACGCTCTCTCTCCCAAATAAATAAATCTTTAAAAAAAATTTAAGGGATGCCTGGGTGGCTTGGTCGGTTAAGCGTCTGCCTTTGGCTCAGGTCACAATCCCAGAGTCCTGGGATTGAGTCTCGGGACACATTCTGGCCTCTTGCTCAGCGGGGATCCTGCTTCTCCCTCTGCCTGCTGCTTCCCCTGCTTGTGCTCTCTCTCTCTCTCTCTCTCAGGCAAATAAATAAATAAAATCTTTTAAAAAATTAAAATATAAGCCCCCGTACATCTGAACCTTACATAACACTGTATGTTAACTACACTGGAATTAAAATTAAAAAAAAAAAAAGCCCTTGATAAAAGCCAAAGACTTGTTATTAAAAAGTAATTGGAAGGTGAACAGAGCTAATGTGGTCCACTCTGATAGGTCTTAGAATATCTTGCCCACAAATGGTTAGGCCTTAGACTTCAAACCTGACGACCCCCTTAATAAGCTTCCAGTGTAGTTTTCTCTGGATTCTCTCTTCTCTTATCAGCCAGTAGAAGAGAAGGATCAAGAAGAAGCTCGCGCGCACTGAGGGAACACGGATCCATCAGAGGGCAGAAACTTGGCTCCCTGAATGACTATGGGGGCGGGGGGTAGCCCTCTGTCTACCTCTCTATCTCCTGCAAACCTCGGTGCTGAGAGTAAGAAATAAACTTTTAATTTGTTAGAACTCTAAGTTTTGTTGGGCTTTAGAGCAGTAGTTATTTTACCCTAATACAGATATGAAATAATGTTCTAACTTCTAGATCTGAGTCCGTTTTAAATGCTGGCATCATGATTATCATAATCCATTGTCCATATTCATAATCATTTATTTTCACAGACGTCCTTTCCAGCTTAAATCTCATGATTTGAGGATTACTGTATTGCTGCCTTCCATCTGAGAGATGCCTCTTGGAGCCCTTCTTGCTCCAACACCCTGATGTATTTTATAATGTACAAAGCCCTATTTCATGCAGTGTCTCTCTCTATTCTCCCAGCAAGTCCGAGGAATATTCAAGGGTCTGTTACTGTCCCCATTTTGCAGGTGATGACACTAAGGTTAAGTATAAAGCAAAAAAAAAAAAAAAAGTGAGACAGCTAATGTACAGAGTTCTTTGAAGATTAAGCAAGAGAATAATTTAGTCTACTGGGCATCTGGTACACATTAAGACAGTTCTTATTTTCTTCCTAACTCTCTGATAAGTTATGTATTGCTCTGTAACAAACCACCCCAAAAGAATGACTTAAAACAGTAACAATCATTGATACTGCTCCCAGAGCCTGGGTTGTGAAAACACGAGTAGCTGGGGGTGGGGGTGGGGCGTGGGGCTGGAACAGCTGGCTTCCTTGGGCTTCTTTCTTTCTGTGGTCTCTCCACATGGTTTCTCCACATGGCAGCCCCAGGGTAACCATGGCAGCTGAAGGCAGAGGGAGTGAGAGAGTAGAGGGAGAAAAAGAGAGCCAGAGTGAGTTACAGAGAAGGAGAGGGTGAGGCAGAAGCTCGTAAAGGCCTTATGACCTAGCCTTGGAAGGACGTTATGCTGTGTCATTTCCGTCACATTTTCTGAGAAGCGAAGCATTAGGGCCAGCTCATGGTCATGGGGAGAAAAATTACACTCCACTTCTTGGTTGAATTTTTGGCCATGTTTTTTTAACTACCGCATTTTCCTCCTCTAAAATGCTTGCCTAAATTAACGCAGACATGAAGCTTGGAGTGTAAGGGACACATCCGAGGTCGTTCAGCCCTTAAATGGCTCCACCAATATTAGATCCAATTTTGTGATACCCACCTTCATGCACCTCCCAGGATCCCAGAAAATGTCGTGTGATTAGCACACGGAACATGGTAGGCAAGACATGCTAGCCCCCAAACAGAGCCAAGCCTCATTGCCTTGGAAAACACACTTACATTTTTTTGCAGGAAAAATATTAGCCAGAAAGCAGTCGTCCATGAGCACTTTCCAAGTTTCTCCCAAACATCTGTTTTTAAATATTCCCCCCCAACAGATATATTCATTTACATTTCCCCCAGATGAGTCACCTTTTCTTTTGTTGTTATTTTTTTACTGTATTTCTCACCTCTTAAGATCCTTTGGTATAATTCTCAAACCCACCACTTAGGTTAATAGCATTTCCTGATTTGGAACCTTCCCTTACTTCTATCATCATGAACACTTGCTCTTCCTTTGGGCCACTAAATGTAATGTTCTTTAAGCAGATGGTCTGAGGGGCACCTGGGTGGCTCAGTTGGTCAAGCATCCCACTCTTGGTTCAGGCTCAGGTCATAATTTCAGGGTGGTGAGATTGAGCCACACCTTGGGCTCCTGCTCAGCAATGAGTCTGCTGGAGATTTTCAATCCCTCCCCTTCCCCCTCTGCCCCTCCCCTGCTCTTGTGTGTCTGTGCCCTCTCTCTCTCTCTATGTCTAAAATAAATAAAATAAAATCTTAAAAAAAAAAAAGGACAGTCTGATATAAGGTCTGAGGGGCATTCTTTTTTTTTTGGCAGTAGGGCAACATTTCTACTGTTCAAACTTCTGTTGACCCAAAGCGAGTTTAAACCTCATTTTAGAAAATCTGGGTTATTTGAACAGTGATATAACTCTGAAATCTCAGAGGGCTCACATAGTGCCTACAATTCTAAGCAGTAAGGTAGATTTCCCTGTAGGAACTTTTCTGTTTGGGGATCTCCAGGAGTCCCTATGGGAAACCATCTTTTCTGTCTCCCAGACCCAAAGCATTGGTGGGAGCACGGGGTAAGAAGAGAGAGTGGATAAAGTCCCCAGGAGGTATGGGGTCTCTGTGTAGACTAGCACACTCTTCAGAGACATAATGCAAGCCCCAAAGGTAGTGTTACATTTTCTAGTAGCTGCATTTTATAAAGTAAAAGGTGAAATTAATTTTAATAATAGATTTTATTTAACTCAGTGTGTCCAAAATGCTATCATCTGAACATGTAGTTATTACAAAAATATTCACGAGATACTTTTCATTCTTATTTCTAAGAATTTTTTTTTTAACATTTTATTTATTTGACAGAGAGAGACAGCGGGAGAGGGAACACAAGGCGGGGGAGGGGGGCGGGAGTGGGAGAGGGAGAAGCAGGCTTCCTGTGGAGCAGGGAGCCCGATGCGGGGCTCGATCCCAGGACCCTGGGATCAGGACCTGAGCGGAAGGCAGACGCTTAACGACTGAGCCACCCAGGCGCCCCTCATTCTTATTTCTATACCAAGGCTTGGAATGCCACGTGCATTTCACACTTCTAGAACACTTGGAGACTATCCACGTTTCAAGTCATCAATAGCCAATACTTATTGAAGAGCACACATAAACCCTTCCTTTCTGTTGCTCATTGGTCCTCTGAGACCTCAATCTTTTCTTCTCTTTTGCATACCTTCTTATCTTTCAGATCTCAGCTCAAAACACCTATTCTGGAGAGGAAAGGCAAGTAATGCGACCCACTCCCTCCCTCCCTTCTCTATCCCGTTCTTCTGTGTTACTGTCTCCATAGAACTGATTTCTTCTAAAATGGTCTTATTCATTTGCTTACGTATTTCTTTTCTAGCTTCTCCACCAGAATGTAAGTTTCACCAGGGCAGGGATTTTTAAAAATCTATTTTGGTCTCCAAGTTCCCGGTGCCGAGCACCGTGCCTGGCACACGCCGGGCGCTCAGTACACATTGAGGACGAAGGAATCGCATTTCTCTGGAACGCGGCCGAAGGGGGCAGCCGAGTGGCGTGCACAGGTGGGGCGCCCACGACGCGCGCGGCTGCGCTCCCTCGGCTCCAGGGTGGGTGTGGGTGAGTGGGTGTGTGCGGGGGTGTGCGCGGTAGAGCGCGCCAGCGAGCCGGGAGCGCCGAGCGGGGAGGAGCAGTCAGCGCGGCGCAGAACCCGCAGCGCGGGCCGGGCCGGGCAGCTCGGAGGTGGGTGGGCCGTGCCGCCAGCCCGCCCGCGGGGTCCCCATTGGCCGCCTGCCGGCCGCCCTCCGCCAGGAAGGCGGCGAGGAGCCGAGGGGCTGCTCCCGAGCCGGAGGGGGAGAGCCCGACCGAGCCGACGCCGGGGCGGACGCGTGGGACCCGCGTCCCCCATTCGCCCCCTCCCCGCGCACCCGCCGCCGCTCCGCGCACCCGCCGCCGCCCGGCTCGTCTCCCGCGCTGGCGCCCACGGTCGGCCTCCGTCAGCGCCGGAGGGACCCGGGCAGCTCCCGGGCGCCCGGGTGAGTGGCCGCGCGCGCTCCCCGGCTCCTCCCGGGCCCCGCCGCCTGCTTTTGCTTTCGCAGCCGCGGCCAGGGCAACCGGGAAGGCCGAGGCGGGGGCGGCTGGACTGTGGGGAGAAGTGGGGTCGCAGCCAGGAGGCTCCCTCTGCCCCGCGGGCCGGGTGGGAACAGGTGGCGCGGGCCGGGCCGGGCGCTTTGTGTCGGGGCGCGGAGACCGGGAGCGGGCGGCCGCGCCTCCCTCGGCCGCTCCCTTTCCTCCCCTGCTCCCCCGGGCGGCCGTACGCCGGGTCGGCCGGGTAACGGAGCGGGAGTCACCAGGAATGTGCCTCTGGGGACTGCCTGGCTCGGGGGAGGGGGTGGTCGCGGTGGCCGCGGTGGCCGGGGAGTGCGGGAGCCGAGAGGTGGCGCGGGGGCTGCCGTGCCGCCGCAGGCTGGAGGGGGATGCTTCCAGCGAGGCGCGTTTCGCCCGGGCGAGGGCTTCATTCTTCCGCGGCGCCCCCGGAGGTGGGGAGCTGGGTGGGCGTGTGTGTGGAGGAAGGGGAGGCGGGAAGGCCAGTCACTTCCGGAGCCGGTTCTGATCCGCTCGGAGCGCAGTGCTTTTGGGGACGCGGACCTTGAGGTGCCGTTGTACCCGGCTCCACGCGCGCGCGAGTTGATGCGGGGCTGGGGACGTCCCTGGCGCGGGTTTAACAAAGGGTGCGCCTCTCCACCCGGCGGGGAGGGGCAGCTGGGGAGAGAGGGTCCTCCGCGAGCGGCTCTTAGCTGAGGAGGACTCCTTCCTTTTCGGGTTGTCATTTTATTATTATTGTTGCTATTATTTTAAAGGACTGGAGACTGATGCATGAGGGGCCCAAGGAGGCGCAGGAGCGGTGGTGATGGTGTGGGAAGCGGAGCTGAAGTGCGCTGGGCTTTGGTGAGGAGTGACAGTTTATCATGACTGTGTTCAGGCAGGAAAACGTGGATGATTACTACGACACCGGCGAGGAACTTGGCAGGTACAGGGGGTGCCGGAAGCGCATGCTACTGGGTTGTGGGAATGCATAATATTGGGGGCAGTGGGCGGTAAACAAATGCAGTTTGAATCAGGAGGCTCCCTCTCCCTTCCAAGAGATGTGCAAATTATAGAGAAAAGAGTTACTAATCCAGCACGGCCTGGGGTCCAGAAATAAACCACCTAATCCAAGGGACCATGATATGCAATTTCAGTGTTAGATTATGTTGCAAAGGGTATTGAACAAGAGCCCTGGACAGGAACAGATTTAATTGTCTGCAGTAATTCTTGTCAGCTTTTGCCGTTCGGAGATGAGGCAAAAGCTAAGATATATTTGCATCTGGTGTTAGATCTTCTATGTGATTTAAGCAGAGTACAAACTAATTAGTAGGCTTTTAAAATCTTAATACTTTCTTTCTGAATTTTCAGAGTAACATGAGCAAGTATTGGTAGCATGCTTGCCAGATGTTGCTGTTGGGTTTGGATTTTGAAACTTCCTCCAGCCAGGGATTTAATTACCCAGTTGGTGTTAGTGGTTGCTTTGGTTTCGTTTACCATGTTAAATTTTTAACAAATAAATGATTGAGAGTCTAATACGGCTATCTGGATCCAGAGCATACTTCCACCACTGTGGGAGCTGTGACTCTGAGTGCAAAGTTGTTCAGTTTCTAGGTGAACAAAGAATGATTATTTTGAGGCGTCTCAGCACTGGCTCAGTTTCCCCTTGACTGGGTATTTGACAGGATGTGTTGAGCTCTGGTCTAAGTAGCACAAAGCCCAGTTTTCACACCTAAATTTAGATTCAAAGTAAGAATTTGATTTTAGTGGATTTGTATTGAGTAAAGGATCTTGAAACAAAGAGAAAGTGTGTATTTACTTACACCTGTATCAAAGTATGTATTTTTCCATGTTCACCTGATGTCCTGATCCTAAGCTTTTTTTTTTTATTTTTTATTTTTTAATTAGGAGGAAATTCAAAAGCACCCTGAGTTACCTAATGGGAATTTCCAGTGTGGAGCTTAACAAAAATTTTTTACAAGTTCCAGTAAGAGTGGGGAATAAAAGCCATTTTTAAAAGGTTACTGTAAGAGAGTATTTCTGTATGTGTTTAGTATCAACTCAGGACATCACTGAGAGAATGCACTTAGGAGGAGCTTATGCTATATTATTGGAGATTTCCTGAGGGAATAAGGAAGAAGGAAAGCTCTCAAAAATCATACTTCATGGATATGTTTAAGATTAAGGTTTAAGGGTATGTGGTTGAAGTACTTGGTTTAACTAGAAATAAATCACTTTATTCCTGTGGTTTTCAGCAAGACGAGTGGTATATGAAGTTTTCCTTTGAGTTTCCCTACTGGGAAAAAAAGGTGAAAAAATGTATTTTAATTCCATTTGTGTCGTGTGGCCTGATTATATAAATTCTTTTAGAAAGAGGGGTGATTAAAATTAGGTGAGCCGATTGTTTTATGGATTAAGTATATGATCTTATTTTCAGTAAGATCTTTTGGTAAAATTGTGTGTTATGAGAAAGAAAAAAAACAAAGCCTCCCTGAGGCTGGTGGGGGAGTTTGTGATCTTTACTTCGTGGGCGAGATGACAGGCCCTCTGCCTCTGAGCTGAGAGGTGGCTTGCTCAGTTCTCGCTACATTTAGCTTTGATTTTTGTCTTGGTATCCGTTTCTGTGTAGAACTTTCTCCCCACTGTGCAAGACTAATTGACACCTGGTTGATGGGCTGATTTAATTTGTGTGACCTATGGATTTGAGAGAAGGGCTCTGAAAACTGGGAGTTGGGGGTTTTTAAAAAAGAGTATATATGCCCATCCATCTGATATAGCTTCTTTTGCTTTGCCTAAAAATGGGGAAAATGGTTGATTTGAGGGGGAAGTTTTTTTCCCAAGCCGTGTGATTTTTACATCTGCCTGGGAAATAGCCACTTCCTGAAAACAAGTCCTGACCTAAGATAGATATGAAGGAAAGAGGCTGCTTCATGTGTCACAGAAATGGAAATGGGCAGATAATTGAGCACAAATGCAAGACCCTTGTAAGTAGTGAGTTATACACAGACCAGTGTGAACATGCTACACTTGACCTGCATGTCTTTAGGAGTCATCTAAATAATAGGTACTCATTTAACTTATGCATATGCTGAGACCAAGTCCATAGCCAGAGGAGGGGAGATGGGTGCACTCAGTATTATTACTATTATTACTTTACTTTTAGGAAAATAGAGTACATATGTATGAGTGCTTGTGTGTGTTAGTGTGTGTCTGTGTACTGCCCAGGACTGCTGTAAAAGCTCTCCGTCCCTGTAAAGAACTTCATAAAGTATTCTGATTATTGCAGTAGTGATCCAGCAGACAGACCACTGGACAGACATCCTGGTTCAAAACCTGGCTCTGCAACTTGCTAATCACCTTGAATAAGTCCCTCACCCTCTCTGACTCTCAGGATCTTCATTTTTAAAGCAAGGGGCTTAGGGGTGCCTGGCTGGCTCAGTCAAAAGAGCAAGTGACTCTTGTTCTCAGGGTCCTGAGTTTGAGCCCCATGTTGGATATAGAGATTACTTAAATAAATGATAAATAAAGACTTAGAAAAAATAGGCTTAATGCTTATGTCATAGCTGTTGTGAAAATCACGTAATCTAACACATGTAAAAGTATTTTAATCAGCAGTAAAGAGTTAAACCAATGCAGATATTATTTGCAGGACTGACTGAGACATGTGGGTGTTCCAGCCAGGCTAATAATTTGGCCTGCAAGTCAATTTTTGTTCAGGTATCTGTTTACCAGTTTTGGGGAAGGGAGGCCTTCCGGGAAAAGGATCATGCATGGGGGAGGCACGTTGATGTTGTGCCCTTGGCCTCCCCACTCTGAGTCTGAATAAAGCATCTCTGAACTAGACCATGAACCCATTGTGAGCAGCCACCCCTCCCTTTAAAAGACTGTTTGGTGACCTTTTGTGTTGACTCTGGGAGGCCCTTTGGGGTCTCACTGTCCATCTCAGGAGGTAGAACAAAGCCCTCTTTCCATCCCATGGAGTGTTTCTGGGAGGGTTTCTTATGCGTGCAGATTTCTCCATCTGCCATTATATCTGGCTCATTTTTAATGCCCCGGGATGCCTTAGACACTCTTATCAGTGGGAGCTTGGGAGGCTGCATGCTGACTTGTCCCACCATCGGGTTCCCCTTATGTGGTTGGCCGTGGTCCAGCCTAACCTGTGAGCCTTCTGGACATCTCTCTGAGCACTACTTTCCCGGGGAACTGGCCTTCTTTCCTCTCCCGCTGTCTCACTTTACATGATCTTAAGACCCAGGTCCTACCTCCTGAAGAAATTCCCTCCACAGTGATTTCTCCCTTCAGACTTGCTCTCTTGAAGCACTCTACTCTGTTGGAACATGACCGCAGACTGCGTCATGCCATGCCGTGTCCTTGCTTTGTGCTGTCATTATTCTTGTATTGCTTTTTTTTTTTTTTTAAAGATTTTACCCATCGATTTGACAGAGAGAGACAGCCAGAGAGAGAATACAAGCAGGGTAAGTGGGAGAGAGAGAAGCAGGCTTCCCACCCAGCAGGGAGTCTGATGCAGGGCTCGATCCCAGGACCCCGGGACCATGACCCGAGCCGAAGGCAGATGCCCAGTGACTGAGCCACCCAGGCATCCCTCTTGTGTTGCTTCTTGTAGCCTGCTTGAGCCTTCCTTCTGGTGAGCTCCATGGTCTTTTCTCCCCAGGGCATGCATTGTGCCCTGTAACACCAGGCAAAAACTCCGTCAGTGCCTGGGCAAGCTAATGCAGGTTGGCAGGTGCGATATTGGGACCAGCATGGGGATTTAAGACCTAAATGATGATGTGGATGCTGATGCTGATAGAGAGGCAATGTGTGGTGTGAGGCAGCCTCGGTACACTCACTTGGAAAGTGGGGAGACACCGACCTTTATAGGGTGTTGTGGGAATGAGAGAGCATGGCTGTAACCACCTGACACGCCGTCACTGCTTAAGGTATTATTTTTAATAACTGTTGTCCCCATCCCAGCGTTTACCACACTGTAGAGTCATTGTTTATTTGATTACCTGCTTTCCTCACAGGTTGTCACAAGGCTGTGACCTTGGACTTGCTCATCAGTTTGTATCTCTAAAGCCACTTAGGTACTTGTTGGTAGAGGCTCAATAAATGCTCGCTGATTGGATGAGTAGATTGATACATGTAAAGCACCGTGAACACACACACACACGCTTGCACGTACATATGGCCCCCAGTGAGTGATGACCCCGGTGGAGATGAGCTTGGGATGTTAAGGGCTGCAGCTTATAAGAGTAAAAACTGCTTTTCCTTTTGTGTTCTCTGTGACTGGACAGTTACATGCACAGTAGCCAAAATGTCCAAGCACAAGATCAGCTTTAAACAAAACAAAGTGGAGCATTAGATAATTTACATCGGTTCAGATGGTGGCTGGAAGTTTAATGATTCAAATTGAAAACTTTCTCATTCTGACATACAATCCATAGGCATTTTAACTGATGTAAGGCTTTGTCCTAAACTCCAAGAGTCAGCATACATCTTTCATTTGGTTTACTGCGGACCACAGAGTGGTTCCTAAGAATTAGGGCAATCCTGTGTGGGTGGAAAGAGGAAAGACTTCTTGGCCTGTTTTCCCTTTAGAGGGAGAATCCCAGGCCCACCTGGATGACTAGTGAGATCATCCTGTAGGACGGCGCTGAATGTGATTTTTTTAATTTACATTTCTGCTTCTGTGTTCCCTCAGATGTTTCCTCTGATAGGAGAGGCTGCAAAGTTTTAAGAGAGATAAGGTTCAAAATATACATATTAAAGGTGATGTTCAGTGATTTGTTTTTATTAAAATGTAGTCGACACACGATGTTAGGTTAATTTCAGGTGTACAGCATAGTGATTGACAGCTCTATGACTAATGGTATGCCCACAGTGTGGTTGCCCTCTGTCACCCATGTACAGCACTATTATTGTTGACTTTGTTCTGCATTCAGTGATTCTGAATTCTGTGCATTTTAGGAAGGTCCAATAATGGTCTTGCAGGGTGTGAAGGGAGGGCACGGTGATGGCGGTGAGTGGCAGTTTGGCTGGATGCTTGCTTGCCAGCACTGGGAAGGTATCTCTGGACCACCCAGGCAGGCATAATTTAGGTTCGATGGGGCCAGAAACGTAGGGGGTTGAGGTTTTATTGATGGGGAGCCAAGAAGCATTGAAGCGGACTCTTTGGTCCCCCTATGCCTTGTTACCCCCCAAGCCTGTATCTTACCTAGCCACTAGGGAACCTAAGGCCCCATAACATTGGCTGCCTCTACAAAACCATGGAAAACACACAGTAGGCTTACAGAGATGGATGCTCAGATTAATTTCAGTAATTACGTATGGGAGTTATATCAGGAGAGGTGACAGTGTCAACATGTCCTCTTACCTTCTAGCAAAGTTGTGACCCCTTAAAGCCAAAGACCATTTCCTCCCAGGTGGAGTGGGGGCGGGGGGGGCATCTGGGTGGATATCCTTGGAGGTGGTGTGGGGGTCAAGGCCTCAGCCCTGTGAGCTACAGGGTCAATTACATTGTCTGACCTCTTTGAAGACCCCCTGTCTTCCTGCAGGGAAATGTGTTACGAACTCTCACCCTGAGAATTCTAGCCAGATGCTGTGTGTACCTATGCTAACCAGGCATTTTGTCTAAATGCAATAAAAGATGATTTTCCTAGAAAGTTATTACTGATCATGAGACAAAGAATCTGCTTACTGGTGGAAAGGAGGGGCTTGCCTTGGGGAAGAGCAGCCGGAAGATCCCTCGGCACCTGGAGCTGGAAGAAGCTGGAATAATCAGCGGGTCCTCCCTTTCCATTTCATCTAAGTCGGTGCTTAGACAGGTCAGGTGTCTCGAGCAGCTGGTTAGTAGGTAGCAAGAGGTGGGCCCCGAAACCTGGCCAGGCCTGCTTCGGGCGTTCTTTACACTAGTTAGGGTTTGGCAAGATATTTAAGAGAGGTGATTTGGGCAGCCAGCTAATGCCAATCTGTTTTTAATTATCTGCCTTTGAGAGTGTGGTTAGGAACAGCTAGAAGCCAACTTCACTGAAGGTTCGATCCCCCTCACCCCCTTTCCCCAAGCCAGAGGCTTACTCTGAGCTCAGAACTCCCCTGGCACTTTCCTGCACACAGAAACTTCTTTCCTTTTCCCTTGGGCTCCACGGTTATGAATGATGTTGGTGTGTGGCATGGTTTGAACCAACTTCCAAAGTTAATAGTTCAGCTTTTTAGAAAGTTCACAGAACACTCTTATTATTATTTAACCTTTGAGTAATGTACCATGTTAAGTCAGGGCTCTGCCTGGTGGGCCATCCCCTAAATGACAAACAGTTTTTCATTTCATGATGTGGCACTAGTCTGCATGGTTTAGGGCCTGCTGTATGATTGCCTGAGATGTGGAAGACCATACTTGGTTGTTTTGCTTTGGTTTATTGAGGTAAATTATCACAACAGAAAGCCCTCTCAGCCTCGAGAGAGGTGATATGACAGTATAATTATTTATAGTAAATCCAATTTATTTTATATTATTTATAGTAAATCCACTTTGTTAACATTCTGAATGAATTCCTTTAAATGTGAGAGGAGGAAAAAAAATTGCCATTCGGTTTTTCTACGGTATCTAAATGGGATTGAAACAACTGCGCCTGAGTAATAAATCTTTCTTGGGTAAACCAAAAAGTGCTGTACCCCTCTCTAGGTTTAATGTGCCAGGAGGATTTTTACAAAGTCTGAAACCTAAGATGGTTAGTGTCTTATTTTCAATCCCAGTCCAAAACAAAACAAAACAAAACAAAACAAAACAAAACAAAAGCAGTCCTGTGCTAGTCACTAATCTCGGGCAGTAGGTTGACCGGTGTGATCCTTGGTGACTCTTGTTTATAGCTTCTCTCTTTTTTAGGGGACATTAGAAGCTAGTGTGGCTTACAGATCACACTATGGCCATTTAAGTATAATGTTGCCTCCCCCTGAGAAATGACCATGTGGCTCACCCCTCTGTCTTATGACATTTCCAGTGTGAGCTTGAGGAATTTTATTCAGCAACCTAATGTATATTCAGAGATGTCAGGAGAGGAGGTGGGGTGAACGTTGTTGATTTTTTCCCTTTATAAACACATTCAACTTTGGATGAGGAACATAATGTTTGAGCAAATGAATGCTGGAAACTGCTGATCTCTGGTGTTTGAAAAGTTTATATTGATGGTGCTTATATTCATAAGCCTGGTGGTTTTCAGCTGGGAAATTTGGCTCTGAGTGTGGCCTCTCTTTTGGGACATATTTTCTGTCAAAACTACCTAATTATTCTTATTTAGATCTAATGTGATGAACGAGGCTGGTTTATCTCAAGTAGTGTGGATATTTTAAGTGTTCACCTGCAAGGAATGAGCTAATTTCCATTCTTTCCCATTGTTCAATAGTTCTTTCTGCAGCTTGGTGTTTCCTGCCATTGAAACCACGCATACTTTGCCTTTGTACTTTAAAAAGTCAGGAGCTTTGAGACCTTACTTCCATCTTCCATGCTCATGTCTGAGGCCCTTGAGGGTAGAATTTTCCAGTTGAAAAATAAATGTAGGGAAAATAATCAATGCCCCCTTTTTCGATCTGTCATGAAAAGGATTAGCTCTTCCTCTGAGCTGCACGTCTGTCTATGATCAGGCTGTGTATGCAAAAGGTAGGTAGGACGGCTGAGTCAAGGAAGAGCGACAGAGGGATCTGTTGGGACAGAGAGGGAGTGGCTTGGAGCAGAAAAGATCAGTAGTTGGAGCTGACCGAGGCCAGCCTCCCGTTCTCCTTTGAGAAGTTGCTTTGCCTCCTCTGTTTGGAGCTCCATTTTGGCGGGGGAGGGGGGGCCGGCGTCTGTGGTTTCTGGGTAAGCAGTGTGTGTGTCTCTGGGAAAGTGATGAAAAAGACCACAACCTTTTGAGCGTAGTTTTTAACAGGCTGGGAGTTACAAGCTGCTTACAAGCTGCTTCACTTTACAAACAACAACAGCAACAAACTAAGCTAGGGCCACTGCAGGTACGTAGATGCTGTCGAGAAGAGACTTTTACAGCCAGCTGCCTACGTCTGAGATGCTGACTTGCACATGATACACGGAGGAGCTGTCTGGAGAAATTTGGTAAGCAAAACCAAACCCAAAAACACTTAAGAGGTCCCTTGCTACCTAACAAATACCATTTTATTGGTATATAAATCAGTATAATTGAAAACAGAGCCTGCCAGCGGTTTCTTTTATACACCTGGGGTGTGAATATACAAAGCTGTCTCTCTAAATATTGTTTTTGCCACTCAGAGTACCTAGAATCAGCATGTGAGCTGTTGTTCGTGAAGCCAGAAACTTCTACTGAGTTTGTCCTCAGGAGCTCCTCTGGCTCCTGATGATCACGGGTTAGCTCTCTTTCCCACGGCAGGGTACGAGTAGCTCCTTTCCCCGCTTGTTTGTGCCGCTCTGCAGACCATGAGTGCGGTGGCACCGGGGTGCTCAGTGCCAGACCGGGCTGACTTGAGGCACTAATGCTCCTTTTTCTCCCGAATGTCATTTATTCCACATTGTGCCGTTGGAATGAAATAGATTCCTCATCTGTCATCCCATCTGGCTATGAGCCTATCAAGTGACTGCTTGGGATTCTGTTCCTGGCATTTCTTTGCACCGTAATTCAAACAAGCTTTGGGATAGCTGGAAGATATTTAGTTTTCCCTTCTAGAACTGATGAGGGCTGGTTCTAAGTACCATCCTGTATTTTCCCTCATGTAGAGCTGCAGGCGGCTGATTCAGTTGTTTGGGAGAGGAAGTGAATGAGTACAAGTGGAATATTTTCCAGGATAAAGTTTTATCAGTCCGTGCCCTCCCCACCCCTCCCTTGCCACAGAGACAGCAGAGCTTGGCAAATCCAGCAGTGGACAGGCGAGGTAGGCCTCGGGGCATGTGTGTGGAAGCACGAAGTCCCTGGGTTTTGCCAAATGTGATCCCGGCGCTGAATGAGTATGCCCTGTTTTCTGAGTATTGCTGATTAGTAGGGACCACCCTCAGTAGGTCTCATCTTCAGAAGCAGTCTTCTCTCTTTGATGAAGATAATTTAAAAAAAAATACCTACATTAGAGAGAAGTGATCACCTGGAGAAATAGAGGCAAATAGGAAATGACTTGGCCAGTGTCAGCCCATAGCCTTCTCCAGAGCATGCTCCTGGCTCTTCCACCAGGAAGACTTAGTTTTTATATTCCTTTTTAAAAAACAAACAAACAAACAAACATTTTATTTATTTATTTTGATGGAGAGAGAGGACACAGCAAGAGAGGGAACACAAGCAGGGGGAGAGGGAGAGGGGGAAGCAGGCTTCCCGCAGAGCAGGAAGCCCGATGCAGGGCTCGATCCCAGGACCCTGGGACCATGACCTGAGCTGAAAGCAGATGCTTAACGACTGAGCCACCCAGGTGCTCCTAGTTTTTATATTCCTTAAGAATTTGGAATGAAGCATTGGCCACTTTGTGTAATTTTGTAGTTGGCTTCTGCATGTGCTTCTCGGCTCTCGCTATGGATTGCACATTTTCTGAGAGTAGAGAACACGGCTCTTTGTGTCTCTTCCGTTGGGTGGGATTAAGCTAAGCACACAGTGAGTCTTGTTTATTTGCCTTATGAAGGTACATATGCAGAAATTAGAATATGGTTCAGAAGTTTGGACCCAAATCCCTGATTCCACAATGCACACCAGCTGTTACCTTGGGAAACTCACTTGACTCAGTTTTTTCATCCGTTAAATGGGGATAGTAATCATACCTATCTCATAAGTTCGTTGTGAGGTTGTAGATAATGTGTGTAAAGTGCTTGGTCTGGTACCAGGCACACAGTAAATGCTTAAGAAGTGGTGGCTGGTTAACAAGATGGAGAGAGCGAGAGGGAATGAGGGAGAAGGGGACTGTATAACACGCTTCTGAATCTATGTGACAGAACCCTACCTTGTCTCCGTTCATTCCGTCTTTCCCTGCTCAGGTTCTGGCCTGAACACCTAGCAGTAGGGTAAGGGTGAGGGCTCACTCCTTAGTTCCATCCTTCTGCCTTCTCTTCTCCATTCTCCTCTACCTTTGGCTCAGCCTGCAGGGTGGGCTCATTCTGCCAAGTTCTACTTTGTTCATCTGATCCATCCTTATAGGCATGCCTGCCCCATGCCAGTGGGCGCCAACCCAGGACTCGGTTTCTGTGCTGGGTTCCCTCAGCGAGTTTGCCTCATGTTGTGGTAGATGGTTCTTCGAGTACCTGAGAAGCAAATTAGGAATTGAGCTGTGCATTCAAAAATGGGCTGCTGGGGATAAGATGCCATCTTGAAAGTCCATCCACGGGAGCCTGGGTGGCTCAGTTGGTTAAGTGTCTGCCTTTGGCTCAGCTCATGATCTCAGGTTCATAAGACTGAGTCCCGAATCGGGCTCCCTGCTCAGCCGGGAACCTGCTTCCCCCTAACCCACTCCCCCTCCCCCTGCTCATGCGCTTTGTCTCTCTCTCTCTCTCTGAGTAAATAAATAAAATCCTTAAAAAAAAAAAAAAAAAGAAAAAAGAAAGTCCACCAGACGCCATGGGAAGAGGGAGGGGGAAGCTTCTGTTAAGGAGGTCCTATTAAGATGGAAAGAGATGTGTCCAGGGAAGCCAGGGTCACTAAAGCGGCAAGTCAGCCAGGAGTCAGCTGCTCAGAAAAGCTCCGAGGGGTAGCCCTCCTGGCATTGTGGAGGACCCGGGACATGTCAGCAGGCAAATTCAGCTTTCCTGTGCTGTCCTTGAGTTCCTGAAAAGCCTATTTCATTTTTCTAGCTGCTTTTTAAGTTAAAAATTGTCCTGAGCAGCCAGTTAAGACCTCAGGAATTTGATCAGAGACACAAAGCACAGCTTTTTGTGATAGATCTTTATGGAAAAAGAGGTCTGAAATGAGGGCCCCCGAGTGCCTGAGCAAGACGAGCTTGCTACAGAACACCAGACCTATGGCAGAGCCGAGCCTCCATTCAGCTGTGACACGTACTGATTTAAGATGTGAAAATGAGGGTTTGGCCAAGCCCAAATTGCCCGTGCCAGGAAAAGCCTATTAGGTTGGTGGCTGAAAGACTGAATTGTTAGGACTCACTTAATGACCAGGAGGCTCTGCCAGGTGCTGGGGGTGAATGCCCACTTAAACCCGGGAGTGCCTGTCCTTGTTCCCCTGGGTGGGGGTCTCGCCTGTGCAGGGAACAGGGCTCCTGCCCAAGAGGCCACTTTTAAAGGGTGCTTCCTCATTCTTCAGGCCCACTGAGCAGATAGCTTTAGTTTCTAAAAGTGACATTAGAATTTGAAAAGAAAAATACTTGGAAACTGGGTCTAGAAGGTGAGTTCAGCTGAAATATATGGGAATGGCATAGCTGACTATAAACAGGCAACGTACGTGGACCGTTACACAAAACTATTGTGTGAGCCAAGCCATACTATCTGTTCATCATTTATTCCTTCATCCAGGGTTGGCCGGACATGTGAATGACCCAGCACTTGCTGAGGTGTTTGGTAGGACCCTTTATCTCAACAAATTTCTAATCATGCAGAGTAGACAGACTTTGCACAGCCAGTGATAACAGAAAGCCCAAGTAAGAAGTGAGAGAAACCAAGTATGGAAACCTGTTTTCGGAGTTTGGGCAGGGAAAGGTCATTCTGCCCTCGAGGGGTCATTGCTTTTTTCCATTCATTTATTCAGATTCTTGTGGGGATGTAAAAACGTAAGCAGGTGGGTGCCTGATCAGCTATGTGTGTGTGTGTTTCTGTCCAGTCCCTGGTAGCTAGTGGGAATCAGGCATGAAGCAGGAGACAAGGAAACCGAGATTTGCTGGGAACCATCTAGACAGGGGGCTGGAGGTATGTATCGTTATCCACATTTTACAGATCAGAAAACTGAGGTTCGAGAAGACATCGGCCTTAGATAATGTGTACAAAATGGCAGAGGCAACTGCTGGATGCCCACACTGCTAATCCATGTCTGGAAATTGGCTGGTGGGTGATGCAGCTCACTGTGTCCTATTTCTTGGTCATTGTCTTGGAAGGGAGGTTTAAAGAACTTTAAAACAGCCAGCTTAGTGTCAGCTCCTCTGATGCGTTCAGTGCAGGTTTCCTTTGTTCCTTCTACACCAGGCATTGCTCAGCCGTGGCGCTGGTGACCATTTGGTTGGGATACTTCTTTGTGGTGGGTGCTGCCTGGTACACCGGGGGATGTTTAGCAGCACCCCTGGCCTCCACCCACCACTGGATGCCAGTAGCGCCCTCCGTCCCCCAAGTTGTGACAACCCAAAATGTTCAGAAACATTGCTACATGTCTCTTGAGGGGCAGCCCCTCCCCACTGCCCATTGAGAATGACTGGGCTCCAGGATCAAGACAGGGAAGCATTGACTAATGGGCCTAAGGGTTGGAGCTAGTAGTAGGCAAGCAAGATCCTGCACCCAGTGGACAAAGAAAATGCCCTTGAAGGAAGCTACTGGAATTGGTGTCCAGAGCTGGGGAATGAATAGAACGGGCAGCCAGGTGGTATGAGCAGGAGGTCTGGGGCAGGTGCTGTCTGACGTGGATGGGTCTGCCATGTCCCAGAGGCCTGGCGTGGGACTGACAGTGAGGAAGACCTAGAGAGGCTGCCGGCCAGACTTCCAGATGTCACTCCCCTGGGCATGGGAGCCCCCCGTGGCTAACACCTTGGTTTCTGCCGTGCCCCTCCCTGCTGACCAGGGTGCTGGGAGTCACAACCAGGCTCCTGTTGCTGCCTGACCACTGTCCGCCCCACTCTCTCCCCAGGGTGGCATTCTGCTCCTGTCTTGAGGACTCTGTTTTTAACCTGCTTAATAGGTGTTGGCTTTTTTTTTTTTTTTTAATATACTCATGGCTAATTTTAAGTCAAAGCTGGAGAACTCCTACTTTTTATTCTCTTTTCATTTCTTTTAGCCCCCGGTTTCTGCCTCTCTAGCAGAGTGGCTGGTACAGCGTGCTGCGAGACTGTGGGGAGCCCATATGGCTGAGTTACTGCCTCCTAAGTCCTTCTTCCTAGCAGGGGCTTTTAAAGGTAAAAGGTCAGGTCTGGGGGCCTCCTCGACAGGAGGTGTGAAGAGTGCTCTGCCCGGGCTCCCAGTGCCCTGGGGACAGGCCACTTGTGTAGATTGGGGAAGCTTGCCAGTGGGGGAGGGTGTGAAAGGCCTCTGGCTTGGGGGCTGTTGTGGAAAAGGGAAATGTGTCAAATGTGTCAGTCAGGGTGCTGGCAGGAAATGAGTCCGCTCCCAAGGGTTCGGGCGAAGGTTACAGGTTGGCCAGGTACATAGCAGTCTGGGGATCTGATACCTGCCGAGGCTGAGCTGGAGCCCCCGAGGAGAGCAGCACATGTCATTGTAGGGAAGAAACACCCCAACTTCCCTCTCCTTCCCTCCAGCCTCTTGTCAGCCACTCCTGTTAACCACCTGCAGGGAGACATAGAGATGCAGTATGTTGGGGGGCAGCCACCTGGCCGGGCAGAGAAGAGTGGGGGTGCGGGGTGGAGCTGGACCAATGGAGGCAATGGAGAATAATCAGGAAAGGGGCATCCATTGGTGGCAGTGGTGAACTGATGCTGGGTTTGTATGCTACTGTTCCTCTCTGTGGTGTAGGTGATCAGAATCCGCCCTGTCAACATGGAGGACCCTCCTCAGCTCCTCCTGATGCTGGGTTTATATTCCCTTTCCCCCAGGGAGTCATCCTGAGCATCCCACTTCCAAGCGATGCCCTCCTCTTGGGAACTTCTGGGGCAGTTCCTCTTTGGCACATTCATAAAACATTTAGACTCCCCACCATTACATTGTTAGCTATCCGTGTGTGTGTGTGTATCATGTATCTTCCCTGGATTGGAAGCCCTTCAAGATGTCACAGTTCTTTTGTTCCCAGCATCTTGCAAGAAGATATTCTAGAAATATCTGTAGTTTGATGATCAATTCCCTTAGCTGGTCATAATCACGAAATTCTGCAATGAAGGACTGCAGCCATAGTTCCTGAGTTTTGAAGGTGGACAAATAATCCCTAAAAAGTTCCCTAAGATGCATTGTGTGTTTTCATCCTTGGGATAACACTGACAGGTGAAAGCCCCGTAAAGGTCCCCATATCACACCACTCCCTGCAGGGGAGGTTGTGGACAGAGCAGCTATGTCTTTTCTACTGTAGTGCAGTGATGATGTCCCCAAACTCTGCTGGTGCTTTTGACCATGTCACATATTCTCAGTGTCATATATATTTAAAAATGTTAAAGCATGGGGGCGGGAGGGGCGTCTAGTGGGAATAAAATGGGGTTGACCCCATTTCAGTGACAGAGGGGGAGATATGAAGCGGAGGCAGTACCAGCGACCCATCCATCCCCGGTCACAGCTAGTGTGGTTCTCGGAGAAAGCAGCGCACGGCTGGGCCGAGCCTGGGAACAGCCTCTCCAGCACAGCTGTGTGCCCTGGAATATTTGCAGTTTCCGAGTGGAAACCTAAGGGACTTGGTGGTAAACCTTCTTGCAGTCTGCAGTTGCCCGACTGTCAGTCAGTTCTGTCAGCTTTGCTCTCTCTTTTATAATGCTTGAAAATTGGGGCTTCACAAAGGAAAAAGGAAGTCTTAACCTAGAATTGACTTCTTCCTCAGTACATGTGAATTGATTCTAGTATGTGTAGGAAGGTGTATCATGTGTTCTGAAAGGATAGGGTTTAGCTCTTGTTCCTGGGGTTGCGCTTCCTCTGCAGTGATAAAGAGATTACAGGCGCTCGAAAGCCCCACGGCAAGGGGGCAGTGGTTGAGAGCAGGTATTTTTAAAATCAGCCGCTGTGGGGTGGGAAGAATCAGGATATTGGTAACAACTGGAATTCAACTTTATTGTTTCTTATCGACCCTTGAAGGTAGGTGGGAAGTGTGTTTTTATGCTGCTTTTACAGATTGGGAAACAGCAGAGTTCAGTTCAGTGGTAATTGAAATGTGGGCATGTGTATAGGCACACATGTGTGTGTAATATATGTACACGTATGCGTATACACATGCATACATGTCTTATAAATTTGACTGATATAAAGGATGTATAACACACAATTTACAAGTTATAAAATATGCATGGTGTATTGTAAATTCCGTTGAATCTCACGGAATGCTTTCCTTGATTTTTGCGTTGGCTGACCTATGGTCCACAGTGTTTTGACAAATGGAGTTTCCCTGTCTGCGAATTATTTTCCCAATAAATTTATCACCACTAAATCTGACATGTGATCTCCTGTTGGACTCTCTCTCATCCTTGGACAAATTATATTCATTAAACTGAACCGTTTTTCAACTTCACTGCCAGTTGCAGTTGTGCTGTCTTTTTAGCTTTCGGTGTCCTTGCAGGGATTGGGACTCTGATTCTATATTATTATAACAGTGGCTGTGTTTAACAAGCAGCTCTCCAGATTCCTGCGAAATGAACAGGGCGCTCTCGTGAGCTGGCAAAGGCAGGCTGGAACACTTCCCCTATTCCATTGTTAAAATCTGAGAAGGATGTTCTCGCCTGTCTTTCTCAGTCCCCAGGATGGTGCTCAATGTCTGGTTAGAGACTCAGGAAGTATTGGTAGCTTGAGTGAGTGAGGTTTCCAAGCTGGGACTGGGAGCCAGTTCATGAGATTCTAGTTTGTACCCCATTGTCCTTGGTGGGCAATGAGAAAACTCAGGAAAGAAGGGGGTGCAGGAACTGAGAGTGTGTCCGTGGTGGGAACGGGCTGACAGAGTCCTGCCCTCTGGTGGGATGTCAGTGCTCGAGCAGCGTGATGTAAACAGGAAGAGAGAGAATAGCGTCTCCCATGTTCTTTCTTCCAGCTCATGTAACCTGACATTTTTCTTCCCCATCTTCTAGGAAAGGGAAGGCCTTCTCTTCTAGGAGGGTGGTGACTTCCGTTAGTCATCGGTAGCCAGTGGGGATGACCAGTTATGGGGAACAAGAGAGTTAGAGCCCTTTATGTCTTCTGGAATGGCTGGTACATTCACATGGCACGGAAGTCTGAGAGGGTAGGCAGGGAGAGGTAGTGTACGTCTGTCTGTCTTCCAGGCACCAGCAGCTCGGCTTTTTGGGGTCCATCCAGATGCAGTCTCTGCATATTAAAGTCAATAAACATATAAATATTTTCATGTGTTTCACTGAAATGGTATCATGCTGTTCACTTTGTTCCGCACTTTTTTTTTTTAACCTCACAACATATCTCAAATCATTCTGTTACTGTACAAAAAGGAATGCCTCTTTTCTGTTCTATGGGTTTACCATAATTTGTCTGTCTCCCAATCTACGAACTTTTAGGGTTCTTTCCTAATTTTTGTATTACAAATAATGCTGCAATGAATATCTTTGTGTAAAATGTTATAGTTATCTGTAGGATAAGTTCCTGAAAGTGGAATTCCTGGGTCCAAGGTTATAAGCCCTTGTCATTCTGGTAGATATTGCCAGGTTGTTCTTTTAAAATACCCTGCTACCCACAATCAAGAGCCGATTTCCGTACTGTCTCCCACAACTGTTGGGTTCTTGCCATTTGTTGAGCATGGTTTGATTAATTTTTAAATATGAAGGAATGTAAGCTTCTTTTCAGGTGTTTAAGAATTGTTTGTGTTTGCTGTGAACTTTCAATTCATACTATTTGCTCATTTTTTGATAGGTTTGTAGACCTCTGTTAATTTGTAGGGGCCCTTTATATATAGAAAATAGCTTTCAGTGGTGCCTGGATGGCTCAGTTGGTTAAGCGTCCGACTCTTGGTTTCAGTTCAGGTTGGGATCTCAGGGTCGTGAGATCGAGCCCCAAATTGCGCTCTGTGCTCTCCCTCTCCCCCTCTCCCTCCATCCCTCTCCCTCCCTCAAAAAAAAATAGCTTTATGTCTATGACATGATTTGTACGTCTTTTTTCTGGGCTGTCATTTGTCTTTTGACTTTGTTTCTAGTGTTTTTCCTCCCATGGATACATTTTTGTATTATGGTAAAATTACATAAAATAACATTTTCCATTTTAACCACTTTTAAGTGTGCAGATCATTAAGTACATTCACACTGGTTGTGCAGCCATCCCACTGTCCAGCTCCAGAACTTTTTTATCATCTCAAACAGATTTTTTTTTTAACATGTCAAATTTATCAAATTGTTTCTTTCATCTTTTGCGGGTTTTGTGTCACAGTTAGAAAGTCCTTTCCCACTTTGAGTTTATTAATAAATAGTCTGTATGGTTTCTTGTAGTACTTTTGTGGTGTGTTACTTAAATTTAAATACATGATCCATCTGGAACTCATTTGGGTGTAAAGGATGAAGTATCATTCCAAATATTTTTTTTCCAGATAGTGAGCCCTTTGATTGTCATTTGGTCATCAAACATGGTTTGAGAACAAACCGTATTCGATGGGGCAGGGTGGAGGGGGGAGATGGTGTCTGGCACCTCGGTAGCTATCGGGAAACAGCAAAGAAGCCACTTTGAGTAGTCCATGTGAATGGCGGGGGGCTTCAGAAATAAGCCTGACCTAGATTGAGGAAATCTCATTCTAGGAAAATTCGAGCTCCTGGGTATTTATGTTTGCTAACCTCAAATAGAATCACAGACACACTCGTCAGTACTTCGTCTGAACTTGCTGAAAGACAGTCTATTTGTATCCCTGCTGACACAGTTGGATAGGATCTGTGTAGCACGCAGGACAGAACTTCCCGTCTCTCAGGCAAGGACGAGCACTTCGTGTCCTGCCAGAGACTCTAAAGGAGGCTAGGAAGGGGCGGGCATCAGGGCTGAAATCTAGCTGAAGCGCAGGGGCCTCTGCCTGGAAGAGGGGCACCTGTTTGTCATTCACCCAAAGGCTCCAAAAAGGCCAGAGGTGCCCTGACCCTAGAAGCCAGTTGGCCTGAGTCTCTAGACCCACTAGCAAGTATGCTTCTGGATCTGTTCTCCCAGGCTCCTCAAGAGGAGCATCAAGGAGCACCCTTGCATTCCAGGTGTGCTGGACTGCTGAGCCCCTCACCCTCAGGGTAGCTGGTGGGACTGGGGCATCAGAGCCCCCAGGCTGGTTATCTCAGGCGGCAGGCAGCAGAGACTTCGTTTCTGTGTGTTTCATGAGTTGGGGTAGGAAAGGTTGGGAAGCCTTGAATGTGCATCTTTCTCAGAAGCCTGAGGTGAAGCAGGGGTGGGTGCCCTGATAGAAGCACCTTGTCAGAGAATTCCAGGGGACACCAGTCACTATCCATTCACATCCCAAACGGTGTGACTGGTACGTCCTGTGGTTTCCCTGGGGTTGCCTTTTATCCCATGGGAGCCTGTGGGTGCCCTATGGAAGCAACTGGGGTGGAAGACTATGTCTTTCTGTGTGGGCAGCGAGTTCTAGGACTTTCTGCATCTCTATTTTTCACTGTGCTTAGCTCAGAAATGAGTTGAATTAATGAATGACAAAATGCCAAGTTCCAAAATAAAGCAGAAATAGTTCTTTTGTCAAGGCAGCTGGGTCTAGGTTGGGGACTTCTGGTCTACCTCCTTTTCAGTGTGTTTTCATCTCCTCCCCCCAAGAGCTCTCCAAGGTCTGGTACTGTGGCTGCTCCGTTCATTGCCCAGCTCTCTCCCCACTGTGCCTGGCACCCCTGGAAGCTTGAATGTTTGAGGAGCTTAATTCCCTGTCCCTGTTGCTCTCACCACGGGGTGAGAAGTCGGTTGTTCTGAAGGACATGACCAGTCAGTTGAGCCATAGCTGTACAGAGAGATGTACGTTTGTTTTGAAATATTAAAATGAGATTTACCTGGAAACATTAAATATTTAAATTCTTTGTTGAGTTTTGCTTTTTTTTCCTGATTACTAGATTTTTTTTTTTTTTTTTTGCCTTTCTCCCAGGTATAATTTGCATGCAGTGACATTACACTTGTTACTGTGCCATTCTAGTTTTAACAAATGTGACCTCCAGCACAGTCAGAATGTACAGTGGTTCCCTTATCTCCCCAAATTCTCTTCTGCCCCTTGTAGCTAGCACCCTGCTTCCCCCAGCGCGTGGCAACCACTCATCAATTTTCTGTTCCCGTAATCTCCTTTTTGAGAATGATCTAGGAATGGAGTCATGCATAGCATATGTGTCTTGTAAGTCTGGCTTATGTAGTGCATTTGAGATTCATCTGTGTTGTGGAGATGTCAGTTCTGCCCTTTTTATCATTGAGCAGTATTCTACTGGATGAATATGCCATAGTTTATCCATGTCCCTGAAGGACATTCAGGGTTTTCCAGTATATTTTTAGTATTTTGACTGTTTCTGTCTGTTAGTGGGTGGGAAGCTTTCTAGAGAAAGCTTTTGGGTGAATGACAAACAGGTGCCCCTCTTCCAATTATGTTTGGTATCTTTCTTCAGGGCCAAGTTTTTTGGGCAGCATCCCCCAAGACACCCTCTGTGATGTGCACTAAATGGTCCTTTAAAATGATGGTGGTAGGAGTGACGTCGCCGTGCCCCCAACCGGTTGACACCTCACCACCTCAGCCATCCTCCATTATTCTCTCCTGCTCTCTCTCGTGAGTGACATACCTCCTTTGATGTGGGGCCAATTAGAAATGTTATAAAAGCATTTCTCTGAAAACTCGGAACCCAAACTAAACCATCTCCATATGCTGTTTTCTACTTCAAAGACAGTTGGAGGATAGTTTGACACAATTTCTTTCCTTTAGAAGAGGGGAAGGCTCTTCGCCGTGGGGCCAAGGAGGAGGGGATAGAAAGAAGCCCCTGAGGACATCGTCTCAGGCAGCCTGGGGAAGTGGACACCTGAAGGGTAGAGGGCCAAAGATTTTGTTGGTTGGTTATAATTATTTAGCTGATAGAAATAGAATTCTGTAGCAAAGCCTGGTATCCTGGGTATCACACTCCAGGGAGGAGAACTGATGTCTGCATACTTCACTGACAGGTTGTGTCATTTCGAGTGACCCTCTGTCTCCCAGTGGCTGGAAAAACATCCCAAGAGTGGCATTGAGGAAACTTGGATTTTGACCTTGACAGTGTCGTCTTCAGCACTGTGTGTACTTCAGTTTCTCTATGTTAGGATGAGGGCCTTGGAAAGGATGGGCCTCTTGGGTCTCTGACGCCGATCTCACCCTCTCAGATCCCAGCATATGGTGGCTCTCTGCATCTGCTGGGTCTGTGAGTCCAGAACCTCGGGGTTGCTGAGCCACCCTCATTGCTCACCCCGCATCCAAGGGGGATCGTGCTCTGTTGCAGGACAAGCCTCAGCTGGCTGAGCCGCCCTAGCGGAGTATAGATGAGCATGCTCCTGCCAGCGTGAGATTCAGGGGAAACTTCTCCGAATCCAGCCCTGTAAGGAAGGCGATCTGGCAAAATGTCCCTAAAGACTTTTAAAAGCCCATTATGTAGATGCAATACTGTCTTCCATTAGCAGATATATCAAAACACAAACCTAATGTTTGTGTGACCAGACACGGAGCTTCCTTTTGAACCGTTACTGGCTGCGTTAGTGGGACTTCCCTCAGGTGGTTATTTCATATCCTCTTTGTCTTGCAAGTGACATTTAAAACACTTCTCCTTTGAAGCACGCATGTGAGTCCAGGAGAAAAATCCGAGAACGGAACGGGGTCTTTTGGCCAAGATCCTATCTGCGAGTGATCATTTGCCAACCAGACTGCGAAATCATTACTCCTCCTTTGCCACGACGTTCCTAGCGACTTGGAAATGGAAAGTCAGATTTCAGAAGAGTCCCCATGGCACCAGTGCATCCCCGCATTATTTCGTACACTTGTAGACAGTTTGAATTGTGTACGTGGATACATCAAGCCATGTTTGTACAGAGCCCGTGCTGGTAGCTCTGATAACTGACATGCAATGTCACATCCTGGCTTGGACACTCACCTAAGTCAGATTTTTGAGAACTTCAGCATGCCTAAGATATCAATGCTTTGTCCAGTTAGAAGCCTATTGTTAGAATACATTGTCTGTTCCTTCTTCCTGGTGTACTTGTCCCGCAGAGAGCTACACACCAACCCTCACCTCTTTCATCCTTTGCTCAAATGTCACTTTCTCAGTGAATGCCTTCTAAAAATCAGCTCTCACCCCGCATCATACCCCATTTTCTGCCCTACTTTTCCCCAGCACTTAGCACTTCCTAACACGCTACTAACATAATCTAACTATCTTGTTTTTTAAAAAGTAAAGGGCATTATTTATTGTGCAGCTCTTTCATCAGAGATCTCTGTCTGTTTTATCCCAGGTACCTGGAACGGTGCCTCACACACAGTAGGTGCTCCATAGAAAGTTAGGGAGTGAACGTGTGCATAATGAGGGGATGCGTAGCGGAGTTCTTGGGTTATTAGTTTCCTTTCATTTCTTGACTGCAAAGCTGGAGGGAAGGCACAGGTTGCATTGGAGGGAGAGGGAGTTCCACAGCACATGGACTGCGGCCTACACTCCCATCCCTTTTCCTGTGGGCACAACTGACTGCCTTGAGGCTGCCTGGAGCAAAGAAGCCTCCAGTTCCATCGGGCTCAGGCTGGTCCGGGAGAGCCCAGGAGGAGAGTGCCTGGTCACCTGGCCCTCAGTGCACGTCGGGCTCGCTCTGTCCTGCTGGGATCTGGTCTTCTGCTGTAAATCATCTCTGGCCCTTTAAATTTAGGGTTTCATGAGAAATGTTGGTGTGGGGGAGTATCTGATGGCTCCCTAACTTCTCAGAACGCCTGCTTCCTCATCTGCAAAGCAAAGATCAAGGGAACTGCCTTAGACATCTGTGGACATTACATCAGAGAATCTACATCACTTCTTTTTTTTTTTAAGATTTTATTTATTTGAGAGAGAGAATGAGAGAGAGAGAGCATGAGAGGGGGGAGGGTCAGAGGGAGAAGCAGATGCGGGACTTATGCGATGCTGTCCCGGGACTCCAGGATCATGACCTGAGCCGAACGCAGTTGCTTAACCAGCTGAGCCACCCAGGTGCCCAAATCTACATCACTTCTTTTCTGCAGTGCTCTTCTTAATTTTGAAGCTCCCCCCCTCTCTCCCCACTGTTGTCTGGTATTTAGAATTAAAAAGCACAGCCTAATCTTGCCCCCTCTCTTTGTCCCAACAAGAACCTATATGGTTTTTCTCATGTTCTGTTGTGATTATTACATTTAGCACAACTTACACCATAGCAACATAGCATTTTCCAGAATGTTGAGAAGTAAGCTGAGCATCTGAGCCTGTCACTTTCAGGCAGTGTCAGAAGTCCAGAGGAAGCAGTGGAGAGCTCTTGTAACTTTGGACATCAGCCCCAGAGACACTGTTGCCAACCCGGGTTATATCATCAGTTTATGCATTCAGGTCCTTCACAGGGTAGCTTGATTTTAAATGTGCAAGTTGATTTCAAGTTTGTACAATTTATATGAAGCACGTTACCAATCTCAGTCCCTCTGAGGGGCAAATAATGTCTGCTTTTCTGCATCCATTTTGAAATTGGAAGAGAAAGTCTGTATTCCGCTCAGCTGCGTGCCCTCCATTTTTGTTTTAATAATTAATGGATGAAAAGTTCTTTCATCCACTGTGCTTCTTCAAAAATTCTAGAATGATTCTCCTCTGTCTGAGGAATAGCAAATTGGCTCTTTAAAAAGATAAACATGCTCTTAAATTTTTCAGCCAACCTTCATATGAATTCTGTCTGACATTTGGGGACAGACTGAATGAGCCAGTTTCCCTTTATTCAGCTGGGTTTGGGTGGTGCCACGTGAAAAGGATGTGCAGAGGGAAGCCTTCTCGTGGCAGGTGGGAACAAACATCCAAGGAAATCCCCCAGGGGCCCTTTTAAAGGTCAGCATCCCTGGAACAAAGTAGTCATTGGGGCCAGACCAGTGACCTCTTCATATTCATGCAGGTCTCCCCTTCAAAGGAGGTTTTTAAGTAATTTCCTTCCCCAGGGGGTTTGGAGCAGCTGTGCGCCAAGGATTAGCATCAGGCCTTTTAAAAATAGAGAGTAATGAATTTAAGAAATGCTTAGCCTTTGGAAAGTGAAGTAGAGCCACGGATATGTTTTAAAGTTATCTATCTGGGGCGCCCATGTGGCTCAGTTGTTAAGGGTCCGCCTTCAGCTCAGGTCATGATCCCAGGGTCCTGGGATCGAGCCCCGCATCGGGCTCCCTGCTCAGCGGGAAGCCTGCTTCTCCCTCTCCCACTCCCCCTGCTCGTGTTCCTTCTCTCTCTGTGTGTCTCTCTCTGTTAAATAAATAAAATCTTAAAAAAAAAAAAAAGTTGCCTATCCATCCATCCATCCTTCCATCCCTCTCTTTCAAAGACAGAGGAGAATGAGGGAGATAGGAGAGCCAGAAACAGAGGGAGACAGCCGGGGCGGGTGGGGGTGGGGTGGGGGAGGGGGGTATGCATTTATGGGAAGAGTGGGGATAGGGAAGAGAGGGAAAGAAAGAGGGAGAGAGACTTTGTCAAAAACATTATTTAGGGAAAAGAATGGTCTGATCTTTTCACGTTGCATGCAGTGGGTTAGGTTCAGTGTGCTTTGCATTTCTACACTACGATGGATCTGGGCTTGCTTATGAGCACGCCTCTTGTGCAGGGTCCCCTCTGAGTGGAAAGCTGGGCCCCTCAGCCCACTGCCAGTAGCTGGGTGGAGCCACCAGCCTCTGGCCAGTCATTCAAAAAGAAACAACATTTGAAAACAGGCCTGCTTTTTTTTTCTGTGGGCTTTCCTGCATTTTCTTCATTGAGCATGGATTGCTTTGTAAGTGGGGAAAACGCATGAAGGAAGAGTCACGAGGTGAGACTGTCTGAAGGCTTTTGTCAGTGGTGAGTGGGAAGGCTGGGGTGAGCACCGTTCACCTCTGCTTCAGACCAGCGCAGACCTCCTCTGAGGAGTGACCCACGACCAGAGACAGATGCAGAAGCCTGCCCCTTCAGCTGAAGGCTCAGAAAGACACCCCTCCCCAGCAGAGGGCAGGAAACCCCTCAGGATTCCATACAGGGTCGTATATTGCATATAATTTGAAAGCCTAGTTGCTTGGAAGTTCAGCTCTATCTTGTTCCCTACGGCGTATGGGAATATTGGGCACTGTGGGACGTCGGAAGGGCCGGGTGTCTGAGAGATGGCCGTCAGCTTAGAGAAATCCCCACAGACTGTCTTACTGATGCAGTTTTCCTCCTGTGTGCCCCCGGGGTGGGCATTTGTGCTCACCAGCTCTTATCGGTAATGCTGAGACTTTTCAGGGCTGGCTCTTGGTTTTCCTTTTGTGAGGCACCATCCTCATTACCAGCACCTTCTTCAACAGGCTGCAGTGCCGAGGTCGGCTTGCTCCCTTTTGGCCAAATTGTGATTCATGACACCTTTGATCCTCTCCATACTATGACTCACTGGTGCCACTCAGGGTCAGGGTCCCGTGTTGACATCAGGGGTCACAGAGTATGACGCTCAGGCCAAGTCTGGCCCATGGCCTTTTCTGTACAGCCCACGTGCTCAGAATGGCTTTTACGTTTTTCAGTGATTGGGAAAAAAGTCAAAAGAGCAATAATATTTTGTGACATGTAAAAATTCTATGAGATTCAAATTTCAGTTACTATAAATAAAGTTTTATTGGAACACAGCCACGCTCATTTGTTTATGGTTGGTCTCTGGCTGCGTTCACATTATGGGAGCAGAGTTGAATAGTTGTGATGGAACCTGGAGCCCTGAAAGGTGGAAATATTTCGTTTCTGCCTTTACAGAAAAAGTTTGCCAGTCCATGGTTTAAATCACTGGGTGGGGAGGCGTGCTGTATCTTTATCCTATGCTGATCTTGTTAACGTTAAATTAATTCCATTCATATTCTAATGTAACAGTTTTTATTTTGGTAGCCCTTGTCATACCCCCTGTAAGAATCCAGAAATGCTAGTCAGTGAAAGAATGTCTAAACTCTTGAATACACCTGTATTTGGTGTATATGTTTTAAAGTTATCTATCTGTAATTTCTGATGCTTTCAGAGAAAAAAAAAATCTCATCTCTCCATTACTACCCTCTTTTCCTTTTCTTCTAACGTGTCCTGAAACTTTTCACATATACGGAGAAGTCAGTAGTTGAGAAGAACTTTTCAGTGAACACCGACATGCCCACCCTTCACGTTCTATAATTGCTAACATTTTGCTTTGTTTTACCTGTCACATGTCTACCCATCCTCCAGCTCATTTGTGATGCATTTCAAAATCCGTGGTAGATGCTACTACATTTGAACCATAGGTTACTTTTATTTCCACTGTTGACTAGGCATAGCCCAAAGGCTGTGGAATATCTGTACTGCCTGAATGGGGTAAGAGGGAAGCGTTAAAAGCAGCTGGGAGCAAAAGAAAAATATAATGTGATTAACGCCTGGGTTTAAAAAAAATATATGTGTGTGTGTCCATATGTATGCGCATGCACATTGTAAAATTTTGTATCTCTGTGTGTATTCATATGCATCTATGCGTACGTAGATGTATGTATATGGGTGTGTGTATGTCTTTATATCAAATAAAGGAAGAAAGTTGTCCATAAAGTAGGGGGGTCTTTGGGGAGCAGATTCAGGGGAGAGAGCCTCACCAGGGCAGTGTTAGGAAATTAAGCGGCTACAGTCCTGTCCACGAGCAACCCGTTTCTGGCCGGGCTGTGTGGCTTCACCAGGGCAACCTTGAGTCTCTTGCTCTTTGCTGGTGAATCCTGGAGAGAAGCTTGAGCTCAGGGCAGTTGTGCTGTGGCTCCCTGAACCTATTTGGCTCCCCTCCAGGAGAGTGTCTGAGGAGGGAGGGAGGGAGGGAGGGAGAAGGGGCAGGAGGAGTGGCCTCTGTGTGAGCCTGGTCCCTGGGAAAAATGTTTGAAATCTATTAGGCAGCCTGTTACCTAAAGGGTCAGTGAGGAACCTTTGCTTATCAGAGTCCTTTTATGACAGGAACAGTTTATCCTCAATTGACCCATTGTGTTCCTCATTTTCTTCTAGCTGTTCTGAGAGTCCCCGTCCCAGAGGCCTATTTAAACGCATGTTTGTGTGGTTAAAGCATTTCTTGTGGGTGGTATTGGCCCTCGCTAAGATCCCATGGACGTTATTATCCCAGTTTCTTAAGAGAATTTTTTTTTAATTTTTCAAACTGCTTTGAATTTTTGGGAAAAAACATAGGTCACAGGCACTGGGTCCTATCTGTCTGTAGATGTGCGCACTGCTCTTTGCTGCACGTGGCCAGAATACTGATGGCTTGGTTTTGTTTTTGTGTTTCAAGGCTTCACTGCTGCTCCACTAGTTTGGCTTGGAAGGTTTTTGTTTTTTGTTTTTGCAAGTTTTTAAATTGACAGTTTTTGCTGCACTTCTACCCTCTGCCCCCTCCCCCCGAATTCTTGATCCTGAGGGCAAGGGTACCATGTTGGTGAATCTAAAGATTGCATGCATTGGCTTTATTCAACAATTTGTGAGTTGGGCAGCATCCCATCTGGCAATGGAAAGGAGCTCTGCTGAGCTGTAGAAATGGGAAGGGGTGGAAACACGAAATTATTAGCAAAGAATGCATTGTTTCTGGCAAGGTCGCCCTCCTAAGGGGAATGGTAGGGGTTCTCGGGTGCAGTGTCTCACTAGTGCTGACCAGCTAATTCCAGGTTGCCTGGTTAAAGATTACATTCCTGGGGAGTTGAATATGCAATTAAGTTAGGTTTTAAGTCTTGGTTTGCTGATGTGGGGCTTGGCCCAAGAGACTCCATTTTGGACCTGCAGTCTCCATTTGAGCAGACATTTCATTGGATCTTCCAAGGCCCTGAACCAGTGCTGATCCCTGTGCAGATACTCAGTAAATGTTTACTTTCTGTTGCGTTTATTTCGAGTTATTGGTAGGATGCCTTAGCTTTGATTCCATTTCTGACCCAAGGATCAGCAAAACAACTTCAGGCATACTCTCTGCTCATGTCAGTAGATACTGTTGTGGACAAGTGAAATGCTTTCCTGTTGGATGCCCTTATTTTAAAAGCGTATTGTGCTCTTTCTCGGTTTATCTTCTATCATTGATTCAATTCGCACAAATGTATTAATATGAAAGAAAGCTTTTATAGAAGCCAGGTTATTTGGAAGATTAAAGAGTAAGTAAAAATACTCCTGATTTCAAGCTATACCGCAAAGCTATCATAATCACAACAGCATGGTGCTGGCAGACAGTGCATACACAGATCAGTGGAAGAGCATAGGGAACCCGGAAATAAACCCTCCCATTTATGGTCAGTTTTCAACAAATGAGGCAGTGGGGAAAGGACAGTGTCTTCAGTAAATGGTGCTGGGAACACTGGACTGCCACATGCAAGAGAATGAAACTAGACGTCTTACACCAAGCACGAAAATCAACTCAAAAGGAATTAAAGCCTTGAAAGTAAGACCTGAGACCCAAAACACCCAGAGGAAAACATAGGTCGTAAGTGTCTCAACATTGATCTTGGCCATGTTTTTTTTTAAATTTGACACCAAAAGCAAAAATAAGTAAGTAGGACTACATCACACTAAAAAGAAAAGGCAATCAAAGGAATGAGAGGGAATATTTACGAATCATATAGCCGATACCCAAAATATATAAAGAACTCCTATATCTCAATAGCAAAAAACAATCTGATTGAAAAATGGGCAGAGGAACTGAATAGACATGTTCTTAGAGAAGACATACGGCTGGCCAACAGGTACGTGAAATGGTGCCCAACATCACTCATCATCAGGAAAATGCAAATCAAAACCTCAATGAGATATCACCTCACACCTGTTAGAATGGCTGTTATCAGAAAGATACGAGATAACAAGTGTTGGCAAGAATGTGGCAAAAAGGGAACCCCTGTGCACTGTTGGTGGAAATGTAAATTGGTGCAGCTGCTAGAAAACAGTATGGAGCTTCCTCAAAAAATTAAAAATAGGACTGCCATATGATCCAGCAATCCCACTTCTGGGTATGTATCCAAAGGAAATGAAAATAGGATATCAAAGAGATATATGCACCCCTATGTTCATTGTAGTAGCTGAGGTATGGAAACAACCTAAGTTGTTGGATGAATGAATAAAGAGGTGGTATATATAGTTGACCCTTGAACAGCACAGTGGTGAGGGGCACTGACCTCTCATATAGTCAGAAATTTCCACATAAGTGGCGCCTGGATGGTGCAGTTGGTGAAGTGTCTGACTCTTGGTTTCAGTTCAGGTCATGATCTCAGGGTCATGAGATCGAGCCCTGTGTTAGGCTCTACACTCTGCGTGGAGTCTGCTTGAAATTCTCTCTCCCTCTCCCTATGCCCCTCTTGCTCGTGCTCTCTCTCTCTCTAAAATAAATAAATCTTTTCAAACTATAAATAAATAAATCTTAAAAAAAAGAAATTTCCATATAACTTTTGACTCCCCCAAAACTTAACTATTAATAGCCTACTGTTGACTGGAAGCATTACTGATAACATGAACAGTTGATTAACACATATTTTGTATGCTGTATGTATTACATAATGTATTCTTAAAGTAAGCTAGAGAAAAGAAAATGTTAAGATCATAAGGAAGAGAAAATACATTTATAGTACTGAACTGTTATTTATTGAAGAAAATCCTCATATCAGTGGACCCATGCAGTTCAAACCTGTATTGTTTATATACATGAATGAATATTATATGTATATGAATGACTATTACTCAGCCACGAGAAAGAAGGAAATCTTGACATTTGCAACAACATGGATGAACCTTGAGGGCACTGTGCTGAGTGAAATAAACCAGACACAGAAAGACAAAAACTGCATGGTATCACTTATATGTGGAATCTAAAAAAAATAAGAAAAAAAAGTTAAACTCATAGAAACAGAGTAAAAAAGTGGCTGCCAGGGGCTGGGGGGATGGTGGGGGAAATAGGGAGAGGTTAGTAAAAGGGTACAAGCTTTAAGCTATAAGATAAATAAGATCTGAGGATCTAATGTATCACATGGTGACTATAGTTGATAACATTGTATTGTATAATTGACATTTGCTAAGAGTAGAACCTAAATGTTCTCACATACACACAAGAAAAATAAAAACTATTCATCAGTTCTTAGCTTGTGGAAACCATGTGATGTAAATGGATAAACAGATGACACAGAGACCATGCCATTTTTTGTGTGTGTTCTCTGTGTGTTTCTAGCCCTAGGCAAATCTTGCTGTGGGCTGGGCTTATTATAATGGCCCCTGTTCTGTGGTCACCATGGCTTATGAACTGCATTTCCATTAGCTCCCCCTTTCCTGGGCTTACTTGACCCTACATTATTGTTCCCTCAGCAGCTTCAAGCAGAAAATTAGCACAGAGATGCTTATGAACATGCTGCATCACCAGTGTTAAGATTTATTTCAGTTTTCAGTTCTAGTATTTTATATGAAACTAATCTGTTTTTGATATTGAGTTACATAAAAATTATAAGCCATACTAAATTTTGAGTGGGGTTAAAAAAAACCCTGTACATTTGAAACTTACATGGGATCAGCATTTTATATTGTAAATTGCAGGCACTCAGAATAACTCACAGGGTTTAGTTGCTCCTAACTTGGAGTTCTCATGTGTGAAGGTCCCCTTTGATGTGAAATATGTAATGTTCTTTTAATATAACACTGTCTATAAATATGATTTTTTTTTCCCTCTGGGAAAGGTAGTAGATTCTGTTCTAGTTCATTTAAATATATAGTCCTTTAGAGTTTTATTTCTTTTTATATCATAGGAACATAATTCTAGGTATCTTAGAGTATTTCCAGATCCGTAAACTTTCCTCACCACTTCTTTACAAAATTATTTATTTATTTAAAAGATTTTATTTATTTATTTGAGAGAGAGAGAGAGCACAAGCAGGAGAGAGAAGCAGAGGGAGAGGGAGAAGCAGGCTCCCCACTGAGCAGGGAGCCCGATGTGGGGCTCGATGCCAGGACCCTGAGATCATGACCTGAGCTGAAGGCAGACACTTAACAGACTGAGCCACCCAGGTGCCCCTATTATTCATTTTTAGTAAAATAGATGATGGTATAGTAAATGCCCTTTGCCTAAGATATACAGTTAAGGCAACCTAATATGTTTGTATGTAAAGGGAAAAAAATAGGATTAGACAAATATTACACAGGCCCGTGGTGGTTATCTTTTGGCAGAAAATTATAGTGTGGTGATCTTTGTTTCCCTTTTACTCATCAGTTTTCTAAAATTTCCACAGTGGATGTTTTATCTTGGTAATAAGAAGCAAAATGACACTTGTTTGTTCTTTTAAGTAAAGTCATTTATGCCAGCCCTCAGCCTCTCTTCCCTCCCAGGTGAGTCAGGGTTTGGGTGTGTATTTTTAAGCTTTGTTGAAGTACAATTGGCAAGATTGTAAAATATTTAAAGTTTACCTTTGTGATTATTTGCCATACATATACACTGTAAAAGGATTTCTCCCATCTAGTTAATTCCATTCATCACTCTACACACACACACAAACACACACACACACACACACACTTTTTAATTTTTTTTTATTTTTTGATGAGACCATATAAGTTCTACTCTTAGCAAAAGTGAATTATACATACAGTGTTATCAACTGTAGTCACCACGTGGGTTTTAACTTACATTCCTCATTGTCTCTAGGTTAGGTTACTGCTCAGATCAATCCCCAGGTGCTCTGGGAGGTCAGGAGTAACAGTAGTTTGGTGTCACCAAAGTGACCCCAGGGGCAGACACCAGTGTGGAGAAGGCTGGGTTTAAGTCAACGAACCCCTTTTGGTTTGTTCTGGGAACTGTAGTGTGCAGAGAGCTCAGCTTTGGTTCTCCTGCAAAGGTGTTATCAAGATGCGCCTCAGGAGATGTAAATCATAACGCCTACAAGTAAATTTTTAAGATAGTCACTATGTGAATGAGTGTGACCCAAAGGTTGTTTAATAATACAGATTCTTTTCTCTAGAGAAATGCTAAATAATTAAAGCTTTTATGTGTCTGTCCTGATTTTGAAAACCAAGAGTCTAAGATTCTGACAGCTTAATTAAAAAAAAAAAAAAAAAAAAAACCTGCAGGTCATGTGGGAGTTGTAAAAAAATAATCGATACCTGATTTTCCTATCACTCTACCTTCCTGTTGCTCCCTGTCCTTGTCAGCTTTGGATGAAATTAGTATTATGCTCTATTCAGTTCATTTTGCAAATTACTGCATTTAGAGCTACTCTTTCCGAGCCATTTGGCTTTAGGGCAAATGATATCTCTTTGTGAATATTTTATTCTTATTTAAATTCTGAATTGTACTGAATAGGCACAATAACAATAAATTTATTCAAAATTCAAGAATAGGAGAGAATTTTAATTACCTGATCGTTTTATATTTTTGTAAAGGAGTAGCATGTGTTAGCTTTATTATCTGGACAAAATGGTTGCTTTAAATTAATTTTTACTTTGAAAAACTTGATATTGGAGAAATGAGGTTTTAACATGTTTTGGAAGCCCTATTTAAATATTACATCAGCACCCTGTCTTAGCTCACTCCTCTTGACAGGTTTGGTGCCCAGGGGATGTTTCCAGGTGTACTATTGTGTGTGTGTGTGGTGTTTGTGATACATATGGGATGTGTATGTGGTACATGTGATGTACAAGGGGAGTGCACCTGTCTATGTGGAATGTGGTGTGTGTATGTGTAGGTAGAATGGGTTCAGTGTGTATGTGTGTAGTATGTGATATATATGGTGTGTGTACATTCACATGTTTTCGGAAGGAGCCGTGGAAGATGCCACAAAAGAAGCATTTCTCAATCTCTGCTCTTAATGGAGGTTTTCTGGAAGCAGCAGATGGTATGAAATGTGCAGCTGTAAAGTTAGAAGAAAATCTTGGTGAGGACCAGATTGTTTCTGAGGCCAAGGAAGGAGTATCCTCATAAAATCAACCCTTGAAAACTATAAAATCAGAAAGCAGAGCCCAGGGGCCACCCAGGGGGTTCAGAGGAGCTGAACCAAGCACTCATTCACAAAAGTAGTGGCTGCCAGCTTTCATCCACAATCCCACAGGAATTACAGTTGTTTTACTGCTCTAGGATGCTTTGTAATTCAGCAGATGGCTTGAAGAAGTCAGTATCTTCCCATCTTTACTTTAAGGTCAAAGGGATTCTAATTAAAGCTAAAGCTACGATCTCAGTGTCATTGTTTAAATGAATTCACCAAGACTATAGTTGTGGACTTTTTTTTAGAGGCAATTTAAGATGTTAATTGCCCACAGAAGTATGGTGTGCTAATAATTGATCCAAATAATGACACTAAAGAATGACTTAGGGATCTCCTCTCTTGGAGTACATATTTTTTAAAGGAAGAGGTTTTTTCCCCCTTATTATAAAAGTAATACATGTTCACTGAAGAAGAAAGAAAGAAAGAAAGAAAGAAAGCCAGCCAGCCCGCCCCACTTCTTAAAAGAATCAGTGTAAATATCAGTCAGTTTCCCAATCACATATGTAGATATCTGTGTATGTGTAGGTGTGTGGGTGGGCATATTGGTTTAATTTTCAGATCTGGGGTTCATGTTTTATGTATAAAGACTAATTTGTTTCCATTCACTTTAAGATTATATTATTTCCTCACTTTAAAAGGCCTTTATCTGAAGTCCACTGAAAGCCTCAATATGTCACATGTGTTGGAGACCTGCTGTTAGGACAAAAATTTGAGCAGAATTCTTTTAAAACACTGAAATAAAGAGAGACCCAGTGTTTAAGCAAGAATGCCTCTCTGCCCAGCTGTTTTCTTGCTGGCTGGTTCTACAGCCGCTGCCCACGTAACTAAAAAAGAAATTTTGAGAGATTAAAAAAACAAAAACCTCCATCTGGCTAATTAAAAATTTAACCGTATCTGTAGTATTGAAAACTTAAATTACAAAACAATTTATTCACTGTTGGCTTTGTTGTTGTTGTTGTTTTTAATTAATTTTAACTCCATTTTTTAAATTGGGTGTTTTTGAGTCTTCAGCTGTGACAGATGTGTGTACTTGCTAGATAATGCGTTTTGAACTCTGAGAAGGGGCTAAACCCAAGTTGGATTGTATATATATTTGGACACATTTTATGGAGATTCTTTGTGTGTTAGCTAACATTAAGTCTTCTAAAAGCGATGAGACTTCTCTTAGGATGGTTACTGACGTTTAAGATATATAGATTTTACATAGTTTTATATAGATTTTACTGACGTTAAGATATATAGATTTTACATAGTTTTATATAGATTTTACTGACGTTAAGATATATAGATTTTACATAGTTTTAAGATGCATAGATGCATAGTTTAAAATGTATAGATTATGTGTGGTGGGGAAAGCTAAGTATAACCTTTCCCCGACTGCCATTAAATCAGTTTAACTAGACAAGTAATGGGAGCTGATAATAGATTCAGTGAGACCTCCGTAAAGAATTCCATTATTACACATATTTATACCCCAACGCCGATACTCACTTACCTGTCTTTCCTGGACATTGAACCTCTGAGGGGAACCCATGTCTTAATCACTTTTAACCCCTAGAGCGGATATGTACTTGAGATATAAATAATGGTTGAGTTAATGAAACAACATCTCATTGAACTATTTTCTCTTGAGCCAAATTCCTTTGGACTATGACGGAGATACCGCAAAATCTGTTTCCATTTTCCATACCCACCTAAACCTCATTCAAAAATGAGAGTAATTTGAAAGACTTCCCAAGAGCCTTCTCGTACTTTACCATATTTTAATTAAAATACTCCAGATTTCCTACAAGTAATAATATTTATTATGTATAAATTATGAAAACTATTTTTAGAAAAGACAAAATCAAGACATTCAAAGAGAACATCCCTTTCCTCCACCTGAATATTCGTTACTCCGGTGATTCAAGGTGAGTGCGTATCTAGTCCTGTGTAGTTATGTCCAGCTCAAGTAAAAGGGGTTCTTCTTCCAACACTCAGAGAATGATGGAGAAAGATATTGTAAGGCGTCAGAACAGACTGCTTGCCACGAGAAGAAACACAGGACTTGCAGAAAAGTTCCTCAAAACACTGAGGTTAACCACTGAAGAAATGGCAAAAGAGGAAATGTGAGATTTATTTTCAAATTGAAAGTAGAAGTGAGAAGAGTTAGAACCTCTCCAGGATACACTTTGGTGAACTACTGTCTGTGTTACATCTCAAAAGGTGTTCTTTGTGATTTGTTATTTTGTGAACCACTATTACATGTTACATATCAACAGGTGGCCATTCCTGGTACTAATGTGATTGGTCCATTTTTCTCTTATGTATCTATTACTTATCTGTGCAGTCCATATATATTTATGTTTTTCCTGTTTGTTACAATTAGATTTTGTGGTTTTCTGCTGCTGTTTGTGTCTCAGGTCTGGGTGTCTTTGCTCTTTAAAATAGTACTGATAGCTCTACAGAATTTTAATATTAAATTTTATTTAAATATACATTTAAGTTGATATTTAATTAATTTAAACTTTAATTAATGATAACATTTAGTTATTAAATGAATGTTTGAAGAAACAGCAACCAGCAGATTGTTTTAGGGCCTGAAACTTAAGGAACACAACATTGATCCTACGCCCTCAGCTCTGCTGCAAAAGAGTCAGGGGCTTACAGAACAGTGACTCACAAGGTTGGTCAGCAAAGTTTCATACTAATCTGCGTCTATAGGACTTCATAGTGATTTAGTTCACTTTAATCATGGATTTTTAAAAAAGATTTTATTTATTTATTTGAGATAGAGCGAGAGAGAGAGAAAGAATGAGAGCACGAGCAGGGGGAGAGGCAGAGGGAGAGGGAGAAGCATACTCCCCACTGAGCAAGGAGCCCGATGTGGGGCTCAATCCCAGGATCCTGGGATCATGACCTGAGCCGAAGGCAGACGCTTGAGCCACCCAGGCATCCTATAATCATGGACCAAGAATGAAAAATTAATACTGTGTTTTCTAAGTTTTGGAAATTACTTATTAAATATAATAGGTAACATTTCCTGAACACGTAAGACAAGTCAGTGTTCGTTTTAGCAGTGCTTTCTGTGGGTTGTCCCACGTGTCATTACAACAATCCGAGAGGGTCTAGGCTGTTCTGCCCATTTTACAGATGAGCAAACAGAGGCTTGGTGAGGTGAAGGGATTTGTTGGTGGTCACACAGAGAACAAGGGATAAAGCCGAGCCATGAGCCGGGGAGTGCCTGACATCCTGGTCCCTGGCACTGTGCTCGCCCCACCATTGCCAACTGTGTCAACAATCCTGCAGGAAACTGCAAGCATGTGCATGTCATCACCTCACCAGAGCCACCCTGTGCTGGAGGGATTCCCACCAGGTTTTCCTAGCCATGTCCATTCTCTCTTTCGTAAGTGAAATCAGTATTTATCAAGCACCTACTGTGTTGGTTGGCTTATAGTCACTGATTTGTTGAAGCCTCAGCAAACCCTCTGAGGTAAGAAGGATCTTTCCCGTTTTAAGGATGAATACACTGTGACTGAGGCCAAGTCGCCTAAAGGGAGATGGCCAGTGAGAAGTGAAACCAAGTCCAACTGATGCCAACACGCTTGTCCTTGCCCAGGGCTGCCCATGTGCAGAGTCCTGGGGAGCCTCTCCATGTGGGGTGCGCACTTCCCTTGCTCTCCCCACCCCAGCGCTCACTGAAATATGCAGAATAGCATCATGGTCATGAATCGGTGTTCAAGTGACTTGGGTCATTGTTAGCATGTCTTTTTATAATTAAATATCTTAATGTGACCATAAGGATGACAAATTAGAAAATAAATGTTTATTGCTTCTACAGTAGACATAATGTAGACATTTTGTAAGAATTCTTTTAATAATTAAATATTTAAAATATGGCATAGGTTGTGGAGAACAAGTTAGGGAATGTTAACACAAAAGAGGTTTTTTTTTTTTAAGGTTTTATTTATTTATTAGTCAGAGAGAGAGAGCACAAGCAGGGGGAGTGGCAGGCAGAGGGAGAAGCAGACTCCCCGCCGAGCAAGGAGCCCGATGTTGGACTTGATCCCAGGACCCTGGGATTATGACCTGAGCCAATGGCAGATGCTTAATCGACTGAGCCACCCAGGCGCCCCCATAAAAGAGGTTTAAAAAGTACTATTTAAAATTTGACATTTATGTACAAAATATGTACTGCTTGGCTGTCTAGTTCTGTTTGTCTAGAACAACTGATCTGATAAGGAACATGTCTTATCTCTAAAGTGGGGGCAGAGAGAGAGTTTTTACCAAAAAAATAAATTAAAATGTTGGTGGCCTCCTTAGTGGGCATAGGGTTGAGTCTTTCTCAGTGCTCCTCACTTACAAATCAGTTTTCATAATTTCCATTGTTCACCAATTAAGTATAACTGTTAATCATTTAGAACCTGGTTTTTAAAAAATGCATTGCTATTGATAAATGTTTTCTGGCAGTAGTTAAGTGGATTCTGACATAGTTTATAAAAACAACACAATCAGCCAAGGATTATCTGTTCAATTCATGGAACTTTCTGCGATTTCATCTATTTGTCCTTATCCGGGGTTTTTTGAAGTTGCTTTATTAAGTATTGCATTGTTTGGTAGAAGATGTTGTGAGCTGATTGCAAACTTGGGAAAAATGTAAAAGCCTCATTTTTTTAAATATCCAGATTAAATGCATGATTGTCTTGTGTGTTTGGGTTTTATTTATTATAACATTGTGCTGTAGGCTTAAGGACCGAGAACTTGGAAGATTTCATGTAATCTTAATTGGCAATTTACCATATTTAAAAATAAGCTCGTGTTGAGATAATGAAGGTAGAAGTTGTAAATACATAATCCCCCGGAAGGCAAGGATTCTGTCCGTAGAAGTATTTAAGGTAATGTTTCAGAAGAGGAATATACATGATTAAGTATATAAATTTATTAGCTTCAGAAAAAAATATATAAGTAACAATTCATTATCCAAATTTTGGAAAAAGAGGAGAAATCACTTGTAGCCTCATTATTTCAATAAATTTCTGTGATGATTTTGGGTTAGTGAATGCTTTTTGACAATGAAGATAAACCAGTGAGCTCACCACATTTTCATTGTTAAATATTGCGTGCTTGAGCAGGAAGAAATTTTGTAAGTACCATCATACTCAAGACTATATGGTACTTGAGATATATGCGTGTGTACGTGTATGTACATGTATGTGTGTATCTGCATTTCAGAAAATGTGTCTAATGTTCTTCCAAAACACAATCTGCACCTTTTGCAACTAAGTAGTTTTGCAGTTTATTTAGTGATGCTAGCCTTTATTTCTAGTGGCAGGACTTGGGTGGTCCTTGCAAATAGCACTGTCCTCCAAGCTCTCCCGGGTGTGATGGATTATGTATGTATTGCCTCAAACAGGGAAGGCGGGAGGACTGGATAATGGTAACTTTTATTTTTTAAATTTTTTAAAGATTTTATTTTTAGGTAATTTCCATCCAACGTGGGGCTTGAACTCACAACTCTGAGATCAGGATGTCCTACCAACTCAGGATAATGGTAACTTTTAAATGAGAGTTTAAGATTGACGCAAAGCGAATTTCCCCACCGGTATTCAAACTGCAGGAAGAAAGGCATTTTTCAATAGAGTGAAATTGAAAAATGAAGATTTTAATTTGCGCCAGCCCTCACCCCCCGCCCTGGAAGTAGAATTGGCAGTACAGCCCTGCCTCTCCAGGGAAATGACTTCATGCACCTTTGCAGCCCATTCCTGAGCCTCCCACACTGTGGGCGGTGTCCCCACACACTCTAGGTTATTTTCAGCATCCCATTGCTTGCTTTTCCAATCTGCCTTCCTCTCTGAAAGATGGTATCAGCTGCCTCCATACTTTGCATGCAAGGACAGAACTCCTGAAGAGCAGGGGTGGTCAGACCAACTGCTGACATGCCAAAGACCTCTTCTTCAGAAAATCAGAGGTCTCCAGTAGCTTGGCCTCCCTGCCCCTCTTGCCTCCCTGGTGAGGCCTTAGGAAGTGTTTAACTTTAGAAATGGTTCCTGAAGCAACAGCTGAACTGTTTATTAAGAATGTCAACTCCAGTAGTTACTTGGGATGAAGAAATCTTAATGGCTGATTTAATTAAAATACACATGATACTGGAGGATCAGCAGACCACAAGCAAGAATCTAAGTCCTTTATTAGTTTCTTTGAATTTTAGATGAATGTGTAATCGGCTGAAAAAAACATGTGAGATAGACATCAGTCAGAATGGTTTAAGTTCAAATCCTAGCTTTGCCCCTGCCTGTGAAGGTGACGTGGGGCTAGGCATTTCAGCTGTGAAGTGAGGCTGTTTATCTGAGAGCTAAGTTTGATTCCACTTGGTCCCTAAGAGGGACCATTGTGGTGCATTCCCAAAAAGTGTGAAAGAAGAGGTTTTTTGTTTTTTGTTTTTGTTTTGTGGCACTTATGTATCCTCAGTACCTCTCACAACACAGATAACACCATCTGGCTTCTTGGCTGGGAAATTGATTTTCAGCTAAATCAACTTGAGATTTCCCCATGGTGAGACTGGGTGTGATCAAGGAAACATTTATAAAATGTAGATTTTATTATTCTTCAGGTATAGTGAGGCCAGCAGGTGGGGAGATGACTGTCCTTGAAAAGAGAGTCTGTCACTCACCATTCCTGAGAGGAGGGGCACACGCCCCCCCCCCGCGGGCCACGCCCGGAAGCACCTGCGTCCTCCTAGGGTCGGTCAGGAGGCAGAGGGGGTGAGGGGGAAATGTGGGCAAGAGCCTCTTGTGATTACTGCAGAAAGGAAGGAATGAGCAAGCAGGGTGAGCAGATTTAGAATCGGCTGGTTTGAATGGTTTCTGAAGGCTCGGGGGCAAAGGGAAGGTCCTGAGTTGTCTGATCCCTGGCCCTGGGGTAATTGAGACAGAGGAATAGTGGCCCGAGGTGTGAAAGCCTGGTAGAGGAGAGGAGGGGTCTGAGCTCTGGGTTGGGGTTTTGCTTGGGAAAGGTACACTGGCAGGTGAGGTGTTTATCTCTAGGAGCCTCTGGGGTTGGCAAGTCCCCAGAGACCAAAGTGTCAGAATATAAAATTAAAAAGCATGAGTAATGCAGACAGATAACATGTTGACTTTGGATGACAAAATGCATGTCCCCTCTCTCTTTCCACATCCTCTGTCTCTGCACCTCCCTTTCCTTTTTCCTGCCCATTCTCCCTCCCACCTTATCTCTGTTTTCCTGCCCTTCCTTTTAACAGAGGACTCAGCACTGACTAGAGCAATCTGCATTCCACTTTCCTTTCATAAGTAAAAAATTCACAGGGGGTATTAAAATCCTAATATGATGATGATGATGATGGTGATGATGATGATAAAGCCAAGGCCCACACTGGCTTCCTAACACACTTTTTACCTGTGAACCCCTGGCGGCTTCCTCGGGAAGAGGTTCATTTCCTTCTCTAGATGAGCATGGTCCAGTGCAACTTTCTGTGATGATGGGAATGTTCTCAGGCTGCACCGTGCAGTCTGGCAGGCACGAGCCACGTGGGGCTATTAAGGATTTAAAATGTAACCTGTGAGACCCAGGAACGAAATTTTCAATTTTGGCTCATGTAAACTTAAATTTTAAGTAGCCACCCGTGGTTAGTGGCCACAGTGTGGACAGTGCAAGTGTAGAAACAATCTGGCCATAGAGTGCCAGACATTTTTCTAAGAGCTTTACTGGGGCTCCATCAGATAAGAGCTGTCATTATACATTCTATAGGAAACATTAATGGAGCACCGAGTAAGTCACTTGCCCAAGGTCACATGGCTGGTAAATCAGGATTCACACCCAGGCAGCTTGGCAACAGACGTGGTGTTTTACCATCACCTCTTTTGAGCCTTTCTTGACTTTGAGGGAAGTACCGAGTGGGAGGCTTAAGTAACAGAAATTGTTGTCCCACAGTGCTGGAGGGTAGAAGTCCAAGGTCAAGGTACAGGCAGGGCCATGCTCCCCTGAAGGCACTAGGGAAGGATGTATTTCAGACCTCTCCTTTACCTTTTGGCAGTTCCTTGCCTTGTGATGCACACCTTCAGTCTCCGCCTGGCATTCTCCCTGTGCACGTGTCTCTGTGTCCAAATCTCCTCTTTTTGCAAGAACGCCAATCATATTTGATTAGGTCCCACCTTCCTACAGTGTGACCTCATCTTAACTAATTACATCTGCAGTGACCTCGTTTCCAAATGAGGTCACATTCTGAGGTGCTGGGGATTAGGACTTAAACATAGGAATTTTGGGGAACAGAATTCAACCCAGAATACCAACAAATGATTCGGAGATTTGTCTAGGTGGTTGCCTGTGTCCATAATTTGTTCCTTGTTGCTGAGTAGTTTCTCATTGTACGAGTAAACAGTTTGTTTTTATTTTAATTTTTATGCTTTTTAAAATTCAAAAATTTTTGAGTGTAGTTGACATATAATGTGACAGTAGTTTCAGGTGTACAGTAGTGATTTGACAAGTTTATACATTATACGCTATGCTTACCCTGAGTGTCACCACCATCTGTCCCCATATATCGCTATTACCTTATCCTTGCCTGTGATCCTTATGCTGTGCCTTTTATGGCCATGACTTCTTCACTCCATAAATGGAAGTCTGTACCTCCCCCTCCTCTTCACCTGTTTTGCTCAACCCCCACCACACCCTCCCCTTTGGCAACCATCAGTTTGTTCTCCGTATATAGAGGTCTGATTTTGCTTTTTGTTTATTTCGTTTTTTTTAAGAATTCACTTCTGAGTGAAATCATATGGTATTTGTCTTTCTCAGTCTGACTTATTTCACTTAGTGTAATACTGTCTAGGTCCAGCCATGCTGTACACGAGCTCATCCTTTTTTGTGGCTGTGTAATATTCCACACCTTCCTCATCTATTCATCTATTGATGGATACTTGGTTTGTTTCCGTATTCGGCTGCTCTGTAGTGCTACAGTAAACATAGGGGTGCCTGAACCCTTTTGTATTTTGTTTTGTTGTGTTTTTGCTTTCTTTGGGTAAATACCCAATAGTGGAATTATTGAATCATATGGTGTTTCTGTTTTTAATTTTTCGAGGAACCTCCATACTGTTTTCCAGAGTGGCTGCACCAGTTTATCATTCCCACCAACAGTGCACGAGGGTTCCTTTTTCTCCACATCCTTGCCAACACTTGTTATTTCTTGTCTTTTTTATTTTAGCCATTCTAACAGGTACAAGGTGGTATCTCATTGTGGTTTTGATTTGTATTTCCCTGCTGATTAGTGATATTGAGCATCTTTTCATGTATCTGTTGGCCATCTGTCTTCTTTGCAAAAAATATATCTTCAGATCCTCTGCCCGTTTTTAATTGTTTTTTTTTTTTTTTTGGTGTTGAGTTGCATAAATTCTTTGTATATTTTACATATTAACCCCTTATTGAATATATCATTTGCAAATATCTTCTCCCATTCGGTAGGTTGCCTTTTTGTTTTGTTGATGATTTCCTTTGTAGTGCAAAAGCTTTTTATTTTGATGTAGTCCCGATAGCTTTTGCTTTTGTTTCCCTTGTTTTAGGAAACATCTAGAAAAATACGGCTAATGGCTGGGCTCCTGGGTGGCTCAGTCGTTAAGCATCTGCCTTCGCCTGGGATCATGATCCCGGGGTCCTGGGATCTAGCCCCACATCGGGCTCCCTCCTTGGGGGGAAGCCTGCTTCTCCCTCTCCCACTCCCCCTGTTTGTGTTCCCTCTCTCGCTGTCTCTCTCTCTCAAATAAATAAATAAAATCTTAAAAAAAAAGAAAAGAAAAATACTGCTATGGCCAGTGTCTGAAAAATTACGTTCTCTTTTAGGATTTTTATGGTTTCAGGTCTCACACTTAGGTTTTTAGTCCATTTTGAGTTTATTTTTGTCTCTGGTGTTAAAAGGTGGCCCAGTTTCATCCTTTCATTCTTTTCATATATCCATAAACTACAGTTTGTTTAGCTGTTACCTTGTTGGTGGGCACTCATTTTGGCTATTGTGAATAAAGCTTCTAGGAGCGTTCCAGAACACGTCTTTTAGTGGACACATGCTTTTGTTTCTCTTAGATACATCCCTAGGTGTGGAATGGCTGGCTCGTCCCCTTCCAGCTGTCACCTCCTGAGATTCAGTGGTAAATCTCTGCGCTTCTATTTCTATATGTGTGGAATGAAGATTATTAGACTAAATAATCACTAAGAAAATAGCTCAAAACTTGTATATTTTTCTGTAACTATAACGAAGAGATGGAGAATTCCCAGCATGTCAGGTCCTATCAATTAATTATCTCCACAGTAATCCTTGAATATTTGCTGTGAAGACAAAGGGAAAATGGAAGAACAAGTGAATTTCACATTTGCCAAAAAATGGCTCCTATAGAATGATTGATGTTTGGCCACAAATATTTCTTTACAACATGGGAGGTACTTGAGGGGGGTGGGGGGATGGGCTAGCCCGGTGATGGGGATTAAGGAGGGCACGTTCTGCATGGATTACTGGGTGTTATACGAAAACAATGAATCATGGAACACTACATCAAAAAACAAATGATGTATTGTATGGTGACTAACATAACATAACGTAATTAAATTAAATTAAATTAAAAAAACAACATGGGAGGTACTTAATAAAATAGTGAGAAGGTCAGTTTCTACTTGACTAGCAGTGAGGGAGGTTCAACAGATTTGATGGGCCTGTGGGTGATATGTGTAGTATTTAGTGAGGGTTAATTTTGCCGGGTAAATAAAGCACCAGGTAGATAAAACATGGGGGGTTTGGGGTTGGGGGGAAGTGTGCCAAAATGACCTGTGTCCTTTCCATAAAGGAACTTAAATGCATTTGAGTTTCTTTTGGATTGAAGCAGTGCTTGCTTCAGGACTAGGCAGGCGTGTGGGGTAGGGTGGGGGATTGTGCACATATTCCATCCCTGAGACCTTGAGGAGGGGCTGGTGTGAATGCCAGGACAGCAGGGGCACTGAGCTGTGAACTGAAGCTATTTCTCACCTCTGAAATGGAAATTCAGGTAAGGTAGAGCCCTTCGAGCCAGGGAAAAGAGAGACAAAATGGACTAGGTGTGGTGGTAGCAAGGGATCTGAGCTGGGGTGTGAAGTAAGCAGAACCTGAGGGGGGCTGAAGATGTCCAGCTTCATCTGGAGATAAGCAGAACTTAGAGATGAGCAGAGAGTGATTGGGGGATCTCAGGACCCACAAGGGGGCAGGGCCAGGGGAGAAGGCTGGGCTGCCAGGGGCTCCAGACTTCCAGACCAGCAGAGGAGAGTCTGAACCCCTGGGTCATCTCAGAGGTCTGGGACCAGGAGCAAGGGCAAGATGTCCCAGCATCCAGAGCAGCAGCATTCAGGAAGGCAAAGACAAAGGTAGAAATCTTGGGGAGCCTAAGTGAGAAGGTCTCCCACCCACATGGAAGCCAGAGGGGCTGGCCCCAGGGGTGGGGGCTTATCTTGGGGCAGATGTGGGAGGGTGTTCCTTCCCAGGCCAGAGGAGCCCAGCACGTGGGCCCCCACCTGCCCTGACCAGCAGCCTCGAGCACTTGCTGGTGCAGAGTCCGGTCAAGGGGTGGCAGTTACAAACCATAGATCCTACTTCTTAAAACTGTGCAGAGTCTCCATGACTTTATTTAGGTTCTAAGCCAGGACCTCTTGGTCTCCCTGTAAGGTTAGTGATGAGATCCTTAAAAATCCAGTGGCTGAGGGCCTGTTATCTGGGACAGCAAAGATGAAGGGAGTTCGGGAGATTGTCCTGGTCCCCAGGGCTGTGGTGACAACTGATGAAGGAAGGGAAGCAGCCACAATCCCCCAGAGCTGTGGGGGGAAAAGGGGGCATGAGGAACCCTGGGCATTCCTGGCACCTGCCAGGGGAAAGTGATCAGCACCAGGAACTCCTTCAGGGCAGCTCAGGCCCTGATACATGGGCACAGAGAAGCTGTAACAAAACCAGAGGCATAACTGCAGGAGCATCTTGAAGATGAGCATCAGCATGTGTTGTCACACGCCGGGGGGTGCGCTGTAGATAGACACGCGAGCCTGAGCCTGAAGCAGACGCAGGGTTTCGCATGCCTCTGTGGGACGGCGATCTGCAGGTGAATCTAGATGAACCGCACTCAGGGTAATCTCAGCTGCCAGTAAGCCTGGGGCCTCCTGGGCGTGGAGTCTCTGTGATAACCATGATCAAGTTCTGGGCTGACCGAGAGGCCGTGTAATTCTTCTGTCCAAGCCCCCCCCCCCCACCCCCAACCCGGTGGCTCACTTTTCTGCCTGCTAGTCATGGAAACATGACACCGTCTGGGGCCTACACCCTGGGACAGGCAGGGAGCCAGGGAGGAGGCAGGAGATACTGAGGTTAGTGGCAGCTCTTGAGTTGTAGGGAGTTGGTTCGATGAAGTTTTCTGGACCACCACATCTCTGGTCAGGGACGCCCAGGGCTTTCTTCCCAGCCCTGCCACCATCCCAGAGAAGAGAGGGGAGAGGGGTGTGTTGGCTGGACGGTGACAGGGATACCCCTGTCTGGCAAATGGAGGAAGAATGTAGTGTACCGTTAGGGTTTATGAAACTCTTCCCCAGCAGACAGTTCCCCTAGTCAGATAGGGGCTCCAATAACATCTCTTTTTGCCAGAAACGTTTAGAAAAATCAAGACAATTTTTAAAAAAAATTGTAGTAAGATGTACATTCCATAAAATTGATCATTTTAATCACTTGTAAGTATACAGTTCAGTGCCATGAAGTTCATTCATGATGTGCAACCATCACCACCGTCCGTCTCCAGAACTTTCCATCTTTCCCAACTGAAACTCTGTGCCCATGAAGCATTACCTCTTCACACCAGTCCCTCCCATCCCCGGTAACAACCATTCCACTTTCTGCCTCTGAATTTAAGACTACTCTTGAGAAGATGCGTCCTGTTCTTGACACTGATGTTTAAGTTCCAGCCGGTCGACTAAAGCCAAGCAAAACCCCTTTCATCAGACTCTTCAAGTACCTTCTTTCTTGACTTTTGTCCGTGACATAGGGTAGGGTTGGGGGACTGGGACTATTTGACGTCTACACAGCAATCTCTGACCTCCCCCAGCATTCTGTCCGTATGCATCTCAATAATTGTAACACAGGGTAGATTATCCACTTATGTGGCCTTTTCTTCCATTTGACTCTGAGCTCCTTAAGAACAGGGACCCTGTCTAAGCTGTCCTCGCATCTTCATCAGGGAGCACTGTGTCTGGAACATACGGTGCTCGATATTTTTGTATTTTTTCTAAAGCTCCATAGAGGAGGGGGAGACGGAGAGAATGAGGAAGGCAAAGGATGAGCCATGCAGCCCATGGGTGGAAAGGCGGGGGGCGGGGGGGGACAGGAAAACATCCCCAGTTTGTGCCTTCCACCGAGTTTTGTCACATTCAGTGGAATAAAAGGTTTGGATTGAGAAACTTAGCTAAACGTTAATTGAACTCTAAACTTTTGGGGAATGCCTTTAAGAATACTTCAGAGCTCTATACCCCCTTCTCAGAAAACTGGCCTCAGATACTCAAACACATAGCCCACGATCTCAGCCGACTCACAGACCCCCCCCCCAGGTCAGAAATCGGGTGCCCAGGTGCAAAATATAGGCAAAATGCTTATTTTTATCTAAGTAGCTCAGTTCATAAAGAGCTGCTGATTCACTGAGATCTCACACTTGGTTTTACCATCAGTAATCTCTTCAGCAAGCATACGGAAGCCCAAGGAAGTTATTCTTGAATGCAGCCGCACTGATGCTTTGAAGGGTTCTTGGTGCTGACTTCCGTGTTTTAAGTTATTATTCCCATTTTTTGCAATGCCTCAAGGCATTTTTTTTAGCTCAGTAGCAATCATTAATTTAAACAATTGTGAAATACTGGAAGAAACTGTAAAAAGAAAATGTAATACCTCCCCCCCCCAAAAGGCATCTTAACTTCATGTAGAAAATTTAATTTAAAGGGAAAAAACCCTTCCCCTCTAGACATAACTGACTAAGGCAGAACGCTCCCTCTGACCCAGCAGGACGATGGGGGGCCCAACCTACCAATTCTGTGCACTAAGCCCCCCATGGCCACGGGACTTAGGGGCGCCCACTTAGCTCCCTCATCAGGAAAGGACCAGGTGGTCCTTAGCGGGGGCATCCAGGGACACCGCTGAACTCCTTGGCAACCTGGGCCCAAGCAAGCAAAGCCCGTCGACCATACGGGGCCTGCTGACTACTTTGGGAGGAATGGAGGCCGTGGGTCCTGCCCTGGCTTCCTGGGCCGCCACCCCCGGACACCTAGAGTAGGAGGCTTCTGTTCTCAGCTTCAGCTGGTGCTCCAGGAGGCCTTTAAAGGGCAGCTCGGCTGGGGACAAGCTCTCTGCCACAGCCTGCAGCGAGGTTGTAATGATGTCTCCGCATCGGTTCAGCGCCCCCCCCCCCCCACGGTGGAGTGGGTGGGGTGAGCTGTGCGCTCAGGCAGCCTCACTATTATGACTTTTAAGGACTTGAGGGGTTTACATAACATCCCCTTTTCTCAGCAAAGCAAGTTCCTTATTTCTGAACCTCACGGTCCCAGAAGACGCGGTTCCTGGTCTTAGCTGCCCTGCTAGAGCATTTCCGTAACACGGCGCACATTCTTGAGGAGATGCTCAGTCAGGAAGCACTTAGGTCAGAGCTAAGCCTGGTCTTAACCTTCTAAAGCAATGGATCTGTCCTTCCTTTTGTCCCTGTATCTTCTCTCACAGACACAGGGAGAACATGGGAATGACCCCCGGGGATCATCTGATACTTTTCCTCAGGAAATATTAGTAACGTGAAAAACAAAAACCAATAAAGATGATTAAAAAAATTTTAAACCCCACACTTAAAAAAACAAGCACGAGCAGCACCTTAAAATTTACTGTTAAGCACAAATATGCAATCATGCAAAAGCACACTATTAGAAAATTGCTGGCAACTCAAAGGTAGGTGAGTTCCATATCAATATAATTCAACACTGCATAGGGAAATTATTTAAAGGAATGGAGGTAGTCACCGTGCTCCACTGTGGGAGATACTGTTTTATTCTTAAAAAGACAAATAAAGAAAATGAGGTATTATGGTGGAAGCTGTTAGTGATGATCATCATGACTGCAAAGGAGCAGATGAGGGGCTGTGTATTTGCATTCAGATCTTAGTCACGTGGACTCATCATTTTTGGATTGCAGGACCCTCAAATAGGAGAAGGCAGTTTGGGATAGACATTTATTTCATCAACACTGACTGCAGTGGCTGAGCACCTGTGTGGGTTGTGCATTGTGCTAAGTGCTTTTTCATGCGTTACCTCATTCAATCCTTAAAACAGCCCTTGAGGTGAAGAACAGTATTCATTTTATGGTTGAGAAACTGAGGCACGGAGAGGTGAAGTGCTTGCTCAGGCTTCCTCAGGAAAGGTGGCAGGACTCGGTGGGTGAAGTGGCCCCCGTGCGTGTAGCTTCTCCTGCTACCATAACGGGTTCCCGTTTGCTCTCCGGCTCATAGATTTATTCACTGGATGCTGGTGGAACAGAGCCACGCGCTGGTCAGTATTCCAGCCCCTGGGGCTCCAGCAGTGGACGAGACCGTCTGACCCCATGGTGCTCATGTCTGGGGCGGCAGAGGTCGCTGGGAGGGGGTGGGGTGGGGAGGGCCTGCTGACACCCTGCGAAGTCGCCTCAACTGCGTTTTCTCGGGGGGGGGGGGCCTTGGGCTCGGAGAAGTGGAGTCATTTGCCCAAGGCCAGGATACCTAGAACACCGGTGGGGAGGATTCCACCCCAGGCCTAGGTGGCTCCACAGCCCATCCCCTCAGGAGGAGGGATTGCCTACTGAAGTCTTTACTTAAAGAAGCAGCAGAAGTGCTTTTCCTTGTCATTGCTCTCAACAAGGGACGAGGAGCAGAAATGACTTGCCTCTGTCTGGTTGCGTGGAATAGGGCTGAGTCACACTGGTAGGGCCCATGGGCTTTGACTCAGGCCACGTCTGAGTTGCCGTTCCGTCAGGGCCCAGCGCAGTAGGTGGGGTGCAGGCGAAAAGAGCTTCCCTGAGCCTGGTGGAGGAGGCGGATGATGGATGGCCTCCGGCCTCCAGCTGCTCACCTCCCCTAAGGGGTAGAAAAGAGGAAGGTGGAGGCCTAGGCCTAGTCTCTACGGCCACTCTCCCCACCCTCCAGCGCTTTGCCGCGGGGAGGGCCAGTGCCTTCTCCAGCTCAGTGTCTGGCTCTGTGAGACCAGTGGTTTGCACCCCCTCTCTGGTCCCAGAGCCCTTTATTCCGAGAGATCGTTACCTGGCAGCCTCACATCGGCCGGGCAGACCTCTGAGGAAAGCAAAACTCCTCTGAGAAGAGTCGGGAACCCTGGGATCTGCCTTTCCCACCACGACTGAGCCAGGGGAGACTCGTTGCCCTTCCCTGCCCGTCCTGCTCCCTACTTACTCCACAGGCCACAGGCCACTTCCTCGTCCGTCTGAATGCAGAGCCTTCCTCTCATGAAGAAAATTACAGTTTTCTCTCTATGGCTCAAAGAATCTTCTTTTGTGAGCTCTAAAACCATGCAGATTAAGAAATTGTAAATTTAAGATAACAGTGAATGTCCATAGTTCTTATTGACAAGTGATTTGGGGGACAAAGTCATTAGATTTTTTTTCTATTTCCTACAGAATCTGCTACTTATTACTTTTGAATCATTACTTCTTGTGAAATAACCTATTTAAAGAAAAATGTATTGGGTTTTTAAAAATACCTATCTTTTAGCCAAGTGTATGTCTTGGAAAAGTCAGCTAGCCATCCTTTGAGAGTTTTCCTTCCTTCACTTACCTGGCTATAATCAATTTTTCATTTAAATTTTAACAACCAGAATTGTGAGGAAGAGCCCAGCATGGTAACTGGTAGTTAGCCCGTCCCGCGTCTGCTGATCGCATAGCCCGCCCCTCAGATGCCAGATGCAAGAGGCACGCGATCTGTCTGCTTTCATGTCATGGTCACAGACTCTGATGGCTGGTGTCCTGTCTGCACATTGGGTCTCAGCTTGTCACTACCTTCCCTGAAGCGTCCCAGGAAGACCTGAAACAAAGTGGGTCATGCCCTTTTGTCACAAGCAACCCATCAGGCAGCAAAGCTCGAGGATAAACCCAGAGACCCAGGGGAGAAACAAAGTTAGCCTAGAAAAAGAAATGAAGAGATATATTTTAATAAATCACAAAACAATTCTTAAATGAATAAAGGGTCTTGGAATCTCTTGAATATGCTCTGTGTACACCCAAACACACACGTGTATATTTCCACACACAAAGACACTGACCAGTATGCTCATACACATGCACGTCCACACACAGATACGTGTGTATATGTCTGCACACACACACGTGCATGTATGTGGCAGGATCTTAGCTATGCAAGGTGCAGGACTGACTTTGTACATAAACACCCCTTCTGACAGAGATGAGCAATTCCTGGTCCCAGCTGGTCCCTGGGTTTCTGCCGTCTCTTCCTGCAGAGTCCTTGTGGGGAAAGGCTGGGACCCTGAAGGTTTCTGTTGATATGGGCAGTACTTTCCTTCTGTGAATCCCCCACTTGACTCACTGACAGGCCTGCCGGAGCCATGAGGGGGCTCATTCAGAGCCTGTTCTGGGCTTCACCCACCCATGTGGGTTCTCACGCCTGGTTCCTATCAGACAGGCAGGTGGGAGAAGGGAGGCCGGACCACTGAGAGCCAGGTCACAGTGCCTGGTGGGGTCCCTAGAGGTGCTGTCCTTCTCTAGCACATCCTAGGGATGGGGAAGGTGGATGGTGGTGCAGGTAAGTGTTTCGTGTTCTCGCTTTGTCAGTAGTCAAAAATGCACTTGAGTTTGTGTGCATGCATGCACCAGTTGCACCCCCTTCCCTCTCCCCAAAATAAGAGCCAGTATGCACTGAGCCCTTACGGTGGGCCAGACATGCATGCCCTGCAAGGATGATCTCATTTACTCCACTTAGTTAGGTGCTAATGCTATCCTTATTTTACAAAAGAAGAAACGGAGGCTGAGAAAGGTCGTAGGTCATTACTAATACTCCCCAGGTTCCCGCTGCCCCAGGGAAGCTTCTTTTCGTCATGGTATAGTAAATAGTGTAGAGTCCATCCCAGGCCTGTGTAGTAGAGCTGTCTGTGATTATGGAAATGTTCTGTGCTGTCCACTGTGGTGGCCTAGATGTTCTTTTTTAAGGCTAATATTCCATTTTATGTATATATACCACATTTCCTTTATGCATTCACACACTGGTGGACATTTGGGTACCCTTCTACCTTTTCTTCCTTTTCCTCCCATTTTCCCCGAAATATAATGTGTAATTAAAGTATCTAGATATTATTTTATTTGATGATGAGCAGTTTGTGCTTATTTCCTATTTTAAGAGCTACAAGAGTTAAGCCTACATGCTTTCTCCCATCATCACCCCAAAATGTACCAAATATGTTTACCCAGAGTGGGTTTTTAGTTTAATGAAACTGCTCATTGACTTTTAAGTTCTCTGGATCATTGACTTTCCATAGAAAAAAGAAATTTCCCAGGCCTGCCTAGGGGATGCCCCCGTTTGGACGGTAGGTTGGATAGGCATTGTACTTGGGTAATGCTTCACTGTGTTAGGTAGTAGTAGTTTAGTCAAGTTAAAATTTTCTCTCTACAAGAGTGGGGAGGCAGTGTGACATGGCAGTCTCTTTATGCCATTGGAGACTTGGGCTCCTCCTGGGCTTCTGGCCTGCCGTCCTTAGGCGTCACTGGCATCTGTGAGGTTCCATGTGGCCACCAGAGCTCCATTCACTGTGCCCACGGTTTAGGCAAGAGGAAGAGAAGTGCGAAGACCAAGGAGGGGTGCAGGCTTGCTTCATCGGCCCCCTTAATGGACTTTTCTGAAAGTGCCCCCGGGGCTCTGTTCACTTCTCATCAGCCGGACTGTGTCACCACGCACCCTGACCCCAACCCCAGAGCGTGGGAGAAGAAGCACCTTGCTGCCCCGAAAGCAGTTTGACTTTGATAGGAAGTCAGCAGGAGGGGAGCCCGGGGCAGGCACCCAGCAGGCAGCTCCACATTGTCCTGGTGGTCTTCACCATCCGACCTCTTCAGTGATGGTTCCAAGAATTTGGGGCACAGGCCCCTTTCAAATGGCTTGCCCTTGATACTTGGAGGCTTCTGACTGCTTTGCTTTTGGTGCTAGAGCGTGCCAGCTTCCCTTTGTGAGTGCAGGCTCTAACTTTGTCCAAAAATAGAGGGAAGGGGTGTGTTGTATCTCTGTCCGGTCTCCGTTTCTTTGTGTGTCTGGTCATGGAGAAGTGTGGGATAAAGTCGCGGCCTGTGAGGACTCCTCTGCATGGGTCTGTTTTAAAAATTCTCCCATTTAAATGGGTTTTAAGATGCAAAAGGGGAAAAAAGAGTTGGCCCCTTAAAGAAGTCTATTTCAGATGATAGTTCATCAAACTGCAGTTTAATAAAGACCCTCATTCATAGTAGTTAGGCCTTCGTGAGAAAGGATGGGGGAGAGTTACTGGAGCTGGTTTGCAGAGCCTGTGATTGCACAGATACCCAGGGTTTGAGCAGACATGTAACTCAATCCTTCTGTGCGCTTCAGTGTGGGCCTGTGAAGGAAGGGGCGCAGGGCTTGATGGGACTGTAGGAAGTCCTGGGTCCTAATGGGAGCGAAGCAGCAACTGAGTGGTTGGGCCGAGTCCCTGAGTGCCCCGTGGGAACCCTGGAGAATCCAGTCACAGCTTTGTTTCTGAGTGGCTGGAAGCAGAGGGCCACCCAGGAGCTGGCCTTTCAGGAGATGAAGCTGTAGGACCAGCGAAAGGAAACCTGCTGGGGAGACTCAGGCCCAGGAGCCCACAGACCAACTGTACAGAGGCAGAAGAGGCCAAGTTCAGATTCCAGGGGAGGAAGAAGGCAGGGAGGAAGAACTGGGGCTCCACACAGTGCATGCAGTAGTGGTGGGGGGTGGGCTAGTCTGCAGGATCTGGCCCAGGAAAGCAGCCTGGGTTTTAGACCTAGGTTTGCGACTTACTCTAGGCAAGTGGCCTACCCTTTGCCTGTCGGGGTCAAGATTATGAATGAGATGACCTCAGCGGGCAAGGTCAGTGTCCTCTGGTCCCGTGATCCAGACTTGGGGATGGCTATCAGAGGAGTCAAGGCAAACGTCCTGTTGTAGGGAAGGAACTTGATATGCCCCAAGTTCTCTCCCTTGACCCCGTAACTTCCGTGGCTTTCTTGCAAAGAAGGGAAAGAAAGCAGTTTCCTAAACTCAAGGCAAGCAAGAAGAGAGAAGGAGGAGTGACTAGCCAGAGGGAAGTGAGGAGTAGAGCAGTTACTAGCATTTAAGCTACTCTAAAACCAGGAGTCATCTTGCTTAAAATGACCCATCACTTTCTAAAACATAGCAGTTAAAGATAGTTACATGTTCACTGTAGTTACAGTGAGTTAGGATGGGCAAAGTCATGCCGCTGTGTAACACACAACACCGATGGCTAAAGTGAGTTAGTTGGCGGCTCTGTCTCACGTATTCTGACTCTGGGACCACAGCTAATGGAGCCCTTACCCTCTGGAAAATCTCAGTCGTGTTGGTGAAGGGAGAGCGTGTGGCACATTGAGCACTAGCTCTTGAAGCTTTAATTGGGAACCAGCACAGGTACTTCAGCTCCCATTTCATTGAGCGAAAGAAGTCACGTGGCCTCACCTCACTTGAAGAACATGGAGGTGCCCTCCTACCATGTGATGGTAGAAAGGACTCTGAATAGTGATGGATAGCATTGCCGTAGTAGTTATTTTTGTAAAGAGTTCAATTTTTACAGAAAAAGGGTCGGGAACTGGGTGGTTGCTAACCCAAGAACCTACATTATTTACACCTGAAGAAAGTTGAGATTGCCCATATAACCTCTTACCGTATTATTTCACTTAATCTCAGGCACGGTGTCCAGAAGGAGATAAATCTTGCCAAGTCTAACTCATAAAATGATAGCTTGTCAGGTGCCCAAATTAGGAAGACAGATTGAAACAGTGGCCTGCTCCTATTGCAGAGCAAAGACAGTTTGCTCTATATTAAGCTTAAAGAGTGATTTAAAGAGGATTCTGCCTGGACATGATGACTTGCTCTGCTTTTTTTTATGGAACCTAAAGCAGACGCTGACCTCTTAAACTTTGTTACGTCCTTCCTGACAAATAATGGGATTTGGAGTGAAGGTTGTAAGGAGAGCAGCAGTCTGCCTGGAGACTTGTTCCTGGTGAATTTCAGGTCAGATGCTTTTTGTGAAATGGTCATGTTCTTCTTCTAAATCTTCTTGACACTTTTTATAAGCAAAAGAGGCTTTTTATTCTTCATGAACTGTACCTTTGAGCATTCTCTCTTGGTAAACTCCAGTTCCTAAGTTTATTGAGTATGTGCGTTTGTGAGAATTTAATTAATCCACATGAGTTTATTAAGCACCCACTAGAAAGAACCATGGGAATCGCCGTTGGGGGTACAAAGGCAAACAGAACTTTAAGCTCCTTGAATGCTTCTGAATTTAAGGGGCTCACAGATAAAGTGTGAACACAGGCACTAATCATATATCTTTCCACTCCGGTGCACTGTAATATTCATAGTCCCCAAAGAGCCATGCCTCCCCGTGCCCCACCCCTTGGCAGTTTGGCTCCGCTGTTGTTCCCCACCCCTTGAATCCAGGCAGGCCTGTGACTTGCTCTGACCAGCCGAGTCCTGCAGAGGGATGTTGTGGGACTCCTAAGGCTAGGCTTTGCTCTCTTGGAACACTTCACCACCACGTAAAGATGATCTGAGTAGGCTCCCTGGAGGAGGAGATACATGTGGGGCAAGAGGCCCAGCTGATGGCCAGCATGCACCACCAGCCCCAGCCAGTCCCACTGGACTGCAGACCTGCGGATGAGCCCAGATAGCGCCACAGGGTGTGGATGACCTGCCCAGCTGAGCCGAGCCCATGCTGCCACTCCTAGGACTGGGAGCCAGTCACAGTTGTTATTTGGGCCACTGAGTTGAGTGGTTTTAGTCTGCAGGATCTGGCCCAGGAAAGCAGCCTGGGTTTTAGACCTAGGTTTGCGACTTACTCTAGGCAAGTGGCCTTCTTACCTTCTTACCATTCCCAGTACGTCGTGAATTCTTGGCATCTTCTTGCCCATGTTATTCCTTCAGTCTAGAATTTCCTTCCTTTGAACTTCTTCTTCCTGTCTTCGAGACCCAGGTGCCTCTCCTGACTCTCCACGGTCCTCGAGACACATCTCCATTATTGGCACTTTCTCCATGGCCCTGTGGTTGTTTACAGGTTAGTATCTCCCGTCAGATGCTAACATCCTAGGGGAAGAGGCTGTTTCCTGTCCTTCATTGACTCTTGGGCCCCTCCTCAGTTCCTGGCACACCATGGGCATGGGGGTCTATTGGGTGACAAGGTGTGGGGAATAACTACTATGTGAGGGTGAGCACTGTGCTGGGTGTTGGGACATGGCTGTCAAGTCCTGGGTATAAATGGAGACCATTCAGCAGTGCTTCTGAAACTTTATGAATGTGCACACGAATCACCTGGGATCTTGTCAAATGCAGGGTTTGATTTAGGAGAGCTGGAGAGGGGCCTGAGAATCTGCATGTCTGACAAATTCCCACAGCCCACACTTTTCAGTAGCGAGGCCACAGAAGATAACTCACATGCCCAAGAAAGATGATCAGTGGTTAACATAGGTCTTCAGTGGTTCTTGGAGAAAAATAATAGGGATGAGCCTTGACAGCAGTGCCCATGGCCACACAGTACAGAATATGATGACTAAAGGGAGCCTGATCATTTTAAGGGTGCTCCAGTTGCAGAGACATGGTGGAAGGAGATAAATATTTGGGGGGAAAGGAATGCTCTAAATAAGGGTCTACCAAAAATAAAGTGGGGAGCATCAATTATATAAGTACTCTTCACTGTAGAACTAGCCTAGATGATACCTGGCTGATGGTGAGAAATATAAATACAGAAACAAACAAAAGAGTTTGTAGACCTATGTTCTGAACAAGAGGAACTAGGAGGGACAGATAGATACACTGGCTGGGGTCTTAGAAGGATGAAAGGAAAGCAGTGAACATGAGGAGTGGTCATATCAGGCCAACGTGATTTTCTTTTCTTTTCTTTTTTTCTGAAGATTTTATTTTTTTAAAGAGATCTCTACACCCAGTGTGGGGCTCAAACTCACAACCCGGAGTTGAAGAGTCACATGGTCTACTGACACAGCCAGGCGTCCCCAACCTCATTTTCTTATTTGCAAACAGCAGTGGACAGCTGAATAGAGAAAAGTTGTCCTGGCACACAGAGGGTGTCAGTAGGGTGTTAGACCCAGCATCCTTCCTGGGACAGATCCTTGTGGTCTTGTATGGAAAGCATGTGAGCTGATACCTGTACACTTGGGTGACTGGTTAAAAAGCAAAATAGCAAGAAAGCTGGTTAATGACGGTTTACCAATGCAAAGAGAAGTGCCCAGAATTCATGTTGTTGGTAGTTTATCTGAAGGTACAGATGGACTACAGAGTTCCTTCCAAAACAAATTATTATGAGATTAAGATATACTCTTTGTATTGGCAAAGCAAGTGAAGGCAAAGTGGAAGGCACATGGCGGACTTTAGAAATGCTGTGTATCTCCTCCAGTGGTTGCTGGTGCCAAGTCAATCTGTAGCTGATTATTGTCTTGAAAATGTACTCAAATTAGCTGTGTAGCAGGCCATCTGCTGTCTCCTCCAGACTCGGTTGATAGGCCCTGGAAAGGGGAAATCCTGCCAAAATGCAAATAACCTACTAAACTGATAATATAGAGAAAGATAAGGTCTGTTGGGGGGAGGGGAAGGAATAAGGGACTAGCTTCTCAGCTCTTCTACGTCTTTCCTTCCTCCTGTGTTTCTTCCTGTTGGGGAAAGACCCGGTGTGGTTCAGGAGACCCTGTCTCAATCAGAGATGCTGGATCAGTTAGGAAGTAATGAGGGAATTAGGAGGCTTGGTGGTAAGAATGCATTTTGCAGCCTCCCAAACTAGTTTCTTTGTGTGAGCTCAAGAGTGGGCATCCTCTTGATTTCCACTGGTGGGTTTGCCTGCGCTCAGCAGATTTGCATTCTTCTAGGCACGGGATTACAATCTCTGCTCTCATGGGACTACCACCTAGAGTACCCAGGTTGCCTTCTCATTAATCTGTGACCCACTCCACTGGAACCGCCCTCATGGTGTTCCTGCCCACACATGACTCACATTTTCAAAATGGCAGCCTTGAACGGATTAAACAGCTGTCAGTTACGTGTGCATACTGCTTTATAGTTTCCAAACACTTTCATATTCACATTTAGTTCCTTTTAATACTCGTTAAACACCCTGAGAAGCCATCACTGTTCAATTGGAATAGTAATGCTAAAGAAACAGATGCTCCATCCCAGGAGGACAGTGGCCATCCAGGGTTTCATGGCTAATGAATAGAAGACCAAAACTGTGATTATAAATCCCATCACCAGTTCTGCCCTTTTAGGGTCATTGATTAAAGAAAAGTTTGCAAACTCAGATGCCTGTAGTAAAGTAGACTAGACATAAGGCAATAGGGAACAGTGAGGCCTGCATCCAGCTGGAGAGCACAGGGCCATCCAAAGGAGGGGCAGCCATTTTGCACCATGTGATTATTCTCCCAGCTCTTCCAAGTCTAGGCAATGCAGAGAATTAGATTTTCAAATGTTGAGAGTGGATTCAGTTCTTTTCAAAATACCGTGGCTCAAAACGAAAATCATCCACCCCCCCCCCCACATAACCGTCCAGTTTTGGTCAATGGGTTAAAGTAACACTGCCTGGTGAATGAAGCTTAGCTTCTCTTGAGGGTTACTTGCATTTTCAAAGAGTTTTATTGAAGCAATTTAGTTTCTAATTAATCCAGTCCATGGGGGAGATGTTTTTTCATGCGTGGCACCTTCTTGTGCCTGCTCTGGTCTCCCAGCTTCAGTGAATCTTGGCTAAAGAAAGTGGGAAAATGAGGCGCAGCGTGCATGGCGGTGCCTGGTGCCTTGCAGCTAAACTGTGCTTCCCCCATCCTGTCTGCTTCTGGGTCTGAACCTTGAAGGTGGCAGCCTGCCAGGATACAGGAGGGGAGGCTCTCTAAATGTACTACGGGTGATGCACAGAACTCGTTTAAAAACCATTTTCCAAAATTCCTTGGGAAGGGGGAAAAGAGCTGTCTGAGCCATAGTTTATATTTTGGGGTTGTCACAAAACAGGTGCACTTTTAAATTGAAGTTTGTTCATCGTCTATGCCCTGTGTTTGAAGGAGGAGCTCTCCACAGGAAGGGGCCTTCTTCTGATCCTGGGCCGAGGCTGTGGGCTGATGATGATCAGGCATCATACCGAGAAAGGAGTTTTTATAGGAACACACATCAGCTCCTGAAGGGAGGTGTCAACCTAGCAGAAGTGATGAGAAAAACATTTGAGGAGAGGGGGCTCCTCTTGATGGAGAGACCACATTTAGGCCATCCTTGTTTTGCATAAACAGTGCAAGTTTGTGTTAGCCTCAGTGGTTCTCAGCTGGGAATCTACCGGGAGCTTTAAAAGCCACTGCTCCCTGGGTCCAGCCTCAGAGATTAGGATTTAATTGGTCCCAGGCCTGCCTGGGCACCTGCATTCTCAGCGGCTCCCCGGAACTCTGGTTGAGAACCTCTAGTCCACGTCAGAGCACCTGGGGAGCTTGTGAAAATGCCCAGTGCTGGGTCCAAGGATCAGCCCCTGAGGGAGGCCCTGGAATCCATATTTTTAAAGGCCCCACCTCCAGCCTTGCCCAGATGATCATGGGCTTAGGTCGTGAGTGGCCTTTCGTACTCGTTGGAGTGGGCACCCACCCGCAAACACCCATCCATGCCATTGACAACTGATAGATAGAAATTCTTGACGGTCCGTCTTTGGGCAAATACTGGAGGGGAAACCAGAGTTCCTGAAACAGGTGTCAGTAAGGTACAAAGGCTGTGGTGCCCTGATTCTTCCCCGCTGGGGGGAGTGGGGTCCGACAGGCATGTGCGGTGGGGGGTGGGCGCAGCTTGGATCAGGCGGGGCGTGTGGCAGACGCTTTCTGGTTAAACTGAGGCTTTCCCTGTGGGAGCTTTTGTAGCTCACTGGCCCTGTGTCCTCGCTTCCTGCCCGGTGCTTTATAGACACAGTGCCAAACAGCTGTAAACACAAGCCTGACAGCTACTTAGTCCTTTGCTTTGTTCTTTTTAAGACTCCAGACAACTTTGACCAATATGGTAAGTCGCATTGTGATTATTCTTTTGGATTAAAGAAATCACCGTAAAATACAGCTTGGAGACCTCTGAAAGTTATGCTTTCAGTTCCGGCGATAGAATGTTCGTGTTTCTGGGTCTTAATGAGTTAGGAAAACTTATGAAATAAAAGCAGTTTGTTTTTCCTGCATCTGCTTCTTTTGCCCCTTCTCTTGAAAGTTTGCATCGTACTTTTTGTGTTGGTCCTTACATAACTTGAGTCACTTCCTAATAATTGTTGTTGTTGTTGTTGTTTTGTGATAAGAGAAGAACTTTTGGGGGGTGGCAGTCCAGAAAGGAGCAGGTGTAAACACTGCGGATCAAATAGTACCCCAGACTGTATGGACTCCTGACCTCATTTCTCTCCTGTGTTTGCGGGAGACAGACTTTATTCTGACTGTGTAGGCCTCTCTGTGTAACCTCCCTTCTGATTGCAGCCTTGTCTAATTATTAACACTGAGAAATACTACAAGTTGGTGGTTAGAAAAGGAGAGAAAACTTACATTTGGGGAACCGATTTTATTATATCTCAAAAGTGGCTTTGATGTAAATCTGCCACGTGCATCTTTTTGTATATTGTCGAACACTTTGCTTTAATGCCAATAATCATATCCTTTAGTTGGGCCATGCTCTTTTCCATCCTTGTTATTATTTTGTTATGCAAATAAACAGCCAGTTGCACAGAGCGTAAATAATATAGGATTTCCTCTGCGGGGCTGTCTGTGGTTCACACTGCACCTACAGGCTGAGGGCTTTGGGGTGAGGACTGAAAAGCTTGTGTAACACATCCGCCTCCCCCGTGTTTCTTGATGGAAAACAGTCACCATTCATGGCAGCCCTTTAGGAGATTTGAATCCAAAGACTGAATCTCCTGTTCCAGTGTCTGAAATGCCTGATTCTCTGGACCTGGGGACAGGCCAGGGAGAGAAACCATTCTGGAACACATAGGGTCTTGGGTATGAGTCTCAGCGATTTTTTTTCATCCAGAGGGTCATACGCTCAATTTGTTTTCCTTGCTTACATGTGCAACTGACCCCTAAACGTGCTGATAACAGAAGAATAAGTAAGTAAACACTCTCAGGGTTCGAGGCTGATAGAAAAGTCACTTGGTTTCAGGGGACTGGGCTGGAACATGAGCCTTTTGTTTGCTATTGAAAGTTTAGCACTTGAATTTCGGGTTAGGCTGTTCATTTCATTAAGGAAAATGTGGACACCTCATGCCAACGCCTGTTTTCTTTAGTCCTAGAGAATGGAAGGTATTGTGTACTGGGTACACACACACACACACACACACACACAGAGGGAACAGTGACTTAATTGTGCCCTGAGAACAAAAGCTATTACCTGGGGACAGGATGGGAGACCCCAGGCTTCGGATCACCCTCTTTCAGTCTCTTATAAAAGCAGCATTGCTAGGAACCCCAGAGCAAATATCCGAACTGTTGCTGGTGTTTGAAATTGTAATCCATGGACTCATTTCTCCTGACACTTACAGAGGAGAGGAACGTGCCAAAGTGGGGCTTGGCTTATTCGGAGGAGACCGAGAGTCCAGGCCCTAAGCACCACCCCGCCCTCCATCCCCCAAAGACCAGGTGTGAAGCAGAAGGAGGAGATGGGAAAGGGAAAAGAAGGAGTTGGGTCCCCCCCACCCAATCCGCCTCTCTGCAGAAGCCCCAATGACACGGACTGATGGCTGTGTCCCGTGGCTGCCCGTCTGCTTTCCCGCAGTTCAGCTTTGGTTAAATCCCTTTAAAAAGCAGTTACCCACTGTTCCATATGTGCAGGCCATGGGTGTATGCCAGTGTGAGGATTAGGGGAGCATTCAGCACTTCAGGTGGATAAGGGCAGTCCCTTGATTTTTCTGTCACATGAATGTGATATCAGTCTGTTTCCTTGAACAGTGATGTCAGGGTCAGAAGCCTCTTTTCTCCTGAAAGTGGTCAAGGGGTTGGCTTTGCCATTGGCTTGATCCAGTGCCATGGTTGATGACCTTGAGTCCCAGGCTGTTTGTTGTATTTTCTTTTGCCTTTTGGAGTATCTGTTAGGACAAGACTTCAAGTGCTTTTTGTTCATTGGGAAGAATGTGGGCGTGCTAGGGGTTGGAAATAAAATGTTTCAAGTATAAAAAGAGTTGCTTCAGAATTTGAAATTCCTATTCCCCCAGTGGTTCTCTTGAGTTCTGGTAAGTCGAGGCCAATGAATATGGCAGCTAACAGTAACAGTGGTAGCAAAAGCAAAGCTAGAATTGATTGGCCATTCATGCCCTTCATGCCATGTCCTTTATAAACATTATGACTTATCTCCTCACCACAGTGGTTTTTATTTTTAAAATGAAGCAAAATTGGTGCCTGGGTGGCTCAGTCGGTTAAGCATTTGCTTTCGGCTCAGGTCATGGTCCCAGGGTTCTGGGATGGAGCCCCGCTTCGGGCTCCCTGCTCAGCGGGAAGCCTGTTTCTCCCTCTCCCACTCCCCTGCTTGTGTTCCCTCTCTCTGTCTCTCTCTGTCTGTCAAATAAATAAATCTTTAAAAAAAGGAGGGGGGGCAAAATGGAAAGCAAGTACTTATATTGGGTCCCAGGACAATGACTAAATATATTCTTAAAGTCATGACAGGTGTAAACCAGTGAATCACCTGGGATCTTGTTAATATGCAGAGTCTGATTCAGTCAGTCCAAGCAGGGTCTGAAAGTGCATTTCTAGTCAGTGTAAGGCTGCAGGTCCACAGAACACACAAGTTTCTAAGTCAGAGATTTCCAAACCTGGCCGATCATTGGAATCACCTGGAAGGATTCTGAAATGCACAGCTTCCCTCCCACCTTCAAGATGCTGATTCTTAAGACACCAGCCTCCCTCTTATAAAACAGTCAGCAAAGTGGAGGCCCTGAGAGCATGTGAGAGCGTCTGGGATCTCTACAAGATCACGCAGTGAGAACGCACTCTTTCCTCATACTACCTGTGACTGGTGTCACGTGCTGAATGAAAGGTGCACACACGTCCACGTCTTTCCTCCTCACCGAGTCTGAGACACTGACAAACCACCCTGGCTGCCTGAGGGGAATGAGCCTCCCTTCCTGCTGAATAAGCTGAGCTGGTCTTCTTCCCTGGCAGGCCCATCACCTGCTGCACAGGTCTCCCTGAGCACACAGCTGTGGGGAGGAAGGAACGGAGAGGGCGAAGGTGGAGTGAGTCTGGTGTAGGACTGTGTGGCTCGGAAGGAGGCCTGCTGTGTTTGCAGAGGTGGGCAGCACAGCTGGGGGCTTCTCCCGACCCAGCTGCATTATTGCTGCCCATCCCTGACCAGGAAGGCTCAGGCTTTCAAAAGTGCTCCCAACCCCAGCCAGGACTTCATCTTGGTGTTCTGTGGCTGCAGGACTCAGACCTTCTGTAGTCACTTCTGTATAGCTCCAGGCTCTCTAAGTGTCCAGAATCTCAACAAGCTGTAGGGAATGGTCCCACGGGATTCACTTCATGTCCCTAATGTCTGTGATTCCAACCCAGGTTGTCCCCTGGCCATTTGAGGTTTTGAAGGTTTCTTTGGAAGTATTTTCATGACTGGATGTTTCTTAGGATTTGTTTTGGCTGCTTGTGACAGAAAACCCAAGATAATAATGGCTTTAAAGAAAGTAGGAGTTTATTTCTACATCACATAGAGGGGTCCTGAGCTGACGGGGCAGGTCTGTGGTATCTTAATAAAAAGTCCTTAGACTTTGCCTCTGCTTGTTTGTTTATTTTTAAGATTTTATCTATCTATTCATGAGAGACAGAGAGAGCGAGAGGAAGAGAGGCAGGGGCAGAGGGAGAAGCAGGCTCCCCACAGAGCAGAGAGCCCATAGATATGGGGCTCGATCCCAGGACCCCAGGATCACCACCCGAGCCGAAGGCAGACGCTTAACCGACTGAGCCACCCAGGTGCCCTTTGCCTGTGTTTATGATGTCTTTCTGCCATCCTGAGAATATGACTTTCACTTCATGGTTTAATGTGTCTGCTTGTGCTCCAGCCATCACATCTTCATTCTACTCCGGAAGAAGAGAGGAAGAAGGGCAGGCCATTTCTTATAAGGACATTCCTTGAATGTTGTGCACAGTACTTTTGCTTACATCCTATTGCCAGGAACATAGTTACCCGGCCACCCCGAGGTTGTTATGTGGCCATAAGAAAGCCTAGAAAATGTAGTCTTTATATCAGTGGCCAGATTTGCAGCTTAAGATGAGTAATTCTAAGACTCAAGACAAGGGAAAGATCAAATATGGAATACACAACTGTTCCTGCCTCACCTGGGTCTTCAGGTCATTTTTCAAACCCAGGTAATGTTTGGATTAAGCCCAAATATTTTAGATTGATGCTTCCAAGCCACTTTATGTGCCACAGGAGGGTTGAGGGCATGGTGGATCTCTTAAGCAGTCTTCCAAGAGGAGCTGGAGCTGTCCCCTTACAGACTGTACTCAACTAATTACGGTTTAATAATTTAATTAATTAGGGCTGATGTGGATTGCAGAAAGAAGGAGAAAATTGCTGTCTATAATCAAAGCTTAAAGGCAGAAGGAAAGACATAGATTCATGGCTGTTCTCCTGGTGCCATTTTAAGCTTGCTGGGAATGTTTGTACGTGTGTTTTGAGCCAGGCAAAGAGATGAACAACCGTAACCACGGCAGGAATAGAAAAATGGACTAAAGCCTCTCAGCACTAGAAGGATGGTTGGTCCTGAGTCAGCATTGAGGGCTTTCTGGGACATGATGAAGCCTAGGAATCTTCAGGAGTGTTCAGGTGCTGAGATCCTTATTTTGTAAAAAGAAAGCCTGGAGCTGGAGGTACCGGGCATGTCAGTCTTTCTTCATGGGGTTACAAAGGAGCAGTTTGAGGAGTGGCATCCATATTATTAGAACGATGATAGTGAAATAGATTTCTAGAGCTAGTGTAGTGCTGACAGGGCTAGTCTGTGTTTTTACTAAAATGTTCCATCTTGTTCCTAGAAAATACCTAGAATAACTTCTGTACAGGTGAAGACTCATAAGTGGGCTGAAGGTTATCACCTCCCCCACCGGAGCTCCCCCCACCTTTTTTTTTTTTTTTTTTTTTTTTTGCCTAACAGCAAACACAGAATTCTCCTTTTAGAAGAGAATTTGCCAAGAGAGGTGGAAGAAGAAGAAGAATTTTCTTCCACCTAATCATCCCGTACTTGAACAAAACACCCCTCACATTCACAGGCATTAAGGAGCTCCCCTGGCAAGTGAAATCTAGGGCAGAACAGAAGGTGTGGGTAGGATGTGTACTCTGGGGGTGTGGAGGCGGACTCAGCCATGCTTTGGGAGGGAGGGTGTGCATCTAGTTAAGTCCTGAAATCGAAGTAGCCAAATCTCACATGTATACAGAAGCTTTCCACGGTTGGGTGCTTGGCCTTTTGTAACTCTCTCAGGATGTCCGTTTTAGTGTAATCCTCTTCAGTGTTAGCATTCAGTGTGTTTTAAACTTAACTGGATTTTGAAGGGTTCGTTCTTCACACACATAGACACACACTGGCCAGATGCAATGAAAATATGTTTGGATTTGTGATAAAGCCAGGGTGAGCAAATGTTTTCCTGTTTTCCTGTACTGAATGCATTGCTTCTTTCCCTGGACTAAGAATTATAAGAATAAAAAAGAAAAAGCATAATGACCTCATATCTGCTCCGATGTTTTCCCCATATTATTTAAGTGCTGTCTTTTCAGGCAGCATGATCTTTGCCTATAGGAAAGGTTTTTTCTTAGTCAAGTGAGTGTCTGTTTTCAGAAGGACAAAAACCAGGAGGACTTGGATGTCTGACAAGCCTTGGTCTCATCTTGGCCTCCACCCGTCATGAGCTGCCTATCCCTGGCAAATTACCATCACTCTGGATCTCACTTGTCATTTTCCTATGATAGAAATGGCTGTTCCCTCCTCACGAAAAGATGAAAGGAGCTCTAGAAGACGTGAAGGATTTTGTTGAACTCCTGGTTCGCTACAGCTGCTCACAGAATGGGCATTTCCTTTCTCTGTCTTGATTTTCCCTTTGCCATCTTTGGTAAAGAAGTCAGTGTTTAGGGGCAGAAATAATAATCTGGTTTGTCACTAAAATTTATCTGAGAACCTGTTGTGGAACTCAAGGTCACCAGGGCAAATCCAAATTCTCAAAGTGTGGTCCTTGGACCAGCACTAGCATCATTACCTGGGAACTTGGTACAAATGCAAATTCTCAGGCCTCTCCTCAGACTTAGCAATTGGAAACTGGGTGCAGAGCCCATGATTTGTGTTTTAACTAGACTTCTGGATGATTTGAATGCATACTAACATTTGAAAACCACTAGATCTACATCTGGGTTTCTTAGACCTTAGATTTCCCTGGAGAGTATTTTAAAATACTAACATCAGGGCCCTGCTCGAAGAGACACTTTAATTCAGCAAGTCGTGGACAGAGCCCAGGCTTGGAGATTTTTAAAAAATTTCCGTGGGTGATTCCCAGTGCACCCAGGATTGAAAAATTCTGCTTTTAAGTGCTTCTGTCTTGTTTTATCTTCCTCCTGCCTTCTTCCCCTGCCTCCTCCTTTTCTCTCCTCCTTCATCTAGTCTTTGGGGTTGGGTGTTGGAAATAGGGGAAGGATTCTCTTGTGACTTGAGCTCAGAGGGGCTCCTGGGGACGAGGTGAGATGCTATCCACAGGCCATAGGAAAGTCCACTGCCTTTGCCTCCTTCCTGTAGTGCTCTGGTACCCTTTACTGGCAGTCTTCTAATTTTAAATGTAACACATGCTTATGTAAAGTTTGAAAAAAACCTCCATAACTTTGAAGGAGAAAATAGAAATCTCCCATAATCCTGTTCCTCCAAAGATCCGTGGAACAGTAACATTTTGCTGTGTTAGCCTCATCTCTTGCACTTATATGTCATTGTTAATATAAAATTAGGATCACAATGATAGTTGTATATCTTGCTTTTTACCTAACATTACTTTATGATAATTTCACATGATATTCTTTGAATTCCATTTTCAAAATCTCCATCAGATTGCACCATGTGGATTTGTCATAATTGGCTCAGTCATTTTTCTCTGGTTAATTCCAGTCTCCTTTCCTCAAAGTTCAGATATCTTTGTACATAAATCCTTGTTTTGCTGATTATTTCCTTAGGATAGATTCCTAGAAGGATCACAGAGCCAAAAGTTAATGTTTCAGAGGTTCTTGTTACATTGTGCCCCAATTATTTCCAGAAGAGCCCTGCCATTTTCACTCCTGCTCTGAGAGCTGCCTGTTCCCTTGTACTGTTGTTGACATTGGTTATTATCTTAACAAACAAATACAATGTATCATTTTGCTGACCCAGGTGGTGGTGCCTTGTTCTCTTGTAGCTCTTGGGGCGGGAGATTTCTTTTTTCTTTTCTTTTTTTTTTAAGGTTTATTTATTTTTTGGGGGGGGGGAGGAGCAGAGGAGAGAGTAGACTCCAGGCTGAGTGTGGAGCCTGATGCAGGGCTCCATCTCAGGACCCTGAGATCACAACCTGAACTGAAACCAAGAGTTGGACACATAACTGACTGTGCCACCCAGGTGCCTGGGGGTGGGATTTCTACCTGTGTCTTTATCTTTCTTTCATTCATCCTTTTGGAATCATGTTTATATTTTCATATCTGACAGCTCTAGTTTGGGGATATTCATCTTATCTTGGGATTTCAGCTCTGCTCTCTTGTAACTCCAATCTTCATTGTATCTGGGTTTCATCGTTAATGCCTTTGTACCTTTTAACCCATTCATCATTCATATGCCATGCACATCAGTGCTTACGAGGAGGACACTTAGGATAACAACCTCAAGAGACCCTTAATAAATGCTCTGAGATATTGTAGCAAAGGCACACATATCATTACAATTAAAAGCTAAGTTATCCTAGATCCCAAGGTGTATGTCATCTATTATCGAAGTGATACTGCACCCCACCCAACACACACACACACACACACACACACACACACACACACACACACTCAAGTGCACTTCTTCAGTGCATCAAGGAGGAAGTCTCTTTGGACTCCCAACTAAAATAGTCAGAGAATCTGTTTCCTTAGCCTTCCTTGACAAATGATATTTGATTGAAGCACCAAATGACTTGTAATTGTACTGTTCCCTTGTACTGTTGTTGACATTGGTTAATTTGGTAGAGGAAGCGGTCGAGAACATTTCCATTGTCCACATTTAACATTTTGCAGCCATCCCCACTTGTCACAGTGGTTAAGCCATATTGATCAAGCCAAGATAACGTGTCTTGAGGGACACGTTTGGGATGCTCCTAGGAAAACTTCGTGCGGGAAGGCCAGTGGAGAAGTAGTGGAATGTCACTGTTCTAATCCATGAGGCTTCTTCTGGCATCTTCCTATCCTGTGTGCTCTACTTCTGAAAGTGTCGATGTCTACTTGCCAGCCTAGATTCATCCTTAGCTTAGAGCTCCTGGGGTCCTGGGAGAATAACAGCAGAGGCACTGCTGTTGGTGACTTCCAAGAAATTGGTATTACTAGAGAGGTGGGGGAACTGGGGAGGGACGGGGGCAACAAGAAGGGTTGAACCCTTCTCCTCCAGGGTCAAGGCCCAGCTTTACACATTCTCTTCTATTTCTTTGCAAAAGTGATTCCACTTCTTCAGTTTGGGGAAATCGACAGACTAATGCCGCAGGAATGAACTGATGGGCTTACTTTTATCTCTGTGGCTCCTGAGTGTGTCCATCCATCCTTCCAATAAAATTTGATTGAACACTTACAACTAGAAAGCAGCCATTTGGGTCCATGGTTTTCTAAAGCATAGCGATAATGTGTGTGTATGTGAGTGTGTGCTAAGCATCCAGAAGCCAGTGGTGACCTGGTGTGGACTCACTGGTATATGTAGAGGTTTTTTTGCTTTGTGTTTTGTTTTGTTTTGTTTTATTTTCATTTAAACTGGACGAGATGACCAACAAATACAGAATTAGCCAATAATAAGCCCTTATCTGTTCAGAGATGGTGGTTGTAGCAGATATTAGCTATTGAGGAGGCAGGCAGGGAAAACCTTTACCTGGGGGCCAGAACCTCATGGTTATAGTGGTCCAGTCTGCTCCTCCTTCTAGATAACTCCTTTTAGTTCTTAATTTTAAAAGTAAATAAATAAGAAGGTCTGTGATTATCACTGGAGGGTTGTGGTAGGCTTAGACAAAGGCCTTCGGTGATGTCCTCTGCCTAATAAGGCCTGGAACCTGTAAACAGTGACCTTATACTGCAAAAGGGACTTTGCAGAGATGGCAGGAGAAACTATGTTGGGCGGGGGATCCAGTGCAGAAGCAATCTCAGATATTTTGTCCTCATAAATATAATTTGGTTTTTAGACTACATGCCCTAGTTCGGGTTTGGAAAATGAAATCTCCATAGTATATACACAGTCATGAATTCTGTCCTTTATCCCTTTACCTTTGGAGGGATTTCTTACTCCAGAGTTTCGTTCATCAGATATTATTGAGCATTTACTGTATACAGGGCTAGTGTAAGCGTGACCACAAGGATTGATATCTGCTCTTGATCTAAGACTTCCTTTGTTTTGACTCTCCATGGCATCTCAGTAGTGATCAGGTGGATCTCCCAGGTAGGACTGAGAGGTTAAACTTCTAAAGAGGTTTTCTGAAGTTTTTAAGGAGAAGCAGGGCTGGGAGGGTGGTTTGAACAGCCCGTGAGGACATTTCATGTGAACACTTGATCATGATTTTGGTGTGTGGCCTTTATACAACTTGGATGTGGACTCTGCTGTACAATGTAGATGACACAGAGCTCTGTGGGACCACTACACATACTCCCCTAGGTCCAGAGTCGGTGCAGAGTGAACGCGTGCCCCAGTTAGATAAAAATCAGGTAACTTATCCCAGTTGTTTCTCTCCACTTCTTTCAAACTCATCATGTAACATTGTGGTATAGGCTGTTTCTCACTGCTGTTCAGACCCGCCTTCATAAACACGTAGCTTTTGGAGATGCACAGACATATTTATTAGTGCTTGGGCACAAACTATATTCTTAAAATTGCATAGCTTTATTGTGCCTTTATTTCCCTTTTTCTATCCAAGGGGAGGAGCTGGGAATAGCCATGAGTAGTGGTCTGGGTGGGATTTTCCTCCACGCATCCTCATTAGCATCCTCAGAGTTCTTGCGTCTGTAGCAGATAGACTCAGGCTCATCTGAGCATGAACCATAATAATGGAACCACGCTGTGGCTTTTTAAAGAACACAGTTAATTTTACTTACAATGATATCCTGAAATCAAAATGGATTTATTATTCTTATCAATAATAAAGAAAGCTGACTCTGGAGCTTGTTTCTGGAGGTGTGTAAGCCCATTTCAGTTGTGAGGCCCATGTTTTCTGTGTGTATTTGTGGCTAGGTTGGGATGTAAATTAGAATTGGATTCTTTTCCTGAACTGTTCCAGTTCCCTTTGGCCATGTGGAAAATGTGGGTCAGAAGCAATGTGCTCACATGACCAGCCTGCAAAACAGAGCCAGCCTTAAAACTGGCCTGCCTGAACCAGCCTGGAAACTTGGAGAAACTTCACTGGTGGGGAGAGGGTCTGCGGCATTGGAACAAGCCAGCCATTCATCTCATGCCCTTCACCTGGAGTAGATCAAGGGCCTGGAGGTCATATGTATTTTACAACATTCATTCCCTCTCATTTTCTTTAATTTGAAACTCTTGGGTATAATGTAATAAGAAATTTTAACCGAAATTTAATCTGGACAGGACCTCACATAGAGTTTGGTAACCTAAAAAAAAAAAATAAAAATAACTACCCTCTATTAGGCCTTCAAAGCTATACCACTTAAAATAATCAACTTTATGTTTTCCACAAAGATGGATTTTGTGCCCTGTTGGAAAGTGACCCTGTACCAGGTACATCCTTCTCCGGTTCCTTTGTTAATAAGCTGGAGGATCTAGTGAGATCTGAATTCAGTGTACATAAAGTAATAGTGAAGGGATTGCTAGAATCTTGGCAGCCTTTCTGATTGTACCAAATGATTTAAAGCAAAGGGAGGTTGGAGGTGTGTATTAGTCAGCTTGGGCAACCATAAGGAAATACCATAGTGAGGCTGACACAACAGAAGTACGTTTTCTCACAGCTCTGGAGGCTGGGAGTCTGAGATCAGGGTGCAGGGTGGTCCTGGATTGCAGATGGCCACCTTCCTGCTGTGTCCTCACATGGCAGAGAGAGAAAGGGGGAGGGAGAGGGAGAGAGCTAGAGAGACAGAGACCAAGCTCTCTGGGGTCTTTCCTACTAGGGGTACTAATCCCATCATGAGGGCTCCATCGTTATGACCTCTTCTGAGGCCCAGAGGCCCCACCTCACAGTGCCATCACACTGGGGGTTAGGGCTTCCATACATGAATTTGGGGGGTGGAGAGCATAGTTCAGTCCATAACACGGTGGAGTGATTTAAAATATTGAATGTGTCCCAAAAAACCCAGTAGAGAAACAACCATCATTAGAGTCTCCGGGACTATAGCATCTAGCCTTTTGGGGCCCAGTAATGGTTGACATCCTATGACAGTCTTCTCTGCTCTTCAGTACAGGGGACAAATCCTAAAGTGTGGCCAGAAGTGGCCAGCCACATTGTTGAGCCTGCCACTCCACTTCGATTGCTTCTGCCACGTTCTTGACCATGAAGATTTTCTCCCTACCATGGTCACACTTTGCTGACTGCCCCCACTTCTAATGGGGTGTCCGTGCTAAAAGGGTTATTGCTGATCAGAACCACAGCAGCCGTGGCACAGAATGTTCCCGCTCTTCCAAGAAGTAGCTGATCCCCAGGATCATGGGACCTGTTTTTTCCAAGGCAATGGTGGATACAGTTGGCCGCTTTTAAAATGGCATGACGCTCACCTTTATTATTTAATAGGGAGAAGGAAGGAAGCAAAAGAATGGTAAATAGGGAGAAAGACTCCTAGAGATTGTGATTCTCAGCGGGGAGAGAGAAGAAGACTATTTCATTGTTACAGATTCCCCCTTTTGGTGATATTTTGGTTATTTTAGGCCATTTTAGGAACTATTTTAGGAAAAAAAGAACCCAAAACACCATACTGTGTCTGACACAGAGACAGCGCTCAAGAAATGTTCATTGAGTGAAAGAATAAATGGAGGCAAGTAGCTATCACCTGGATTCAGGCAGAGACCCCTGTTAATAAATACCTCAGCATATTTAAACTTGCCATTTGGCGGGAACACTAGGCACTCTATGCGTAAGTGCCTTTGAGTCCCAGGTGATAGGTTTGTTGATTCTTACGACTTTCACCAACAAGGACAAATAATGGGCATCAGTACTCTGATGTCTCACAAGTGAGGGAGAAATGAATCAGCCCTGTATTTAAGAAATATGGTGCAGAGAGAGGGCAGATGTCTGGGAGCAGTGAAAATCTGGGCACGCAGACTTCTCTTTCACCCCCCCACCCACCATCCTGTCAGCAACTTTTACTTCCTTGCAGATGATGTAATTATTACCCTGCCTCCCAGTTTTGGGCCCCCTCATTACCAGGAACTTTTCCTCTGCTCCACAGCCACCACCCAAACAACCAAAATCTTTATTGCTGGCAGCCGTTCACGTAGCACCTGCTCCCACCAACTTCCTTCCACCCCTTCCTCCATGACCACTCTGTGGTCTCATGAGAAACTTCCAGCCCATCCACCACTTTTTCGCTATCTAGCGTTGCTCTCCTTTCTGTAGAGGAGGAGGGGATGACTGAAATAAATATCACCTAGACTATCAATTTACCAAATGGGATCAAACTTTTAAAATCAGCTGACTTGGAATTAGTATTGCTCCCTTGGGCAGGATACATTGTAGCCTCCTGTAGAATACTGCTTAGAAATATGCATAGAAATCCTTCTTGGAGTCATAGAAATGGGGCAGGATACATTGTAGCCTCCTGTAGAATACTATTTGCTTAGAAATCTGCATAGAAATCCTTCTTGGAGTCATAAGCTCATCTACATGAACCACTGGTTATACTGACAAGAATTTACTAGAGAAGCTGAAAGGAGATTTGGTAAATGCCTTCAAGTACATAAATGCTGGTTAAAACATGTGGGTTGTCCAATTGACTAACGTGCTCCATACAGCAGAGTATGTTTTAAAAGAAAACCATTTTAGGGGCTCAGTCGGTTAAGCATCTGCCTTCGGCTCACGTCATGATCCCAGAGTTCCAGGATCGAGCCCCATGTCGGGCTCCCTGCTCAACCAGGAGTCTGCTTCTCCCTCTGCCCCTCACCCTGCTTGTGTTCTCTCTCACTGTCTCTCTCTCAAATAAATAAATAACATTATTTAAAAAAACAGTTTTAAAAGAAAACCATTTTAGTGCACATAAATGAAGAGTTGAAAGTGTAATTACATAGTTTTAAGATAAAAAAAAGAAGAAGATAGCAGGAGGGGAAGAATGATGGGGGAGAATCGGAGGGGGAGGTGAACCATGAGAGACTATGGACTCTGAGAAACAAACTGAGGGTTCTAGAGGGGCGGGGGTTGGGGGGATGGGTTAGCCTGGTGATGGGTATTAAAGAGGGCACGTTCTGCGTGGAGCACTGGGTGTTATATGCAAATAATGAATCATGGAACACTACATCACAAACTAATGATGTAATGTATGGTGATTAACATAACATAACTAGAATACACAGTCTGGGTTTCCAAGAGACATTTGGTCTCTTTATTATCATTTCAACATGTAGTCAATAATTAAAAATTATGAGGCCGTATTTTACTTATTTTTTGGGGGGAAGGGTGGCGCTTAAACCCCAGTGGGTGTGTTATACACATAGCGCATCTCCGTTTGGACTGGCCATACTTCACGGACTCCACAGCCGCAAGTGGCTCGTGGCTGTTGTGACAAACGGTACAGCCTCATGCTAATTTTACAGCTAAAATATAAAACTGGGACATAGCTTGATTATTTTATTTATAGAAGGAAAGTGGAAAAGATACTTGAGAAGTCACTGGGAGGTGAGCCATTGCTAATTTGGCACATTAATCACTGGAAGATGAAAGATAATACTGCTGACCTTATTAGAAGAATATTTTGCTATGTTGGGGGGCGCCTGGGTGGCTCAGTCGGTTAAGAGTCCTCCTTCAGCTCAGGTCATAATTTCAGGGTCCTGGGATCGAGCCCCATGTCGGACTCCCTGCTTAGCAGGGAGTCTGCTTCTCTGTCTCCCTCTGCCCCTCCCCACCACGCCCCGCTCATGCTCTCTTTCTGTCTCAAATAAATAAATAAAATCTTTAAAAAAATATTTTGATATGCTGGGATAAATAAAATATATTCTAAAAGTTAATTTTACCTGTTTTCTTTTTACTTAATGTGGCTACTCAAAAATTTAAAATTGCACGTGGCATTTACATTTGTGGCTTGCATTGTATTTCTTTTGGACAGCTCTGTTCTAAATAAGTCATTGTTTTAGTTTATAAATGTCCATTGCTTAAAAGTTAAGTGTACATGTATGTCCTAATTATGAAGATTACATATTTATAATTCACTTCCTGTAGCAGAAAATTATTAGACACGCTCTCTGAACAAATAATTGACACTAGCACTTAAATAGATTAATGGAAATTGAACTGACCTTTAATATAGTCGGAGAGTAAGTTTTCAAAGCTTTCCGATGTGAAATTTTATTCTGTTTAAACAGTACGTATGTTTGGAACCAGTGCAAAGTTCAATTCCGTTTCCTTTACCCTGAACCACTAACATTAACTCTTCTGAACCAGCTGTATAGTGACATGTCAGTCAACCTTTCTAAAGTTAATTCAGCATCATAAAAGTCACCTTCTTCAGTTTGTTTACATACGTCTTTATCAAATTCTATGGATCTAGTGATGAAAAACATCTAATTAATATTCTTTTTAGTGATTGGGCCAATGATTCAAAAATTAACCAGAGAAATTTGGAATTCCAAGGCAGAACAAATCGATTCATCCATCCCTTCAGCAAACATTTGCTAGAGGAAGAGGGTGGGAAGGTATGCGTCAGGGTCAGAACTCCTTCCTTGTCCTCATCATGTGAATTCCATGGGTTTGTAGGCAGACCCAAAGGTGTGGATTTAGGAAACGTGGGTTGTTCTAGTAGCTGCTCACGTTGCCTGATTCATTGTTGTCAGGCTCATGTGGACAGTTTCAAAGCTAGTGACCAGGCATGAAGCTTTCCGCCATGTTTCTTGCCTTCGTAGTAGATGGACGATAGTATTTCACATTTACTTTAATAAAAATGGAAGAACTAGATTATTTGGGGGTTTTTTTGTGTTGAGTTGTATAAGTTATTTATATATTTTGGAAAACACTCATTCAAAAGAATATATGCAGCCTTGTGTTCATTGTAGCATTATTTACAATAGCCAAATTATGGAAGCAGCCCAAGTGTCCATTGATAGATGAATGGATAAAGAAGATGTGGTGCGTATATATATGTGTGTGGTGTACACACACACACACGTACACACACACATACACACACACACCACACACATCTATATTCAGCCATAAAGAAGAATGAAATCTTGCCATTTGCAATAACATGGATGGAGCTAGAGAGTATAATGTTAAGTGAGATAAGTCAGTCAGAGAAAGACAAATACTATATGATTTCACTCATATGTGGAATTTATGAAACAAAACAAACTAACAAAGGAAAAAAAAGAGAGAGAGACAAACCAAAAAATAGATTCTTCATGATAGAGAACAAACAGATTGTTACCAGGCCCACCAGAAGAGAGGTGGGTGGGGGGAATGGGTAAAATAGGTGATGGGGATTAAGGAGTGCATTTAAGCGAGCACAGGGTGATGTATGGAAGTGTCGAATCCCTAGATTGTACACCTGAAACTAATATTACACTGCATGTTAACTACACTGGAATTAAAATAAACATACAGGTGCACACACACACACAAAATAATAATGGAAGAAAAAACAAGATTAGATCATTCTCTACTTTCTTTGAATATTTAAATTTTCCTTTTAACACTTTGTTTTCCAACAGGGAGCATTTCTGGAGGATGCTAATCTTATTTTTCTTACGCATGATGAATGTTGGACTTGAATGATCAAGGTTGCAAAGTTAATTGGAGAAATATGAGGCTTCTTGGAACACATGCAAACTTGAGTTAGTGACAGCCTCAGATGGCCTCAATTAGACCCTTTGTTCCATGACTGTCCAAGAGATGGACCAACGGCCTATAATTGCCTTGGGGCAGGGTCACCTCATAGAATTTGACGATCCTCTCCTGAGGCAGTTAGGCCAGAAAGACCTCACAATATTAATTAAGGACCCAGGATGTGGAAATCTGCCATTTTTGTTCTCATACTTCCCTTATCTTTACCCTGAATAGTTCAGTATTTTATAAGTGCAAGCAGTTAGCACCATACCCTCATGCTAAGGTGTTCTAAAGCCAGAGGTCTTCACGGAAGGTATACTCAGCAGCCTGTGTTCAAGATGGCTTTTCTAGAACAGGGTGGGGAAGAACTTGATAGGATTTTCCTTCTCTTATTTTCTCTAATAGGACAATATACAAGTCTTGATGTGTGCCTAAGAGATGTAGATGGTTTTAAGCAATTATATGCAATAATAATTCTAATAACAGTAGCAAGCATTTGGTCGTTATTATGAGTCAGGCAGTATTGAAAGAGTTTGACATGTTTAATTCATTTAATCCCTATAACAACTATTTAATGTAGGTGCAGTTGTTATGGTCAGTTTGCTGATGAGAAACCTGAGCCACAGAGAGGTTGCGAGGTTGCCCAACAATACACAGCTCTTAAGTGGAAAAGCCAGGATTCAAAACCAGGCCCTCTGCCGATAGAGTTTATGAGTCAAAATGTCGTGCAGAAGATTAATCTGTCTAGATATTTAATTTTGAGTTTTGGAAGACTTGAATTGGCTGTTTCTAAATCCTGTTTAAAAGAATCCTTTCCTGGGGTGCCTGGGTGGCTCGGTCAGTTAAGTGTTGACTCTTGATTTTGGCTCAGGTCATGATCTCAGGGTTGTGAGATTGAGCCCCATGTAGGGCTCCACGCTGGGTGTGGAGCCTGCCTAAGATTCTCTTTCCCTCTGTCCCTCCCCACTTGTGTTCTTTCTCTCTAAAAAACAAAAACAAAACAAAACAAAACAAAAAAACAGAAGAAGAAGAAGAATTTTTTTCCTTCCTTCTTTCATCATCCTGTATTAGAGACTGACCTGAGACCCATTAGGAGTCTTTGGACATAGACATGGTGGTTTTATTCCCAGCTGTGATATCACTTAAATACTTCCAAATATTAATGTTATATTTGTTTGATAGAATGGAATATATAAGACACAATTACATCTTTTTACCATTTTGAGTCTTAGGACAGTCCTATAAGGTAAGCATTATTGATCTCAATTTCTTTTTAATTTCCTAAATGACCATGTTGAGTCTCAGAAGAGGTACTGAAGGATTAGATTAGCATTCCCACTGCTAGATGGCACAGGGGTCAGCATCCAGTACTGCTATCTTGTGGCTTAGCATTCAACCCTCCCCAAGATACATTTCTGCTCAGTTGTGGGTACTCTCTTGTCACTTTGCAAAGTTAATCTTAAGGCACATGTGCATAAAATATATTTCTAAAAAGAGCCTAGAGAAGTTGATGGAAATATGGATTGTACTTTGAGCTTCAGTCTGGGGAGATCATGAGGATAATAGAGATTCAGAAAATGCATAGAGAAGACATTCTGTCGTGGAATTTCAACTATACTCAATGATATGTTTTCTTTTAGTTAAGTGAGGAGAACAGTACAGCAGAGCCTGGATTTCTGCAGCCCATAGAGGCAGAGCATCTTAAGATTAGAAAGCATCTAAGAGACTGTTGTCCCACCTTCCACTCATTCCTGGCTGATGGCCTAATTCCTCTTGACAACCTTTAAGAAAACAACAATTCTCCTGCCCAGAAGCCAAACCCCCTTGTTGCCCTGCCCCCACCCCCTGCCTGCCCATCTACACTGCTAGCATCTTTCCTACCAAGTGCAAGTGCCCAGCCTGGGGCCCAGACTCAGACTGAGTGCAGGAGCAGTGCACCCTTTAAACATGCTGGTGCCACGCCAACTGGTGTTGGCAGTGATGTGGCTTGTATCATTTGTGATCAGCTAGAACTGTCCGTTGTTTTCTGTATGAGCTGTTGTCATATGAGGTTAATTTCTTTGAACCTAAATACAGGGATTTCTGTTTACCTCTGTTATGAATTTTCTTATTCAGTAGGAATAATTCAGATCCTAGGTTCTATCAGTGATTATAGCCATTGCTCTTAGACTAGTTCTTAAAAAATGCAGTAAGTATGCCTTCATCTGATATACTGAGAAACGTCTTACTAGGACAGTGCTAAACTCAAGAGCTCTCTAGCCTGCCGCATGGTGATTCACCATTTCATCAACAAAAATATCATGAAAAATTATGTCACAGGCCTTGCTGAAATCAAAACATTTTCTTTGTCTATATCATTTCTTATTCCTGCTCATTTTACAACCCAGTCGGAGGCAGGGAGAATGTTCTTGCTGATTGTGCTGTCTATTGATGACCTGCTGTTTTTAATTCATCTGATCAATAATTGATTCTCAGTTTTTGCTGGAGACTAATAACAACCTAATTGATCTTAGAGACCGAGCCGGCTTGGTCTTCTTTTGAACATCGGTATAGCGTCATTCCTTAACATTGGTCCAAGATGGCCAGCAATAATTTGAGATTGCTGCAGCCACCCGAGGTTTGACATTCTCAGACCTGCAGACTGGAATTTCTTTTAAATGCCCAGCCAGGCAACCTTTTATTATTCCTTTTATTAACTGAAGCCTCAGATGGTTCCACTTTACCAGTGTTTTCCCAACTCTTTCCTAAGTAAAGATCATGGACCTCACATGGGAAAAAATGGAAGCTCAAAAGAATTCATTTGTTTCGTACTATGATACCATCCACTATTAGCCCTTTTCTGTCTATCTTCTATTACATGTTGATTTTTTTTTTCTTTCTCAAATCTTAGTACATTTGGGCTTCCTGAATAATTTGTGCTCTTCTGTTGTATTCCTACAAGATCATGGGTCTTGTCTTCCTGTTTTCCATTCTTTAGGAATCTGACCTCATAGAGTTTGCAGATTGCATTGGCCTCTCAAGGGCCAGTGATTGCTAAATGACTATTGACATTCTTATTTAAAAAATACTTAGGTCGTGCTCACTTACCTAAAGTTATGGTCTAAGGTATCTGCTACGTAAAGCACTTAGGCCCAAGGAGACCTTAGCTCCAAGGAGACTAGGAGAATTCCCTTAAGTGTCAATAGTCCATATGAGGACTGTAATATACCTTTGCTTTTCAAATGAATGTACAAGATCAAATACACTGTCCCCTTGACAAGCTTCCGAGGCAGGTAGGCAACTGCCAGGGGGCCCGTTGGGACTGAGCGTATGGCCGAAGCCTAGTAAATAAATGATGGAGAAAAGTGAATGCACACAGACTTCCCAGAGCTAGAATATTCTTAAAGCAAATGATGAGACGTCTTTTGTGACATTTCTAATTACTGGAGCAGCCGTTCTTCCAAGTGTAGAGGGTCAATGGAAACATTTAAACAGATAGGTAGTCAGCATATAGTTTTAGGGTGACCCATAAGGTCATAGAGTCAACAGGGACAGCTGAGCCTTACACAACATGGATTTGAACTCTGTGGGTCCCATTATGCATGGGTTTTTTTCCCCCAGTAAGTACAGTGCAGCACTGTAAATATATTTTCTCTTCCTGATGATTTTCTTAATAACATTTTCTTTTTTCTAGCTTTATTATAAGAATACGGTATATAATACATATAATATTCCCAAAATGTGAGAATTGACTGTGTATGTTATCTAAGGCCTGGTCAGCAGTAGGCTATTGGTAGTTAAGTTTTTGGAGAGTCAAAGTTAATACTTAGATTTTCAACTGCGTGGGGGGTCGCTGCCCTAACCCATGTTGTTCAGGGTCAACTGTATTAATTAAAAAATTTTATTGAATGCACCATATTAGGTTCCTGGGTGTTAATTTTCAGAAAGAATCCTATGTACAGGTATGATACGAACATTAGCTTTTTGGGAAAGCTAATCTATTGGTAGAGTGTTAGGAAGGGGATTAAAACTCACATTTGGTAAGCTGGTTCTTCTAGTGTTACTTCTTTGTAGTTCTAAACAGGGTCACTGGTAGCGTATCCCTTATAAGTGCCAGACAAATTGTGAAGTAGCTGGAAACACGGGCTCTATTTCTGTGCCAGTCACTCGCCTGTTCAGTGGAAAACAAGCTGCAAATCCCATGTGTTGGCTTCCTACAGCTTTTTAGCCACCACCTCCCTCCCAGAGTTCACCATCACCATGAAGCCACCTAACGGTGCTGGAGACCAGTGGCCCTCACTTCGGGGGTTGATCTAGAAGCCGTGGAAGGCAGCACCTAGAGTGGAAAACCTAATCAAGCAGCCTGAGGTGGTGCACCTGCCTTGGGGCATCACGAGTGTGTGTTCGATTCTTCGCTGCCCTGGGCCTGTAGCCCTGGTTTCTTTTGAGCCTTATTGCCTGCCTGGGAGTTGTGGTGGATGTAAATGGGGTGGCCTGCCTGGCCTAGGTGTTTCCATGTGAGGGCAGGTAAGCACAAGCCCTTGATCCCAGTGGCAGGACCATGTGGCCCTCGGGGAAGGAGTTTTGGCCTCACTCAGCTTTGCACAGTCAGAGGCCGTCCGGGTGGCGAGGAGTGCGGGGGCCCTCCACCTCCCACGCTGCAGCTGAGGAAGTGGGCACCCACAAGCAGAAGGGCTTCCCACCACACCTTGACAGGGGCCTTTGTAGAGGTCGGCGCCCCTTCTCTGCCGAGATGCCTCTCCCGCCCCCCTCTCCCACCAGAAAGTTGTGTTTCCATCAGATAAAGCTTCTGAAGCTCTGGGGCTGATCACTCCGACTCTCCCTGAACTCAGACTCCACAGTTTCTTAGGAAGTGACGCCCCACAAAAAGGAGGTTGGGTGTGCAGTCCCTGCTTTGGGCGGTCTCACTTTCATCCCTCAGGCACCCGAGGTGCTTTTCACTTTCTCTAGTGTTTGACCTAAGACCTGGTTGGTACCACCCTCTCCTCAGAAGTCCCACTTCCGGGGAGGAGTCACGTCATCTGGGTGCTCTGTCTCCCAGCCGAGGGATTCACAGCCCTCCCCTGCCTCTGACGATAATCTGCAGGTTGCTCAGGTCTGGTCACAGGGGTGAGGCCAGCCCACATGGCAGGCTTCCAGGGACTTCTGCTTCCACCGAGGGAAGATTCAGACTTCCCGGGAGCTCGGGTTTCTCTTTAACTTATCATCTTTCGGTTTTATCTGCGTGGCTCTTTCTTCAGGTAACTCCAGTAGTGACTTACCCTGCCAGCCAGTCCCTTGCCTGGCCTGAGGTGACCCCCTCGGTTCTCTACCTGTTTTCTCCTCTCCCCACACTTCCTCTGTGAAGTGAGTCCCCACCTGATTTGGAGCCAAGGTGGTGGATCTGTAGGCATCACGGGAAAGGACTTGGCCAGAAGCACCGTGTAAAGGACTCCTCCCAGCCTGGCTGATGGCCGGATAACCACGAGCTGCCTTGTTGAGACCTGGGACCGTGATTCTTGCAAGCCCTGGGAAGAAGAACCGTGAAGAAGCCCCTCCCCTCAGTTGTATTCAGTCTCCAGAGCCAGACGGGCCTGTGTATGGTGCCTCCCAAGCACATCGGTCATCAGAATGCGCTGGAAGCCACGTCACACCAAGCATATTTGCATTTCTTCCAGAGGCACTCAGGTCCAAACCCTTCAGTGTAGACCTGGCTTCTTGGGATAAGGTGGAGTTAATCCTTCCAGTGACAAAGCATGGCGGAGGGTCCCAAATCTGCCCATGATGTGCTCTCCTTGACAGCACATATACCAAACTTGCCCATGAAAACACACAAGCAAATAGTATTTCTACCTAAGCTGAGATGTGCAAACATCCAAGCATCTTTGTGAAGTGCCTCTCACGTTCCAGAACCGGGCAGAGTACATATCAGGGAGGATTATCACACAGTTTCTAGAAGCTTCACTGAATCTCTGCAGCTCGGTGTAGTATTTGCATGATTATGTGTACCCATTAGACTTGGCTCAACTTTACCTTTCTTGTTACCTTTGACTAGTTTTCCCCATCTTGAATCTCCGCACCTTGAATGAATCTGACTTTCTTTTTTGGTCATGGGATAAGGGACTTCAGCTCAACTCCTGTTTGTCTTCCCTTGCCCCATGAAGTTATATGAACCTCCTGCTCTCTTTTTCAGCTCTTTTCCCCTGAGAGCAGCTTGCTGAGTGGAGGACAGATCCTACCTTATGACCCAGTTAACTTTAGCCCAGAAGCTGAAAGGGGATGATATGACAAAATCAGGATGATCACATAATGGGATTGGCCCAAGGGATAGCATGCTGAAGTCGGAATGAGTGAACAAGGGACTTACCTGTCTGAGTTTCAGCTGGGCAACCCAACCCCCCTCCCCCATGTTTCAAACACAGTCTTGGGGCAGGAAGCCCAGATCTGCAGTCACCTGTCGAGATCACCATTGGTTAAATGGGAGGGCTGATCCTGGTGTGACACCCTTCCTTATAAGGGCCTTGTACTCTCCGTAATACTGGACTCAAAGGGCAGTCCGGATTCCAACGTGGGACTTGGTATATTTGGAGAAAAATATTTGGAGTATTGTTGTTTGTTTTATCTGTCTGTTGAAGGTCCTCTTTAGATTGCATCAAATGACACTTTTCCAATACTTGTTTTCTTTTTTCCTTTCCCTTTGGCTTAAAAAAAACAAAAACAAAAAAAAACCAGACACCAAGCACGTGTTCTGTGCCCAGCCCTGATTTCGGTAGCCCAGGTGGTGCTGAGTGGGGTGGGTGGAGTTGCTCCCAGCCCTCAGCTAGCACAGGACCCCCACTCACTCTGTGCACCTCCATCCCTCATATATAGCACTTGCAGATCTGTTACATGGAAATGTCTTGTTAAGCCCTGTGGGTTGTAAATTTCTGAAGTCATCACAATGTCTGCATCAGGCAAGATTAGATATGGCCACAAGTGACAGTAACCAAAGGAACTGTCCCCCCATTCCCCCAGAACAAGATGGCAATGTTGCTTCTACGCTTGCATAAGTCAAGTGCCCAGGAGGCTGCTGAGGACTCGCTCTAAGGGGTTTGAGGGTCCGGGCTCCTTCTCATCATTGCCACATGCTTTCAGTGGTGGCTCTCGTGGTCCCAGGCGGCAGTAGGGCTCAAGAGTTCTCCTGTGAACCGACCAGCAAATAGTACTGCACTCTGCCTTGGGTTCTCCTCTCTCCACACCTACCCTGCCGGCTCTCAGTTCCTATCCACAATACCCGACCCAGCTGACCATCTGAAAGAAAAGAAAACTTAGTCTCAAGTGGTACTGGGCTTGTGTCAGGACTAAGACCATCGTGCACGTCCCCATCTCCTCTAAGCAGCCAGACCAATAGCCAGAAAGAGGCAGAGGAGCACTCTCTCCTAAGACAGCAGGTAGCTTCCTCTCCCTGGCCTGACTCAGTTGGTCCCCACCCTTCTAATGGGCCAGAGTCCGGAAGGGTCTCAACCCTCCCAGTGCCAGCCCTGCACTCAACTCCACCCAGCCGCACCCGGAGGGGGTGTGCCTTAGGCAGTAACCTCAAAATGCAGTTCTGGGTTGGAAATTAAAGGGAAACTGGGCATACAGAGTCCAGCCCCAGCTCTGAAGAAGAATTTAACTGGGAGAGAAGACTAAAGCAGACTTTCCTAAAAAAAAACCTGGATTTCAAAATCTCAAAACGCTCCATGACAAAAAAAAAAAAAAAAAACAAAAAACAAGCAAAAAAAAAAATCAAAAATCAGAAAAGGGTTTTGTGGTTAATAACCGAAACCCTCTGAAACACTGAATGCTGTCCCTTCTCTTGGAGAAGGCAGAGTCTGCTGAGTCCTGCGTACAGAGACCTGTGTGACTTTTCCCTAAACTTCCTTGACCCATGACACCCTTTCTCCAAGTAGCATTTGTTTATTTGGGAAATGCACTTCCAGATGCGTCTCAGACCGTCCCCGTCCAAAGAGCTAGCCCAGGGACAAGTGGAATGAGCAAAGGCACGTACTGCTACCTTTCTAATCATCCTTATTTCTGAGTCCTCACCTGCTGGGGTTTGCTAATTCCTTAATTGTAATGAGGCTGTTCGAGCTTCCTGATGCTCTGTGTGTTTGGTTTCTTTGACCCACTGGCAACACCGTACTTGTGTGAGAAGACAGATCCTTGCCCACCCTTGCCTTGGGTCCTGGCTTTTGCTGTCTTCTCCTGGGCGTGGACTTCTCTGTGCGGTCCTGTCCTCCAGGAGGCTGCTCTCCCCAAGGGGTCCACTCTCTGCTCAGTTCTTCCCCACAGCGTGCTGCTCCAGCGTCTCCCAGCCGCCCTTGGGCAGCACTTCTCACTCGGCATCTCACTCCTGACTCGCGTGTGTTGTTCTGGTTCCCAGGGTGACAGGCTGGTGTTTATGCCCTTGGTAAACCCTGCCTCTCGTCCATACCCTGGCAACCTGCGCTGCTTTCTTATTGGTGGGGGAACCCTTCTTCTTCAGATCAGGTGCCATTTTTTTGATTATTTATTTTTATTTTAGGGGGGAGGGGCAGGAGAGAGAGAGAATCCTCAGTAGGCTCCACGCCCAGCACAGAGCCTGACGCAGGGCTTGAACTTATGACCCTGAGATCATGACCTGAGCTGAAATCAAGAGTGGGATGCTTAACCGACTGAGCCACCAATCATGTGCCATTTTGACTGAGCTTGGTAGCAGTTTAAAATCATTTTTGAGGGGTTATGTGTTTTTAATCATCATCATCATCATCATCATCATCATCATCACTGGCTTTGGTGTTTTTGTAAAAGGTGTTTTGCCCTCCTGTCGTGTGTAGCTTCTCAAAGGGCAGAGAGAGGCAGTTTGGAGTGTGGGTTGCACCACGGAAGCCTTCCAAGGGAATTGAACTTGGTGCTCAAGTTCCCAGTCCCCGGAGGGGTTAGCCTTCATCGTCTGCTGAATTCCTTGTGCTGGTGGCTGAGGATGGGAGGGGAGGCTTGCACTGGGTGGGCTGAAGTGCTTCCTCCTCGGCGTCACTGTCGCCGTGGGAATGCCCTGGGCGTGAGGACCAGTCAGAGTGAGGATTAGGTAGCAGCGTGTTCATGGAGTCCTGTTGGGGCGGCGGGTGTTGTGTTTCAGGGTGGGGACCGGCTTCCCCACAGTGACCGGAGAAGGTAAACTGGAGACGAGTGGCGAGCACAGCTCAGCCAGGGATCTGTGAAAGCATTTCAGTGCGAGCCTTTGGGGTTTGTTGTCGGTTTTGGTTCTGACACAGAGATCCCTCCTAACTGCTGCAGAGCTTTCCTTGAAAGATAGGGAACCGCTGCCAAGATGAGGAGCAAAGAACCTGAAACATGAGCCCCACATGTGGATGCAGCCTGGGGGCGGAGGGCGGGGCAGAGAGGCTACGTTCAAGATGGCCTGGGCATTCTTGCTCCTTCCCATGCCCTCCCATCATGCCGGCTTGTGCCCCTGGTCACCTGCTGGCCTCTCACCCTCCGTATTGAATCCTTCCCCTACACAGCTTCCCAGGTCTTGGGTCAAACCCACCATCCCAGATATTTCCGTGGCTGTTCTACCTGTCCATTGACCACCCCCAAGTGGGGAAGTACAAAGCAGCAGTTTACCATCCTCTGTCATGCTTCCGTGGGTTGCCCGAGCGTTCCTGCTTGGGGTCTTTCACGAGGTGGCACGACGCTGTCGGCTGGGGCTGGAGCCATCTGAAGACTTGATGGGCGAGATGTTAAGGTCCACTCGCCTGGCTGACCTGTTAAAGCTGCTGTTCACTTGGAGGGAGCTGTGGATGGGGACACCTCCACACAGCTCAGGCTTCTCCCAGGCTGGTGGCGGGGTTCCAAGAGGGAGCGCCCAAGAACGTGTGCCCCAAGAATCAGGTAGAAGTCCCAGAATCACTTTTGCCACGTTCTGTTGGTCAAATAAGGCTCAGATTCCAGGAGACCGGGATGAGAGTCCACGTCATGTTGGGAGAGATGAGGTCACGCTGCGGGAGAGCATGTGAGCTGGAAGACAAGTGACTGAGGCCATCTTTGCAAAGGATGGTTTGCTTCCCCTCACTTAGCCGCAGACTAAAACTTCAGCATCTAAGTAAAGCCATAAGGTCTTTTGGGGACCAAAGGGGACAAATCAAATAGGTTTCATCCAAAATGGTTGAGTCCTAATGGGGGGAAAAAGTGTAGAGACTTAATACAGAGCTTTCACAGTTGTTGCAGAAATTTGATGCTGCTTTTCAGCCACTGAAACACACTGTCCCCTGTGCTTCTTTGAGAAGTACCAAGCTGAGACAGCTTGTTAATTTTCATCCCTTACGTGAGCTCCATGTGCTTAGAGAACCCAGCACACATGCATGGCCTATTTTATGTTGGCATCATTCTCACACAGATGGGGAAACTGAGGCTCAGGGAGGTCACTGCGTGCCCACATTGTTGGCCAAGTTGGGGTTGTCGTTGCTCCATACTGGGCAGGGCCCTGTTTGTGGGCCGGCCCTCACCGTTCTCCACCACTCCCTCTTCTCTCAGAAATACAAAGCAGCTCTTCCATGCCTCTCCAGGTCGGCTCCCACTCTCTCCTCCTGGACACTGTTCCTCCACACACTTTCTTCACCTCCCAGCTGGCGTTCAACCTTCAGGACAGCCTGGGTCCCCTGACCTCATGCTGTCCGCTGGGGTGCTTCACAGTGGCCGTGTCCTTTTTATGGCCCATCCCATACTATGGTGTTATGTGCTTGTCTCTCCCATTATGTGCCCCAAAATGACTTTGGGGTCATTTGCCCTGCCGTCAATGTGAATTCATCCTTGAAAAATCATTTCTGTCACCTCATCTCTTATTTAAGACTTGTAATTCCAGTGTTCGGGCAGGATTCAAGCCACTGATACTCTTTCAGTGCAGATCTTCAAGAAAAATAAATGGCCCATAACCAGCACTCAAATTGTGCCAAAGGTTGATACATGAATTCAAAAGTAGGAATTATTTTGCTTTAATTAGAAACCTTATTGCAAAGGTTTAGGAGGAGGGAGAGATGGAGCTTATCATTTGAAGCCAGATCTGTTTCCAGCATTAATATAGGGAATTCATAATAATAAATAGTTGCCATAAATAATTTTTTAACTTATATATGCTGGGAAGAGACATTTAAAATCAACGAAAAAAATGGTATACTGTCTTAGCCCCCTTTTTTTGAATTGGCACCCACCTTCCCGGGTGGGAGCTTATTCCAACGTGGTGTCTAGATCAAGGTCAGCAATGAAAATTTTAGCCCCTAGGTTAGGTGCCAGCACAAAGGTACAACACATTGTCACGTTCAGTCAGATTGCTCTTCCTCCGTTCTGAATGCAACACCTCTGACACTGTACCTTCATCCCATCTTTCCCCAAGTGAACAAAAGTCCCACAAATAAATGAATTTGAAAATAAAATCCTACTGGATTAAACAGAGTTCATTCAACAGCTTTACTTGTAATGCATTAAGAAATATAATGGACCTATAAAAGCCCACATGCTTCACAAATGTGTGCATGCCATCCTTGTGCGCCGACCTTGAGAATCTTTTGTGGCTCTTTCTAATTGTTAGTATAGTGCTTCGGAAGCACACACACAAACATGACTTACTCTTTATTGCAGTGAACTTCAAAGCATGGTGACACAGTGGTTTTAATTAGTTAAAACACTTCCTGAGTTTTCAGTGGGCAGGAGAAGGCAATACTGCCCAACTGCATTCAACCACAGCCCTCTTCTCTGTGCCTCCGCCTCACAAAGCTTTTTCCTGAAATGATTCCTAAACCCGTCTGTAACTTCACAGGGGTGTGGCTTGTATTTCAGACAAAATGGACATAGGGCTGGGACAGCAACGGGATTCAGTGACTGGAGCATTGGAGGCAAATGCGCTTGGGATTCACTTCTCAAGGGTGGAATTTACTTGCAGGAAAGATTTGAAGCAACGAGAAAAAAAATCTAAGGCTTGGTTTTTTTCATTGATGGAAGAGTTGAAGGTGTTGTGAATCTCATAGCGTTGTGATACTGAATAAGGTCATATGTGTAAAACTCCTTGCATAGAATTCTGGTTACAGTTCATTGAGTGACTACAAGGTGATCTGATTAGATCAATGAGTTAGACAGACATTAGGTGGCAGGTTGTTCTTTATGAAGTTTTGCTCCTTTTATCCAAAGTTTTCTTTTTTTGATAACATTTATGATTATTTTTGAATCAAAAAAAATTTTGTTAGTATAAAACTCCTTAAAGTGGGATGTGTCTCCTTGGCTTTGTATAGATCTGGCCATTAGTGGTTAATACGTGTTTATTACATTTACTTGAAAGTTTCTGTGTCAAAATGAACTTGGCTGGCTGTACCTAGTCCAACAAACTGTTCTGTCAGTTATTAGGTGACAGAAAACATGAGTACATTTTTAAAAAACAACAATCGATTCTCATTATTTGTGGTGTAGTTATGTTCTATGATTTCACTGCAAACATTGAATTAGTGAATACTGGACCATTAGTTCTAGAGAAAATACAGGGTTAAGTTTCTATGAGCCTCTGTTTATAACATTTCCATCATCAGATCAGTGCATAACCTTGTTTCATGTATGTTTCTGTTTAAAGGGTCTTATGTAATACACATCCTTGATTCCTTAACATTGGACTCGTGGCCAACAGCTCTGATAGCCCTGCCCAAACAAAGCTTATCTATTCATTACTTGTTTTCTCCACAAGTCCATAACAGCCTCTGTACTTATGAGCACTGGACTTCACCCTTTGGGGGCTATTTTAAATAGTGAAATCACCAAAAAAAGCAAAAATGAAAAAAGCCTGTCACTAAATGGACTCTTTAAAGGACATTTGTTTACTCTCCGGAAGCTGACGTAGAAGGCAGAGTGTCGCCTTGACCGGTGTCAGCTGGGCATGTGCACCTCAGGTGACTTGGATCCTCAAATGACCATGACAGCACTGCCAATGTTGATTATGAAGTTACAAGTACACTTTAGGGGGTAGGTGAATTTGCAGATATGGATCCTGCAAAAAGTGAAGGTCATGTGTATTCTGTTTTGTCCCTTTAAATGTGCCGGTATACAGTGCGTTTTCTATTTTCCAGGGACGAAGCTGCATTCCCCCCTCCGTGGACCATCGCTGCCGCTGTCCATGGGGGTGTCTGTCACTGGGGAGCCTCCGGTGTTTGTAACAGGATGGAGGCTGGAGCTCAGGCAGCCCCCACCCCGCCCCCCATGCGTGGCGATGGTGGCCCTGCTTCTTGGTGGGCACTTACTTTCCTCCCTGCCCTGAATGAGCTCACCCTAGCAGCAGTATTGGATTGTTTCTCTGGGATCCCATGATTTAGAAGCTCTTGCCCCAAAAAGCCTAAATAATTTTTTTTCAGTTGTTATTACTGGGGGAGGGGGATCGTGAAAGAGGACATGGCCCCCCGACATGGGTGTGAGGGAGCTGGGGGGCCGAGGACCAGCTGCTCAGGAAGGAAAGGATGGGAGCAGCAATTCACCACCAGCCCAGCCAGCAGGGCGGGGGCAGGGATGTCATGTTTGAAAGTTGAAGCCAGGTGCCAGGGTTGGCTTGAGTTTTACACACTTAAACACACTACAGCCCTGTTGCAGTTTTTTCTTCTTAGGGCTCTTTTCCCCTGGCAGTTTTGAGAGGTTGATACTTTGAAGGCCTACTGCCGCACTTTGAGCTTTGACGCACAGACTGTAAGCTCGTGACGGTGACTCCCATTGCCGAAGATGAGTAATAGCGAATAGTCGTTGAAGACATAATACTGCTAGGTGCTGTTCCAGTCACTTTCCATGTATTATTAGCTCATTTAATCTATCCTTTCCACCCCAAGAACCCTCCCAGGTAAGCACTGTCTACCCACTTGGCAGATAAGGAAACTGAGGCAGAGAGTGGTCAAGGAGGTTGTAAGCCCCCAGTTATGTAGCTAGTAGGTGGGGCAGGGCACCAGCTCCAACAGGCAGCCTGTGCCCTCAGCCCCACACAGAGCTACAGAATTACAGTGAAGTGTCTTCAGTTAACACCTCTGGTTTTTAGGATCCAGAAGTCAGGAGCCACGCATAGGCATCATGCATGGGCTCCTGGAGGAGCCCTGCATCCCGTGCCTCGGGGGATGAGAGATCTGCCTGACAGGCCTCTGTCCTCATGGAGCTGCAGTCTTGGGAGGAGTGGAAATGGGCAAGAAATAGGCAGAAAACATCTGAGGTGCTTGGTGGATTCAGGTGCAGGAAAGAGCACTGGTCGGAGCAAGGAGGTGGGGCAGATGTTGGATAGTCAGAGATAAATAGGAAAGATGTCTTTAAAGATAGCATTGAGATGGGTCTAGAAAAGTGGCCCTTGAAATTAGTCTACACCTTCTCGACCATCTGCAGCCAACATTAGTCAGGACATTAGCCACAACCATGGGCATTAGAAACACATCTTCTCCTGGGCAGGGGGTTCTATCCCACCTGCAGGCCCTTATTCCTGCCTGCTTTCCCCTCGTGGGGACCCGGGAGTGTGAGTGAGGTCGACTGACTGATGAAGGAGTGGGTTCCAGATGTTTCACTGCAAATGTGGGCAATGCAGTCAGCTTGGGCCTGTGCACAAACTCCTGGCCTTGACGAACAGGGTGTGCAGGGCCTCCCGTTGGCCCAGCCGCTAGGATGGGTGGGCCTTGATGCTTTCACCTTCCCATTATTAAAAGGGGAAAGGTCAGCAAGGAACATTTGGCAGGAAAAACAGTTTGGGATAGTCTTTGAATTTAGGCGTACTTTTATGTTCTTTGAGTCTCTCCTAGCTTTTTGGTTTTGTTGTTTAAAGCAATATGATTCAAACCATTGAGTCTGCCTTGAATCTTTACAGCCCTGAGAAAAGTTACAGTGCTTGCCTGACAGGCATTCATGGGCCCAGCCCCTGGAAGCATGGGTTGTGTGTGGGTCGGAGGTCCTGGGTTGGACCAGGGCACTGCCCCACCTGGCATCCTGGGACCCCTTGGGAGCTCTCAGCTGGGACATGATACCCTCTTTGTGAGAAGGGGGAATGTAAGTACCGCTTCATCAGACTCTGCAAAGTAGTAGCTAACTTTGTTCTATAGTCAGGCTGTTTTCCTTCCCCATAAGCCCCATCTCTGCTGCCCAATTCCACCTTCCAAGAGAGAAAAAGCCCAATTCTTTGCTCTGCAAAATGTTGTAATACAGTCATAACAGATCCCATGGCTCTTTAAGGTCGTGAGTTTACAGGCAATTGGTGTTATTGTTCTGGTGTGATTTATCTTCAGCCTCTCTACTCTGCTGGAGGGGGAAAGAGAGTCTTAATAACCTGTCCTGCGAAAATTTGGCAGTGCCAAAGAAATTTACTATGTGTTTTTCTTCACTGACCTCTGCTGCTAACGTAAATGAGTAATGTATTCAAGTATCCATTCTTTAACATTGAAATGTTACTGTTCATTTGATTTTCTCTCCCCCTTTTGTCTTCATGTGAGAATAAAGCTATAAAAATAACTGTGATAATTCTCTATATAGCAGTTCTCCAGCATCTGCCAAGAAATATACAGATCCTGTGATGGGTGGATCCAGCCTGCTTTGGGCTCTGGGGAAGAAGCGAGGTGCCAGCATTAATACAGGAAGGGTCCTTTGTATTGTGTTTCACTTACTTTCAGGGTAGCTTACTGACCTCTCAAGACTTTCCCTGCTTATGTATTCATTTTATCATTTAGTGTTAAGTTCTGTTATTCTTTCATGTATAGGTAGGAGGCTCTGGGTTCCATGCCGTGGCATAGGATGTAGAGGATGCTTTTCCTCTGCAAGAAATTGAAAGCCCAAATCAAACTGGCTTTAGGAGTAAAGGGAATTTATTGGCTTCTGTTGCTGAAAAATCCAAAGGCAGATGGCTTTCAGGCTAGGGTTGATCCAGCCATTTCACAGTGTTACTACAAACCTGGTTCCTTTTCTTTTACTGGCTCTGCCTCTGCAATGGTTGGCTTTAAACCAAGAGTGGACCTCTCCCTGGTCCCACGATGGCTGGAAGCAGCGACTGGGGTCATGTAGTTAAGTGTTCACATCCAGAAGAGAGAAGAGTCTCAGAAAAGGTCTTTGTCTCTGCATTCTCCAAAAGGTCTTACTTAGGTCATGTGCTTGTCACTGGAGCCAGGAAGATACAGTACACTGATTGGCTTAGCCTAGGTCACAAGGTGCATATCTGTGGGTGGGGTGTGGAGTCAGCTTCCTCAGAAGTGCAGGATCCCTAGAAAGGAGAGAAGGAGGTGATGCCGGAGAAGCCACCAACAAATGTCAAGTGTATATGGCTAACCAGTCCCTGAGGTGTGAACAAAATACATAGCTTTTTTTAAATTCTGGATGTTTAAATCGATAAGTATTGGTGCTAGAAATAGGTCATCGAAAGCAGGGCTCTATGTATTTTTCTCAGTTCGCTCATCTTGATCCCTTGTTTTCCCTGGACATACAGGAGAAAGGCTTGTCAGGAGGAGGTCGGGTTGGGGAGCTCCTTTCTGCTATCCCAGAGTCTGAAATGGGAGGGAGGAAGAAGCACAGAAATGGAGGCATCATTCCCCCTTCAATAAAATATTCTTCAAGACAAGATTATCTGTATTGCTTGCAACATTATTCTTAAAGAAACAGGTTTAGTGAAATGGAAATGTAATAAGAAATAACCCTGCTTGATTTGTTAATTTCCCACACTACGGACTTTCCTACTCACCATTCCACGGCCCCTCCTTGCTTGTACCATGCCACATCCTTGCCACATCTGTGCTCAAATCCTGGGTTTTGTAGGGAGCAATAAAGAAATGTGTAAATGACCTGTAACCTCTCATCCTCTGTCTGCAGTGGGCAGTTTGCAGTCGTGAAGAAATGCCGGGAGAAAAGCACTGGTCTACAGTATGCCGCCAAGTTTATCAAGAAAAGGAGGACGAAATCCAGCCGCCGGGGCGTGAGCCGCGAGGACATCGAGCGGGAGGTCAGCATCCTGAAGGAGATCCAGCACCCCAACGTCATCACCCTACATGAGGTTTACGAGAACAAGACGGATGTCATCCTGATCTTAGAACTGTGAGTGCTGTCCGCGTGGCTGTGGTGGGGCCGGGGAGGCACGGGGTTGGGGGTTCAGGGCCGTTGAGGTCAGCCCACGGCTGCCCTGTGGCGGCACAGGAATTAACTCTGCTTTGCCAAATCCGAGAACAACCGCGTGCTGCCTGCCCAAGACCCGTCTGAGGTTCTCTAGAATGATGCTGAAGAGCGGCTTCCATGAATGTAGTGCCACCCGACTTGCAAGAGGGTCCCCAAATCTTGGGGCTCCTCTTCCTTTGTCATGACGTCATCTGATTCCTGAGCTGTCTGGTCAACTTTAAGCTTATGTTCTTTTTCTCCTCTCGCTGTTCCTCTGCCTTCCCTCGGTTTTTCTACTTCTCTTCCTCCTGCCTCCATCTTAACGCCCCACCTCCATTCTCAGCTGTTGGAATTGTCAGCTCTAATTACACGAGAGCGTAAAATTGAACCAGCATCACTCAGAGGTGAATAGGACTTGTTTTTAAAGCCGTTCGCTTATTTTCTTGGGCAGGCCCTGCCTGTCGGATGTGGTTATGGGCAACGGACTGTAGCGTGTTGTTCTGTGATGCGTCTCTCTGTCCCCAGGCCCCTGTCTGAGCATCCCACCCCTCGCAAAGAAGCCGGCTGGCGGGGAGGAGAGGAAGCTCCCCAGGAGCACCTGGCTGGGGCTGCCTCTGGGCTGTGGGGATGGAGGGGAGGCATCAGGGCCTTGAGGGCAGGAACCACGGATGGAGCAGAAGAAGCCAGGGTGACACACCAGTCCTGGGTGGTTCTTAAGCATTGATAGGCCCTGCTTGTTTCCTGGGGCCTCCGGAATTCAGATCTGCTCTTCTGCCAGCCAAACAGCTCCCTGTGTTTGCAGATCTCTTAGGGTTAGGAGATGATTTTTGAGACCAGATGGGATGGAAGGAAGTGAAGGGGGCTTTATGGAGGGCCCAGCCTAGCCCCAGGGGCCCCACACTGCAGGCACTCTGGGCTTTGCCCTCACAGGGGCCTGAGGGTGCCCACAGCTTCTTGTCTCTCATGGGGTTGTGGGTACTTTTTTTATGGGTCTGAGCAGCAACTTGCTTAATTATAAATTGGGGTTATGATAACTACCCCCGCAGGGTCTTGGAGGAAATAAGTGACTTGAGAACTGGACGGTACCTAGCACAGTGTCTGATTCGTGGACATCTTTCCTTCCTCCCTTTAAACCAGAAGGTTCTCAACCTCTGCCCTAGAGACATTGGGGCTGGATAATTCTTTGTTCAGGGGCCATCCTGTGCCTTGTGTGATAATTTAGCAGCATCTCTGGCTTCTACCCCTAGATGCTGGTGGCACCCTTCCCACGGGCTGTGACAACTAAAACTGTCTCCAGACAAGGCCACGTGTCCTCTGGGGGCAGAACACCCCCTTCTCCCCATTGAGAACCCCTGCTTTCAGGAAGAGCCGGGCTTTAAGAGCACAGGGGATTAAGGGGCTTGCTGGGGTACAGCCAAGGAAAGAGACGTGTCACAGTGTAATCCTTGCTTTATGTGGCGACTTGCAAACCAGACAGAACCAAGATCAAAATCCAGGCCAATCCTTTACTGTCCATAAGCCTGCATTTCCTGTCTTAAGGCTGTTGTAAAAGGCTAATGAATACAAAATTCCTGGGGAAGAAATGTTACAGATCACAGCTGTTTTGCCTTTTCAGAGAATTATTAGGTTGTGCCCAGTGACTCAGGAATGTCGCTTATCCTCATTATACCCCGATCTGTAGGGTGGCGCCTGTGCCTTCCTGCCCTTCTGGCTCCCCCTTGCCTGGGCATGTTCAGGACTCAGCTGCTGATGCCTGACCCCATACCATAGACATTTCCCCTTAGGTCCATTTATCCTGTGCGTCAATTGGGTGACATACAACTATTTTTTTATCCACTTGATTTTTACAATTTTTTAAAATATGTAGTTAATCTGATGCTGGAGGAGGGGTGTGCAAGTCTCAGGACGTTAACACACGTTTAAACCAGGATTCAGAATAGTCCCATCCCCTCCCCCCCAGCTCCCTTGTCTCGTTGCTTTATAGTCACACACACCTTCGGCCCCCTACCTCCTCGCAACCGCTAAGTTCTTCTGTCTTCTCAAAAATGTCCTATAAATAGAATGATACAATATTCAGCCTTTTGAGACTGGCTTCTTTCACTCAGCATATTACTTTTGATATTCATACATGTGTGTTTCGCTCCTTTTTATTGCTGAGTGGGATCGTGCTACATGGATTTGTGTTTGTCCACTTACCCCCAAAGGACATTTGGGTTGTTTCTAGTATTTGGTGATCATGAATAAAGCTGCTATAAACATTCACTTACAGGCTTTTGTTCGATCTCGAGTTCTGATTTCTTTCTTTTTTTTTTTTTGAGAGGGAGAGAGAATCTGAAACAAAGTCCCCACCAAGTGCAGAGCCCAACACGGGGCTCGATCCCACAACCCTGAGATCATGACCTGAGCCAAAACCCAAGAGTCAGAGGCTGAGCCAACGGAGCCACCCAGGAGCCCCAAGTTTTCATTTATTTTAGATGAATACCCATGAGTGTGTAACTGCATGTGTAATTTTATGAGAAACTGTTGAGCGGTTTCCTGAATCGGCCGCACAGGATAGCGGTCCCTCCAGCAAAGGCTGGGAGGTCCAGGTGCCCCACCAGCACTTGGAAGTGTCGGTATTTGACAGGGTCAGCACTAGAACTGTAGCTGTTCTGGGAGATGCAGAGTGGTATGCAGCCTTCATCGTGCATTGCGTGGTGACCTTGATTAAAGGTTGAGGGAGCCCACCGAGAATGGCCTTTAGATGGAAGGAACAAGAGAGACCCGAGAAGATGTCCCTTCCCCATGGGGTCAGCCACATCTTTCTCCTCCGTGAGTGTTTGCCCTTCACAGCTTCCAGCACCCCTTGAGCTGATTGTCTCTGTCTTGTCAACCACCGGGCATGTGGGGAGTTGTGATGGTGATGTTTATGTGTCAATGGGGGGTGTCCAGACGTTCGATCCAACATTATTCCAGGTTGTGTTTGTGAGGGTGTTTCTGAATGAGATTAACGTTTGAATCAGACTGAATAAAACAGATCACCTTCCCCAGGGTGGGTGGGCCTCATCCAATCAGTTGAGGGCCCCAGTAGAATAAAATGGAACCTTACCCCTAATAAGAGGGATTTCCTCTTACCAGATGGCCTTGGAGTCTAGGACGTTGGCTTTTTCCTGCCTTAGGACTGCACTGAACCATCAGCTCTCCTGGGTCTCTAGCCAGGTTCAGCCCACTCACCCTGCAGATCTGGAGACTTGTCAGCCTCTATGATTATGTGAGCCAGTTCCTTAGAATGAATCCCTGCTCTCTCCACATATGTACACGTACCTCCTATTGGTTCTGTTCTCTGGAGACCCCTGACTGATACAGTCAGAGGGAAAGTATATCCTTGTTTAGACATCACAAGCGTGTCCCATTGGTGTATAATTACTTTGCCATGAAAAGGTGTTTTAATTTTTTTTATTAACATAATGTATTATTTGTTTCAGGGGTATAGGTCTGTGATTCATCAGTCTTAAACAATTCACAGCACTTACCATAGCACATACCCTCCCCAGTGTCCATCACCAGCCACCCCATCCCTCCCACCCCCTCCCCTCCAGCAACCCTCAGTTTGTTTCCTGAGATTAAGAGTCTCTTACAGTTTTTCTCCCTCTCTGGTTTTGTCTTGTTTCATTTTTCCCTCCCTTCCCCTATGATCCTCTGTCTTGTTTCTCAAATTCCTCATATCAGTGAGATCATATACTTGTCTTTCTCTGATTGACTTATTTCGCTTAGCATAATACCCTCTAGTTCCATCCACGTCGTTGCAAATGGCAAGACTTCATTTTTTTGGTGGCTGCATAATATTCCATAATAGCCAAACTATGGGAAGAACCTAGATGTCCATCAACAGATGCATGAATAAAGAAGATGTGGTATATGTATACAGAGGTGTTTTAATTTTTAATAGACAATTGAAAATATTAGGTCTGCCTGGGAGAGATAGTCATCTTCGTCTTGGAAGAAATTATTGTTCGAAGTTCTGTTAGCTTTAAGGGAAGATTAGTCACCAGTGACACATTCCATCTCTTCTTTTCTTTCTTAAGAATGCTGAGGCAGGGACGCCTGGGTGGCTCAGTTGGTTAAGCTTCTGCCTTCGGCTCAGGTGATGATTCCAGGGTCCTGGGATCGAGTCCTACATCAGGCTCCCTGTTCAGCAGGGAGCTTGCTTCTCCCTCTGCCTGCTGCTCCCCCTCATGTTCTCTCTCTCTCTGATAAATAAACAAATAAATCTTTTTTTAAGAAAAGAATGCTGAGGCATAGTGGTGGTTCAGGAGAGATTCAAATGTATGAATTTGTGAGAAAATAACCCTATGATGGTATAATGGCCACTTCTCTGAATCCCTGGGTTCAGTAATCTTTCAGTGGATATACTTGTCTGATTTATTGCTTTGGGATGAACTCCCTGGTAAGTAGAGCTTCCTTCAGGCTTTCTGATGAAACGTGTTCCCCTCCTTGAAAATTTGTGCCTGACTCCCACTTATATGTGTGAGCTGTCACCGACAGACTCCAGGCCCAGCCTTAGAGCTGAGGTGAAGACCCCCCCAAGCCACCACTCCGTTCCCTTTGTCACCAACTGCCTCCCATGACCTGGGCGGGCTACGGAAATGGCGTCTTCTCTGTCCTTTGAAGAAACTACCTGGTGTCTGTGTCAAAGGCAAAGTTATCAAATCCTAGTCTAGGATCTGCCCTTTAAGAATTTTGTAAGCCTTGAAAGTAGCTTTAAAGAATGAAGTCCCCCACCCCGCAAACCTGTTCTACTGGGAAAGAATCGTTTGTTTCCCAGCTGATCTGCTGTTGCAGCTCAGCACAGCATGCACACAGAGGAGGTGTACGTGATGTCTGATCACGACTTCATGTCTTCCCCGTCCCACTGTTCCCTCATGAAGCCATGCCAATCCGGAACTCTCCTCTGGCTCTGCTGTCACTCACCTGCGCATTGTCCCATGGGCAAGCCACGACAAAACCTTGAGGTCATTAACTTGACCCATTTCATAACCCGTTACCTCGTAGAAAGCGAAGGTAAGCTCTCAGAACTTAAAGTCAGTGCTAATCAGAGCCACCAGCTTCTAGAATTCCATTCTTGAAACTTCCTGCTTAGAAATAACTACGTATTTTAGGCTGTAGATAGTGATGCATTTTTCTCTCTAACTCTCCTCTGTCCAGACATGGTTCAAGCCCAACAGCCGCAGGGGTCAGAGAGGTGATGTAAGTGAGCAGGTGTGGTCTGCATGAAGCCCTCAGGGTTGGGGAGGCATCGGGGAGCGGTGGGGACTGGGGCTCAGCTGGAATCCCGATGGCCCACATCAGACTAATCAGTTGATTGCTGCCATGTGCAAATTTGGATCTAGTGTTGCCAAATCTTGTAATTTTTTCCAAGAAAAGTCTGTAATCTAGGCTTTCAACATTGGCAGTTCATAGTATTCATAAACAGAAAAAAATGAAACCTATCTGAAGGCCATACCTGCAGAGACCTGAGACTCCAGTCTGTTTTATTATAGCAGTAAGTATTAGTTGATGACTGCTGTGGGAGAAGCAGTGTGTGATAAATACAGTTGCAGACAGCCCAGAAGGGCAAGACGCACACTTAGCATGGAAAGTGATTTTTTTTTAATGTATAGTATGGTTTAACACAGTGGTTCTCAAACTTCAGCATGCATCAGAATCTCCTGGAAGGCTTATGAAAGTGGACATTACTTGGCTGTACTTCCGGAGTTTCTTATTTGGTGGGTCTGAGTGGCACCCAAGAATTGGCATTTTAAACAAATTCCACAGATGCTGCTGCTGATGGTGGTCTGGTGATCGTCTTCTGAGAAGCTGTTATGGTTGACTTGTGGCCCTCCCGGCAAGATATGTTGAAATCCTAACTCCCAGGACCTCAAAATGTGACCTTATTTGGAAACAGGATCTGTGCAGATGGGTTTCGTTAAGATGAGGTTGTTTTGGAGTGAGGCGGGCCCCTAATCCACTCTGGCTGGTGCCATCATAAGGAGGAGGCCGTGTGAAGATGGGGGATTGGAATGATGTGTCGTCTATAAGCTACAAGGAGAGAGGCATGGTGCGGCTTCTCCCTCAGAGCCTTCAGGAGGAACCAAGACCACCAGCACCTTGACTATGGCCTTCAGCACCTCTGTGAGGCAGTCAGTGTTTGTTGTTTTAAACCGCTCGATATGTGTACTTTGTTAAGGCAGCCCTGGCAAACTAATACACAAGTGCTAGTTGAATAGAAAACTGTACTTCCTAGACTGGGAGCCCACTCACATGCTAGTCTAAAGTTCTGTAAACAAGTCAGAACTGGAACAAAATACCTGATTACGGCAGCTCCGCCAGGCAACTGAGCCACGATGTGATGTGTAGATCTTACTCTCTGCTGAAGGCCTGGGCAGAAGAGGTGGCAAGGTCTTAACTGAAGGCAGGAGCAGACATGACACCATCCCCCCCTGCTTTGGGATAGTCATCTCTTTAGCTTTGAATCACCTATCTGAAAGTTATCATGTGAAGATTTATCAAGTAAAAATGCTCTCATTGCCATGTAAGTAGTGACACGGTGGGATGTGACAGGGAAATCAAACCTCTTTGGGTTTTCCAGTCTTACATTTTTCTCCTTATTTGTTCTGCTTGAAACTTAGAGCAGATCCTGAAATCAGAGTAGCCCTTTTCTTCGCTTGTGCACTCACTTGCTCTCTCTTTTTGTGATAGGAAATTCAGTTTAATTAGTATACTGTGGTTGTAGCCAAGCGCAGGGCATGGAATGACTAAGGCATTCTGTTATTAATATTTTTTCAATTTAGAAATGTAAATTTTATTTACTTATTTTCTTACTGTGGTAAAAAACACATGAAATTGACCCTCTGAACCACTTTTTGGTGTACAGTGTGTTGTTTGCACACTGTTGTACAGTAGATCTCCAGAACCGTTTCATCTTTCAAAACTGAAAGTCTATACCTTTGGAATAACAACTCCCCTTAGGAGCTTACTTTTTGACTCTGGCCAGGTTAATAATTGCTGGGATTCAGTTTGCTCATTGCAAACAACCACTGAGTTATATTCAAACATTTGTGCAATCTTAGGTCACTTTAGTCAGGATCATTGTTAGAAGTTGCCTCCCTCTCTCTTTCATAGCCAAGGTGAGATGAATTTTTCCATCATGTATCAGCACGGTGTCTGTGGGGATGAATTCATGCCACATTGATGTTAGAGGGTCTAGAATCACAAGAGCTTTTCAAGGAGAAAATGCAGTGATTGGAGTGATGGTCTCGAGCTACCTTAAACGGGGCAAAGTTGAGTGAAGCAGAATGCAGTTGTGGGGACATGTGTGATGCTGGTAAGTGAGGTGTCTCTGATGCTGGGAGGCCTACAAGCCCCCCACCCAACCCACACCCCCACCCCTGCTCTTGGCTCCATTCCTCTCCGGGTCCTCACAAGACACAAAAGCACACTCAGATTTCTTCAGTGCTTTTTTTTTTTTTTTCCTTTTTCCCCCTGGCTACCTTTGTTCCCTCTTCTCTGAGCTCACGCCAGCTCTTTTGACTTTTTGAACTTTTGGTTTTATTTAGAGAGGTAATTTCGAGAACTGTGCTGGGTTGCACTTTTGGCACCTTGCTCCTCAGATATCTGCTGTTAGGCAAGAGCAGAGAACCAAAGTGCATTTGGCGGCAGCCTTACCTTTCACGACAGAACGAAATCACATAAAATAGGTTCTCTTCCATTCTGGCGCTCTCTCCAGAAACAAAACCCTGTACATACATCTCCCCCCACACTCTCACTTCTTGCCAGCGCCGTTGAAAAGTGTTCCCTTAGTGTTTATTCAGTGGGCATTTTCGCTCATGTAAGTGGGGTATTTGGTTGCCGGAAGGTCTTAGAAAATTTGGGAAAATGGAAATTATAAAAACTACATGTGGCATCTGAGCTCAAAGATGTGTTGGGTTTTTTTTTTTTTTTAATCACATATTCGTTATCTGAGTATCCGGCTTGGTGTTCTCTGTGCTGTATGCGTGAGTTAATCGGTATTTGCAATCTTTGCTTACCTCCAAGAAAGACCTGTGGCCGCTGAGGTCTGGTAGATGGGTAGCACCACGGCCTGCCAGCCGGAATAACGGACGTCCGTAGCCCCACTGACAGGCTGGCTCTTCGTGGACCCCTCCCCAGGGACCACAGACTACTTTATGACACTCTGGGGTAATCCACATCCCCGGGAACGGTTCGCCCTTCCTCTTGGAAGCCCATGGTGTGAAATCTTCTTATTCTTCCTGCCTTGGTCACCCCCTCCCCTAACCAACACTTCGAGAGGATGTAACAGAGGGGAATTCTGTGGGATTGTGGCTTCACTGGCCCCTCAGACATTCTGATCTCCTCTCTTGTCCTGTTCCGTCTTCCTGCGGGCCCGGTTTCTTCTCTGTGTGGCTTGGGCCATCCCAGGGACGGGTCACAGGCTCCCTGTCCTGCTTGGTTTTCTCTCTGCATCCAGAGCCCAGGTCCCTCCCAGGCCAAGGGCTGCCATTTCGGTGCTCCAGGCTCAGCCCAGACCTTGCACCTGGCTTTCCTCCATGCTAGTCGTATGGCACCCACTGTGCTCAGAATTCTGGGATGGTGGTTGGGTTCAGCTTGGAGACAGTAGCCTGGGGGGACTCATCCCCAAAAGGGAGAGCACCCCGACTCCAGGACCTGGGTGGCAGTGTCTACGGCAGGCAGTAGCAACTGCTCCCGATCATCCTTGAGCCTCTTAGAGCCTCCTTTCTGCCTCATTTCATTGCAAAATGTTGCTTAAAAACAAAGGGAAATACTTCTAAAACAACTTGGTCTTTGCTTTTTTTCTCCTAATTTATATTTCTAAGTAACCGAATATTACCTGACCTTCTCATGTTTAGTGGCTCCTTTTCTTTCCATGAATGGGACTTGTTTTTAATGCAGTCAGAGTCACTGTAACTGCAGATGAGGGGCTGCAGGGCTCCAGGGGCGTGGTGGTCGGTATTTGCACGTGCCATCCTCAGATGACAGTTTCATCTGCCATCTGTGAACCAATGCAGTTCCCACGCATGGCCACCGTGTGACCCAAATGTTGCTGTGTGGACAAAGTTAGACGTGAGACATGGGCTTCCGGACCTGGACTTCCCTTGGTAACAGAGCTGTCCGTGGCTTTTTTCACCCAATATTCGGATGGGGAAATTCAAGTCGAACTGATTGTTTCAGAAACATAGGGTAGAACGTTCACTTCTTCTACGGTCCTTCCAGTTTGGTGTGGATCTTCACCAACTGTCTGGAGAAAGAGGATGTAGGTGAAGGACGAGAGAGGCTTTTCTTGGAGAAGAGAGGGAAGCTGAGCTTCACTTGACTCTTTGGGTCAGCCGCTGTGGGGCCCCTGCCTGGTCGTACCTTATTCAGTCCTTGGTTGCAGCCCCAGATTATCGTCACCAGCCTGCAGATTCAGGAAGCTGGGTTGTTTCTGTCCAGATCCAGGAGTGGGGGATTCTGATTCTCAGACAATAGCTTTTTGGGGAGGAAATTTTTTTGTCTGGGTCCTAAAATTCTGCCAAGCCCCTATAGGACTTAGCCTATAAGGCCCACTGCCCATCTTTTAAATGCTGTCATCTTTGGAGGTGGTGGGGGCGGTGAAGGACATAGAGAAGATCCCCTTGGAGCACTGAGGGCTCTCCAAGCCTGCCCCACTCACTCTCCTCCTCATCTAGAGCTAGGCCAATCACCTTGACCGTTACCCCCAGGGCAGTGATTTTCAACTTTCAGTGGATCTAGAGCTGTATTTGCTCCTCGCAATTTCCAAGCAGTGACGTTGTAGCTTTTGGCCACTAACTTGGACTTGGGGGACCTTTCTGTTTCTCCAGCGCTGCTTCTCCAGCAGCCATGTTGTTCTTGCCCCTCATTTCTTAACATTTCCATGATGCTGGGAAAAGGCAGAACATGTTCTAGTGTAGCTATGGGAATAATGGAAGTCCAGGAAGCCGGATGGCTTTGTGGCAGTTTTGGTATTAATAGCTGCGTGTGTGTATTTGTGCCACTCGATATGTTTCTTTGAGGGCAAGACCGTGGCCGCCTCTGGCACACAACAGCACTTAGGACTGTGGTCCAATAAATGTGTGAGAGTCCAAATAGAGCAAGAAGAACATCATGATGTAAGGCAAGGGTCATGGGTGTCTCAAGAGCCAGTTGACCCCTGATATAGATGTTTTTATTCTTGAGTTGCTGATCTACTTGCTTGGGCTTCAGGAAACCTACTGTTGACTAAGTCTTCAAGAGGGTAAGGAATAAATCCCGGACTACAATAGCCAAAAAGTAGAAACAACCCAATGTCTTTCAACCGATGAATGGATAAACAAAGTGTGGTCTATCCATACAATGGACTCTTATGAGGCCATAAAAAAGAATAAGGTACAAATACTCACTACAACATCGATGAACCTTGGAAATGTTATGCTAAGTGAGAGAAGCCAGTCTCAGAAGACCATATATCATATGACTGGATTTATATGAAATGTCCAGAATAGGCCAATTTGTAGAGACACAAAATAAATTAGTGGTTAACAAGGGCAGACAGGGTAGTGGTGACGGGGAATGGGAGTGGCTACTAATGGGCACCAGGTTTCTTTTGAGATGGTGAAAATGTTCTAAAATTAGATGGTGGTGATAGTTGCACAACTCTGTTAATACACTAAAAACCACTGAACTGTACACTTGAAGAGAGTCAGTTGTATGGTGAGTTTTATCTCAATAAAACTTTAGAAGACATCTCTGATGGCTCCCTACTTCCCACAGAATGAGGCCATGATCCATAGAATGGTGTAGGATGTTTAAATCCATGTCCAGCCTCCTCCTTATATCCAACCATTTCTCCTCCACGCCTTTCACCTCTGCCCCTGATGCTCAACCCACAGAGAAGCTCTTGCCTTTACTAGATTATTCCATGTTCTTACCCCCAACCCATTGTTTATGTTTCACCTCTGCCTGACATCCCAAACCTTGCCCACCTGGAGAACTCCTTCTCATCTCTCAAAGCCCAGCTCACACATTATCCTCTCTCTCTTTGGCTTACCCACCTACCCCAGTTAGATTTAATTGTTTCCTTAATGTGTGTTTTCATCACCTTTTAGAAGTATGTTGATTATAACACTTACCGTACTGTATTTTAAATGTCTATATGTATTTCTCCTGCAGGGGACTGTGAGCTTTTCAGGGGCTATGCCAGCATTTTACTTATTTGTCTCTCCGCCTCTGTCTCACCTCCCTCTGGAGGAGGGCGTGAATACTCGCACACAGTCCATGCCCGGTAAAAGTGGTTGAAGTTGGATTTAGTCAAGGAGGCCAACCGGGAAATCCTGATGAACAGCAGTGAGGGGTAGAGTAAAGGGAGTGGGAATGACGAGAGGGAACGAAGCTGCAAGTTCTGCATCATTCGTGGTCTGCTGAAAGTAGCCTCTCTCCTGAGAACAGAACAGTTTGTCGTGCTACCTGATTACCACGTTGGGCCTGAGAGCTCTGGGCCATCTGTGTGAGCGGAGTGCCTGCGATGAAGAAGGGGTAGACGGGAAGGATAGCTGGAGGGGTTCGGAGGGACAGGAACGGAGAACCTACTATGTGCCTGGCATCATGATGCTGGATGTCAGATTGTCACCGGCATCTAGTATAATGACCATCCCATGGCAGGGACTCAATCAACATCTATGCAAAAGGAAAAGAAAAAAAAAAGAAGAGAAGAGGAGGCGAGCTCATCAGACGATCAGAAGTCACCTTTGCCCAGCGTAGCATTCCTTATAGAGCCGACCTTGCTCAAACCCTGGTATGGTCCCAGGCTGACTATGCCGTTGAAAAAGAGATGCAGATCTCAGCTCCATCTTTCTTAGAGGCCTCAGGTGGGGGCGGCTCTCTGCTCTCTGCCTCCTCTTCCCAGAGAGCGGGGTTCCAGGCTCCCCCCTCCGCCAAGGTGTTCAGTAGGAGGCACTCACCTCCGTGCCTGGCTTCTGCCAGTGGCTAGAACCTTTAGTGCTCCTGGAGGGAAACTGAGGCAGGAGGTGGTCTGATAACTTCTCTACCTGCTGAGCGAATGTCCTCTCTTTCACCTTTCCCACCTCTTCCTCTTCCAACTCTGCCTCCTCCTCCTCAAAGCCATCCTCGGGCGCAAGGGAAGGACCGCTCTGCTTTAAGCCCGTTTTCAATCACAGCTTTCCGTGTCTTGGGAGGTGGCTCAAGAACCCCTGATCTGATGGGCCAGTGGTCTGTCATCCTGGGGTTTCCACATCGTTAACAACAATCAGCAGCTTTCGTTTGAGGCCTTTGGGCTGGATTGTCAGAGAGGATAAACCCAGTCCAGGAGTGGGAGGAGCGCTGGGTCCCTGTGCTTCCGTAGGTAATAGCCATCCCTTGTTTTCAACTAGATGGGACTGATTGATTTTGGAATAAGCCTCCATCTATGGCTGTACCGGCTTGGTGGACTTCCCACTGGCCTTTGGTTCCAGCACCTGTTACAGTGACCAGGCTTAAGAGATGTCTGGCTGCCCCCGCTTTTCCATTTGCCCCCATTTTGATTGGCCTCATGATTTCTCTGGGTCTCCAAAGCTTGGATTGAAGCCATTTAAGTAAAAAGAGGATGGGTATATGCTGTTGAGTTGATTTCCCTTTATGCAAGCAATCTGTGTGGACCAATTGGAAGTGGAACTGGTTTCTCCCTCAGCCTTTCATCTCCCACCCACATCCCCAGCGTCTTGCCCATGACAGTGCTTCTCATCCCTTGTCATGTCATGCCAGTGTGCCTTGCACGTGGTCATTTGTTCAGAGCATGGGGCGGGGGCGGATAGACAGCTGAGGCTCTTTGTGTCTGGAGATGGCCACCCTGAAGGTCCAGCCAGGCACCTCTGGGCGCTAGCCAGCCCCCCGAGGGTTGGGGCCCCTGCACCTCTGCACGCTTGTACCCTATTTGTGGTACCTAGGTCGGCAGGCTCGGCCACTGAACTCTGGGACACCATACCAGAAGGCCACGTGTGGCCTGTCTCCTGGGCTCCCTGCCTGCACCAGCCCAGCCAGGGATTCCTCCCTCCCCGAGGCCAAGTGTGCCCAGCATTCCTGCATCTCCTGGCCACCGTAAACGTCCCAAGGACGGGACCGTCTTTACAGTCAGCCTTGTGCGTATCACCTTCATTGTTAGTGTGGCATTTCCCGAATGTTCTCCAGAATCCACATCTCTCCTGAAATGTAGGGCCCGTGACTGTCTGAGGTCCTCAGGATGTTGGCCAGTGGGGGATAGGCCTTGTGCTTGAGTTTCTAAGTCCACACTGCATTTCTTGCACTTGTGTTAAGGGTCTACTCTGACCCTGCACCCCTTCTCTGGCATGCCAGCATCTGTTTTCTCCTGTCTGAATTTGCTTGTAATTGCACCTGGCGTGGACACTGCTGACTCTCCTGCTCTACCCTCCCTTTCTTCTTCCCCACCACCCCCATCAGAACGGAGGCCTGGGTGGCTCCTCATCGCTCAAACCCAGAAACCTGAGATTCTGCAAGCGTCCACACCGCTCCCAACACGGTCCTTTCTTGCACATTATTACCTCTCTTCAAGGGCATCCTTTGCTTTCATGGAATTATTTGGGAAGCACACTGAGCCCTTTTCTACAAAGGTTTTCACGCCTGTGGTCTTCCACTTCTCTCCTCCTTCCCTTCCTTAACTGATGGACTCCATTGTTTTTGTTTGTTTCTAGAAGTTTTCTGGAAGCTGTAAACTGGTTTTATCACTTTGGCATACTTGTATGCTCTCTCATCTATCCGTTCCTCTTTCCCATGTCGCTTCTCTCTCTATTCAGTATGGAAACAAAACTGCAAGTAGGGAATGAGAAAACAAGCAAGTGCTCAGAGTTGGGGGAGTGGGGAGGGAGCTGTGGCACACGGTAATTCACCGTAGGAGTGATGACCACCTACGTGAGATATCCTGTAGGTGTGACATGTCACCCCATTGCCCAATCACCCAAAAAACAACCATCAGCATTTTCTTCTCCAGAGAGTTCACGCTAATCAACCACGTCTCCGGACCAACAGCTTGTTTTCACGAGTTGCAATCATTTTGATCTAGTCAGTGGGCAGAGGGCAAGTCGATCCTGTTCCCTGAAAGAGGAAGAGAAACAAAATTGTTTTTGGTTTGTTGGCTTATTTTATAAATGCCTCATTATATTACTCATAAAAATTCTTCAATTAAAAAAAGTGGTTTTTTTGGGGGGGGTTGTTTTGTTTTTTTTAGTACCTTGTCTAGCTGAAAACCACAGCCTCCTGTTTGAAAATCTGCCTCAGCACACTCTGGCTCCATTATTCCGGCCTTGAATCTGAGCATGCTGTCATTTAAGCGAGGGGTGGATAATCCTGTCAGGGAAGCACTCCGACTGGAGCACAGTTGCTCATTCGGCTATGGCCACAGCCCCCAGCACCTTCTTCACAGCTGGGAAATGCAGTCTGCTCCTGCCTGCTGGTATTGATAAATCCTGATGCATTTTTTCGTTACCAACGCAGCATTCTCCTTCTGTCTCGGGTACTAAAAAAAATAGTCCTGATTCTGCTCTTTCATCAGTGAATGAAAGTGATTGCTTTAAAATCTGCATTTTCCAATAGAGGCCATGCTTTGATCCAGCTTCACGGATTAGTCCCTCATGATGATAGAAGACCAAATTTTTGAAGCAAGGGACCTTGGAGATCCCGACTTAATTCCAAAATGTGGGTCTTTCTACAAGATTGGAACCTTCCTTTTCCTGCCACAGCCGGCAGAAGTCATGGGTTTGGTCCCTCACACACAAAGCATACATCCCCAAAAGCATATAGACCCGCTCTCTTATTTGTTATTCAACACCATTTCAGGCTTTCTTGCCAAGGGCAACTGTCTGTCCCCCTTGAATCATGGAAGCCCCATGTCTGCCAGGATACAAAGGAACTGAAATAAAATTTGTAGTTCTTGGAGAGTTTGAGGATCAGACAGAGCCGCCCAGATGGAGGGGTTACATGGTGGACTGGAGGTGGGTTGGGAGTGGAGGTTTGAGACCAGTTGGGGCTTCTGTGGAGGTTTTTGGACATCAAAGCAGAAGGATTTTTGATGTTTCCTGAGCAACTACTGTATGCCCTGCTCTGTGCCAAGTGCTTTTCATTTCATCTCGTTTAATGAAGAAGCCACAAGAAACATCAGCCTCTTTAGAAAGCTTGGTCTGAAAAGCAAAACCCGTAAGATAAGGAGGTGAACCGTTTCCCGTATACCTGGAAGGGAACTCAAGCAACTGTATTTTGTCTGAATAATTGCCATTCATGGAGGACATTTTATGTGCCAGGCATTGAGCTGAGTACATTATAAATGGCATGTCATTTAATCCTCACAGAAGCCCAAGGAGGTAGGGTTCTGAAGGCACCCTTCTCGGTGTCTTTTGCTTTATAACAAACCACTCCAAAGCTTAATGACTTAAAATTGCAACGGCCGTTTGTTTTGATCGTGGATCTACGATGTGGGCATGGATCGTGCCAGCTCATCTCTGCTCCCTGGAGCATCAGCTGGGCTACTGCGTGGGGCTGGATGGTCCCCTTCCAAGGCAGCTCCCTCACCGGAGCGGCAGGGTGGTGCTGGCTGTCGGCTGGGAGTTCAGGCAGGGGTGCTGGCTCCGCTCGGTGTGCACCACCCCCAGCGCCGCTTGGGGTCACCCATAGCATGGTAGCTGGGTTCCTAGGCCAAGTATTCCAAACAGGAAATAGAAGCTCGCAGCGTCTTAAGACTGACACGGCATCACTTCTTCCATCTCCTGTTGGTCAAGCAGACACAGAGCCTGCCCGGGTCCAAGGTGAGGAGAAAGAGACCAGCTCTCAGTGGGTCATGTAAGAATTTGCAGCCATCTTTATTCTACCAGACGCCCAGAAAGGTGAAGTCCCTTACCCTGGATCACACAGCTAGTACGTGGGTAGAGTCCCTGTGTTCCGCTTATTATGGATTCTGTGACACTCCTGAGTTGGCCAGAGTGCCTGACTGACCTCATTCCAGGCTTCTGTACCTTTTCCTGCCATTAACTGGGCCTGTGTATCAACCTCACCATAGCTACAGATGCCCAGGAAAGCACATTCTAGAAACATTCCTAAATCACTTCACTTGGATTTGGAATTGACTTTAGGAGCAACCCCAGCAGAATCTTAGGCTTGAAAACAAAAGACCCAGGGGTGTATAAGACCCATCTTTAGATTTGGGAACGAAGATATGTAGGTCACAGTGTCTTGTGTTCTGTGACCATGTTGTTCCTGAGCAGAGCTTGGCAAACTGCAGCCACTGGGCCAAAGTCTGCTGCCTATTTATGCACAGCTCTGGAGGAGAAAAAAAATGGCTCTACATTTTTAAACGGTTGAAGGAAAAATCAAGAAGACTATATAGCAGAGTCGAAAAGTTGCAACAGAGACCAAATAGTCCACAAAGCCTCTGACAGAAAAGTTCCTTGACCCCTGTTCTAGAAGGCAGAATCGGAACCTGTGTTACCATAGCTAGATTTCCGGTCTACATGAGAAGGACTTTTCTGACTAGAGTCGTCCGTGGGGAATAGCGGCTCACAGCTGAAGGTTATGCAGGCAGGTGGCAGAGCCAAGGATGCTATAGATCTGTGGTGTGCTGGGAAAAAAATGTGTAACAGCCGGCTCTCCAGGCAAGGGAAGCCTTGATTTGTAATGTTTGTCTGTTTCTATGGTACAAATCCCACCATGGCCAGTTTCCAGTTCCAACTTGATGTCACTCCAGGCAGAGTGGGGAGGAGATGCACATAAGTTGCTCAGGGGATCGACAGCATGGCATGCTGCCCCTCAGGGAGCTCCCAGGCTAGGGACACACATGGGTTTGGGGAGGAACATCAGTGCTGGAAAAGCCTTTGAAATTCCACCCGCCTCTCTGGGCTCACAGGCAGTCCTAGTTAAAATCTGCAAACGCGGAAAGATGAGGACTTGCCCTGGGTCCCTAGCTGCTAAGCTCCACCTGCTGTTTCATTGTCTGCACATTTGGTTTCGAAAATCTTGATTTCTGCAAAGAGTGATAAGTTTGAGTGCATCCAAATTTAGAACTTGTTTAAAGCATCACTTCAAGCAAAGTTAGAAGACAAATGACAGATTGGGAGAAAACACTGGGAATCTAGAAGAGATCGAGGTTTAGAGTCGAGAGGACGATGGAACACTTACCAGTTGAGTAAAATTAAGAATCAGTTGACAGTCCAGTAGGAAAATGGGCAGAGAGTATGGACAGTTTACACTCACGCAGATACAAAAGGCTGATCAACGTGAAAAATGAGCAGTCTTTCAATCTGAAAGAGCAGCTGTCTGTCTCACTGCTAGCAGGGACATGTAGGGTATGGCAGTGAGTCATTAATGTCATCCATTGGATTGGCCCAAAGTAATAATACTAAGCACAGGTGTTGTGTGCTTGGTATTATACAAGCTGCATCACTTTCACCAGCTACAGCTGGAGGAACATAAACCGAGACTAAAAACAAGCATATCCCTGGGTGGCTCAGTCGGTTAAGCATCTGCCTTCGGCTCAGGTCATGATCCTGGGGTCCTGGGATCGAGCCTCGTGTCGGGCTCCCTGCTCAGCAGGGGATCTGCTTTTCTCTCTGCGCCCCCGCCCCACTCATGCTCTCTCTCGCTTGCTCTGCACACTCTCTCTCAAATAAATAAATAAAATCTTTAAAAATAAATAAAATAAAAACAAGCATATCCTATGACCTAGAAATTCCAAATCAGGCTATGCATCTGAGGGTCTAGAAAAACTCTTAACATCTTTAGGAGGCAGGTACACACACAAAAAAAATCATTGCTTCGTAGTTTGTGATTGTGAAAAATTAGAAAAAACATAAAGCCCATGAGCCAGGGAATGGCCAAGTAAACATGGGTCTGACATCCCCATGGCTGTTGGGCAGCACATAAAAGGAGAACGCAAGAGCTCCGTACCAACGAGCATTGCCAAAGTGAGGTAGCAAATTGCAGAATGATGAGCATATACTCTGATACCATTTATGTCCTTAAAATGTAGTGCTGTGTAGTTCACAGAACATACAGAGAAAGTTCTGGGGGGCTACTCAGCATATTCAAAGTAGTGTATACTTCGGAGGAGGTGGAGAGGGAGAGGGCCCGGACTGGAGAGGAGGGCAATAGTCAGAAGGGACTTCAGTTTTATATATGCTGTTTTAATTTTTCTTAAGGAGAATATATTTATGTATTTCTTCTATAATATTTTTAAGAGACCAAGTTAAAGGGCCACCTGGCGGTGGCTCTGTCGGTTGAGTGTCCTGTTCTTGGTTTTGGCTCAAGTCGTGATCTCAGGGTCGTGAGACCGAGCCCTGCACTGGGCTCCGCACTCAGCGTAGAGTCTACTTGAGACTCTCCCTCTCCCTCTGCCTCTCCTCCCGCCCCCTGCACCGTGCTCACGCTCTTTCTCTCTCTCTCTCCCTCTCTCAAATAAATCAATCTTTAAAAAAAAAAAAAGAGAGAGACCAAGTTAAAGTTCCGTTCTGCCCAAATGGAGTGGCTTCTGTAAGAGAATGTGCCAGCTCCCTGGGTGAGCACGCACCTGCTAGGTTGGCCATGTGGGGGGGCTGCATGGCGGGGCAGGGCAGTGTCCGGGTGTGGGGGTCACTTTGTCCCATGAGACTGAACTTCCCTTGAGGACTGTCCCTCATCGCCTCTCTCACCTCCACACAGGCCTTGGTATTCCCTTCCTGCTCTTGACTAAGCAAGGAGCCACTTTGTCTGAAATCTCTTGTTGCACTGTCTAGATGGGACCATGTTAAAGAAGAGAAATAGTCACAGTGAGCGGATGGTGCTGGGGTGGGACTGCCAGCACTTCTTCCTGCTTCCCTGCGCCCACCTCCCCCCTCAGCACGCACTTTCTCCCATTGTCCCCCTCGCTGCCCTCAAGTACATCTGGACTCCTCTGTGTCCAGACCCAAGGAAATGGAGCCGAGGCCCACCTTCCAACTTAAATGTCTAAGAACCCACCTCTTCCCCAGGTTTGTGGCCTCGGGAATGTCTCATTTCAGGGAAACCCTGCTTTTTTTGGTTTTTTAAAAATATTTTATTTATTTATTTGACAGCGAGAGAAGGAACACAAGCAGGGGGAGTGGGAGAGGGAGAAGCAGGCTTCCCGCGGAGCAGGGAGCCCAATGTGGGGCTCGATCCCAGGGCCCTGGGGTCATGATGTGAGCCGAAGGCAGACGCTCAATGACTGAGCCATCCAGGTGCCCCGAAACTCTATTTTTTAACCACAGTGAGTAGCCTCACGGCCACGTCAGAATCCCACCCCATAAGCAGGTGTCTGGACGGGAGACACAGAGGGTAGCCCATGGGTTTTCCTCACCCAGACACCCGTGACTAAGTGGAGTGGAGGTCAGGGACAGCTGCCTGGAATATTAATCCAAGTGCCAGGTGCCAGATGCTCATATCCTAAGTCATATTTTTCACCTTTCATCCCTAGTAGTAATAATGAACAGTAGGTATTATTATCCCCATTTTATAGACAAAGAAGCTGTCTCTCGAAGTAACTTAACCCATCTGACATCACAGAGCCCAGATCGAAACCCAGAATGCCTGCCTCCAACGCCTTTTACCCTTGGAGTGATGTTCTTCCCATAGGGATTTCATTCTAGAAACCCTCAGAAGGTTCCTCCCTGCTTTTGGCGCCACCTCTGTGGGTAGAGTGAAAGATCACTCCCTCCCCCGCAGTGAATTTTGAGTGTCAGGCATGTTGTTCTGTGAGAATCCCCAGAACTCCTTTTAAGTTGTTCCTTGAACTTGAATTTGAGGTGAAAACAGAAAATGTATTTTCAGATACAGTTTATGTTTTGGATTCAAAGGAGGCAGGGCTAATTCAGAGGAGGTGTGAAGATTAGGAACTCCTTTGATGCTATTTATAAGGTACCTCGGGGGCAACATGGTATATAAGCAGAGAATGGTGTTCTCAGGCCCCCAGTCTACCACAGGCCTTAAATCCACACCTATTTCGCAAAATCGAGAAGGAGGATATTGTGTTCACCTTTCCCTTCGGATTCCCAGCTTCAGTTTTGCATTCCCCAAAGTCCTCAGTTACCCAGGGGAATTCAGTTGGAATGTGAGAGGTGAGAGTGTGAAAACCCTCCAGGGCTTCCTCTAGATTAACAAGAAAGAACATTCTGCAGGGAGTGAAGACAGTAGAGGCAGGAAGTAGCTGGGCACTTGCCCTTGACCTTCACATCACGTCCTCCAGGAGAGGTCCACCACATCTCAAGAGTGTTGGGGGGATTACGTTGGGACAGGACCAGATATGCATTTCTCCCCCCACATTTTTCAGACTTGGATTAAAAGTTTTTGTAACAGTGCGTGAAGGAACCCTTCCTTCCTAGGAGAATCTGAAAGTGAGGCTAATAAAAAATATTAGCAGATTCTAAATACCCTCCCCGAGTCTCACTTGCTCTAGCCATCCTGTAACGTTTTGCTTGCAGCCTATGAGCAGCTGCTGCCTATTAGGGGTTGGATTGTACCCACCCCCTGGAAAAAAAAAAAAGAGATATGTTGAAGTCCCAACCTCTAGCACCTCAGAATGTGACCTTCTTTGAAAATAGCACCTTCATGGATGTCGTCAAGGGACAATGAAGCCACTAGGGTGGGTGCCCATCCGGTCGGGCTGGTGTCCTTATAAGAGGGGAAATTGAGGCACAGACACAGACATGCGTAGAGAGAAGGCCGTGTGAGGGCTGAGGCCTGGAGTGAGTGGTGCTTCTCCAGACCAAGGACGCCAGAGGTTGTTGGCACACTGCTAAGAGCTAGGAGAAGCAAGGAAGATCCCTCTAGAGGGTTCAGAGGGAACACAGTGCTGCCAACACCTTGGTTTTGGACTTGGAGCCAACAGAACTTGAGACAAGTAATTTCTGTTAGTTGGGCCACCCCGTTTGTTGGTGTGGTCCTAGCAAATTGATACAACTACTATACCTCATCCCCATAAAATATACATTTAGGTGAAGTAAGATCTAGAATTTCAGTTCATCAGTCATAGGTAATGTGACATATTTTCCAAAGATGACTGCAACATCCTCTCCTGTCCTCCATGCTGTCTAGAGCCTTGAAGTTCCCCCATCAAGAGATGAATTCTAAACCCCCGCCTCTAGAATCCAGAGGAGCTTTTGACTTGCTTTTAGTGCTGTATGGCTGCTGAAGCAGCTTCCACCCTGCTTGCCGGGACACTGGTCCTGGAGACCGGAACTTCCAGGTCAGCAGTCTCCTTGTCTTGAGTCCGCCATGCTGTGAGGAAGCCCAAACTGGCCCCGGTGGAGAGGCCGCATGGAGCCCTGAGTTTACGTGGAGACAGGTGTCCAGACAGTCCCCCAGGCAGTCCAGCATCCCTGTGCTGCAGCTCCTGTCGGATTACCACCCCTGTGACAGACCTGAAGCTGGACCTCCCCAGCTAAGCCTTCCCGGATTCCGGATCCATAGAAACTGCAGGAGATAAGAAAATGATTATCATGCTTAAAGGCACTAAGTTCTGGGGAGATGTGTTGCCCAGCACTAGATAACTAGAATAGTTAGCATACTCTGTGCTTTGCATTGGTTGCTTTCCTCTAATTTTAATTTAAAAAATACATTGTATTCTTACTTCTGATTAAATAGATTTGTATTTAGAAATGATGGAACACAACTGCAAAATACCAGTGGCTTAACGTAGTAGGATTTATCTCTCACTCAAAGTACAATGTGGATGTTGCAGGTTGGATGGCTGTCCTCCAGACAGTGACTCAGGGATCCATATTCTTTCTTCTTAATATCTCTGCTGCCCCTGGTCCCCCTTGGGGTCCTCTGCTGGGTCATTAGTGTTCAGGTAGCCAAAGAGAGAGGGGAGAGAGTGAGCGGAGGATAGTACAGGATATTACAGAGGTGAGGCCTGAAAGAAGTAGGAAGCAGATTCTAGGAAATTGTATTTTTGCCATATTCCCCCAGTTACAATGCACAGGAAGGTCAGAGAGTCACTTGGCCCAATTGTTCAGCCCTCTCATTTTACAGATGGCAAAGTTAAGGCTCAGAGAAGTGCTGGGAGCTCCATACTTTCCTCCAAGTCCCCCACAGCCTAGGGCCAGAGCCAGGGTTGGGGGCCTGTGTGCTAAGGTCCCTCCAGTCCTCCCTCTTGCCGTGCCACCTCCCAGGGCCGGTGTGATAGCAGGCCAGGACCCCGAGAGTGTGCCCTGAATTGTTCCAGTGGCTCCCCATTCACCAAATGGGGAAACCAGCCCAACACTGATGAATCATAGCATTTGCCTTGAGATACCACATCAGGTGTAGTTAGCTTGTAGCCAAGAGTCCCTTACAGTTTAGCTTATGACCAGATCGAGTCCAGAACACGTCCTGCTGTATCTTGGACAATTACTAGCCAAATTCAGGAACCCTGAATAGTGTTATAATTTAGAAATTGGAATTCTGTAATCATGTCTCTGTCACTCTGAAGGCCCCCTTTGTTTTTAAAATTCTAATGTATCCTAACTACATTCCGTGACGGTTACCTTTTAGGGGACGCATTGGCGGTAGAGGAAGGCATGAGGAGGAGAAGGAACCTTCCTACTTTCCAGCTTTCTTGGTGAACACAGCAATGCTTATTAGCATGCATTTCACACCATTTCCATGATAATGCTATAATTTCAAACACTCTGAGTCAAAGATCTAATAAAGGAGGTTAGAGTTGCTTTCTCAATTTGCTGCACAGATTGCTCATCTCTCTCTCCCCATCAATCTTCCTCCTCCTAAGCAAAATGTAAAATTTGGAACAAAGGGTGGAAATACCAAGGTTTTGACTGATCTTATTAACATTATCCTGCTGTTCGCCAACAACATCGTAAGCATTTGCGTTCTGGTTCTAAGCATGTATACGGAAAAAAATCCTCCAGTCACTTTCAACCTTCTGAGATTTGGGGAGCAAAAGGGGTAAATTATCCAATGATGCTTATCATGCCTCCAAACCTTCACTGAAGTCATTTAGTGTTGATTGCCTTGCTTAATGACTAAATATTTGATAAGCTATATTTAAAATTGATGGCTAGAACATCTGCCTTCCCGTACTGGTGTGAAGGAGAATGTATATATTTGTAATGGCCTTCAGGGCACCACGAAGCCCGTGATGGGTCCAGGCACAGTGAGATGGGGGCCTTCCCAACACTGCTGAAGCCCAGCAGCTGAATGATTCCCTGGATGAGCCACAGCATGGACCTTATCATGAACACCATGAGGTTTGAACAGTGCCTGGAGAAGGGTGACGGAGATATCAGAGATGATTCGTGCCTCCTTCCTCTCAGTCTTGGTCAGGCACCGCCACTTTGCAGGCTGGTCCCTCACTCTCCTTCACTCTGGGGGCTCCAGGGTTGTTCCTGGCTCTCACTAATGTGGTCAGGAAGCACTGTGGGAGTTGAGCTGCTCAAGACAGGAAGACTGAATAGGGCAGGAGGTGAGCAGGCCCAGGGAAAGGCAAACCTGGTTTCTGTTGGCCGAACCAAGTGAACAGACCTAGTTCAAGATAGTGTTCTGGTCGTCTATTGCTGTGTAACAAACTACCCCCAAATCTGGTGGGAGGCAGGATAGGTTCCCAAGGAAGCAGACTTTGAGATGGAGAAGAGTGTGCAAGACGTTTATTAAGAACTGCCGTTAGGATCAAGACATGGAACGGAGGGGAAGGAGCAGTTGTGTGCAGAAGAGGCCGTGCTGCCTTGCAGCTCAGTGACAACCCCAGCTGGCCCAGCAGAAAGTTCTGAAGGACCCTTAGAGTTGCCCCAGGTTGAGATGACCTGACCTTTATGTCAGGGTAGGCAAACTATAGCCTGTGAGCCAAATCCAAGTGGCCACCTATTTTTATAAATAAAGTTTTATTGGACCAGCCACACCTCTTCATTTACATATTGTCTGAGGCTGCTCTCACCTTACTCGGGCAGAGTTGAGTAGTTGTGGCCGAGCTCTACGGCCCCCAAAACCTGAAATCTTTATTATATCTAGCCCTTCATAGACGTTTGTTCAGCCCAGCTTTATGTTCCTATGCTCAGCAGCCCCTGGGCATGACCTTGGGCAGCAGCTTGCCGCAGAGGCAAGCTCTGGTGTCCCCGCAGTAGTCAGCTAGCAGGTCCTTCCTCCACGGGGAGCATGGGTGGTGCTCACCGTGTCCACCAAAGCAGATTGAAATGACCATTTTATTTTGCACATGATTTTATGAGTCAGGAATTCTAGAAGGGCTCAGATGGACAGTCTGTCTTCCATGGCGTCAGCTGGCCTGGAGGATCCACTTCCAAGATGTCTTCCTTGCTTAATGCTCCTCGGCTTTCTCTGTTTATGGGGCGTCCCATCTTCCAGGGTTTCTTCTTACCGCATGAGGTGGTTTTTGGATCATCACACTTCTTCGTGAGGGCTTCAGCATGTGGTAGCCACAGGCCTACGAAGACCCACACTGAAGCCGGCGCAGAGTCACTGCTGTGTCATTGGTCAGAGCGGCCGCAGGATCTGCTGAGATTCAAGGTGGCGGAGCCCCAGAGGCGCGATCACAGCTCAGGAGAGCGTGTGGCAGGACATGCTGTGGCGCCATCCTTGGACAATACGGAATGCCTCAGCGGGCCGGTAGCTGGCTCGTCCAGGTCACAGAGCTCTTCGTGCCTCCCAACCCCGTGGTCACCATCATCCCTGGGGTGGCTTGAAATGGCCATGAGAGGAACTGGACACCTTGGGAATGGAATGGACTGGGCCTTGTCCCCACCCCCAACCCCAGAGAGCTCATTGTTAAACGTGGACCAGCACACCACTGCCGCCGTGGGAGGGCTTTCAGTTTGAAACCAGATGAGAAGAAAAACAGTATTTATTGAGCGCCAAGGGCTCTCCATGCCCTGGCACCTCAGAACAACTCTGTGGTGTGCGATTGTCCCTTATCTTACAGAAGAGCAATCCCAGGCTCAGCAAGGTTGGGTAATGGGGGAGGATTTGAACTGGGGTCTCTTCAGCCCCTGCTGTCATGCCCCACAGAGCCTAGAGCCCTCAGGAGAAGGAAACGGGTTGCTCTTCACTGACCCAAAGGAAGCTCACGTCCAATGTGAGGTGGGGAAAGCTTCCTAAGAGCAAAGGAACAAAGGCCTGGCCTGGAGCCTCAGTGGGACCCAGGCCCCTGCCCTGCACTGCGGTTTTGAGTACTAGCAGGTTCACCCCATCTCCAGGCCTCCAACCCCCAGCCAGTTCTCACTGTCAGGAAACTTCCGATGTGTCCAGAGGCACAAGTGGTCTGTGTGAGCGAGTGGGAGTGGGGACGCCCCTGAAGGCGGGACAGGGCGAGGCAAGGCTGGGCCGGCCCTCACAGTCCCAGTAGCACCCCCTTCCCGGGAGCACAGTGGTTGGGCCAAACAATGGAGGGGCCGGGAGAGGGGAGGAGAAGCAGGACGGGAAGGGGGTTTTCGTGTTGGACCCCTAGGGCAGGTGGCAGGGCATTCGACAGGAACGGTGGTGACCCTCCTTCAAATGGCACCCATGCCGCTTACTGACCTCAGCCTCCTGCCGGACTTGCTAGCTTCTTCATGTATATTACCTTCCGTTGGGCAAATCCTCAAAGGACTAAGTCCTATGATACCTGTCTGGTGAGCAAATGAGGCCCAGACTGAAGGAGTAAGCTTCCAGCTGCAGAGTTAAGGTGTGTACCTGGTGCACCAACTCTGGACCTTACCCCACCCCGCGGCCCACGGCGGTGCCGGCCAGAGATAAGGAAGCACCTAGATGATAGAGCATCGTTCTCAAAATTACTTGGTTCATCATTTCCCATTTTTCCCTCTCTTTCCCCCCCTGGAGTTGAAGGAATCCGTCTCCTGTTTTGTTGGTTTTAAGAGGAATAAGAAGATGGAAAAGTGAGGCGTGGTGGGCACCCAGTGCAGAATTCATGGCCAAGGGCTCCGTGGAGAGGGGAGGGCAGCAGGGCCCCAGGGTACAGGCAGGGAGGCCCCTACTGTGGGAGTGTCGGTGCCACCTGTAGACCTCTGCAGTGCAGGCGGGGCTCCTGGCCTTCATGGCTGGCTCATGCTCTGGGGCCCATGGCAGGTCTGTATGAGTCCTCTGCTCGGGTCCCAGGAGTCACCTTGCCTTCCAGATAAACATCCAAATGCTAAATATCAGAGGGATGCCGTGCATCAGGAGAATGCAGTTAAAACTTCGAAAAATGGTCCTCACTTTTGAGTGTGCTAAGGATCACCTGGGGCACTGGTTAGATATTCTGCGTTTCTCGGTCCCCACTCTCGGAAACTCTCAGGCAGCAGGCTGGAATGGAGGTCCAGAATCTGCATTTTTAAAAGACCCCAAGCAATCCTGATGCTAGTGGACCTGGGGCCAGGCTAAGAAAAACAACTTAGAGAGTGAAGGGGCAGGATCTGACCCCTTTCTTGAAGATGTTGGCTTTCTTGTCATTAGAGTTTAATCTCATAAGTACCGGTTTTCTTTTCTGGATGTGGAAGTGGTAGGTATGTTTATGGAGCTGTCTTGCCAAAAGAAAGATAATGAACACAGCATTTATGTGCATAATTGCAGTTAATTATTATGTTGTGAATGTACGGTTAAACTTGAGAAAAGATGAACTTATAAAAACTCTTATTAAAAGTTCCCTGTTATTTGCCATTAATTACTGCTGTGGATTTCTTCAGGGAGTTTGTTTGCTTATCCACCGGCTAATAAAGTTTTGAGCTCTTGCTGTGTGGCTGGCACTGTGTGAGCCCCAGGGGACAGCCGTGCGCTGACCTCTGTCCATCAGGGGTTTACAATTTGGCCAGGGAGACTGACTCATAAATCCCTAAACAACCCTCGTGCATTTCAAATTTGCGTATGTTTATTCTTACTAAGGAAGGTATTAGTTAAATTCATTACTAAATGTGATTTTTTATAAATATATAAGGGTTTATATGTAAACAGATACAAAACAACAATAAGAAAGCCCTTGTAGGCCATATGTTGTGATTTGGGGCTTAAAAGAATGGATTAGTGCACAGATTACGAACTTTCCAGGCACACTCTGCACGAGGAAGATATGTTCTATGAATTCTGCACAAAGCTGGCTTATCATTTTGTTTTGTTTTTATTTTTTTATTTATTTTTTTAAAGATTTTATTTGTTTATTTGAGAGAGAGAGAATGAGAGAGAGAGAGCACGAGAGGGAAGAGGGTCAGAGGGAGAAGCAGACTCCCCGCCGAGCAGGGAGCCCGATGCGGGACTCGATCCCGGGACTCCAGGATCATGACCTGAGCCGAAGGCAGTCGCTCAACCAACTGAGCCACCCAGGCGCCCTTGTTTTGTTTTTAAATCAGTGAGTTAAGACTTCACCTGTATGTATGTGTAAGTAAGATGTTTTAAAGATACATTCCTCCCCCATCACACCTGTGCTCCCTGCCCTCACCCGTGAACATAGCACATGAGGAGGTTGGTACCCAGGTGCTTTCCAGCACAAATGTACCTAAAGGCAGAATTCCCATCTAGTGGTGAGAAACATGGAGAATTCTGATTCCTCGCTTAGTTCCATCTTGTTCTTATGCCGTTCTCTTGCCTGAAATTTGAGCACACCAGTGGTCTACACAAGGGAAACCAAAATGTCCCCAGTAACCTCTGCTTCCTGGTTTTCAGAGTTGCAGGCGGCGAGCTGTTTGACTTCTTGGCTGAAAAGGAATCTCTGACTGAAGAGGAAGCAACCGAGTTTCTCAAACAAATTCTTAATGGTGTTTACTACCTGCACTCCCTTCAGATTGCCCATTTTGATCTTAAGGTATGTTTTGCTGAGTGTAAGCTGGTGAGAAGGTTATGCAAATCACAGCATTGGTTGGTTGTTTGTTAAGAAAAATTGGGGCATCTGAAAGACATACATTTTTCTTTTTATTCTGTATGGGTGTAACAGATGGAATTAGGAAAATAAATCAGCAGGTATATAGTGCATACCTACTCAAGGATTCCGAACCTTTTGTGGGATAGAGCCTGAAGATGAATGATTACATTCAAGAATCCTTGGGGAAGAATCAAAGGGTTTTACCAGCTGGTTCTCTAAGCAAGGGGGCTGCTGTTGGTTATGGGGTGTTTTCAGCCTAGAGTGGCCACTGGCTGCCCAGTTTCCAGCCCCTGTAGCTGTAGGGCATGTAAGGAGGAAGATATCTTGATCTCTCCTCTCCCTCTTGATGCAAACGCCTGACTCTGTCACCGGCAATCGATCAAGACAAACTCTGAGATTGGCTAATTGGGGTCTCTGCCTGCCTGGAGGCAAAGCACTGTGGGAGATAAAAAGGCATGTCATACTTGTAACTGTCAGAGAAGTTATGGCCTCTTTAGGAAGGGAAGGCGTATACATATACACAAGCAACATGCAATGATGATACAAGATTCAAGGTATAATCCAAGGTACTGAGCAGTGATCACAAAGCAGTGTATGATCAGTTGTCAAGTGAATGATTCAGATCATTGGTGCTAGGATGAGACTTCAGAGGAGGGAGGACTTTCTCCATATTTATGGTAGCAGAGCTGTCGAGACCCTATCTGGATCCCCCCAATACTCACTAACACACGCACTTGTGGCTCTCTGCCTGACGTCTGGTTTCTGGGCCTGGGAGCTGCAGATGCCAGAGGAAATGCCCACAGAAGCCACTCTTAGCAATGGAGAATGGGGAGATGGTGGATAAATATCCCGACTCCCTCCTGCTTCAGTTGGAAAACTCAGTGCTGCTCCTCCTGACATTCCCCAAAGCGATTGCCCTCCAGTCCCCCGCACCTTGACAAGATACCTTGTGTGGGTTTCCTTCCTTCTGCTTCCTGTCTCCCCATCCCCCACCAAGTATTCCCTGGAGGCCCCTCCCACATAAGCCACTTGCACCTGAATCCCTGTCACGGGTCTGCTCCTGGGAGAACCTAGACCAAGACATTTCTTTTTCCTGGTGTTCTCTTGCAACTACCCTTTCATCCCTAGTTTTGGTGGTTTTTTTTCAGGGGAGAACAATTCTGCGACTTTGTCTTCAGCATAATACATTATAGCCCTTTTTTTTTATTGTGGTAAAGTAAACATAGCATAAAAATAACCATTTTAATACAGTTCAGTGGCGTTAAGTATATCCACACCTAAGTATATTCACACCGTTGTACAACCATCACCACAGTCCATCTCTAGAACGAATTGATCTTCCCAAACTGAAACTCTGTATCCATTAAACCCTAGCTCTTCATCCCTCCTCCTGCAGCTGCTAGCACCCACATTTCTACTTTCTGTCCCTATGGATTTGCCTATCCTAGGTCCTTCTGATAGGTGAAATCATAGTATTTGTCCTTTTTTGTCTGACTTACTTCAGTTAGCAGAATGTTTCCACGTACATCCATGTTGTAGCATGTGTCAGAATTTACTTCCTTTCTGTGGCTGAATAATATTCTAATATAGGTGTGTGTGTGTGTGTGTGTACATATATACATATATACCACCTTTTGTTTATCCACTGATCAGTTGATGGACTTTAGGTTGTTTCCACCTTTTGGTTATATGAATACACTGTTGTGAACACTGGTGTACTATTTCTCTCTCTCTTTTCTTTTTTCTAAGCCCGAAAACATAATGCTTTTGGATAGAAATGTCCCTAAACCTCGGATCAAGATCATTGATTTTGGGTTGGCCCATAAAATTGACTTTGGAAATGAATTCAAAAACATATTTGGGACACCAGAGTTTGTTGGTAAGGTTTTTTTTACTCCTGTGCTCATTTATTTCTCATAAATATAATGAATTATACTGACAGAATGTTCCCTGCTGTAACATCATCTGTTTTCCTGGTACATATTTCTAGTTTATACCTGATGATAGAATCTGTTGACTCACTTTCTTTCAAAACTTAAGCATGTGTTTATTTCCTCTTAGCTCCTGAGATAGTCAACTATGAACCTCTTGGTCTTGAGGCAGATATGTGGTAAGGAGCATGCCCTTGATGCTGTCATCTTTCTGATTTATTTTACTATTCTTCTGACATTTGCTTCTGGTTTTGTTTTTGTGTCTAGGAGTATTGGGGTAATAACCTATATTCTGTAAGTATCAAAATCCATGTCTCATATTTTTCCTCTTTCCTTGAGACCATATGTCTTATTAACCATCTATGTGTCATGTTGATCTCTTCAGTTTATGCATGCTTTTTATGTAAACATATTCATTTTACACCCCCAGAACACGTTTAGTTTATACTAATTAAACATGTTCTTCTAATTCCCAGTGAGTCATCAGAAACTGCCGCATAATCGCTGAAAGCAAGCATGGCTATCCATCACTGCTGAGAAAATAGGAAAGGGGTGTTTTTTTAACTACTAGATGCTGTTCCAAGTTAACTTTTTAAATGCATCCTAGGCATTAAGCTGGAGCTTTTCTGCATGACAGTTAAATGCCCTATAAAATATAATTGGATTCTGAACTAACTGCCCAAGCACCAGATTATAATCTGATGCCTCACTCCCCTTATTAGCTATTATAGGAATTACATGACAACCCAGGAGGTAATTATTCACGTTCTGCACCCCACTTTATTAACAGCCTAAGTGGGGCCTCCCCATTTCTTGGAGACACTAAGCAAGAAACGTTAGCAAACGTATCGGCCGTCAACTACGAATTTGAGGAAGAATACTTCAGTAATACCAGTGCCCTAGCCAAAGATTTCATAAGAAGACTCCTTGTCAAGGATCCAAAGTGAGTGTCCCTTATTCCTGAAGGGTTCCCGGCTGTGGCTTCAGCTGGACCAGGAGCGGTACCTGGATTGTGCATGCAGCCACATTTACAAGAGCCTGGTTGGTTCTGCGTGGCAAGGGAAAGCATGCCATGTGGAATGCTTCAGAAAATGCAGGCAGGGCCCTTTGGACCTGCTCAGTCAGTCCCTGCAGATACAGTAAAATAGTCGAAGAAAGACCAACGTTCTTTCCAGCTTTCTTCCATGAAGCAGGCCCTGAACTGCATTTTCCAGAGCATCTGCTTAGTAGGCCCAGCCGGCATGGAAACAACCTTAGTGTTTGCTTCTATGGTCACAGCATTTTTTTTCTTTCCCCTCCCCCTGCAAAGGAAGAGAATGACAATCCAAGATAGTTTGCAGCATCCCTGGATCAAGGTAAGTTGCCTGTTGTGATTGGTTTGGTATTATAGGGCATCCTGGAATGCATTTGCCCTAGGGTATTACTAGTTACCATGGGGTCTCACCACAGATCACGTCTGCAGTATTGTTTTTGATATTGGTGCTGTATTTCAAGACGGCTCACAGATGAGAGTATCCTAATGGTCATGGAGGTGGAGAAGAGTGAGCTGTCACAATGCAGGATTCTAAACGGGGAGTTGAAGGTCAAGGCTACTCTACAGCTATTTTTGGTTTGACCTGTCGGATGGTGGCCCAGAGAATATTTTAAATTTTTTGGAATTGATTTCCAGCATAAATATCATATCAACCCTGGATTTCCAGTGTCTGTTGTAAAATCTGAAGGTCTACCAATACTGAGCCCTCATTCTGTAAGGCTTCCAAACCCTGCACAGCTGCCTAGGTGCCTGAGCCTGTGGCCGCCCCCTGGCATATTATATACCTCTGCATTCCCTGAGACACCCATTGGCATTTGGGTTAAAGAACTGAAGTTGGTTCAGCTAGAGCAGAAAGGACTGAGGGTGGGGAATATGGCAGTTACAGAATAAAATCATGAAACTGGTAAAGGGGATTGCAGTGTAACAACTTGCATTGCTGAAGTAGGTTTTGGGCATCCAGAGAGTTCTGCTGTATGAGCTCCTAGCAGTTGCCTGGGCTCCCTGAGGAGGCAATAGTGTCTCCTTCTCTTGGCAGTAGAGCTAATGGCCTCCTAAAAAGATGCAGTACAGGGGATTCTAATGCTGTCAGACAGGCCAGATTTGCTAACCTCTGAGTCCCCTACCCACTCTAAATTACTTGATGATGTTAAGTTCACATGCCTCATCACATGAATCTTGCCATTCCCAAACTCTCAGTGTGGGAAGTTGACATTCAGCCTGGTCCAAGCTCAACTCTTCAACTTTTCCCAAGATCCAGTCTTTATGGATTTTATCAAACCCTTAGCCACAAGAGTTGACCTCCGGAGACTAGATTCCTAGCTCTTGCATATTATCCCAACTTGTTTTGTTGTTTCGGCAAGGTGAGTCTGTGTGCATCCCAAATAATTAGAGGTTTCCAAAAGTTGTCATGGCACACATTTCCATCATTTGAGTGCTCTAAATTTGCTTTCTTGGACTTTGATTGTAGCCTAAAGATACCCAGCAAGCACTTAGTAGAAAGGCGTCGGCAGTCAACATGGAGAAGTTCAAGAAGTTCGCAGCCCGGAAAAAGTGGAAAGTAAGAGTGTTTGACAGGGAAGGATTAACCAATTTCTTTCCTCTGCGGCACTGCCTCTGGCCAGTCTCATCTCTTCTGATACTGGCCATACAAAAGTGCATCCTTTTTTGGTCTGTTTAAATTTACTCTATAGTTTTCTGCACTGTTAGGCTAGTTTCAAAAGATAAGCAAAAATAATATTTCAATCCTCTTTAGCTCTGATTTTCATATGTAATTTTGAATTTTTTTAAAAAATCAAAACCATTCCCAAGGCAAATTTTTAAATCAGCACAACAAAATTATAGTGCAGTCTTTTCCTAAATGCAACAAGCCGCATTTTAAATAAATCTGTTCTTCGTGGTAAGCAGCATGGAATTGTGTTTATAGCAGAACTTGTGTAAATCCAGCCTTGGTCTGTGAATGGTGGAGATGGGAGTGGGGCAGGGCCATGAGCATTTGCAGTGTGGTCTGTTGTACTTTTTCAACAGTGTGGATGGCCTCTGCAGGGGCTGTGTGGGGCATGGCTCTAAAAGCCATTCCAGTCAAAAAAAAATAAAAAATAAAAAATAAAAGGCATTCCAGTCAACCTTGAACAAATAAAAATTCAAGGTTAACAAGACGACAGGATGTCTTCCTATGCCCAGGGTCATGCGAAGCCCAGAGGAAGCAGGTACTTGCTATGTCTCTGAGCATCGGGCCAGAAATGTACCTCATTTTCACACCCATCAGGTTCGGGGTGACGTGAGAGGGCTGAGGAGGACCACAGCACTAGGTTACGTAAGACTTAACAGTCTGAAGGAAGCCCTGAGAATAGGCTTAAAATGTAGAGAGAACCACCATAAGTTTCTCTCTTTTTTTCTCTCCTTTTCACACACACACACACACACACACACACACACACACACACAATTATTTATTGTTGCTGTTGAGAGTAAATGCAGGGGTATTTTTGTCCTATAGGCTAAGGAGTTCCCCACTGTTTGTTTTCAACAACTGTATGAATTTTGATAGTCACACTGCTACCATTACCAGCTTGCCTGGGCACAAAGACACAGGACAAGACCCTTGCATACCATGCTTCTCTGAGTGGGGATGTGCAAGGGGTTTGTTAGGGTAAGATTCCACTGCTCAGAAAGTGGAGAGGAACATATTAAGAGAAGGGATGAAGGCTATGCAATTGTGTAGTTAATAATGAAATGTGGAAGGAGAAGCTCTATCCTGTTGTCTTGACTTATAAGACTTTAGAAATTTCTTTAAGCAAATATGATCCAACCTGCTTATAGGACCTCCCACCCCTAAAGAACATGCCGTCAGCAGTGAATGCTATCTCAGAGACTTTGCCATTTGCACTAATTTGCGTATCCTTATATAAGCGCTCTTTCTTCCTCTCCCCCTCCATCTTATGTTTGTGTTTTTTTTGTTTTTTGTTTTTTGTTTTTGCCTTTTTTTTAAAGCAATCCGTTCGCTTGATATCACTGTGCCAAAGATTATCCAGGTCGTTCTTGTCCAGAAGTAACATGAGTGTTGCCAGAAGCGATGATACTCTGGTAAGCAAACCTGTTTGCCTTGGTGAGATTCTTTCTTAGCACTGTGTATTTCAAATGTTCAGGTTGTTTGATTTGTTCAACAACCCAGAAAACGTGAAGTCCCGGAAACGTCAAGCCTGTTCTTCCTCCGCTCGAGGGAGGGAGCTGGGTGGCTGATTTGATGTTCTCTGTTGCTTCTCTTGTTCTTTTTCTCTTTGTTTGTATTGGCACTACACCCACTCCCTCCCACCACCTCTAACACTCCCACCCGCCACCCCATCCCTCCCACACTCACCGTTTGAGGAGTGACTGGCCAGCAGAAGAGGAAAGAGTTTATTCTAATTTTCATGAATAAAATGAGAGTCCTCTATTGCCACTTACCTTGGAAAATACTGGGTCGTAATAGTACAAAACGGGCAGACACTCCTCCTGCCAACACACACACACACACACACACACACACACACACACACACACACACACACACACACACACACACACACTAGGGCAAATACTGTGGGGCTTGCTGGGGGAGTTGGTGGTAGACCAGACGGCTAAACCCACTTCCTCTGTTGACATTGTATTGCATGTGTAACACCCTTGAGAACAACTCCATAATTTTTTTCCCTTAATCCACACTGAAACCTAATCACAGATTAATTCTTCAGATATGACTGGACACATCTGAACTCACTAAGACTCTCCCCTGACAGACAGCAGGGCTTTGGGAGCCGTGGAGGTAGAGGGAACTTCAGAGAAGGCAGAAAGGGTGGTTCTGTGAGAACCAGCCTGCTCCCGGGACTACTACATAGTGAGTTTTTCCCAAGCGCTCCAGGGACTCCATGGGCAGGGTCACACGTCAGCAGACACCAGCTCTTCTTTTCCCCCTGACGCTAGTTGCTTCACTGAGACTCCAGGCGTAGCCTTGTAGAGTAAAAAGAGATAGGAAGTGTTAAGAAGAAAATAGGAGTGGGAGAAAGGCAAGGTCGGAGAAGGAGGGGGTGGAAGAGAAAGTTCGGGTTCGGGAATTGTTTGAGGGTAACGGTGGAACCAGGGACAAGACAAAAACTATCAATCTAAGTAAGATGAGAACAATTAAATGTTATAAATTAAAATCATCTTGAATAATCACTTAGGGGAAAATCTAAGTGTCCAATGCAAAGTTTAGGGTAGGAGAGGGCTTTGGGGTGTGGGGGGCTCCAGGTGGGATGACCCCTCCCTCAACTCAGGTTCCCTCATCGTCCTGATGTCCTGTGGCAACAATCTGCTTCTTCTTCCCATTCACCCCATTTCTCTTGACTGTCACTTTCATGCAAATGTCTCTTAGTCATCAACTTGAATTGTGATGGAAAAGCAAAACCAGTGACATTCTTAACATGGGCCCTGTACGAATATTATTAAAACCCTCATGAAGTTTGTCTGGATTCAGATCCATAGAGAAGAGAAAGCAGAGTGCAGAGAAATGCTTTCTCCATTCTGCCCCAAAAGCAGAGACTCAGCCTCTGTAGATATGCTTTTCCAGATTTGAAATATTAGAAGCCATACCCCCGTAAGTGCAGAGATTTTGTTTGGGATTTTTCTGACTTATTCCTTAGTTTTAATGTGCCATATTTGGTAAATATCTTATTATTATAAGAAAACTTTGACAAAGTGTCAAAGATTTAACGAAGTTGTTGTTAATATTCTCTAGTTATTTTCTCTTTGTAATGAGAAATGCATCTGTTTCCTTTTTCTGACCTTTATTTTCATACTTCTTCCCCTCAGGGTCTTTATATATATGTGTGTGTTAGTTGTGACCAGGTTTCAGAGAATGCCATGTGATTCTATACCTAGAGAAGAAAGAAATTCCTGTGTTTAGAAAATAACAATTGTATAATTGAATGAATTACAAATTAAGAATATAGAATTCAGGGGCGCCTGGCTGGCTCAGTCAGTAGAGTGTATGGCTCTTGATCTTGGGGTTGTGAGTTGAAGCCCCACATTGGGGGTAGAGCCTACTTAAAAATAAACTAAAATCTTAAAAAAAAAGACTGTAGAAATCAGAGGTATCATTTCCTTGGTTCTTTGGTTTTTAAGAGTCTGGGTTATGCCTGCTATATTCTACATGGTTTGGGGACTATATATTTTGAAAGATTGCTAAGATATACACAGAGGGTAGTTGGTTATCAGTCGTTGTTCTAAATCTGAGTCTTGAAAGCTGTGTGCTATGTGGGTTATAATGCAAGTGACATGAAGGCAGGTAAACAGAAGGCGGTGTTAATTTCCAACATGGCAGGAGCCAAAAGAAACCTCCTGCTTCCCTTCATGACCAAGTGGATTTGGGGAGGAAGTGGCTTACTTTCCTCCGAATGCTTCTCTTGACAGATGAGCATTGATTTCTCTTATGTCGATAAGAGGATCATGGCCAGCAAGCTAACTCTTTTTCCCTCTTCACGGTCCCTCTCAAGGATGAGGAGGACTCCTTTGTGATGAAAGCCATCATCCATGCCATCAATGACGACAACGTCCCGGGCCTGCAGCACCTCCTGGGCTCATTGTCCAACTACGACGTTAACCAACCCAACAAGGTCTGATGCTGTTCTAACAGGGGGAGGGGGCGGGGGCGTCACTGTGACTGTACACCTCCAAGTCCGAGGTGGAGAGGATCCCTCTACTTCTCTATTCCCCCTGGCTGTTACAAATGCCAGCCTGTGGGGAAATCACTTCTGTGTTGAGAGTGAATTGAGTTAGAAATGAGGTCAAGGGCACTGAGGGCCTTTCTTCATGCCCCCCCCCGCAAGCACCTCTAATCATGACATTGTAAATGTGTTCCTCCTGCAAAGGCACATGTCACCTTTGACTGCGAATCCAGCAGAGAAGGGCTGTGTATTCTCCTGGCTCTCCCCATTCCTGTGATGCAGCAGAGATGTGTGTCTGGCGAGCATAGGAAGCTGTGTGGCGTGGGACCACAGTGATAGTTGCTTTCCCTTTCCCACCAAACCTGAAACAAATTTTCTTTCTTGCCTCTTCCAGCATGGGACGCCTCCGTTACTGATTGCTGCTGGCTGTGGGAATATTCAAATACTACAGTTGCTCATTAAAAGAGGCTCAAGAATCGATGTCCAGGATAAGGTCCGAATTTTGTTTTATTGCCACTGAATTAGCTTTCAAGTATTTCCAACTGTTTCTTTATGTTAGAGGTAACAGAGAAGAATAACATGGGCCCCTGACTTCATTTCTCCGTTTCCTATAAAGGAGGATGAAGTGCGCCTAACAGGCTGGTCCAATCTAACCTGTGTTATAAAGAAAAAGGCAAACACTTCCCTTCCCCTTGGCTCTGTTGCTGGGCATCAACCTTGTGCACTACCCCAGATTCACTCCTGACTAATCACGTTTACTCAACAGCGGTTTTAGATGTCACATTTGGCAAAATTTTCATTAATGATGAGATTAATTAATCTCATCAGAAATAATTTGCCTCCATGTTTATTAGGGCAACAAAGTAAGGACAGTACATACGCTTTGAGGTATAGGTCACATCGGAAGGATAGACACAATTGTTTAACAGCGAATAGTCATTACAGTGGGTCTGCCATCAGCTTCTGTAGATTTTCAACAAAACTGTAAGTGGACTGGATCTGATTCTTAAGCAAGTTCTAACCAGAAATTGAAACGAAGGTTTTAAGAAAAGAAAAATGTCATTTTGAAATAATTCTGGATTTACCAAGAAAGTTGCAAAGATAGGACAGAGAGCTTCCCAGATTGTTAACATCTTACGTAACCTTGGTCTTTTTGGCAAAACTAAAAAATAAAACAGGAGTTTATTCCTTTTGGAAGTTGCTCTTTTGAAGTTGCTGTCACCTGCGAAGGAAAATAGAGTGAGTCTGAGTGATGCATGCATTTGGATCTGGAAATGTGACTCCACGTTGGCTTTTATACAGGGCGGATCCAATGCCATCTACTGGGCCTCTCGGCATGGCCACGTCGATACCCTGAAATTTCTCAATGAGAACAAGTGCCCTTTGGATGTTAAAGACAAGGTAAGGCCACTTCTTTTCTTAAGGACCGTGGGAAGTGATAAGAGGCTGCATATGAGTGTTGACCTGCCATATGCATCAGGACCCAAAGCAAAAGGGCTCATGATCAAAATCTTCCTGCAGAGAATTTAATTTAGAAGTTTCTTTCTGCTGCTGGCTTGGTCTAATATTAAAATCTGCAGTGAGCTGAAATCTGCCAGGTAGTTGGCATAATATGCAAGCAGTGAATTTTCTTCCCCCTGACATGGAAACTCAAGGTTCTGCTAGACAGACGACCAGAAACAGACCCGAGTCCTGATTCTTTTATTGAATTGCCGTGTGTACGTACCTTTCTCCTCTTCCTCCTCTCTGAAGTAGCTGCCAGTGCGGATCTTACAAGCACGGGCACTAGAACGATTCACGAGACTGCATGGAAAATAAGGTTTTTGGGAGCAAAGATATAAAAATTATTGATTTAGCAGGATAACCTTACTTTCATGTATCTGTTACTTCATTCGGTTCACCCAACAGTCCTGTGAGTTCATTGGCAGGGCTGGAACACATACGTAGCATTCGTACCTCCTCATCCATTATGCATTCTACTGTGCAACCCCGCTCCGCTCCTGATACTTGTAGCCTGGTTTGTCATGTTCAGTCAGGACTGCTGCATACAGTTGTATGGACTGTGCACTGCTCTGTATCTAAGGGATGATGCTCACGTCAAAGACACACACATACACACACACATATATATTATGGCAGTTTTGGGCCAGGTAGCATCAAATATCTTGTTTTAAATCCGTTTATACTCACAAGTTTTGGGCAGTTATAAGTAAAATATCCTGAGGAAATTGCACGTATTACAAATTCACAGAATGCGATTGTGGGCTAACAGTGATGTTTTTTAGAATCTCTGAGAATGTAAGAAATAACATTCTAAACATAGACAGTGAAATCAGAAACTTGCTCATAAATAAAACTGTTTAAATAACGTACTATTAAAAAGGGAGTTTTGTGTTTTTTAAAAAGAAATCACATGGCTATGAGCATCAATATATAAAGAGGACTGAGAACCGCCATCACAGAAAGGGAAAGCGTTCTTGCTTAGGAGGTTTTGTGACAAACAGGATGAGCTATGTGTGTGGGTTTAACACTAGCTATGTGGGACACATCCTACCCCAGGGTCCTGGGCCCAGTCACCAAAGGGGACTCTGGCCTGAGGGTGGTGGGGGCCCCAAAGGGGAAGACCTGGAGCCAGGCATGCGTGGGATGTGGCCTCCAGTCCTGTGCATTTAGTTTCCACAGTCTGCTGAATTTGGCTCTTTCTTTTACAGTCTGGAGAGACAGCCCTTCATGTGGCAGCTCGTTATGGCCACGCCGATGTGGTTCAGTTACTGTGCAGCTTTGGCTGTAATCCCAATTTCCAGGACAAGGTGGGTCATGGTAGTCGATGTCCTTCCATTTGCTTGCTTGCTGCGTGGATGTGCACATAGCCGATTGATATAGTCGGGTCCTTTGGGTTTTCTGCTCTGATTTTAGAGGGCAGCCTCGAACCAGAAAGACTAGCGTTCATTCATTCATTCATTCATTTATTCCTCTGGACAGCCCTACCAGTGGGTTGCTACTGTTATCATCCTCATTTTAGAGAAGAGAAGACTGAGGCACAGAGAGGGTCAGTGACTTGCCCAAGCTCACACAGCTCCTAAATGGTGGAGCCGGGGCTCAAACCCACACAGTCTGTTCCCTGAGTCGTGCATAAGCACTACAATGTAACAACCTCTTGTAGACAGACATACATGTCTAATGATGTTGATGGTGAATATACAGGCCTTACAGTCCTATAGACCTGGCCGCCAGTCCTTCCAGTGACTTGTTAATGCCCGATTATCTCAGCACTTCTTTGCCAGAGCAACAGTAAATTATGTGACTCATCTTTATGATACATCCATGACAGACATCTTGAGGGGTTAAGAGAGTTGCAGGAATGCTTGCTTGGATAAGTGCTCTCCTACTGTGAGGAGTCTCAGATGAAGTGAGTGAAGGCACTTTCACAAGAAAGATGCTAGGAACCTACCCACACCGGGGCTCCCTCGTTCAGATGGGCCGAGCTGACGGTTCCAGGGGGCTCCTGGAAGTCAGTTAGTAACCTGCAGGGAAAACCGAATCTGTCCAACACACAAGTGTGGAAGGCAAGAAGACTAATGAAGGAGAGACGTCAGACCCACATCCATTATTGCAGATGAACATTTTGCTCCAGGGGCCACGAGCTTTCTTCTCCGTGCTCCGGGATGTGGCTGCCGACGATGGCTGGAACTCAGCGTGTGCGCACTCGTGTGTTGTGTCCGTCTCCTCTATGTGTGTATCTCTTTGGCCAGGAAGAAGAAACCCCCCTGCACTGTGCTGCCTGGCACGGCTATTATTCTGTGGCCAAAGCCCTTTGCGAAGCCGGCTGCAATGTGAACATTAAGAACCGAGAAGGAGAGACGCCCCTCCTGACAGCCTCTGCCCGGGGCTACCACGACATCGTGGAGTGTCTGTCGGAACACGGAGCCGACCTTAATGCCTCCGACAAGGTGCTTTGTGGGGAAACGTATCACACTCCCCAGCAGGTGATCTAGGGGGCTGGCGGGACCACAAGCCTCCTCCGTTAATTTACCTAAAATAACAAACTCGAATGTAGCAAATTACAGTGATCTTTGTCTTCCCTGTTTCAGAATTTCTATGGCCTTTTCTAGATCCTGTTTAATAATTAATATTCATTCGGGGTATATAACACTTTACAGTCACATGACTCAGGTATCTATTTTATGTTTAGCCTTTTTCGCTTTGGAGCAGGTACAGTGAGCCTAAGACTATCTTCGGTTAGGAGAAAATTGGCAACTCACTATTACTTCATAGATAAACAAAGAAATAGGTAGTTTATTTACTTTCATCACCAGCTCTTTTGTAAAAAGACAAAACCCACCTTTATTTGTCTCATCATTGCCATTCTAGACCAGTTTTTCTTTTATTAATGATGCAAATTCAGCATAACCTATTTTTATTGTGAGTTTGTACTTACATGAGGCTGTGATGTTACTCTGTATAGTAAGATTAGGGACGCTACATGTAGTTAAGTTAGCAACTGCCGTTTGTGGAGTATTTTCTTAGTACAGAGAGGTGGTTCTCAATTGGGAGCAAGCTTGCCCCCAGGAGACATTTTGTAATGGCTGAAGACCTTTTTTGGTTGTCACAGCCCGGAGTCCCCACACAGACATGTCCCCAAAATCCCTCCCTGGCTCAGGGAACTCAACATGTCTGTTCGCCAGGGAATCGGTAACAAGTGGAGGGAATTATCAGGCTGGTCTTTTTGGGATGCCTGGGTTCAGCATGTTATATTTGCCCCTAATATATACGACAGCCCTTGAGCACATCACTTTCCATGTTTTTTTCCTCAGTTTCTCCCAGGGTAAGATAAAAGAGTAGTCTTTCTGCTTAGGAAGTTAGTAAAGACTGCTGAGCAAATGTTTTTAAAAGTGGTTTTCAAGCGCTTGATAAAACAGGCCATTGAAGTACCAACAATTACTTAAGTTCTATAAAGTCAGGGACAAGAAGAAGTGTTGGCTGTTTCTATCTGATTGTACTGTCCACGCCCGGATTAGTCAGGCTGAGGGTCAGCTTAGTCTGTGGTTATTCAGAGTGGGGTGCACGACGCCTCTCACCCACCCACCAGGAGGAAAGTCTGTGTTGTAAGCCTCCTTTGGGCTTTGCACTAGCAATGCAGTTACCAATTCATCTTGCCCCAGTGGCAGCTGGAAAGGTGAGCAGCCAGGCCCGCATGCCCAAGGGAATGTGCTCACGGCCCCTGGTGCTTCTTGCAGGATGGACACATCGCTCTTCATCTTGCCGTGAGACGGTGTCAGATGGAGGTCATCCAGACTCTCATCAGCCAGGGATGTTCTGTCGACTTCCAAGACAGGCACGGCAACACCCCCCTCCACGTGGCCTGCAAAGATGGCAACGTGCCTATTGTGGTGGCCCTCTGTGAAGCCAGCTGCAACTTGGATATCTCCAACAAGGTAATGCCGGCGGGGATCTCTGCGGAGACCAGCATGTGCGTCCACCCACCTGCCTCTGGGTTTGGGCCAGCCTTCTCTTTGCGTCTCGTCGTTGTTCAAAGTCTTTGTTACTCATGGGAACCTATTCTGTCGTATAGGACTCTCCACTTAACGCTATATTTTACATTTGGCTTTTGAATAACGTCCTGAAGTAACAGAAAATTATTACATTAATAAGTACTTCCTACCTAGCCAGGTTGTCGCTTACAAACGTCGAGAGAGGGGGAGAGAAAAAGGGAGTGTGTGTATGTGTGTGTGTGTGTGTGTGTGTGTGTGTGTGTGTGACCTCTTGTAGAGGAATCCCAGAACATGGGTCAAATGAGAGCATCTTTCTGGAGCACTAAGTCTTCAGGAAAACAACTCATTGAGAATCTGAGAACCAGATTTCTGTTCTTAGCTTCACCCATTGAGAGTTTTATGGTCAAGCATTCACAACCCTTTTTTGTGCTAAATAAATTTGGTAAGACCAAGGGAATACTATCATTTGGCAAATAAAGAAATGGAAATAAATAATTACATGCTCCAAAAACCCCAGATGTTGACTTCTAGAAGTTTAGCAAACACCTTCCCTTTTCCCTGAGCACCATCTAGATTTTCCTTACCAAATAAGACAGAAGAGTTGGGATATTCCTGTGGTTTCAGCCGTGTAACTGTATGAAAGGCAAACACTATTCTTTTGTGATTGTGTTAAAAAGAAAGTCCAGGTAGCATTAAATTTTTGAATGTGGGAAGTGTTTGTTTATAAATGGCAGACATGAAGCTAGCAGAATTTTATTATGATTTATTTGAGGTAAGAGAATTAATATCTGAAACAGCAGGAAAATTATACTCCTACAAAAAATTACTCCTCTCGCCTATTATGTGTTTAATTCTAATGAAAATTGAAATTGGCAATCTCCGCATTCTGGAAATTTGAAAACACAACATCATAGGTCTTAGCCATTAGCTGCCATGATGGTTGCTTTCTTCGTTTATCCCATTCTAATCCTGCCAAGTCAGTTAGGTAAGTGGCTTAAAGGGAAAGCCAAATGTAATATTAAGCAGCATCAAGAACTTGGCTTTCCTTCCAGGAGTCTTTAAACAAATAAAGAGTGGCTTCAAGGAACACTGTGGCACTTATTTGAATACCTTTGGAGTTGGCCATAGCATGCACAGCTTGCTACTATGTGCACAGCATCTGAGATGAGCTGTCCCCTGGGAAGGTGGAAGTACTTTGCACTAAGTTAAAGAAAGGAATGGGTGCTCACCCCATGCCTAAGTGCAAACAGTGCACTTGCTAAATATGCCCTTTAAAATACCCAGCAAGAGGGGCGCCTGGGTGGCTCAGTCAGTTAAGCAGCCGACGCTGGATTTCAGCTCAGGTCATGATCTCTCGGTCATGGGATTAAGCCCTGTGGCGGGCTCGGTGCTCAGTGCAGAGTCTGCTTGAGGATTCTCTCTCCCTCCCCCTCGTCCCTGCTCTCGCACACACACTCTCTCAAATAAATAAATCTTTAAAAAAATAAAATAAAATACCTAGCAAGATAATCCTAGACTTTCGTATTTAAAAACAACTGGCTTATTGAATGGGAAAGCCTTTCCATTTTTGATGCTGCAGATGGGAATTCAGATTTGCCCCCTTAGATTTGTTTTTACTGTATATAGCAACACAGCCACTCAGAGAGGGCATTCAGTAGGTGATCTGGTCATGGACTTGAGCTCAGCTGAAGCTCCACAGTGTCATCCTCCTGGAATCCGTAGCCTAGTTCAGGTGGTTATCTGGAACCTGTCCAGAGCAGCAGCTGCTGTTAAGCAACTCTGCACGCTTGGACCTGCAGACAAGCTCCCCGGGCTGCCGTTGGTGTCTCAGGGGCTCAGCGCACCGTGACGCCTTCTTCAGATGACTGGGAACATCTTTGGTTTTTTTTTTTCCCTTCTTTTTTAGTTTTTTGTTTTAGGAAAATGATGGAGCTCTAGAGGAGCTTGAATGATGTGTATTAGTAAGAGGAAGGTGTTATTTGCTTGGAAAGCACATCTGGCTTTATTTGGCCTCACCCTCGAAGGCAACTGTCCAAATGAACATGGCACATGACAGCCCATGTCCCACAGGCAGACGGTCACTCCTTTCTCGTGGTGTGTCTGGCCTTTTCCCTACCTGGATTCAATTCCCCCAGAGATAAAAGTGGCCATTCAGATCCTACCCTTGTCCTCAGTATGTGACAGGAATTTGTCCCTATCTTTGATGCTCATCAAAGTGAAATAGATATTTCTCAGTCTTCATTCATCCTGTGGGAAAATCAGGAGAGTAGCTGTGTAAATGGGCTGTGTTGGGGAGCACAGGTAGGAAAGAGCTGGGTGGCACAGAGCCTATGGACCTTTACCCTTCTTCCTCTGGGATGGCTTTCAGAAGGCATGTTGTGCTCATACACACATACACGTGCACACACATGCACACACAGATGCACACATATGTGCACACATGCACACAGACCAGCACAAACACATGCACCCAAACACACAGAAGGACGCACATAAACAGATATGCACACATGCAACAGATGCATATACATGCATACACACACATACTCGCATACACAGATGGGCACACATGCAAACAGACAGATGCATATACATGCACACACGCACATGCTCGCATACACATGGGCACACATGCAAACAGATGCATATACATGCACACGCTCGCATACACACATGGGCACACATGCAAACAGATGCATGTACACGCGCATGCACATACTCACATACACAGATGGGCACACGTGCATACACACATGCACACATGGATGCACGCACACACGCATGCATATCCAAGTGCATGAGTGAGAATGCTGTGCCAGCCAAGTGTGTATTAACGCCTTTCTCTGGCGGCACTGTGCCCGGTGAGGTCTGAGGGGCTTGTGGATGGCAGAGGGAATGGCTCTTGCCCTCAGGCTGCTTTTCGCTCCAGCCACGTCCCCTGTTACAGTCTCTGCTGTGAAAGCAGACAGGTGTATGGCAACGTGGACCTTGGCACATTAGAGAAACCGGGAGAGCTTTTCAGAGACATTTAGGGCTTTGCTGGATGAAGAAGAGGGGAGCGTGTGTTTCCGACTGAGGGAAGTGTTCGTGTATGTTTGGGGAAGACTGTCTGGATGCACCTGCAGCTGACATGGGGTGTAGGTATTTAGGGAGGCAGGCAATGGGGCACAGAGAGAAAATGCAGGTGGAAGGGAATCTTGGGCCCAGATGGCGCAAGACCTTGACTCCAACGCTCAGGAGTTTGGGTTTGGTTCTCTCAAAGGTTGGAGCCTTCAAAAGCATCAACTTCCTAGTCCTTTTTCTTTGTTGTCCTTCTTCCCTTCCGTAAAGCGATACCTCCCACTGCCAAGCTTCCGTTCCTTCCACATAAATCCAAACACTTCATCGCATCTTTACAGTCTCCTCTTTTTCTTCTCACTTCATTTCTAGGGTATTTGAAATTTTCATATCTGCTCTCTAAAGCTTTCTAGATGACAGTAAACAAAACGTAGACGTGTATGCCCATTGCAGCATTATTTATAAGGGCAAGGAATGGAACCACCTTAAGTGTCTGTCCTCAGAGGGCTGGCTGAGTGAATTATGACATATCCACACGCCTCGTATTATTCAGGTATCGGAAAGGACGCAGTAGATTTAGTGACAGGCATGGCAAAGTGTCTGCCGTGTACTGTTGTTAGGTGAACGTATAAAGTGGAGTATGATCCTGCCCCGACTTTTCAAATTATTTGTTTCCTTTTATGGGTTCAGAGCTAAAAGCTTGGAAGGAAAGGCACCAAAGGGATCATCAGCAGGACCTGCTCTGAGGAGGGAACCTGGGGCACTGGACAGAAGGAAAGGAGCACTTCTGTTTTCCAGCCCATCCCGCCCTGTCCTTTGCATATTCTAAATCAGCATATGTTAACTTCAGAACAAAAGCTTACAATTGCAAATAAACAGCCTAAGCCTGGTACCTGAACTTCCTCAGCCTCTCTTGTCCTGGGGTCTCAGAACTTTTATTGTGGTTCCTCCAGGGCAAAAGAAATACCTAACCTCTCTGTTTATTAAGTGGTTTGGTCCAAATGACCTAGTAAGAATTTATGTCCTAACAACTCAGTACCTGTGGGAAAAAATGATCCACACAAATGGAAAGAAAGTGAATATTTTTATTTCCGTCTTTCATAACCGCAATGGCGTGCTGATGGGGTGTGTGTGCTTGTCGGGCGCCTCACAGCCCCTGAGACCTTGAACCCAGGTTGGACGCTACCACCCTTACTTCCCTTCCCGTTCTACCCTGATGTTCTCAAGATACTGGTCTCTTGTCACAGGAACCTCCAAACACCCTTTGTGCTGACATCCAAGGGAAGGCAGTGCAATCTCATGCTGAGAGCCTGAACTGCCTGGAGCTAGTAGTTCACTTCGTGTCTGAACCTGCTGGTGCCATCAAAAATGTAAAATATTCCTCAGTAGCCCATGAATTCACTGCAATGCCCTGAAGTGCCTGGGCACACAGTTTGGGAACCACAGACATAAACAACAGGGAGCCTGGTGGACATGGCCTTGCAGTGTCACCTCCTTAGAGTGACTTCAGTAGCTGTTGTTCTATTCCTTTGTCCCTTGCAGTGTCTATATTTGAACTGTGGTGCAGATCTTTCTGGAACTTTGGGACCCTTTGTAAGAGCCCTGACTCATGCCTCCTTTTTGCCCGCACAGCGGGAAACTTGATTTAGTTATAAGCCTCCTACCCTTAAATCCCTTAGAGTTTTATTTCCAAGTTACTCTTTTCACTGGAAAATGCTTGCACCCGTTCTGCCAGGCTGGCGTCCCTCAGGAGAGGGCGAGTTTCTGGAGAAGGGAGCCCACGCCTCCTGCGTCTTCAGGGGGATCCCAGATCCCTCACACAGCGCTGGCCCGTGGGGTAGACTCTCAGTCAGGGCCGGCCTCAGCATCGATGGTGAGAAGGACTCTCTTTGGGCTTTTTTGTGTCTTCCAGTACGGCCGAACGCCTCTGCACCTTGCGGCCAACAACGGGATTCTGGACGTGGTCCGCTACCTCTGTCTGGCGGGCGCCAACGTGGAGGCCCTGACCTCGGTGAGTCACCTTCTGGCTGGAGAAAGCCAGAGAAAGCAAGAGAAAACGTCTCAGGCCTCGAGGGCATGCGGGGAAAGGTATCTCTTGGCAACTGCATCTCTGCAGACAAGCCAGACAAGCCGCTCTGAAGCTTTGCTCTTGCACTGCAGTTAGGGAAACAGTTGCCCACAACAGAGCCAGGGTGAGGGCTCACCCTGCCGCCTCCCCTGCGCATTTCGTGGCCCGCGCTGCCGTGGCCCGCGTTCCACAATAGCGCCTTGGGGTGTGTGGTTAGACATGTGTGTTTTCCTTTCCTCAATGCTCCCCCTCCCCTACAGGGCTCTGGAGGATCCTGGGGTGAGGGTGGGGTGGGGAACCGCTTAGGAGAGCTGTTCTCTCCTGTTTAAGAAATCTGGCTTGGCTCTTAGGCCCGCATAATGATTTTACAGGAGATGCTTCAGTTCCCCTGGCCTCCCCACTCCCCATTCCACACCAGGTACCGCCCTGCTTGATTTACAATTCGGGAAATACCAAAGAGGAAAAATCCGCGGCTAATGAGATAAGGTAGTCATTTTACTGCTTACAGTGAAATATTATCATTTGACTTGCTTCTGGCCTAATGGTGGGTTGAGTCTCCCACTCTTGTTATGTGGGAGACTCCTGAAACTCACTAGTGCTTTGCTGACATAAAGTGTTTGTCCAAGGAGAGCCATTGGAGTTCTAAAATATGGCAGCCAATTTTGGGAAAATCAGGGCCCTGAGGCTGTAAGGGAGGCCTCATTTCCTGGAGAGGCATGCGGGGTTGGCAAACTAGGGGCCACAGGCCAAATCCAGCCCGCTTGTTTCTGTAAACAACGTTTTATTGGGACCCAGCCATGCTCATTATTTACGTATTTATAGCCACTGCATGCTGTAAGGCGGAGTTGAGCAGTTGCAACAGAGATCCTATGGCCTACAGAGCCCAGAGTATCTACTCTCTGGCCCTTTACAGAAAATGTTTGGTGACCCCTGGTGGAGGACATTGCCTCCCTGAATGCACTGATGTTCCTTTGATGGCTTCTGTCCCCACAAGTACTGGGCCCATTCTCTGTAGTGTTGAGCCCTGAGCTGGGCTTTTCTGCAAGCCCAGGGAATGCCAGTGCTGTAGATGGGATTGTCCCTTTCTTAGGGCACCTCCCCACCCATCACAAAACCCCACATGGCCATGCATGGGCTTCTAGGCCTGATGTGCCATTATCAAACCCTGCCCAGCCATGTCTTGGCATTCAGTTCAATTACTCCACAGTGCAGGATTTCTATGCATTTTTATGAGGAAAAGTATACATATGTGTACATATATGTATATATATATATATATATATTTTTTTTTTTTTTTTTTGTCACCAATGTTGCCTCATAAAAAATAAACTGTCAGGGATGGCTCTGAGGATACCAGATGCTGATTCTGCCAAACCCCACAGTCAGGTTGGGGACAGTAAAACGTGTGGCCCTTGGCCTCTGCTGGGTGGTTGGTGCCACCCCACGACCTCTGTTGAGCCCTGGGTCCTCTCCCTTTGCCCTTGCCCACAGCACCTGTTTCCTTACTTCCTGCCAGGGATCTTCCCCTCCAGCCGGCCCTCAGGTGTATCTCCTCGTTCATCCTCTGCTTACGACTGTGCCTCCCTGGCACCTGGGAGTCCACTCACCAGCCTCCCTCGTTTCTTCAGTCCCCAAATACTGGGCACATACTGTGCACCAGGCTCGGCTGAGACCCAGGAACATAGCGGGGCCTGGGCGGATGAGCTCCCCTCCCTCAGGAAACTTCCAGTCTAACGGGGCTCTTATGAGCCACCGCAGTAAATGTACAGCAGGACCCGATTGGCCCAGCCTCCAAGGCAGGTGCGGTGGAGACCGAGGTCTCACTCTTAGATAGAGCAGGGGAAGCCTCCCAGGTGTCCAGCAGGGGGCGGTATGATCACCAGACCCCGTGCTGCGAGCTGACATCTCCAACAGAGCCATCACACGTGCAGCGGGTGCCATTCTAAATGTTCTAGAAGCCACATCCAAAAAGGAAAGAAACGAAGAAGTTAATTTCAGGAATATATTTTGTTTAGCTCAAATCATGCAAAATGTTATCATTTCGACCTGCAATCAGTGTTTTAAAACTATCGAGATATTTCCCATTCTTCGGTTTGTACTGTCTTGGAAATGCGGTGTGTGTTGTACACCCACAGGCATCTTAACCTGGGCCACCTTTCAAGCACCGAGTAGCCACGGGTGGGGAGGGGCCGCCTCCTTACTGGCAGAAACAGTGCCCGCCCCTTTCCTGTGCTGTTCTCCCCGCCGCCTGAGAGGACCGAGTCCCGCGTCCTGAACCCCAGCTCGCGACCCTGCGGCGCCCCCTAGCGGTCGCTTGCCGTCCCATTCTGGTCTCAGCCCCAATTACTTGGAAAAGCCTCTGAAAGTCCTGCTCTCTTTTTCCTGGACTGCCGCCCCCTCTGCCTCCGCACAGTCCCTCCTGGACGCTTTGCTCTCTGCCAAGTCTCCAGTCACCTCTTGGTAGCTCTTGCCTTCAAAACTTTTTTATAATAAGATAAAACACAGATTTTTTTTTTTTTACAAAGCACATGAACAAAAGTAAAGCTCACTGAATTATTATAAGATTGGCACCTTTATAACCCACTCAAAGGTCAAGAAATAGAATTTTCGAGGTCACCCCAAAAGCCCCCCGGAGCCTGACTCAGTCGCTGCATCTCCTTCCGCACCGTGTAACCCCGCTCTGACTTTTGGGGTAACCATGCCCCTGCCTGTCTTCATTGTCCCCCACACCTAAGAGGCAGCAGCTTTTCCGAATCCTGGTGCATGAGCTGTCTCTCCAAGACTTGCACTTCCTGCCCCTCCCTCCTGCCTTGGGTAAGAAAACCCACTTGGTCCTGCCTCTCCTCCTGCCTCTGCTCACCTCCTCCAGCCCCATGTCCATCCCTCCGCCCTTGCCCTCTGACCACCGTGGCCTGCGGCTGCCCCTGGCCTCAGGCCCACGTCCTTGGCTCCAGCCCTGCTTGCCCCGGAGCGCCCCCTCGCATGCCCTCCGGTGGGCGCCAGCTTCGGAGGGCCAGACCTCCACGTTCATCCTCCTCCTCCTCCCCGACCTTCTCTGTCAGTGTCGGACCTCTGCAGAGTCGCCGGGTCCAGGGACGGAGAAGCTCTGCTTGCCTCTCCCCTGCATCCTCCCGGGGGCCTCATCCCAGATTCTTCTTGGTCTCATAGCACTCTGGCCTCTGCCTGGTTAAGGACCTCAGTGTGTGTTTCTCCCAGGACCAGCTCAGCCTCAGATCTGGTCCCTTGATTGTAGCCGTGGCCTTCCTGACAGTTCCATTCCATCACCACATCTATGGTTCTGGAAAAGCCGATGAACTCCAACCTCCGCTGCCTGGCACCCTCTGTGCCCAGCCTCACCCTTCACCCCGGTCCCCCTCAGCTGTACCTGGCAGAAGAGAGCTCTTTGAAGGTCCTGGGAAGCCCTTCGCTGGCGCCCAGCTCACCGAATTGGCATATGCTCTTCTTCTGTCTGGAGGCTCCTCTGTTTCTCCTCCCTCCCTCCCCTGCACAGAGTGCCTGCACACACACACCCCTGCCGTAAGACGTGATGTGCTCCTTCCTTCCGTGTGAGAGACTTTTAATGCCTAATAGCAGGCACCCAGGCACGTAGTCACAGATGACATTAGTGGCAGGAAGATTCTGGAACACTAGCTCCTTCTCATCTTTCAGTACTCGGCTGGAGCCCCAGACAGCCTCCTCTTTCTCAGCCCCCTCTAGCAGTTATGATTTGCTCCCCTTTCTTGCTCTGTTGGAATTGACTGCTGATCCCCCATGAGGCTGTGAGCCCTTGGCCATGATCATGTGCAATTTGTAACTGGTTTCCTGGCTTCTAACCTCACCTGCCCAGTCTGTTCCTCAGGCAGCAGCTTGTGTGACTCCATTGAAATATATAAGTCAGATCATGTCCCTCCTCCACTCAGACCCTCCATCAAGTTAGAAGTCCTTAGGAGGGGGGCTCCCTTAAAGATTGGCCCCTCACATTGCCTACCTGACCCCATCTCTTATTCCATCTCTTCCCTTTGACCCCCCCGCCCCCGCACCACATGAGCTATATGAGCTTCTTTGAAACTGCTCAAACATGACAGTCATCCTGCTGCCTCAGGGCCTTTGCACTTGCCTTTCTTCACAGGTATCCAAATGGCTTGCTTTCTCTTCTCCTTCAGGTTTTGACTCATACATCATCTTTTCAATGAGGCCCTCCCAGACCGTTGTTTGTAACCAGGAGGACACTGCGTGTCAGAATTGCTTGTGGGAATTAGCACCTGGCTCAGGGGCACAGGGTAGGGCAAGGCCAGAATGCAAACATCCAGCTCCCACCCCGTTCCCTCCTAGAAACGCAGGGAGTTTGGGGGAATTCTTAGCTCTTTTATTAGTAATTATTGCTGCCTCCCTTTTCCATGACCAGTACACTGTTGGTTCTTTTCATTTGGTGTTCCCTAATCTGCTTCAAGTTCCTGTGTGGTGAGGGTCCCGGTTTCCACCTTTACAGATGAAGCCCAGGTTCCAGGAGGCCCAGTGACTGACCACACAGCTGGTGAGGGGCAGATTCAGCACATAAACCTCGTCCTTCTGATTCCAAAGGTCAAACTTTCCATGACACTGGCAGGCCTTTCTTTTGGGAGCCTGAGTAGTGTCTCTTAGGGCCAAGTGTTTTGCAAACTGTAAAGCGCTGCATAACTGTAGGACATTTGGTTGATGGTGGTTTTCCTGTCATTTGAAAGGCTCTATGACGGACAGTAACCTTTGTCACTGAGGGTCCTCTGCCCGTGTAACGTGCCGATTCCGGGTCTCCGAGAGAAATGCTGTGGCCAGAAGACCCCAAAAGACAGACACTTTAGTCAAGGCTCAGATTTCTTCCAACCAGGACAGTGGTCCCCAAATTTGGCTGCACGCCGGAATCACCAGGAGCACTTACAACCGCAGTGTCTGGGCCGCGCCCAGACTCAGGGAAGCAGAGCATCCGGAAGGGAGTGGGCACGTGCAGCCCGCAGGAGATCTTAGAGACCCCGGGGTTCCAGTGTGTGGGGAGGTTTGGGAATGGCTAACCTGAGGCCTTTTCTTATCATGTCAGTAAGGATCCAGGCAGTTTGGCACGAATCCCTGCTTGGGATGTGGTGTCTGACAAGATCCCTGATTCTCCCCAGAGCAAACTAGAAGCCCTCCCCTGCCCCCTGGAGACATCTGGGGACCCTAAGAGAGAGCGAGATGGGCAGCATGACTGTAAAGCCTCCTCCCCGGAGCACTCATGTGAGCTTCCAGCTTCAACCTAAGGCAGCGGTTCTCCACTGGGGTGATTTCGCGCCACCCAGGGAACCCTTGGCAATGTCTGAAGACACTTTGAGTTGTCACGAGTTGGGGAAGGCGATCCTTGCAGGGACCAGAGAGAGATGCACTCATCACCCTGCAGTGCACAGGACAGCCCCACACAGTAGAGAATTATCTGGTCCAAAATGTCAACAGTGCCGATGTTGAGAAACACTAGTCTCAGGAAACCCCACGCATGGCTCGGATGATGACTTGAGTGGAGAGGTTGGAAGCTGTGCTGCTAATCAGACTCGGGCATCTCTGAGCTTCCACGGGAATGGAGCTTTAACTGGTACTGATAAACCCTGAGTGAGAGATGGATCCAAAATGCTTCTTAATCTTGTTGAAAAGAGATTGCTTTTATTTGCACGAAAATTGCTTCTCGCCTTTTCTACTTCAAATTTGTAATGACTTTAAAACTGTAGCAGAACAGTCCCTAAGCCTCTGTTTCCTCCTTGGTGGCACATGAACAGCCATAGTCCCCACCTCCCCCGAGGGACTCCGAGGGTTCATGTGCACAAAGCACAGACAACTGGACCAGGCGCATGAGATTAGGAGGTACTCAATACATGTTAGCCAGGGTCCTGCTTATTGCTGGCACAGAAATGGAAATGAATTTGCTCACTGTGAAACTGCAGCCTTATGAAAATTCTCCAATTAAAAGGTGCTGTGAACTCTGATTTCCTCCTCTTATTATTCACTGAAAATCTTTAGATCAAAATTGTCGGTAAAACTAAGGCTTTTCTTCGAAATGCACAGTAATTACCAGTAACTAGCCTCCTATATGAGTGCTCAGGTTTGTCCATGGAAGGATTTGAAGACATTAGCTAGCACTAACTAGAATTTGGCATCTATGAAAGTCTTCCATTGTCTGGTTTATTGGAGAGAGGTTCAGCATTTGGGGTAATCCTCCCACCAATGAGGTGCCAGGTGTGATGAAAGTCTGTGGGTCTGAGACGTCTCACCAATGGAGTTCAACACACCAGTGCACAATTGTTTTCTAATTCTCACCTTCCTTCCCTGGGCAACCAATAAGGAAATGAAATAAGGACCGTGCAGAAAGAAAAAGAATCCAGGACCCTCTGTCCACCTTTTTTGTTTCTAAGGCCTGTTAACTCTTGTTTCTGCCTCTGACAGCAGAACCAGTGCATGGAACAAACAGCTGTCCTGTGAAGGAAAGACACTAACCATTGTTCTCCAACAGGATGGGAAGACAGCAGAAGAGCTTGCTAAATCAGAACAGCACGAACATGTAGCAGGTCTGCTTGCAAGACTCCGAAAGGTGAGAAATTCCTTTTATCAGTCTGAAATGCTCTGTTTTCTATGAAAACATCTGTTTTGTTTTTTTTTTCTGGTAAACAATGAGATGAACAAAATGAGGCTTTGGACACACAGGCTGTAGGAAGGGCATCTCTCCCTGCCCTGTGGTTTGCATACAGTTAGCGTAAATGCATCAGCTACCTATCAGTTTCTTCTTCTGTGTTTGGACTTGGAAATCATTTGGCCTCCTTACAGTTTCTGTGCCTGGTTTCCCTCCTCCCACCCCTTCTGTAATAACTCTTCCCATAAAGTAGACAGGAAATGAGAAAGCTGACTGCTTCCTTCTTTCTTTTTTTTTTTTTAAGATTTTATTTATTTATTTGAGAGAGAGAGAATGAGAGAGAGCACGAGAGGGAAGAGGGTCAGAGGGAGAAGCAGACTCCTTGCTGAGCAGGGAGCCCAATGTGGGACTCGATCCCAGGACTCCAGGATCATGAGCTGAGCCGAAGGCAGTCGCTTAACCAACTGAGCCACCCAGGCATCCCTGCTTCTTTCTTTCTTAATGTTTTGCACTCCAAGACATCACACGATATGCTCTGGTCTAGGAAACACTGTTGCTCTAAGGTTTAAGGACACAGGACAAAAGTAAATGCATCATAACAGTGTGTATCAGGAGTGTTCAAAACAGTCACACCCTTTAAGGTAGGAACTCCATGTCTAGGACTCTATCCTAAGAAATGAAAAAAATGCAGGAAATAGTGTTTTATGCACACAGATGTTCATTGCAGTGTTATTTATAATATAGTAATAAAAATCAGAAACATCAGATGAGCAACAATAATGTCTAGCAAATTGCTGTACATCTATAGGATAGAACTGTTTTTGACCACTAAAATATTTTTGAAGAGGTTTTAGCAAGAAGAGTTTAATGCTTAGGATATTCTAGGGCTTCAAAGCAGAAGATAAATTATATATATGTACATTATAATCCCGCCTGTGTTTTTAAAAAGTGCATAAAAAGAAAATATTAACAGCGGTGTTTTGGGACTTTGCTAGTGTAATTTCCTGCATTTAACATGACTGCATTTTTTCCAAGTTTGGTACTATGCACATGAGCCTCCTGCAACAGAGGTTTGAACTCTGCAGGTCTGCCTCTCTGCAAATATTTTTCAATAAGGACAGTACAGTGCTGTAAACCTATTGTCTCTTCCTTCTGATTTTCTTACTAATGTTTCCTTTTCTCTAACTTACCTGAATATAAGAATACAGTCTATAGTCCATATCAACATACAAAATACGTGTTAATCGCCTGTTTATGTTATCAGGAAGGCTTCTGGTCAACAGTAGATTGTTAGTAGTCAAGTTTTGGGGGAGTCAGAGATACATCTGGATTTTCAACTGCGTAGGGGTTCAACACTCATAATGCCTGTATTGTTCAAGGACCATAATCATGTAACAATTTTTCAAAAACAAACTTTTGAGAAATAAAAATACAATCCAGTCGATTACAGTGCTTAGTGGAAAGGCACTGTCCAAAATCAGCTCGAGGTATCCCACAGAGGTCCTGCCATATAAACTGGAAAGTGCCCTGGGAGGGATGATCGCCTCTTAACCTCCCCAGCTACAGAAAGTCTGAATTTTCCTAGTGGTCCCAGGGTCTGGCTGTGGTGGGGGAGGGGACGTGGGTGGGAATAGGTGCTTTCCCAGTGCCTGGAGTTGAGCTGGGAGATAATGTATCTTCACACCTTTGTGATTCAGAGTCTACGGACTGGCCACAAAGGCAGGGATTCAATGTGCCCTTCCTTCTGGAAATTCCAGGAAGAGAACAGGCTGGAAAAAATGTCCCTCGCCTTACACACACGTTCTTGCAGGGAATGTGTGCATTCGCTGTGGACTTAGTGTTCTCCCACTCTTCACTGCTGCACACTCTCACTGTGGAGGAGAATTTGGACGAGAAAAACAAGGGGGAAGTGTTTTTGTTTACAAGCAACATGAGAGGGGGCGGAGCCTGAGAGTCACTGTCAGCAAATCAACAAGGAACTTTCACATAAAGTCTCCTAATCTTTAAATTCTCTTATCTTGAAGCAGTACGTCTGCCAGCACATGGAAGAATGGAGCAGTGTGCAACCCTGCAATGGGCCACATTGGCTCAAGTGTTTGCAACTTTTGACTTTGGGTGGATTTTATAGCAAGGTGCCCTGCATTTGAGGGCAGAGCCTTATGTTTATTTTATTTTATTTAGTTTATTTATTTATTTATTTGAGAGAGAGAATGCTCATGTGAGCAGAGAGAAGGGCAGAGGGAGGAGAGAAGCTGACTCACTGCTGAGTGTGGAGTCTGATGGGGAGGAGAGGGCTCTATCTCAAGACCCTGGGATCATGACCTATGCCAAAATCAAGAGTCAGACATTTAACCGACTGAGCCGCCCAGGTGCCCCCATAGAGCCTTATGTTTATAGGCTACATGTCACATATATAAGGGCAGTTTTAAGTCAATTACTCGTGATAGTGTCCACCTACAGTGAAAAGAACCTGACATCAAATCTGGCCTTCCCGACGGCTCGATGAGGATGCAGTTTTTCTGTTATTAGTCCACTGGGGGAGGGAGCGATTTCATTAGGCTGAACACCTTACGAGTGGACACACATGCTGGGTCAGGGATTCTCGGGTTTCTCACATTCCACAGAGGACGTTTGTGACCCACATCCCATCGGTGCCACCACCCGAATCTGAGCCCCACGGTCGCCCCTGCTGTGTGTGTGGGCTCAGCAGTCCCAACCAGCATGCTTCTCACAATGAAGCATCTGGCAGATCTTTCTTGGCTCGGAGTGCTCCTCACCATCTCAGAGACTTCTCACAGAACCCTGACCCTGGGAAGGTGAAGCCACTCATTTTTAAGCAGAAATCAATGGCAGACTGTGGGCCCCACTCGTCTGATGGGTCACCGGGGAAACATCATCCTTGGGCAGAATGACACAGCTTTTCCTCAGGCTGTGCTGTGTTTATCTGCCCGTCTTCCCCTCAGGAGAGGTCCATTCTTTTATTTAAAAGTGGATTTGCCAGGCTGGCTGCAAAGCCGGTGGGTCTGAAACAGTAAAGCCCAGGCAGACGACAGGAAGGACAGGCCCTGATGTGACAGCCAAGGGATCAGATTGATGGGGTTAAAGGTGCTTTCTCCCTTCATCTGATCCCAGATTCCCTGCCCTGTGCTTGTGTTGCTTTTGTAATTGGAAATACAAACACCAGAGAAGCTTGTGTGGTGCTACTCTGACCCCCTGCGCCCAGGGGAGGTGGCTAGCTGTTTTCCAGTCAAGAATCTTTAAATTGAGGTATGTGGGCTCTCGCACTGTCCCAGTTTCAGATTTCCTTTATTCTCTCTCACCGATTGGCAACTTTGTGTTTTGGTGCCTAGATTTTTAAAAGAAGGATGGGAGAGAGAATATTCCAGTGTCTAGTATGAAACCATTATCCTGGGATTGTTCTCTAAGGAAAGGTCAAGGCAAAGAAAAATTTTAATTCCTGTGAGCAAAGGACATCATTCCTGTTGGTGCCTCGAATCCACAGAAAGCTTCCTCTCTCATCTTTGCTTTGAGAGGCAAAATATAAAGTGATGGCTGAGTGCACAGACTCGGGAGTCAGATGGCTCTGGCTCAAATCCCAGTGCTGCTACTGTCTAGCAGCTCCGTGCCTCAGTTTCCTGTTTCTCAAAGGGCGTGCTTATAGTGCTCCCTTATAGTATGGCGGTGATGTAGATGATGTCTTTAGAACAGTGTCTGCACGCCGTAAGCACCCTGTGTTGGCTCTTGTTGGAATCCTGCAAACCACTCCCAGAGTCCTGGGGAAACAAAGATTTCCCTGTGGTCCCGTGCCCGGGAGCAGATTTGGGCGTGCCCACAAGGCCCTGGGCAGCTGTGGCAGGTCACCCTGGAGAGCCATGGTTAGCAACAGCCATCATTCAGTCGTCAATGGCAGGTGCTGTCATTTTACAACATCCCGAAGATGGAGCTGGTTCTGCAGGAAAGCCGGACTGCCTGAGGCTAAGCAGATGCGAATTAGTGCAGCGCCCAGATTCAGTCCTGAAGTAGAAATGTCTGCTTCCTGGGCCCTTCAGTGGGCTCAGGGCATCTGCGCTGATTCCTCTCCAGCCATGGGCAGGGGGGCTCCTTCCCCGGAGCTGGGCTCACCGGCTGTGTGGTGAGCCCCGATCTGCTTCCCGGGCTCGCCAGGGCCTGCTCCGTTCAGAAGCTCCTGAGACCCGCGAGTTTGTTTGCCGCGGTCGTTCCCTCGAGGGCTGTTGCAGTTCACGTCACGGGGCGGAGGAGAGTGGTCACAACCAGTGAGGCCGGAGAGGGCAAAGGAAGAGGGCAGTTTCTACTTAGGAGCGTCTGGTCCCCATGTCCTTCCCATGTCATTTCCTCCTTGATGTTCCCCCTGTTTCTCTCGAGGATGGGGCGGGCATTTCGGGATGGGTGGGACTTCCTCTTCTTGCAGGCCTTGCGGACCCCCCAAGCAGCTCATGTCATAGCACCCCCTCCCCCACTCATTGTGAAATCAGAAACTGTTCTTACATATTTCTTGACACCCCTGGGGGAGCCACCCTCTGTTAGACCCCCTCATGTGGATCCTGAACACATTCCTGGGGAGAAGTCTGTGTCTGTAGAGTTGGGGGGGGGACTTAAATTGCCTTGTCATTCCATAGGTTTGCAAGTGGGCTAGATTAGCAACAGAAACGCCGCCTTGTTTGCACCTCTAATCAGTTGAGGAGCCTGGGAACGTATTTTTAAAGAAGGTGCTCTAGAGAAGCCATGGGACTTGCTGTTTCAGAAATACAACCGCAGTCATCTCATTCACCTGCAGGGGGCAGCAGAGCACTGGCCAGAGCAGAGGGAGCGGCTCCTTGGGTCCTTAGCGGGGGAGGGGGGGCTGACCTTGGGGAGAGGAGACCTTGCAGCCAGGGCCTCTGGGCAGGATGGGGGGTGAGGGTGGCCGAGGCCAGAACTTGTGGGGGCAGGAAGAACACGGGGCAGGCCTGAGCCGGGCAAGGTCTGCTCTGACCCTCTTCCCCACGAAGTGACTGGGGGCGGTGGTGTGCGGGAGCCTCTGGTCCGGTCCTGCAGAGCCCACCACAGGGGTCTCTTCCCAACTGCTGCGTGCTCCGTGCCCTCACACTGGGGGCTCGATTTTCCTTCCAGTTATATTTCCATAAGCTGATTTTAAAATAGTTGCTTTTCTTATGCCTAAGATGAGACAGTGAAGAAAGGTGCCTGAGAATACTTTGGAAACTAGGAGGAAGTGTGGAGTTTGCCCAGAATTTCAAATTCAGCACAAGTAAGCTACATTTGCATAATTAAGAGTTGCTGCCCCTCCCCTGCTGGGTCTGACTGCATCCTGCCACAGGGGAAAGCCATGTCACCTCCCCATGCTCTTACCTGGCTTTGCCAGATTGCTCATGGTCTTCCTGTCCATCTGTTGATGTTTAGTCATCTTTGCTGATGAGAAAGTGAAGCTGAAAGCTAAAGGTACAGGAAGAAAGTTAACTAGAAGCCAGGATTCACCAGGGTGTTAAAGAGCAATGCTGTTACCCGATAATGTTCATTTAAAAGAGATTCAGTGTCTAGATATGCTAAGAACTGTTCTAGGCATGGGAGAGACCACAGTGAGCAAGAGGCAAGACTCGGGCTATAAACAACTAAGAAAAATGCCAGATGGGGTAAGTTCAGGGGTTGACAGACAATGGCCTGAGAGCCGTAGTCAGCCCACCACCTGTTTTTGTAAACAAAACTTCATTGGAACACAGCCATACCCCTGATTTCCTACTGTCTATCACTGGCTGGTTTCTGGGTACATGGCAGTCACAGGAGAGACCACCTGGCCCTTCACAGAGGATTGCGGCCCCTGCTGGATGTGCACGGATCCAAACAGGGTGAAATAAGAGAAGGGAGGTGGGGGTTTTTTCATCCACTGCTCAGGGGACACCTCTTTGCTGGTGACATTTAAACCAACAAGGAAATATTGGAGAGGTGAGGCAGCCAGAGGAGAGGCTGGGAATAGCAGAGGGAATAGTGAGTGCAAAGGGCCTGGGGCAATAGAGAGCTGGGTGTGTCCCAGGAACCAGACCAAAAGGAAGGGGGAGGGGTCTGCACTGGGGCTTGAGCAAGGTGGTCTGGGGGAGAGCAGTGCCTGATCAGAGAGGTGCCTGATCAGAGAGGTAGGCGGCTTTACAAACCTAGGTCAGGAGAGTGGGCTTGGTCCGGCTGTGTTCAGCAGGTGGGAGCAAAATCTGACTCAATTTTGGGACTTTCCCTCTGACTGCCCAAGACATCAGGTAGAAGAAGGTGATCGTGGTGGCCAGGCGAGATCTGAGGGCGCTTGGATGGGCTCTCCAGGCTCAGTTACTTCATGAGCCATGGGCAGGAACGCAAACAGAGGCCCCCATCTCTGGGTAAATATTTAAAGTATAAGATTAAAGGGAATAAACAGGGAAATAGTACATATCCTGCCTCCCACTTACACAAATATACTTTCTGACCCTCTGGAGGGCGGCACTGGGTTAGAATTCTGATTCCTCAGGTTCCCTGCTGCTTTCCCTTCCTCTTCCCAAGCCTGGCAGGCTGGCCTGCGAGAGGCCCACAGCCAGGGCCACCCCAGGCCTCACCCCTGCTGCTAGCCACACCTGCCTGCCTGGGGAGCGGGGGACACACAGGAGACTGTTTCAGTGCAGGAGCCGGAATTTAGGAAACACCATGGTCCCAGCTCCTCACTCCCCAGGTGTTACTGCTGGGAGGGCCGGATCAGGTGGGGCTTTGTGGCCCGCCGGGACACAGGTGGTCTTGGAGCTCCTGGTAGATAGAGACCCCGGATGGACTTGTGGGCTCCCTCCAAAGAAATCAGTATTCTGCCGCCCTCAGAGCTAGCCTGGAGCCACTCACCATCTTCCTGAGACCTTCTGTGCATCAAAGGCCCAGTCACCCTTGGAGAGCACACATGGTCAGGTTGATGCTGCGGCCTTCCCCAGGACACTGGTCTGGGCCCACTCTAGTCCCTGTGCCGCCACCTAGTGGTGATGAGAGAAAATGTGCCACCCACCTGCAGTGGGGGAGAGATTTCAGGACCTTATTTTATACTTCTAAATCAAAATCGGTTGTGTTCAGATTCTCCAAGGCTCTCAGTGAGCAGGAGGAGGGATCATCCTGCAGGACCAGGTTAGGTCTCCTTAGAAAGGAGAAGACTCCTGTTTTGCTTTCTTGCCTTATGGCAGATCTGTCCAGCTTGATGGAGAGAACCGCTTCCAGACTCATCTCCCAAAGAGAAGGTGAAGGGTGGATGAGTCATTCCCCAACAAGGCCACAGGATGGGGATCATCTACAGGAATGTTACTGGGAGCATTTGAGTGTCACTGGGTTAAATCTGGGGGTAAACTTGAGGCATGGCTCACCTTATCGCCCTGCTATGCCTGGGCCACTGCTCAAAGCCTGTTTGTGGGGATGTTGAGGCAGCAGGAAAATAGGAGTGTTAAAGGTCACAATACAGCTACTCAACAGGATTCTTGCTGAAGGCAGGCCAGGGGATCAGATATCAGAGAGGGGTGAGGAATTTCATCACATAGGAGGGAGCAGGATTTTTACTAAACTGACCGAGCAGGATTCTTGCTAAGACTGAACTAACGTGACCAAGGACAAGGCCCAAGTTCAGAACCTTGACACAGACCACCTCAACTACAGTTAGGACAAAAGGAGAATCTTCATCCCCACCTGCCTCTGTTCTGGGGCTGATCCAGGAAACAGGCAAACACCTTGTCAGCGGCTTCTGGCCCCCGCTACCCTGCGTGGAATTCATAGGAGTGAACTGTACTCAGTCGAGGGCAATGCTGAGCAAGGCATAGGCATGAGGCCCCTCAGTTGCCAGGAACAAGCCAGCCGTGGGCCAGAGAAGCTTCCGGAAGCACGCTGGGACAGCAGCAGTGTCCCATGGTTACCATGCCTCAAGTGTCCGCAGAGCGCAAGGGCCTGAGGGGCTCAGGCAGAGGGGACAAACACACCCTCAGTCCTGCACACAGGACAGACGTGGTGTCCAAGGTCAAGTGCCAAGATCAACGGGGCACGAAGCAGAAAAGAGCCACAAGCCAATTAAAATTGCACAGTGCACCCGGGACCCAGCAGTTGGATCACAGCCGGAAGCAGGTTTTCTGCCTCTCCCCTGTCCCAGGAGAAGGAGACAGAGGCTTCACTCAAAAGAAGCATTAGTGTGTTAGTAAGCTGTGCATCACAAAATAGGTGGCGAATGTTGTGATCTACTCGGTGAGACACTCGTGGAAGGTGATGCTCACAGGATGGGGTGACTTTAGTTCTGATGCTTCCCGTGCAGGGGAGGTGGGAGCTGTGCCTGATTTAAAGGGAAGGGAGAGGAAGGGTTAGCCTTGAGAGTTAACCTAGAATGAAAGGAGGCAGATTTGCTTCAGGGGGTCAAAGGCTTATCGGCAGCAGTAGCCGGCATCCGGGAGAAATCGAGCGAGTGACCCATTTCTTTCAGCCTGGTCAGCAGTATTAACCCTCAGTGCTCCCCGGCCCGCAAAACCTGTGTGTCACATTGAACATGCAGTTAAATCCTAAGGTCAGATGATCATAAACATTAGGTTTTTCTCTTATATAAATGCTCAGCAGACACTCAGAGGTCAGGTGGACCCAGGCAATTGTCACTATGCAGGACACTCTGTGAACCTGTTTGAACAGGCAGCACCCACATCCAGGAGCACCCCTAACCCCAGGAACTGAAAAAGTAGCCGCCCATTGCCAGCATGCCCACCAGGGGGCAGTGTTGCGGCGTGGAGAAGGGCGGTCACAGTCGCACACAGCAACTGGGGGAGGACAGGGAGCCTTCAGCAGAGCTGTGTCTGACAGGTGAGCTTGCCGGGTGGTCGGTGGAGGAAGCCACAGTGGCTCAGCGGGAAGAGAGCAGCAGGGAAGCCCCCTCCCCGAGTTTGCACGTGGACGCAGTGTCTGCCAGGCCTGAGGTCACAGGAGACTCAGAGCAGACAGTTCCCTCTGAGAGGCTCCTGCAGGGTCCCCCTGAGTCTAGTCATTTCCAGCGCACCTCTTTATTGAGCATCTCCCTGCCAGGTGCTGGGGACACCGTCTCTCCCTGCAGTTGGCTCCCAGTCGGGAGGGGGAGAGCGTCCCACATCACCCTACAGTCTGGTGGGGTCACAATGGAGAACCCCACCTGGGCCAGAGCCTCCGGGGGAGGAATGTTCCCGGAGGGATCCCAGCAGGAGGGGTCCCCTGGATGCATGGAAGTCAACAGGTTGGAGCAGTGGGACCATCCTGGGTCACAGAAGGAATCCCCCTGAGACTGCACCCCACAGCTCCAGTGGGCCCCTGTTTTGGAGCCAGGAGAAAGCTGGGGGTGGGAAATGAGGCTGCTTGTGAGGTTGCATTGAGCCAGGAGAGTGGGAGTGATGCACCACTGTGCAGCCTCGAGGTGGCATCTCTGCATGCACAGAGCACCTGCCCACACCATCCAAAGCACTCTTGTTATGTTTGGTGTCAGCGCTCACATGTCTGTGTGTCCTCAGGACGCGGATCTGGGCCGGGTCTAGACCTTCCCATTCCATGCGTTGTGCTTTTAGTCCATGGGGGCCCTCCATAAATGCTGGTTGATGAGTGAGTGAATCTGTGACTCTCCTGCTTCTCCCTGTAGGGCTGAGAGAGAGAGGGCAGTGGGAAGGTTATCAGGCCCCCGGCCCCGCCGCAGCATTTGTGTTTGTACCTCATGATGCCCTCCTTCTCAGCATCCGGTGCCATCACAGTGCCGGGGAGAGCAGGACCCCTCCATGCAGGGGAGCAGGTGCCCCGGGCCCGTCTCACAGGCCGCCCCGGGTCCCCTTTTAAAGCAACAGCTTCACAGGAGTTGCCCCATCCTTCCTTGTGCACAAAATGCCACGGACCTGGGCACATCCCTGGTGACAGAGAGCAGACTGGTGATTGCCAGGACTGGCAGGGAAGGAGCAGTGACCGCGGGTGGCTGCGGGGCTTCCTTAGGTGATGGAAATGCTCCGGAACCAGAGAGCCGGGCTGGTGGCACACACTGTACATGTAGTCACGCCTCGGAGCTTCGGTCCACTTTAAAATGGCTAAAACAGGGAATTGCGTGTTATTTGTACTTTACATGAATTTTTTTTCCTTTGTAGATACAATGGGACAGACCAAAACCTATCTGCACCATGGGTAAGAATCGTAGGCCAGGGTACAGACTTCAGTTACAAAATAAGCGCTGAGATGCACAGGACGTGACCGCAGTTAAGAGCACTGCGTTCACTGCATGTTTGAAAGTGCCTTGTCAGCTCTTAAAACTTCTCCTCATAAGGAAATCTCAGATCAGGAAGGACACGGCGAGAGTTCCAAACTGCGAGAACCCGCGTTGACAGTTTGCTCAGAGGCTTCTCTTGTTCTGTGACGAATTCTCCCCTTTTCATCTGCCTTTAGGATGCTCACCGGGGACTCTTCATCCAGCAACTGCGCCCCACGCAGAACCTCCAATCCAGAATCAAACTGAAGCTGTTTGGCCACTCGGGCTCTGGGAAAACCACCCTGGTGGAGTCTCTCAAGTGTGGGCTGCTGAGAAGTTTCTTCAGGAGACGCCGGCCCAGACTCTCCTCCACCAACTGCACCAGGTTCCCGCCCTCTCCCCTGGCATCCAAGCCCGCAGGTAGGTGCTCCCGCCCCGGGCCCTGTCTCTCCGCGAGGTGCTGGCTTTTGTGCTGGCCTGTGTCAAGGTCTAGGGTGAGTGGGGGCTTTGTGTTGGTTACCTGGCCTGTGGTGATCAGATCTCACTGTCTTGTTAGCTTTAGGGGTGGACCCTGTGTCCACCCCCTTCTTGGCCTACACTTGCAGATGGCCCAGCAATAGCAAGGCCAGGGCCTCACTGAAATCACACAAAGATCCAAATTGCAAATGTGCCCATCACAGAATGCTGTTGTGTTCTACTCTAAAATGAGTAATATGGTGAATTGTACATTATGTGCACTTTACATGAATTTATTTTAGATACGTTGGGACGGGATCAAACGTATCTGCTACATGGATAACAGTGGCCGACCAGGGTATTAAGCCTTTGAAGACAAAACTCACATGGACAGATACAGGTTGCAGACCTTACACATGGAATATTGGCCCCAGGGTGGGTTGTCCCCCTTAGGCTTACTTCTTGGAATGCTGGGCACACATAGTAACTGGAGAACACAGCAAGAAAATCCGATTGCATTTCTGTGCATCTCAGTGTTGGTTGGTGGTTTTGAAAGGGGCCCTAATGATGTCATGGTTGGTCCATCCACTCACGTGGAGCCTGACTGGGAGATGGGCTTTGCTGTCTTCCCCCCACCTTCTTAGGCACGGTGATGGGTGGATTCACGTCCAGAACTGCAGTGTGCCTGTCCTTCCCCGGCCCCCTGCACCCCTAGGGAGAAGCACCACAGAGAACACTAGGAATTGTGCCATCTGGGAGGTTGTTTCTCCCCAGTCCCCCCGAGTGAGGGAATTCCATTTTGCAAAGATAAGAATATAACCCTCCAAAGAGTTTCCTCAGTCTCAATTTTGTGCAAGGATTCGTTTTCTCTACATGGTATTACAAGGTGTCCTATCGGTTCCCCACATTGAAAACAGTGATTGTGAAGTTTTGTTCCTCTGTGATTCCCTCTCTCCATGAGGGAGGGTGTCTGAGGAGCAGTCTTTGGGGCTGAGGGACACTTGACTGAGAGTTATGTGCCCCTTTCAACTTCTTTTCTCTGAACAGCAGTGGACTGGAAACCAGGTAAAGATAAAATAACCACAGTGGATTTATAATTAGTATGAGTACAGTGTTGCTAACACATAGTGCGAGTACTTTCTGAGCACAGGGTGCCAGGAACTGGACAAAATGTGATACGTGTGACACCTCCCTGAATCCACACAGCAGCCTAGAGGGCATCTCCCCAGCATTTTCCTGGTGCCTAGAGGGGTTCAGGGGGCTGCCCAGGGTCACCCAGCTGGGAATTCATGACGTGTCTCACTCATAAGCCAGTGCTTAGTGACGATGCTTACAACTCCAGCTGTGGTCAGGACGTTTTCAGGCACACGGTGTCCATTGTCATCCATAATTTTGGCTTAGTTTGGAGATACAAGATGGGTTTCACCTTCTCTGAAGCCAGCAGTCTTCCAGACTTGATGATCAGGTTCAACCTCTGTGTGTGGATCAGGCCAGTGTTGCTGAGTGTGTGTGTGTGTGTGTGTGTGTGTGTGTGTGTGTGTGTGTGTGTGTATGAGAGAGAGAGGGAGGGAGGGAGGGAAAGGGAGAGAGAGAGAGAGAGACAAAGAGATCTACTTAGATCTCTGATCTGGAATTTCTCTAAGTCCTCATTGGCCATGAAGATTATGCCCCAGGAACCCATGAGCTAACTGAACCGGCCAAAGACAGATTTTATCTCCTGCTCAACCCTCACCCCTCAGAAGTAATGTCTCCATTCATCTTCCACATCTGGAAGAATCTGGAAGTAGATTCTTGATAAAATGTGGCTCAGGAAGGCCAGATTATCAGACCCAGATCATCAGCCAGGGTCACAAGTGTAGGGGCTTCAGCCAGGGCTTAGGGAGACTTGGTCATGGGACTCAGTGACAGAAGATTCTGTCCAGACGATGTCCGCTCTGGACCAAAGAAGCCGCCCCAGCTGCAGTCAGCACAGAGACACAGTGGGTCCCCCCGGGAGGCTGCTTCTCTTGTTCTCTCGACACCCTTGGTTCGGAGCTGCATCTCCAGGCCGAACCCTCAAATTTCTGTCAAGATAACAGGTTAGTGGGGCCGGGCTTCCCCGACAGGACTGTTAGGAAGTAAACACTGCTCTCTCTTGTGTCCCACGTGAGTCCGTTCCAGAATCTTCCTGGTCTCCCAGCATACCCGAGGATGCTGGCTTTGCTGCCAGAAGGAGCAACCCCTCAAACTGTATTCCCTTCTCCTGGGAGCAGATGGCCTTGTTCTTTCGGGAGGCACAGCTCTGCTCTCCATGGTCACTTGTGTAAAAGGAAGTCCCCTCGGGGATTCGCAAGACCAAAGAAAGTGACAAGTGCCAGAAAGACCCAAGAGAAGGCCAAGGGTACACCAAAAGGATGTGCAGCTGGCAAAGTGGCTGCTCTCTGGGGAAACTGCAGTAAAGCCTGGAAGCCAGGAAGCGGGGAAGGCAACGCGTGTGGTTGACACGGTCTGTGCTGACCTGGGTTCAGGTCCCACACACATGTCATCTCACTGGATTCTCACGATGTTATGAGGTGTGTCATAACCCACTTCAGAGAGAAGTGACCCGGGGCTCAGAGACATAACGTGTGTCTGCCTCAGGCCGAGGCTGAAACCCAGGGCCCAGGCTGTGTGTTGTGTGCAGGGGGGTAGGGGTGGGGGTGGGGAAAGAGGATCAGCAGCCAACATTCACACCTCAGAAGATGCCACTGAAAAGCTGGTATTGGGTTTCTTGTGGAAAATGGGAAACTTCAGCCACACTGGGGTCACATTGCTGTCTGAGGCTGGTTAGTGGGGAGGAGGGTGGCTGCCCCGGACAGAGGGGCACGGGCTCTGCATTTCACCCCCTCTGCCCCCCAGCCCCTCACCCAGAGTCCCATAGACCAGGCCATGGGGCTCAGAAGCAGGCTGCCCACCGCATGTGTGAAATTTTTTCCTGTGACAGAAACGACATCTCAGGGATGCACTGGAGTGTGTGACCCTGGGCTAAGGTACCCCCAGTCTATCCCAGAGGTGGAATTCAGTCCCAGATCTGAGGCCAAGTGCCCGGTGGTCTTGGAGGGCCTAGGCAAGCAGGGGAGGGATGGGAAACCCCACAGGGGCCCGTGTGGCTTCATGCCCAGGTGGCCAGTCTGCTCCAAGGGACGGGGAGAGTCTCCTTCCAAACAGTCCCTGAAGCGACAAGACTCACCCCCAGTTAAATGTAGTCCTGCCTGAGGTCGGGGAAGAGCTGGGAGCTGTGCCTGCAGGCCGTGTAGCAGGTCCTTGTCTGGCCCACCGAGGGGCACACATGCCCTGGGCTGAGGGGGCGCCCGGCTGGAGGCAGCACCATGTGGATCCTGCCAGTCCAGAGCAGCTGGCTCACCGGTCACCTCCTGATGCTCCCGGAGCAGTATTAAGGCGGTCCTCAGGAAAGCAGACCATGGCGCATAGGAGATGCCATGAGAGCCTCCCCGGGGAGATGGGGTTGGGAGGGGTAGGATGGATGGGGTAGCCGTGGCCTCCAGGGAAGGAGGGCTGGTTCCAAACACAGCCACACGGTCACTGCCCTGTGGCTCTGCCAGGGCCTGTGGGGCCGTCCTCTGCTCCCGCCCACGTCACAGCTCTGGTCCTGCTGAGCCCTGCGAGAATGGCCCGGACCGGCTCCTTTCCCGGGACAGATGCCCCCGGCGGCACGTTTCTATCACTCTGACAGCAGGCCATGGTTGTGCCTTAGACACCAGGCCCATGGCGCTGTCCTCTCCTGAAAATGCAGGACGGGAAAGGCCGAGCCACCGGGCAGGACACAGGAGTGGGGGACCCGTGTGGACGCTGGCTGCCTCCGTGTGCAGCCACTCCACGCCCGGGGCAGGGGTTCCCCCCGCCGCTTGTGCTGCGGCCACACACATCCGCGCTCTGTGGCCAGTGGAGGGTCGTGGCTGGCGCACTGTGGGCCTGCAGCAGGAAGGACATGCCTGGAGCAGAGGGGGAGCGGGTGTCCGGGGGAGCGCTGCAGGGGAGGCGGCCTGCTGTCCCCAGAGAGGAGCTCAGGGGCAGGGGTGGCCCCTCCACCGGGCCTGCCGCTTGTCACCACTAGGGGTCAGCAGTCAGCAAAATCCACGATTTGCCGCTATGATTTCAGGGTCTCCCTGTGAAATTATTATTTTTATGAGACTGAACGCACACTCTGTCCTAATGAGAACTCCGTGAGGTTCGGGAATGCCTGCCATTTATCAGATCCCGTCAGCTCTCCCTGGACAAGCTGACCTGCTACTGGGTAGAATCCTTTTGCAGTCAACCTGACACAATCTCATGGACCAGAGTGGGATCACTTCATCTGCATCAGTCAGGGTCCAGGTGGGGACAGTAATGGAAGGACAGTGTCATGGGCAAAAGTCAGGGGAACATCCCAGACGCGGTGAAGCATCCAAGGCCTGGGACAGAAGGAAGCCATTTCCTCCCTGGGGCGGAAGGACAAAAGGAAGATCCTGTTCTTGAGAAAACTGGAGCCCAGGGGTGAAGCCGCCCGCAGGGGCGCGGGGGGAGTCTAGAGTCATGGACACACGACTGATGTCAGAGAAGCAGTGAGGAGGGAGGAAGTACCTGGGCCTTCTCCTCGCCCCGCCCAGCCTGTCCAGTGCCTCCCGCTGGCTGACCCCAACCAGATGCCAAGTGACAGGGGTGCCCCGGAGATGAGCAGGGTCGGCCTCTGGGGCACCGAGCAGCGCAGGAAAGGGCTACGGAAGGTGCAGCAGACAGGAAGAATCAGGGCAGCATCCCTGACCCACTGCCACACAGCACCCGTGCCCGAAGCAGCAGGGGCTGGGACGAGAGTGTCCCGGGAAGGGACAGGGCGTGGGCCAGGCGGGAGGGGAGCAGGCACACAGGCTGCCCTGGTCTCACCACCTCCTGTCCACCTGCAGTGTCTGTGAGCATCAGCAACCTGTACCCGGGCTGTGAGCACGTGAGTGTGAGGAGCCGCAGCATGATGTTCGAGCCGGGCCTCACCCGAGGGACCCTGGAGGTGCTGGTGGCCCCACCCCAGCACCCGCACTGTGCAGCTGACGACCAGTCCACTAAGGCCATCGACATCCAGAACGCTTATCTGAACGGTACAGTAGCCCGCCCACCCCACAGGGGAGCACCTCCTGTTTCCCTTCACCAGGACTGTGAGTCATCCCCCTGCGGGAGCCTGTCCCCCTGCACCTGTCACAGCCCCACAAGGATGGAGGAAGAGCCGCACAAAGTGACCTTGGGAGTGACCCAGTGAGGCCAGGCTGGTTAATACCCCTAACTAGTGAAACTAAACCCCCTGCCCTCCCGGGCACCTAGCAAAGCCCCAGGCACTCAGTAGGCGCTTAATACATGACTGTTGAGTAAATCATTCTCTAGGCAGAGCAAATCATACACTTGGATTGGAAACCTCATAAAATACAATCCCACTAGCAGATCCCACTCATGCAAGCGTGAGAAGAGTTATTCTTGAATACATCGACACTCGTGGCTGATGCTATGCTGCAGGCACGGGCGATTTTCTCCACAGGCAAAATTTCACGTGTGTTCTTTGCCCTCAAACATTTCCAAGGGGGTGAAGCTTCAGATGTTACCAGGGAAGGTTACTTTCTCCAGCAACCGCTGTGTCCCGTGTGTCGCTCCCCCCAGCCCCTGGAGCTCCCGGGGTCCCCAGTTGTCCCACGGCACTTGAACACCAGCCCCTGCCTTGTGGAGGCGAAGTTTAGAGCAGGGATAAAGCGATTTCTTTGAGACCCATCTGTGAGGACCTTATGGGCTGATTCGAGCGCCTGGCAGGGTGTCTGGCACAGGGGAGGCACTCAGAAAATGCCAATCGGGGGCATCTTCACATAGGAATCCGTTATCACCGTGAACCCCGTGAACAATAGATGTCAGTGTGTGTCACCCCGAGCTGTGGCTCTTCATCTTCAGTGTGCAGGTGGGTCCCCTGCGGGGCCTGTGAAGACACAGACTGCCGCCCTGCCCCCAGAGCTGCTGATGCGGCAGGTCAGGGGGGTTCCCAGGTGTTGCTGCTGCTGTTGGTCTGGGAGCCCCACTAGGAGAACCACTGGATCCAGTGAAGTGGAATTTAAGTCCATGGGCATTTTCCCTTTTAAACGCTGAGTGTTCTCTGAGATCCCGGAGTGGAGGTGGCGTGCAGCCTGTCCTCAGCACCCCTCACTGACCCGGCTCCTCCCCAGGCCCTCCCCCGCCCCAAGTCTGGCTCCCAGTGCTCCCAGTTCTCCCCGTGCCAGGGGACCCATGCCTTTGCTCCAGAACCCTTCCCGCTAACGCCTCAGCTGCCAGACTCTTAAAGAAAGTCCTGTCCCCGGCGGTGCCTGTGCTCCAAGAGGAAGCTCCAGAAGAGTCCTTGGATCTTCCAGAATTAACTGTTGACTGCAGAATTTCTGACCCAAATAAGCACCGAGGGGAAGAATTAGTGAAAAGGAGCTTGAAATCCTACAACATAAGCGGTCCTGCGTGGTTGCCCCAGAGGCCAGTGCATGGGTGGTCACCGTCCTGCTGGAATGTGGCCGTGTAGGGCTGGGGGTGCCCACATGTCTGGTTGGTCACTGGGAGGCTCTAGGTGCCTTAGGAACTATAATCAGAGCCTCACTCACAGACACCTCCAAGAAAACCCTCCATACCCACTGCTCAGTTATGAGGACGCAACTGCCCCCCAACACTAGGGCACACAGCCTTCTACCCTGCTAGACCCTTCTACTGCCCCCCACACTGGGTGAGCTTATGGACCCCACCTCCTCACAGTTCCATCCCCCTCCTTCAGATGCAGAACTGCTAATCAACTTTTGCATCTTTCACCTGTGCAGACAGCCTGCTCACTTCTGACTTACCTGAGCAGGTCACTTACTCACCTGCGGCAGGTGAATGTAGTCATTATTGAACCAAAATTAAATTACATATCTTAGGGACTTTTACATTCAACATTGTATCCCCTGTCATGTTCCAAAAAGAATTTATACCTATTTGAAGATTAGGGAATCTTATTAACATACGTTCTCTGACTGTGTGAGTTTATTGATGGGGAACCCAAAGTCACCAGTTGGCTCTGACTTTTTCCTTGTGTGGGGTCATTCGTGTGGGGAAAGGGGGGGAGTGTGTGTGTCTTGAAGATGCACAGATAAACAGGTGGATGCTATGGATAACACTCTTTCTCTTGGCAGTCCCTAAAGTGCTAAGAAAAATTGTGATTGGCATTTGCTGGTGGTGTTTCAGATAGTAATCTTTCTTCTCTCTGTAGGAGTCGGTGATTTCAGCGTGTGGGAATTCTCTGGAAATCCTGTATACTTCTGCTGTTATGACTACTTTGCCGCAAACGACCCCACATCCATCCACGTCATTGTTTTCAGTCTGGAAGAACCCTACGAGATCCAGTTGAACCAAGTGATCTTCTGGCTGAATTTCCTGAAGTCTCTTGTGCCAGTTGAAGAACCCATCGGTAAGCTAGCATGCCCCGGTGCATGAGTGCCCTTCCCGCTGGGCGGATCTACACCTCTGGGCTAACGGTGAGGCCCCCCTGGTCTGTCCTTCCTGTGATGAGAGTCACACTCTGGACGATTCCTGAGGCCCAGCTGTTGCCTTTGTTCGCAAGGAGTTATTACAGGATCACATTTTCCTGCCTCAGAGACCAAGTCTGAGCAATTCCTTGGGAACCGTTTCTCACTCTCTCCCTACACGTTAGAGCTGGGGTCACTTTGGTTGGGTGGGAGTGGAATTCGTCCTTTGATGGCCTCTGTGCCTCTACCTAATGGTATGTGATGAATAAGCAGAATGAGCCCTCCTCCATTCTGTCGTTCTGTCAACAGCGGACAGGACCATACTGAGTGAACGTATTATCTTAACTTTATTCCTAGAGCAGAAGACAGCGTGGAATACACTTTTGTTCCTTTGTGTACAAAACAAAAAGGAGCAGCCTTCCATGGTGGACACTGGGCTATCCATTTTTTTCTTCAAAAATTATAGAATAATCAAATAATTGGACTTAATCCTCTCAGGGTACCTCTCCTCTGCCTCTTTCTTTCTCATTCTTTTTGATGTTTTCTTCCTAAACACTCCCCTGAGGAGAGGCTCTCTGTCTGTGTGCACCGCAGGACATCCGCTCGGCCATTTCTGGGTGTCGCTGCATTCAGAGGGCTTTCTTTGTCTTGTAAAGGGTGCACCTGCCCAGAGTTCGATTTCCCCTCACCATGCAAGCAGGGCCCCCTTGGAGGAAGAGCTGAGAAGCTCCCTCGTGTTCTGTGGCCTGAACCCAGGAGACAGGCTCACCCTGATGTTGGCCAGGACTGGGCCTTCTCGGGGTGAGCCCGCACGGTGGGCAGGCTGCACATCCAGAGGCCGGCCAGCACGGCCCCCCTCCCCCGGGGACTCGAGGCAGCCAGGAAGGAGGACCCACCTGTGACACGCCTGCTTTCTGCCCCCAGCCTTCGGCGGCAAGCTGAAGAACCCACTGCACGTCGTCCTGGTGGCCACCCACGCCGACATCATGAACGTGCCTCGGCCGGCTGGAGGCGAGTTCGGATATGACAAGGACACGTCCTTGCTCAAGGAGATCAGGAACAGGTGAGGGCGTCACTGGTGGCAGGGGCCATCCCGCAGAGCTCACGGACACCAGAGGAAGGGACTGGAGGCCTCCTTTGCTTGGTTGGCTGTTGTGGTATCGTTTTTATTTTTATCAAAACATTGAAAACATAACAGATGCAACAGAAGTAAAGAGCACGGGATAAAAGACAACAAACTATGCACTTCTTTCCTCACCTCCTGGTACCACTGCCCAGGGGAGCTTCTGGTAGGGGTTTCATGCATTGACTTCCACTTTCTGGAGGCAGCTCTAGTTGACAGGTAACATTATCAGATACTTAACGTCCACATCGTGGTGATTTGACGTCCGTGGCGCCCATTTAGCTAGTTATCACATCCATCACCTTCCATCCCTCTCCCTTTTCTCTTTATTTCTTTTATTAGTTTTTGGTGAGAATGTTTCTCACCCCAAAATGTTTAAGTTCAACCCTTAGCGAATGTCTGTCATATAACACAGTGTCATCAACGGTTGTCACCACGGTTGATGTAGACCTCAGTTCTTTCTGTTGCTTTAACCTCGGGTCTAATGACTGTCTTCTTACCACTGAGCAGAATTGCTCACCGTCGAAGTTGCTGCTCCTTAGGGGCTCATGACTTGGGGGTCCTAACCTGGTCTGGAAAGTGGGAAGGCCTGGAGGGAGAAATACCAGCATGACTTTCCTGGCACGTATTTCTGTGAAACTTATGGTTCATGGATCAGTGTGGACGTGCACACAGGTCACAGTGTAGAAATATGTATTTTTACGTAGCATCTGTCAAAAAAACTTTGAAGCTGCAGCTCTATGTAATCTGCCAGTAATGCGAATTCTCGATTGATCGGCTGCTGACACTTCCTGTGGTCCTCCTGATAGGAAAAAGAGGGCTCGCACTAATATTTTCCATCGAAGCTGTGGCTGTCAGACCCATTGTCTGCTCTTACGCTGTCACCCTGCAATGGTGTCCATCCTAGCGTGCAAGGGAAGGGCACAGGCCTCATCTGTCCTGCGTCAGGGGACCTAAAATCTTCCCATACTGTGTCCCTGCCATTTTGTGGGACTGGAGCCGCCCCTCACCTGTCCGCCGCTGCCATCCGCGGGACTCGGAGCGTGCGGGTCCCTACCCCTCGCACCCGTGTCACATGACAGAAGCCAGCAGCCGGTGGGGAGGGGCGGCCTTTGCAAGGTCATGAGAACTTTCTGGCTTCAGGCCAGCAGGAGGCTGCCATCTGGGGGGACACCTGGTAGGACCACAGCACCCTGAGGAGGCCGCTGCTCTTCCCTTAGGTTTGGGAACGATCTTCACATTTCAAACAAGCTGTTCGTTCTGGATGCCGGCGCTTCGGGCTCTAAGGACATGAAGGTCCTTCGAAGTCACCTGCAAGACATCCGGAGCCAGATTGTGTCGGTGAGTGAGCTGGGAGGCTGCAGGCCCACGTTTGCCCAGACCATCCGGTCACCCTGGAGCCGGCTGCTTCGTGCTGTCCTCAGGTCAGGTTCAGTCCTCAGGGGCCCCAGGACGAGGCAGCTGCATGGCCGTGTTTGTGTCCCATTGCTCTGGGAGGAAGAAGGAAGGGTGAGAACAAGGAGGTGGCCTGGAGATGAGGGGGGCTGTGGGCGCAGGGGCACCTTAGGGCATATGGGATTCTGACAGTTTCAGTAACATGGCCTTTTACAAATCACAGAAGCTACCCAGAAGTGACTTATTGTGCAATATTTAGAAAATGCGGAGGAGCATCTGCGTGGCTCAGTCAGTTAAGTGTCCGAACTTGGTTTCGGTTCAGGTCTTGATCTCATGGGTCATGAGATCTAGCCCCGCATCAGGCTCCATGCTCAGCCCGGGGTCCGCTTGAGGATTCTCTCCCTCTGCCCTCCCCCCACCCTTGTGCATGTGCTCTCTTTCTCTCTCTCTAAAATAAATAAATTTATTTTTTTAAGATTTTATTTATGTATTTATTTAAGACCGACAGAGAGAGAGAGAGAGCGTGAGTGCACGCACACTTGCATGAACGGGGGGGAGGGACAGAACAAGCTCCCTGCTGAGCAGGGAGCCTGATGCAGGGCTTGGTCCCAGGACCCATGACCTGAGCCGAAGTTAGCCGCTTAACCAACTGAGTCACCCAGGTGCTTCCATAAATAAATAAATTTAAAAAGAAGAGGGGCGCCTCTTAGAGTTAGTACAGTTCCAGCACATATCTTATGGGAATGAGACAATTGGGTTGGGTTTTTCATTTTAAAATTTCAGTGGAAGACTAAATAAAACGTATTATAAGGGCTGTGTAATTAATAAATCCAAAATCAAAAAAATCAATAAGTGGAATAAGTTAGTGTAGAAGTAAATCACAACATCTACAAATATTCAGTAGGAAAAAAAAGATGTTATTTCAATTTGGGGGAAAATGTTATTTCATCCATGACCTGACACAACTAGCTATTAGTCTCGAATGAAATGAGATTGAGTTCTACTCACTGCGAATCCCAAAAAGAAATTCTAGGTGGATTAAAACTATTAAATGTGAAAAAGAAGAAGAAAAAAACCGCAATATCTTGAATGTGTTTTTAAAATTTATTTTCTGGCAAATAAATTCCACGAACAAAGTTAAAAGGTAAAATAGACTGGAAAAAATATTCTCAGTGCCTCTAACCCCTAAAAGGCTGCTACTCTATAATATTCGAAAAGTTCTCTCCAGCTGACACAAAAGGGTAAACATCCCAAGGGCAGAATGCTTCCTGGAAAGTTCCTGCTGCCCCAGCCTGGGTGGGAATGAGGAGCGTGTGTCTTTCCCTCCCCTGGTGGCGGGTGGCCCCTCCAGTTAGAGCTTGCTGCTTCCCAGCTGGGACATGCCCCCATTCACAACACCAGGCTCCGGTTCCAGATGTGCTGTAGGAATCTTCAGGAAAACTCCGGACTTTCCTAAAGCCCAGTCTTTGCCTTCTGATGGGGGCCCCAGTAAGGCACAGTCAGTGAGTGGGGAGTAGTCCGAGGGGGCTCAGAGGAACCCGATCACAGAGACCAGCGGGCAGCGATCGAGCTTGGTTTCCTCCTCTGTGACATAAGGGAGGTGGCCTAGTTTACCTCCAAGTCAAAGGTCCTATAAATTTTTTACATGCTCCCACAAAACCTATAATTAAGTATGAAATAGGTATTTGTGAGGGATTCACCAGTTCACTTCCTGATCTTCCACACAAAGAAAGAGAGGAAATAAACTTGGGGGCCTTCCCTATGCTCATTATATTTTCTTTCCTTTTTTATGGCCAAATCCCATGAAATCACTTCTGGGCAAGTGACATAAATCTCATTCACATAGGAAAGCTATTCGAACAAGGCAGACTGGTGAAAAGAGCATTTGACTTTGCAACCAGACAGGCCTTGTGCTCAAATTCTAATTCTGCCACCTATCAGCAGGGTGACCCGAAGTGAGCTACTCAATTGTTCAGAAACTTCAATTTCATTATCTATAAAAAGGACAACATTTCCCTCTAGGAGTTGTTCCGAGGATTAAAAGAGACATGTGTGATGCCTCTGGTACAGAGCAGTATGGAATAAATACAGGCTTCCCCTGCTTCCTGCTTCTTACATGACCATGAACCACTCTAAGCAAATACTATCTTTGCTCGCCTTTATAAAGCTCCATCAAGAGCTAAATTAGGCTCTGCTGAGTCATTTCTATTATTCCTTAAGAATGTTCACAAAAGCTGACTTTGAGTCTCTAAATGTTATTAATAAAATATCTTAAGTTGAATAAGCTTCAGAGGCCCTGACGCCCCCTGGTGGGGACGGGCTGGGGTCCTTCCCAGACCTACACCAGCAATGTATGGCTGGTGTTGTTTTTAAATTAGGATGATGTGCGGATTATCGGAGTCTGTCCCGAAATGATTTATTTAATCAAATTAAAAGATGAAAAACCTATTTCAAGGGGACTGGGGGGATAGGCAAAATGGTGAAAGGGGGTGGGAGATACAGCCTTCCAGCTGTGGAAGGCATAAGTCACAGGAATAAAAGACACAGCATAGGGAGTATAATCAATAGTATCGTACTAGTGTGTGGTGACCGAAGTCGCTACACTTGTGTGGTCCAGTCCCCACGTCGCACCCCTGAAACTCACGTAACATTGCGGGTCAACTATACTCCAATAAAATTTTTTAGAGATATTTTTTAAATTTTTTAAAGAAATCCACTTCAAGCCCATGACCAAGAATTAGTCTAATTTAAACTGTATGTCCACAACAGTCCCACGAATACCGAATTTACTGATAAAAACCCACTGCAGTATTGCTAACGACAGTTCATCTCTTTTCCTCTCCCTTTGCTCATAAAGTGACCATCTTCTGGCTGAAAGAGTCGCTCCAGGGGAGGGAGGGAGGGAACACAGCATTAGGGGTTAAAGGAGCACTATGGTTGAGTCGCTATTCCAAAAGCATTGTTGCAAAGCCTCACCAACTGTTTAACTGTTAGCAATAGAAATGGAAGCATCCATACCATTTCACACTTGTAAATGGGTTTCCGGAGACGCAGCACTTTAAAAAAAGGAACTGGCCCAGTATGCTCAACAAAAAAGCACTAACTCGCCCGAGTATTTCTTGCAACGATGCAGAAAAGAGCGCCATCCTCTCTACCTGGGCTTCTCCGAGGGAGACCCTCGGCCGCAGGTTGACCTGTCCTATCCTGCATGTTTTAGGTGTGCCCTCCGATGACCCACCTGTGTGAGAAAATCATGTCCACGCTGCCTTCCTGGAGGAAGCTCAACGGGCCCAACCAGCTCATGTCGCTGCAGCAGTTCGTGTACGATGTGCAAGACCAGCTGAACCCACTGGCCAGAGAGGGAGACCTCAGGCGCATAGCCCAGCAGCTGCACAGTGCTGGCGAGGTAGGGGGCTGCAGCCCAGGCGGGGGTGTGGGAGGGGCCCCACGGATGTGTTTCTGTCCCCGCTCGGAAGGTGCTTTGAGCCTGGAGAGGCGGAGTGGAAAGTGCCCAACTACCCATAATCTATCCAGACACGGGGCCATCCCACAGAGGCCCAGGTGATTTTCTGACCTGCAGTTCTCGGCTCCCCCATTACCCCCTAGAGCTGTCCCCTGGTTGTGTTCGGATTTGTTCGTTTTCCAGCTTGTATGAGTTAGGGAGCACAGTTCCCACCGCACGGGGCCACCGGGCCTCTCTTCTCTCCTCCTGGGGCACCTGGTGCTTAGCTGTGATTCCTGCAGCCTCTGGATGCAGCTTGGCATGGGCTGTTATGTGCTCCAAACAGACTTTCAGGTTCACAGATGATCAAGAAAGGGCAGTGACGAGAGGATGTCCGGAGACACCACAACCCAGCAAGCAGTGTCCCCAGAAATGACCAAGAAATGGGGATCTTTGCTCCCGCTTGTATGGCATTCAGCGCTGGGGTGCGGCTTGGGAATGCTGTTCTAATTCCCCCCTCTGCCTGTCCCCAGAGAGGGGGCCTTGCCTTCCTGTTCCTCCGTCCTGTGACATCAGGGGACAGTTGAGGCTAGGCTGGGCCACGAAGAGCAGTTCCGAACATGAAAACCCAGAGGCGGTTCTGAGAATTTTAGACAACAGAAGCTTCCTGTGCAGTCTCAGTGCCCCCCTGACGCGAGGCCCGTTTGTGTGGATCAGATAGGCTTGACATTACAACTGAATCCAGTGACCCTGAAAACTAGAGCATCAAGCAGTGAGAGCAGGAGCCTCTGAACTCCGCTGAGACTACCGGTAATCTACAGGCCCCTCTGGCCGTACTTTAAAGTGACTAAATCCAAGGACTGGGATCCAAGCTAAGATTAACCAGAATAATAAACTCACTCCATTGGCCCAGTATTCTCTTGCCTTCTGGTATTTGACCAGCAATTTCTAGATCAAGGGTATAATCCACTTTATTCTTCATTCTCCTTGCCCTTGAGACTTTAGTAAGTGAGTAAGTGACGATCTGATGGTAGGAGTAAGGAAGGGACATCTGTCAGGTGCCCCCGCTCTGCTCGGCCACCAGCCCCTCCCCCAGTCCTGTTACTAACCGCTGGTAACGAAGCTCGTAGGCACATGTCACCGGTTGTCCCGGTGCCTGTTTCTGCTCTGGGACCCCTCACCGCACGAAGTCTCCGGTGGGGCCAGTGTCTCAGTCTGTCTTCCCTGACTGACGCTTTGCTCCATTGGCTTTCTCTCTCTCTCTTCTATTTATTTATTTATTTATTTTGCAAGTAGGACATTTCACCCCCAAATAATTTAGCCTGTAGCTCCTAAGCCGTGGGGTCCTCTCCCACTAGTACAGGGTGGAGGAGGGACAGTAAAGTAGTCCCCGAATTGAGATCAAAGAAATGAAGCAGGCGACTCCTTATAGTTTACACATTTTTATTCGGGGTAGCTTACGAGCAGGGGAGATGGGGCAGGCAACGACCCAACCGCACTGCGGTTCTCCACAAAGTCTGGACTGTTGTCTACGGATTTTATAGCACAGGGGGATGCACAGAAGGGCAGTGCAGTGAGAGCAAAGGGTCCACGTGCCCCTCACTGACATCTAACATTGAATTAGGTCTCGCAGCACCACGTGTGTGTGTGAGGAAGGGAAGAGACTTTGTTATCTTTGACAAATTTACAAAGGGCCAAAGCAAGCTTCCCTTGGCCTTGGTGGCTGTTTCTCAGGTTCGTATATTAATCTCCAGGAGTCTCTGGACACCACGTAGCTGAAGGCGTCTGAGAGTGGACGTGAACAAGACAGAGGGCTAAGGATGGAGTCACCCACGTTACCACAATATAATTAATTATGTTGCAGAAACATAGCATTGATGTAATAGTATTGTTGAATATATGGTCCTCATTTGAGTGTTTGCCACTTACCCCAGTCATTTCTTTCGTAGCTGTTTTTATTCATTCATGTGTTTATTTGGGGATGTAGAATCCAGTCAAAATTTACTCATTGCATTTGGCCACCGCCTCTCTCTCTTTTTTGTCTTTCATTCATTACATTGACCTTTTTTTTTTAAATTGTCAAAGGGAGGCTTTTCAGTTTCTCTCACAACCTTCTCAAGCTGCTGTTTTGGGTCTGTGTTGGATTTCCGAGATCCGTCCACATCAATGCTCTGGGTCAGTTTTTGCAACATGTGCACAGATTTTATCATTGCTCGGGTCCTCTAGCGCTCTGAACAGCTGGTGCATCTGGCCATCTCGGTCCCCATGTGTGACCTCCTGTTGTCCCTTCTGGCAGATCAACATCATGCAGAGTGAAACGGTCCAGGACGTGTTACTCCTGGACCCCCGCTGGCTCTGCACCAATGTCCTGGGGAAGCTGCTCTCCGTGGAGACCCCACGGGCCCTGCACCACTACCGGGGCCGCTACACCGTGGAGGACGTCCAGCGCCTGGTGCCCGACAGTGACGTGGAGGAGCTGCTGCAGATCCTCGATGCCATGGACATCTGCGCCCGGGACATGAGCAGCGGGACCATGGTGGACATCCCTGCCCTGATCAAGACAGACAACCTCCACCGCTCCTGGACGGACGAGGAGGACGAGGGGAGGGTCTACGGCGGCGTGCGCATTGTCCCCGTGGAGTACCTCACCCCCTTCCCGTGCGGCATCTTTCACAAGGTCCAGGTGAACCTCTGCCGGTGGATCCACCAGCAGAGCTCCGAGGGCGACGCAGACATCCGCCTGTGGGTGAACGGCTGCAAGATTGCCAACCGTGGGGCCGAGCTGCTGGTGCTTCTCGTCAACCACGGCCAGGGCATTGAGGTACAGGTGCGAGGGCTGGAGACGGACAAGATCAAGTGCTGCCTCCTGCTGGACTCCGTGTGCAGCACCATGGAGAATGTCATGGCCACCACGCTCCCGGGGCTGCTGACGGTGAAGCATTACCTGAGCCCCCAGCAGCTGCGGGAGCACCATGAGCCCGTCATGATCTACCAGCCGCGGGACTTCTTCCGGGCGCAGACCCTGAAGGAGACCTCACTGACGAACACCATGGGTGGGTACAAGGAGAGCTTCAGCAGCATCATGTGCTTTGGGTGTCACGATGTGTACTCGCAGGCCAGCCTAGGGATGGACATCCATGCCTCAGATCTGAACCTCCTGACCCGGAGGAAACTATGTCGTCTCCTGGACCCCCCTGATCCCATGGGAAAGGACTGGTGCCTTCTCGCCATGAACTTGGGTCTCCCCGACCTTGTGGCGAAGTACAACACCAATAACGGGGCTCCCAAGGAGTTCCTCCCAAGCCCGGTCCACGCCCTGCTCCGGGAATGGGCCTCCTACCCCGAAAGCACGGTGGGCATCCTCATGTCCAAACTGCGGGAGCTGGGGCGTCGGGACGCGGCGGACTTTCTACTGAAGGCGTCCTCCGTGTTCAAGATCAACCTCGACGGCAATGGCCAGGAGGCCTATGACTCAAGCTGCAACAGCGGCACATCCTATAATTCCATTAGCTCCGTCGTGTCCCGGTGAGGGCAGCCTTTGGCTTGGGCAGGGTCTCTTTGGACTGCAGACCAGGGGGACGTGGCCCCTCTTTCCCATCGGAAATTCAGGGTGCATCCTCCCTGTGCCCACATAGTGAAGGACGCCACCCTCCCTCCTGCTTTACCAATTTCTCTGTCACTACCTCCCTCCCACTCACACCTTCCACTGTATGTGAATGGTCTTTCTAGTTTCAGAGCAGACCATACATAACCCTGTCCTTTGGCCATTTGAGAAACTAGTGTCCCTCCGCTCTGCGTTCTGGATCCACTCTTATCTCCAGCACCTTGCTTCTTGCTGATAATTTTACTGGAATTCCTAACTTTCAATGAAATTTTTTAAACTACTGTACGGATTGTCCTTTAAAGAAAAAAAAAAGCACACATTTATCCAAATGTGTATTTGTTACCCTCTTTGCCTTGTTAGACCATGTCCTCAGCTTCTCTCTTTGATATTTGTAGGAAAGACTCCTATGTGTGGAATCCCGCTGTATGACTGATAAACAGACAACATGTGAGTGCCTTTGCAGAAGAGGGTGTGTTTGAGACCATCCAGGTCAGCCAGGAGCTGTCGCGAAGGAGACGCTCCCTCTCTGTCCCTTGCTGTCTGCTGATCATCGCCAGAGGTGCTTCACCCTGAGTTTTTTTTTCCCCCCAGTAATTTTTGTGTTTCACTTGGCAAGGAAAGGGGAGGGAGGAATCCTCCTCTAGAGTCATTTTACAGCCAGTGTTGTTTTCACGGAAAGACATGTCTTTGTTGTTCTTGTTTAAACGTCAATGTGCGCGTCCACGCGGCACCTGCACACTGTCCGCTTGCCTCATTCCCGCGCATCTCAGGTAGAAGATGACACAGCTGTAGGTGAGGAAGGCCTGTGGGAGAACTCAGAACACCCCTGACCCGTGACGTGTGACAGCCCGTTGTCACAGGTGCACAGTAGATGATTTTCACATTTAGATCCTGGTTCCATAACTTCATGTACTTGAAGTCTAACAAGATGAAGGGAGCCAGTCTCCTTGCAGTGATTTTAAATTGTGATAGAGTATTAAGTTGATATGAGGGAACGTGTCCTAATTCTTCTGTCTTGGGAAGCATGTAATTTTAATGTTACATTACATGTGTGTATATGTGTGTATATGTGTATATATATATGGAGTATGTATATACATATATATGAATACAGGTATTTTTACTTAATCTATACAATGTAGTAAAAAGATGTTGGGTTTTCTTTTCTGTTCTCTTTTTTTCTTTTCCCTTTTTTTAATATAAATAAACTATTGCTTGTTGCATTCGATTGTTAGTCTTTCATTCAAAAGGAATCCTTTTTCTCTGCTTGGTTTTCACCCAGCAGTACCCCACAGAGCAGGCAAACCACACTGAAGTCCAGAAAGTCCGTGAACCTGAACCCCCGTATGGAAACACCAGCTTATCTGGGGGGTGTTATCACTAAAATTGGGAATAGTGCAGGGAAGTGGGAAGAGCCCAGAGGGTTTTCACATTTGTTCTCACTCAAAAGAAGGGAGCCCCTTCCGTTGTCCTTGCGTGACCCAAACACACACGGAATCCTGGAGGGCCCCGCGCGGGCACCCAGGGAGCCTTCTCCGTCTGTACAGACGTGCGGGGAACGGCCCGCAGGAGCGAGAGCAAACCTCCCACACAAAATGCCCAGCTCCCGCCCTTCCTTCCTCTCAGAGCCCCGGCCCCGCTGGAAATCAGCTTTGACCTGCGTGGTAGCGCTCAGTGACAAAACCTGCATTTAGGGGGCGCCTGGGTGGCTCAGATGGTTAAGCGTCTGCCTTCGGCTCAGGTCATGATCCCAGGGTCCTGGGATTGAGTCCCATGTCGGGCTCCTTGCTCAGCAGGAAGCCTGCTTCTCCTTCTGCCGGCTGCTCCCCCTGCTTGTGCTCTCTCTCTCTAACAAATAAATAAAATCTTAAAAAAAAAAAAAAACACCTGCATTTAGTAAAATCTCAAGGTTTTAAACGAAAGAAAAAGAATTTGAAGGAAAAGACTAAAATGGTAACGATTTTCTCCGTGGGGCTGGGAATACAGTCCACTTCTGTTTTGCCCAAACTGCCCATAATAAACACAGTCTATGTTATAATGAGAAAAAGAAACATAAATGAAACAAAACTAAAAGCCACACGGAGACATGCCTGGAAAGGGCAGCACTGAGACTGAAGCTGTGGTTGCCTCACAAGAGGGGACACCGTTGTCTTGTGTCACTTCACTCTCTCCTGCTTCAAAGGGAGCGTCACAGGGGAGGGAAGCGGCACCAGGACGCTGGGGCCCAGAGCGTTGGTCTCTGGCAGGGTCTGTATGTAAATCCCAGAGAAGGATCTGGTCCCGCATGGGTCCCGGAGCAGCTCTGCTCAGAACATGGAGGGCGGGGTGGTGGAGTCCGCGACGGTCTGGCCCCAGGGACCCTGGGTTCTGGTAGGGAAAGGAGCCATTCTCCCTAAGAAGGGAGTTGTCTTAATAGGGGAAAGGCGCAGAGGGAGGATGCTGGGCAAAGAAAAGCAAAGGACTGCGAGAGTCTGTCCTGTCTTTGATGCGGGTGCCGGGATTGGCACATGTTCCGAAGGACGTGGCCACCTGGGCTCCCGAAACGTTGAAGCCATAATGGGAATCATTACAACCCAAATCTGAATTGCTTAAGGACCACGGAGCTCCCTGCCCCATCCTGGGAAAGACCATGGGGAGCATCCTGGGGGGCTTTTGGGGTCTTGAGAGCATGAACTCAGGTGAGGCTGGAAGTGTCTGGCAAAGTCCCATCCTGGGCAGCCGGCTCCGCCTCCTGCAGGAGGGAAGAAACCAGAACACGGCTCCCCTCCTGCTGCCACAGAGAGACTCAGATGGCGCAAGATCCTGGGAGCCACAAAGACAAGCCTCATGGGATCTTTTTCTTAGTGTTGCCGTGAAGTGCACTCGGGAACAGGCTCCTCATCCCCTCTGGGCGGTGCTGCCCGGCGTACAAAGTCACCCTTGGGCTGCCCTGTGATGCCTGACCCAAAACTTTTATAGAGGGCTAAAGGAGTTTTGTTGGTTCTGATTGGTTCAGAAATTTGGATTCCCCACCTTGGAAAAGGAATCAGAACCGTGGGTGGGAATTCTGGTGGACAGTTTGCAGAAAGGGCAGAAAGGGGTATAATTACAACTGTAGGATTCCTCAAAGTGATGAAATGGATCGTCCCCACCATGTCCCGAGTCCTCGCGGGTCTTATTGAGCCCTGAAGGGAAGGGAAAATTCTTCTCTACCCTCCAGGTCTTCCCGCTGGACTAAGAACTAAATTGGCATGAGACAGATGAACAGGAGAGAAAACCGAAATTCTCTTACGTGCGCAGCGAGGCCCAGTAATGAGATGGAGCGCACGGAAGTGACCGAGGCTGCCGTTTTTCAGACGTTTTAGGCAGAGAGACAACGGATCTGTGGGGAAGTGACAGGACCGGGAAAACCTAACTCCGGGAGCTTCACTCAGGAAGGAATTCTGCACAGAATGTGGGCTGGGACGGACGTGAGGACCAGGGAACGGGGTTGTTTACCCAACGTGCTGGGCTCCGAAGCTCCCGTCTCTGGTGCTGAGCCCGTCTCTGTCTCTGGGTACAGGGAGGGCACCCTCCACAGGGAGAGTTCTCCCCTGCTCTCGGCGGGGGGTGTGGGGGAGTGTCTGAGTCTCTCGAGCAACTTTTGTTTATCACAATCAATGTGCCCAAGAGGCACCTCACCCCGCCGGGTGAGCCGCCCTTGGCCCCTCGGCCCTCCTGCTGCGACCCTGGAGAAGCCGGTCCCGAGGGAAGGGCCGGCCTGGCTGATCCCCCGTAACCGGCCAATGATGGCAGCCAGGCTGTAACCCAGAGGGACATCCGCAGATCCGAGTCTGGAAGTGGAAGGCCTTCCTGAAGAGTAAAACGACAGTTCCAGTCTTGGAAGATGGAAACGCTCTGGGGATGGAGGGAGGTGATGGTGCCCAGCGCTGTGCAGGGAAATGCGGCTCAAATGAACAATCCTGGGCTATGTCTCTCTTACCACAATTTTAAGGAGTTAGTGTTTCACAGAGTTTGGTCTGAGATAAGGAACGTTCTGGAAGTGGATGGTGGTGATGATTGCACAACAACATGAATGCACTAAATGAAAATGGTTAAAGGGGTCAATTTTGTTATGTGTCTTTTACCACGATGAAAAGGAATTCAGCTTGCTTCCCAGTGAGCAGGTGAGTGTGGGAAGTTGTCTTGCCCCCTCCTGGAAAAAGAACAAGAAACAAGTTGAAAAAAGAAAGGAAGAAGGGAAGGAAGGAAGGAAGGAAGGAAGAAAGAAGTTATGCACAATGGCGGAGGGTCATCTCAGGAGGGCAGTGCTGACCACCTGGGAGACTTGAGGGAGATCAAGGCATGTCCAGCTCCCTGGTACTGTCGTGTGAGTGTGACCACCAGCCGGGAGCTTCTGCGGCCCCACCTGTCTGGATCATGAGCTCTGAGCAAGCCGGGGTGGAGCAGGCTGTGTATCTTATCCACAGCAGTGTATTTCCTGTCTGTCCCCTGCAAACACTTGTGCACTGTGTAGACTGTCCCAGGGTGCCTAGAGGATGGCGCCATGGGGTCACATTTCACCTGCATTCAACCCACTGAAATTTTAAGGCAACTATTCACTCATATTTGTTGGCAAGTCCAGTTTGCCAGACCAAATCGAGAGTGAATCCACTTTTTAACAAAGCCTGTCAACACCAGGGCCTTTGTGGGAGGAGGTTGGAGAAGCAAGAAGAACCCCCCATGGGCTAGAGTCCCAGCACATGGAGGAATTTGTCTGGTCTTTCAGACAAGGCTCCATTTCTTCAAGCTCTGGGTTTTGATAATGTCCTTGATTCTTGCCTCCAGGTTCAGCCTAGGTCCCATTATGCCCACTGGGTCATTGAGCTCTTCTGGTGTTAGTGTATTACCCAGCAAGATGCTGACAAGCATCAAAGGGCTGACTTTGGCAGGGGGCAGGACAGCTCACAGTTCACAGCAGGTGTTTGTATGCAGAGCCTAATGCCTCACTTGGTGCCAGAGGCTGTGACAGCCACTCTCACCGAGGCCCAGCCTGGTGGCCGATTCAGACAGGGTGGAGCACCCAGTTCTTCCAGCTCTGGAGCCAACATCCCCAAGGCTCCTTTTCTGATTCCTCCATGAGTAACAGGGTCATGCGGCACCATCGTGGCTGGGACTGTGTTCCAGGCAGCGGGAGGGCCAGAGTCCAGCTTCCTTGCCTCTTCAACCAGGTAGGGGCTACAGGCATGCCACCTCTCTCTGTTGCTCATCTCTCTGCCTCTCTGTGCTGAGAAAGGAGGGACTATCTTAGTATTTCTCTCACACTCCCCATTAGGGAAATCCAAATGGACCGGGCAAGGTCAAAGCCCCCCATGGAAAATCTGAGCTGTTCAAAGGAGCACCTCCAAGTCCTGCACCCTTCAACTCTAGAACCAACAGCCAATGTTGGTATCAATGGGCAGGAAGTGAGTACTCAACATAGCAGGGACAATCTTCCAGGGGAGGGAAGCAATTAATGAGGCATCGAGGGCGGTGGGAATGAGAAACAAAAGATTAGAGACCAGAAAGTTCCACAGGATTAGCTTTCTGTCCTTTCTGTCCAGTCAGAAGACTGTGACAGGATTTCTCCAATTATAGAAAACCTGCTGGGGCACCTGGGTGGTGATCTCAGGGTCCTGCGATGGAGCCCGGCATCTGGCTCCCCGCTCAGTGGGGGGTCTGCTCATCCCTCTCCCTCTGCCTCTGCCCCTCCCCCGCTTGTGCTCTCTCGCTCTCTCCCTCTCTCTCTCAAATAAATAAAATTAAAAAAAAAGAAAGAAAACCTGTGTTCCTCAATTCCCCCGAGTCCCAGGAACTTGCCCTACTCTGCTTGGTTTTGGCCCCAGTCTCATTCTGGCCCATAAGGCCAAAGACAGTGGAAGGCTTCTGTGGCAAAAGGTGGAGCAGGGTGGGAGTGGCCACAGGGATTTGGGCCCTGACCCCACACCTTCCTGCCATTCCAGGCTTTCATGGTCAAGAACTCTGTTTTGCTTTTGTGGCCCCCAACTTGTTAGCCCTCTATCATAGAACACCACAAAGTTATAGCTTCTGTATCATACAAGCACAAATTCAAACATCATTTCAAATTGTGTTCTGCATGTGCTGACTTCTTTTCCAGGATGGATGAAAAGCAGAAGATTCACCGAAGAGTACTTTTCTGCAGCTATTTGCTTTGAAAAGCTCCTCTCTGAGAAGCTAATGACACCATATTCATTGTTCATCTCTAAAAGGGAATCAATATACATCATCTGATCTATTTTCCCCAAGTATGCATGAGAGAGGGAGAGGATATATTAATTTTGTTTCCAGAGCAAAAAACTGAATTATGAGAAATGTTCCCAAAGATTTTCCATGTGGAAGAATCTAGGTTCCATCTTCTTTTCATGGTGGTACACTTTCAATTGAAGTAGAATGTCCATATCTTACACACAGATGAGTCTTGACAAGTCTATTCACATGTGTGAAATACGCCAAATATCTATATTCATATATCCTTCACACTCCCTCACTTTTCCCTGAACCTCACAAATGTTCACCACCTTCTCTTTCTGGTAATGAGTGAGGGAATAAAAGCATTACAAAGAGCTGCTCCATGGCCTCTTGTCTCCAGGACTACATTAAAAATATTTCGTAGTTCACATTTCCAAAGTTATTGTCATTTATTCTTTCAAGTGGGGTCGAAAGCGTGCCGGGCCCCTTAAGTGCAGCATTTTTGTGCCGGGTTTGGGGACAGGAGAACGGGGCGCGTGGTGCTCTTCCCTCCCTCTGGGCTCATGTTCCCCCTGGGCAGCTTCCGGTGCTGTCCTCGCGAGTCTCCGCCACACAGGGTTTGTCTCAGAGTCATGGCTTTTGACTCGAAGTCATCGGCCCCCAACCTAGAGAAATAGGGGGAGGACCCGGACCACAGCTACGGGACAGATGGACATGGAGGGATCATAGCAAGGGATGATGTGCCCACAAGACTGCCTTCAGTGAGACTGCCTAGTAGCTCCGGTCAGAATTCCAGAACCTTTGTTCTATTACTGCTCCCCCGGCACACCCCCTGCACACACCCTGGATCCAACAGTGGGGCGGGATGTTGAGATGTCAGAAGAATTGTCCTCTCCTGATTTCTACACCCTTTCTTCTTCCTCCACATCCAGAAAGAGCAATAGATTGCTAATCACACAGCATTAAAGGGAAACTCTAGTACAGGAAGGAGCAAAAACCAAATGCTTGCCTTTGGACTCTTAATTCTGTTCTTAATAATTATAAGCAGAGCCTTCTGGTTTCTAGTGCAACATGTAAGGAGCTTGGATGTTATCATTTGGCCTGACAAGTGAAAAATCTAAACAAACTGTAAATCTCACAATTCTTCCTGCATTCATCTGGAAAGTAAGGTCCAGGGCAAACCTGTCCCCTCAAAGTTGGAAGTGCAGAGAGGCCAGAGAGTCAAGCCTTGCGGGGGCGGGCACCCAGGAGCAACAGCTCCCCGGGAAGCAGGACTAGCTCAGGGACACTAACTGTCGCTGACAAACTGCGGGAAATTTGGAGCAGTCCGAATGAAAACTTTACAGGGTCCAGTCATAGGAGAGCAGTCCCCACCCCCACTGCCCGGTTTTGTGATGTTTCCCTCCAGGAATTCTATTAGATTCTCACAGTGAATATCTGAAAAACATCCCCCTGCTTTGGAGGGGAGAAGGGATAAATGGTAATTCTGAAGTCTGCCAGAACACCGTGCACTTTTTAACAAAGCCGGCCCTCGGGAGAAACTATTTTCCCAGAGCCTAAGCTATCAAGTTTGTAGCAGGGCCCAACCAAACTGGGGGATGAAAAATACCCAACTCCAACCTCCCCCAGCCATCTTGTCTCACCTAAGGGGGGTGAAGGTGGGGAGGGGGGGTGACAGAGCCATTGTGCATTTCACAGCCCCTTCTCTTGAGGGGCACAGCCTCAATAGAAGCCTGAGCCTGAATCATAGGACTCTGGAATGCTTCCCCTCCCCCCACATCTTTCCACCTCACTACTCAAAACCTACTCACAGCAGGTCCCTTTACCCAGGACATCATGTTCGACTTCAAAAGCAATTTACAAGCCAATATTGGTTGGAATGAGCACAGTCTGAAGGGTATGAGTAAGCAAGTCTGGGAACCAGACTCAGCTGTGGCAGGCATGTTAGACATACCTGATCCGATATATGAAGCTGATGAGGGACCAGGAGCCTAGCTGAGGACAAAGCACAAGCTGACACCCAGCAACCCACCGCCCCCCACATACACACACACTCCTGGGTGGGATATGCATGACATTCCTTCAGGAAGCTCCCAACTTTCTTAATGCCTTGCTAGAGGGAAAAACAACCTTAACTTGACCAAGACAAGGCCTCCAGTATCTTGTAGGTCCTCTTTAGCATATGAAAGTTCTTTTGAAAACCTCCCTTTTCCTTACCTCCCCCAACTCCCAAGTATATAATCAGCCACTCCTCACAACCCTGGTGCAGCAGCTCCTTCTGCCCACGGGTCCTGTCCCCATGCTTTACTAAGACCACCATTTGCACCAAAGATGTCTCAAGAATTCTTTCTCGCTCGTCAGCTCCGGGCCTCACCCCACCGAGCCTCACCTGCATTCCAAAATTACTTCAAAGCCACTGTGAGTAATCAGGTATGTGCTCTCATGGAAAAGGTGAAAACATGCAAGAAACAGAGAGGGGAAGTCGAAGAAAGTTTCAAAATAATGCTAACTCCCAACAAAAGGCAAGTGGCATGGAATGGAGGGGCATCTCCTCTACTTAATGAAGGACATCTGTACACAGGACAGCTGACCTCATACTTACTGGCTGGAAAGCAGAAACACTCATGCTTAGATCAGCAACAAGGCAGAGATATCCACTCTCACCATGCTTTTTCAGCGGTGTACGAGACGTCCTCACTAATACAGCAACACCAGGAACAGAAATAAATCTGCACAGAAGGCGAAGGAAGAAATAGACGGTCTTTGCTCACACATGACATCATTGCCTATGTAAGAATGTAAAAGAATCAACAAAAAAACCCTGAAATAATAAGTGATTACAGCAACTTTGTAGCCAATTACTTTCCTCCTAGTAATAAACACATGGATTTTTCAAATTAAAAGCACAATGTCATTTACATTAACACTCACAAAAGTAAAATATGTAGGTATAAATCTAACAAAATATGTGCAGGATCTCTATGGTGAAAACCAGAAAATGCTGCTGACAGTAATCAGAGAAGAACTAAGTAAATGGAGAAATATCCCATGGTCATCAATAAGAACACTCAGTAAAGTCAATATGTCAATTCTTCCCAATATAATGTATAGATTCTATATAAGTTCTTCTATGGGTATTGATAAACTGATTTTAAAGTTTGTATCAAGAGACTAAAGACAGAGTAGCCAATGCAATTTTGATGAAAAAACAAAGTAGGAGGAGTGATGCTACTCGACTTGATGACTTACGACAAGCTACAGTAATCAAGACAGAATGGCGTTGGTGAAAGACCAATCATCAATGGAATATAAGAGCTCATAAATAGCCCCGTTAATATAGTCAACTGATCATTGACAAAGAAGCAAAGATAATACAAGGGAAAGAGACAGTCACTGCAACAATCCATGCTGGAACCACTAGGTAACTACGTGCAAAAATTGAATCTGGACACAAGCCTTCCATCCTAGACAAAAATTAACTCAAAATGTATCATATGCCCAAAGGAAAATGTGAAACTATAAAATGTCATGAATATAAGATAAGAGAAAATCTAGATGACACTAAGTATGGTGATGACATTTTAGATACAACACCAAAAGCACAAGCATGAAAGAAAGAATTCATAACCACGGCTTCATTGAAATTAAAAACTTCTACTCTGTGAAAGACAGTGTTACGAGACGGAGAAGAAGAGCCACAGACTGGGAGAAAATGTTTTCAGAAGACATATCTGATAAGGGATTGGCATCCAGGTATACTAAAACCCCTCAATTGAACCATAGGGAAACAAACACTCTGTTAAATAATGGACAAAGACCTTCACAGATCCCTCAGCAAAGAAGACACATAGATGGCAAAGAAGTATATGAAAAGATGCTCCACGTCATATGTCATTAGGAAGTTGCTAATGAAAACATCAATGAGATACCACTACACACATTCAAATGGCCAAAATCTAAAACACTGACAACATGAAATGCTGACAAGGATGTGGAGCAACAGGAGCTCCCATTTGTTGCTGCTGGGAACGTAAAATGCCATAGCACCTGGTAGACAGGCGGTTTCTTACAAAACTAAACACGTCCTTACCATATGGTCCAGCTGTCACGCTCCTTGGTATTTACTCAAATGACCTGAACACTTCCATCCACAAAGCTTGCAGGTGGATGCTTCTAGCCGCTTTATTCATGAATGAGAAAACATGGAGACAACCAGCATGGCCTTCAGTAGGTGAATGGAGAAACAAACTGCTATAATCTGACAATGGAATAGCATCCGGGGCTAAAGAGAAATGGTCCATCGAGCAATGAAAAGACATAGAGAAACTTAAATACACTTTACTAAGTAAAAGAGGCCAATCCAATGACACTACATTACATAGGATTCCAGTTATGTGACTTTCTAGAATAAGCAAAACTATGGAAACACTAAAATAATGAATTTAGACAAGGGTTGGAAGGAAAGTAGGGTTTATAAGCAGAGCATAAATGATTTTTAAGGCAGTGGAACTCTTCTGTATGATAATATAATGGTGTATATGTGTCATCATCATTATACATTTCTCAAATTTATAGAATGTGCAACATCAAGTGTGAACTCCAATGTGAACTATGGACTTTGGGTGAAAATGATGTGTGTCTTTGTCCCAGGCTGCCTCTGTTCTGGGGCTGATCCAGGAAAACAGGCAAACACCTTGTCAGCGGCTTCTGGCCCCCGCTACCCTGCGTGGAATTCATAGGAGTGAACTGTACTCAGTCGAGGGCAATGCTGAGCAAGGCATAGGCATGAGGCCCCTCAGTTGCCAGGAACAAGCCAGCCGTGGGCCAGAGAAGCTTCCGGAAGCACGCTGGGACAGCAGCAGTGTCCCATGGTTACCATGCCTCAAGTGTCCTCAGAGTGCAAGGGCCTGAGGGGCTCAGGCAGAGGGGACAAACACACCCTCAGTCCAGCACACAGGACAGACGTGGTGTCCAAGGTCAAGTGCCAAGATCAACGGGGCACGAAGCAGAAAAGAGCCACAAGCCAATTAAAATTGCACAGTGCACCCAGGACCCAGCAGTTGGATCACAGCCGGAAGCAGGTTTTCTGCCTCTCCCCTGTCCCAGGAGAAGGAGACAGAGGCTTCCCTCAAAAGAAGCATTAGTGTGTTAGTAAGCTGTGCATCACAAAATAGGTGGCGAATGTTGTGATCTACTCGGTGAGACACTCGTGGAAGGTGATGCTCACAGGATGGGGTGACTTTAGTTCTGATGCTTCCTGTGCAGGGGAGGTGGGAGCCGTGCCTGATTTAAAGGGAAGGGAGAGGAAGGGTTAGCCTTGAGAGTTAACCTAGAATGAAGGGAGGCAGATTTGCTTCAGGGGGTCAAAGGCTTATCGGCAGCAGTAGCCGGCATCCGGGAGAAATCGAGCGAGTGACCCCTTTCTTTCAGCCTGGTCGGCAGTATTAACCCTCAGTGCTCCCCGACCCGCAAAACCTGTGTGTCACATGGAACATGCAGTTAAATCCCAAGGTCAGATGATCATAAACATTAGGTTTTTCTCTTATATAAATGCTCAGCAGACACTCAGAGGTCAGGTGGACCCAGGCAATTGTCACTATGCAGGACACTCGGTGAACCTGTTTGAACAGGCAGCACCCACATCCAGGAGCACCCCTAACCCCAGGAACTGAAAAAGTAGCCGCCCATTGCCAGCATGCCCACCAGGGGGCAGTGTTGCGGCGTGGAGAAGGGCGGTCACAGTCGCACACAGCAACCGGGGGAGGACAGGGAGCCTTCAGCAGAGCTGTGTCTGACAGGTGAGCTTGCCGGTTGGTCGGTGGAGAAAGCCACAGTGGCTCAGCGGGAAGAGAGCAGCAGGGAACCCCCCTCCCCGAGTTTGCACGTGGACGCAGTGTCTGCCAGGCCTGAGGTCACAGGAGACTCAGAGCAGACAGTTCCCTCTGAGAGGCTCCTGCAGGGTCCCCCTGAGTCTTGTCATTTCCAGCGCACCTCTTTATTGAGCATCTCCCTGGGGTGCTGGGGACACCGTCTCTCCCTGCAGTTGGCTCCCAGTCGGGAGGGGGAGAGCGTCCCACATCACCCTACAGTCTGGTGGGGTCACAATGGAGAACCCCACCTGGGCCAGAGCCTCCGGGGGAGGAATGTTCCCGGAGGGATCCCAGCAGGAGGGGTCCCCTGGATGCATGGAAGTCAACAGGTTGGAGCAGTGGGACCATCCTGGGTCACAGAAGGAATCCCCCTGAGACTGCACCCCACAGCTCCAGTGGGCCCCTGTTTTGGAGCCAGGAGAAAGCTGGGGGTGGGAAATGAGGCTGCATTGAGCCAGGAGAGTGGGAGTGATGCACCACTGTGCAGCCTCGAGGTGGCATCTCTGCGTGCACAGAGCACCTGCCCACACCATCCAAAGCACTCTTGTTATGTTTGGTGTCAGCGCTCACATGTCTGTGTGTCCTCAGGACGCGGATCTGGGCCGTCTATACCTTCCCATTCCATGCATTGTGCTTTTAGTCCATGGGGGCCCTCCATAAATGCTGGTTGATGAGTGAGTGAATCTGTGACTCTCCTGCTTCTCCCTGTAGGGCTGAGAGAGGGCAGCGGGAAGGTTATCAGGCCCCCGGCCCCGCCGCAGCATTTGTGTTTGTACCTCATGATGCCCTCCTTCTCAGCATCCGGTGTCATCACAGTGCCGGGGGGAGCAGGACCCCTCCACGCAGGGGAGCAGGTGCCCCGGGCCCGTCTCACAGGCCGCCCCGGGTCCCCTTTTAAAGCAACAGCTTCACAGGAGTTGCCCCATCCTTCCTTGTGCACAAAATGCCACGGACCTGGGCACATCCCTGGTGACAGAGAGCAGACTGGTGATTGCCAGGACTGGCAGGGAAGGAGCAGTGACCGCGGGTGGCTGCGGGGCTTCCTTAGGTGATGGAAATGCTCCGGAACCAGAGAGCCGGGCTGGTGGCACACACTGTACATGTAGTCACGCCTCGGAGCTTCGGTCCACTTTAAAATGGCTAAAACAGGGAATTGCGTGTTATTTGTACTTTACATGAATTTTTTTTCCTTTGTAGATACAATGGGACAGACCAAAACCTATCTGCACCATGGGTAAGAATCGTAGGCCAGGGTACAGACTTCAGTTACAAAATAAGCGCTGAGATGCACAGGACGAGACCGCAGTTAAGAGCACTGCGTTCACTGCACGTTTGAAAGTGCCTTGTCAGCTCTTAAAACTTCTCCTCACAAGGAAATCTCAGATCAGGAAGGACACGGCGAGAGTTCCAAAGTGAGAGAACCCGCGCTGACAGTTTGCTCAGAGCCTTCTCTTGTTCTGTGACGAATTCTCCCCTTTTCACCTGCCTTTAGGATGCTCACCGGGGACTCTTCCTCCATCAACTGCGCCCCACGCAGAACCTCCAATCCAGAATCAAACTGAAGCTGTTTGGCCACTCGGGCTCTGGGAAAACCACCCTGGTGGAGTCTCTCAAGTGTGGGCTGCTGAGAAGTTTCTTCAGGAGACGCCGGCCCAGACTCTCCTCCACCAACTGCACCAGGTTCCCGCCCTCTCCCCTGGCATCCAAGCCCGCAGGTAGGCGCCCCCGCCCCGGGCCCTGTCTCTCCGCGAGGTGCTGGCTTTTGTGCTGGCCTGTGTCAAGGTCTAGGGTGAGTGATGGCTTTGTGTTGGGTTTTGGCTGTGTTGACCTGATCTCACTGCCCTGTTGGCTTTAGGTGTCTAGCCCAGCTGTGGGCCCTGTGTCCACCCCCTTCTTGGTCTGCACTCGCAGATCGCCCAGCAATAGCAAGGCCAGGGCCTCACCGAAATCACGGTCACAGTGGCAAAGCTCCAAATGGCAAATGTGCCAATCCAACACAATGGTGTCGTGTTCTACTGGGGCACTCAGCCCTTGGAGACACAACGAGCTTGGACGAGCACAGGTTCCAGATTGCACAGACCCAATATTGGTCCCACGATGGGCCCTTCCACTTAGGCTTTCTTCTTAGAAGAAAGAAGCTGGGCTCACCCAGTACCTCGAGAGCAGAGATTAGCAAAATTGGGTTCCCGTGGAAACACCATCCCTGTGCATCTCAGTGTTGGTTGGTGGTTTTGGAAGGCTCCTTAATGAGGCTTCAGGATGGGATGGTCCACTCACACGGAGCCTCTTTGGGAGGGAGACTTTGCTGTTTTCCCCCACCTTCTACAGACAGATTTCGGTAGATTCACACTCAAAACTGAGGGTGCCTCTCCTTTCCCAGAGAGAGCTACGTACAGTGAGCATGAGGAAATTCTGCCATCTGGGATGTTGTTTCTCCAGAATCCCCCTGAGTGAGGGAAATCCATTTTGGGGAAATAAAGATATAGCCTCTCAAAGATTTTCCTTAGCGGTTTCACTTTTGTGGGTAAGACTCACTTCTCTTCCTAATACAATAGTGTCTTATCTGTCCCCCACATTGAAAATGGTGGTATTATAGTTTGTGTTTCTATGTGATCCTTCTCTCCATGAGGAAGGGTATCTGGGAAACATTTGTCGAGAATGGGGGACAGTTGGCTGAGATTAACATGCCCCTTTCCACTTATCTTTTCTGAACACAAGAGAAGAATTGGTCCTTGGGGAAGAAATAATAACCGAAGTGGATCTATGACAATAGGGTTGCTCACACATATTGCTAACCCTTACTGAGCCCTGAGAGTGTGACAGTCACGGGACAAAATATGGTACGCGTGACACCTCATTGAATCCACATGACAGCCTACAGGGTATTTTCTCCACATTTTGCTGAAGCCTTGAGGGGCCACATGGGCTGCCCAGTGTCTCACAGTTGGCAATTCATGACACATCTGGTTCTGCAGCCAGTGCTCAGTGATGACACTTAGAACTCTGAGTAAAGGCATTTCTTCCATTGTCTTCCGTAATTTTGGCTCAGTTTAGAGCTGTAAGATGGGTTGCACCTTCTCTGAAGGCAGTAGTTTTCCAAACTGAATGATTAGGGTCGGCCTCCGTGTATGGACCAGGCCAGTGTTTCTAGTTCAGTGAACTTCCCCTGCAGTTCCTGGTCACCCCGCTAAAGGGAGCCAGCTCTCCCCTGCTGTATTTTAAGGTCCCTCCTGTCTAAACCACTGGGGCTGGGGGCAGGGAATGAGACCATGTATGTGTGTGTGTGTGTGAGAGAGAGAGAGAGAGACAGACAGACAGACAGACGGACAGAAGTTGACAATGAGAGACAGACAAGGAAATCTATTTAGATCTGTGATGTGGAATTTTTGTAAGTCCTCATAAATATGAAGAAGATTATGCCCCAGGAACTCAGGAGCTACACATAACCAGCCACACATCAAGTGACACATGGCTCCCGGGAGAGAGAAATGTTATTTGCTGCTCAACCCTCACCCCTCAGAAGTTACTTCTCCATTCATCTTCCTTCTGGTCAGTTTTCTCCAACTCGAAGATTCTGGAAGCAGATTCTTAATAAAACATGCCTTGGGGATGGGGATTATCCATAACTGAGATGATGTGTAGCAGCGTCCTCCAGCCCCTACTTAGGGAGACTTGGTCAATGACGGAAGATTCTGTCAGGAGGATGTCGGCTCTGGACCAAAGGAGCTGCCCCAGCTTCGGTCAGCACAGAGACACAGCGGGTCCCCTGGGGAGGCTGCTGACCTGGGTTCAGGTCCTGTCCACGTGTCATCTCACTGGATTCTCACAATGTTATGAGGTTGTGCCATAAACTCACTTCAGAGAGAAGTGACCTGGGGCTCAGAGACATAACGTGGGGGGAGGGAGAAAATTGGATTGGCTGCCAACATTCAAAACTCAACAGTTTTCCCCCAAATAGTTGGATATTTGGCTTCCTGTTTGAAATTGGAAGCTCTGGCCATACTGGGGTCACATTGCTGCCTGAGGCTGGTTAGTGGGGAGGAGGGTGGCTGCCCCGGACAAAGGGGCATGGGCTCTGCATTTCACCCCCGAGCCCCCGAGCCCCTTACCCAGAGTCCCATAGACCAGGACAGAGGGCTCATGAACAGGCTGCCCCTCTCATGTGTGAAATTTTGCCTTGTGACAGAAATTACTTGTGCTCTAAAAGGCAACTTAATCAAATCTGATTAATTTGGAAAAACAAGTAACAAACTTCTGGGCTCGGCTGTGAGGAGCTGAGTTGGGGAGGGGGGAGGACAGGAGGCACACTCCGTTCTTTCCCCACCCTCATCTGGGGTTCTGACTTCACAGCAAAGCCTTCAGGGATGGGGGAGAATTCTGGACAAGCACTGGGGCTGGCTCTGGACCCTAACATCACTATGGACGGCAGATGTGACAGGAGCTTGGAAGGAGAGGCGAGTGGGCAGACTTCAATCAACTCTTTTCAAATCAGAAGAACCAGATGGATGCAGCTCCACAGACCATGGCAAATAGCTATGATGAATGTGACAGGCTGAGGCTCCAAACTCACTTTCCCATAGCTGTTATACCCAAGGAGTGTGGTGCTCGGTGTGCAAGGGTTAAATGCGAACTATTGGCCTCACTGCTTCTGAGCCATTCGATTCCCCACTCTCTGTTTTCTAGCACAGCTACTTCTGCTGTTTAATTAGATGCTTTGTTCTCTCTAGATGCCAGTGGATTTTGGCTAAAAGTCCAGTCCAGAAATATCGCATAGAGATTCCCTGCTGAGCAGAAAATTCCAGAGAATTGCAAAGTAATGGAGGTGAACGAAATACCTTTAAAATTATGAAGACACACTGGTGATTATGTAAATAGGAATCAGAACAATGTCCTTCTCAACACTGTCACGGAATATGGGGCCATCTGCCCTTGGCGAGTAATATCCTAATGATTTCACCGTAAAACGAAACCTTACCCTTCTTTAAAAGTGTCATGTTCCCTCTAATAATTTGTCCTTATTTTCACAGTCTTGCATTGTTTCTAATAGCTTTTTTTTTTACAACTAATTACATTTTTATTTGACTTAGACGTGTTCAATAAATTGGCCTTATTTCTAATTCCTGCCACATATGGATTCTGAGAACCAGGCCCTGTAGCAGATTCTCAAAGTGGACCAGCAACATCAGCATCCTCTGGGATCTTGTTAGAAGTACAAATTCTTGTCTCCCCCACTGCTCCCCCAACCAGACCTATGGAGTCAGCAACTCTGGGCCTCCGGAAAGCTTCCAGGTGATTCTGAGGCATGCTAGTTTGGGAAACACAGTTCTAAAGCATGAGCTCTTAAGGATCTTCAGAAAAGTGGAAGGTTTTTTAGTAAAGTCTTTAGTCTTCACCATCGAAACTTCTGAAACAGCTGCATTAGGCCACCAGAAGGACCACATTTTCTGTGTATGAAACCAGAGGTCTGTCCTGCTGACATGGGTCTGTCTCATGTCTTGACACGGGTCTCTCCTGAGCATCTCTCCACCTCTTTTCTGGCCTGCAATAATGATGAGAACAGCTTTTCCCAAGATCACAGGTCAAGAAATTTCTCTTTTACCTACTCCACCTTTTTCTTATCAAGATTTCTGATGTTAAAAAAAAAAGAAAAATCACTTTATTTTTAATATTTTTCCCACATTTAAAACTCATTTAATACAAGGCTGATTAGAGAGTGCTTATCTCAACCTATGCTGCTTCTCTTCTCAAGTTCCCACTATGGGCTCCTTTCTTGTTTTGCTAACCTTCTCTTTTCAACAGGTCATGCATAGGCTGAACATTCCCTTGTGCCAGTTAACCAAACCCTGGCACATTAACTAATCCGTTGGACTGTTGGCCTTGTCAACACCTAGGTAATGCAAAAGAACCTGAACTGGTCTTGGTTCCTGCCATGTGATCACCTGGTGGACTGAGTATGAGAGATGGATGGACAGCAAGATATAATATTGCAGGGACCAAAGGCAGGGCACCCAAAATATGACCCAATGGCATAGTGAGCATTTTTAATTGAAGCTTCTTGGGAAAAACCAGTACAAGGACCTTCCTCTAAAAGGAGAAAATAAATCACCCAGATGAACAGTAACCTCCCTATACCAAGAAGTAAGAAGACATTCTTATCACCAGAGATGGAACTCCAAACAAACCTTGTTACTGTTTTACTCATCTACAACTTCAGCCCCAAACTCCACTTGTATTCCTTATTAATTAAAGCTTCCAAACCTCTGTTTTCTTTATCCTCTTAATTCCTCACAAATTTTTGTCTCTTCATCTAAAACGTACAAAATGCGCCGGCCTCGGTCATTTCTTTAGGTCTCAATTTCATTATTTTGCCTCTGTGTGCACATAATAAAACTGGGTTTTTTTCCTCCTACTAATGTCTCGTGTAAATTTAATTCTTAGTCCAATTGGAAGAATCTTGGACAGAAGAGTATCTCTTTCTCTTCTTGAATATCCATGACCAGAAGAATATCACTCTTCATTTTTTCCACTGATCTATGTGTCTGTTTTTGTGCCAGTACCACACTGTCTTGATGACGACAGCTTTGTAATAGAGCTGGAAGTCCGGCATTGTGATGCCTCCAGGTTTGGTTTTCTTTTTCAACATTTCTTGGGCTCTTCGGGGTCTTTTCTGGTTCCATACAAATTTTAGGATTGTTTGATCCAGCTCTGTAAAAAATGCTGGTGGTATTTTGATAGGGATTGCATCGATTGTATAGATTGCTTTAGGTAGCATAGACATTTTACAATATTTATTCTTCCAATTCTCGAGCATGGAGTGTTTTTCCATTTCTTTGTGACCTTCCTCAGTTTCTTTCATAAGTGTTCTATAGTTTTCAGAGTACAGATCTTTTACCTCTTTGGTTAGGTTTATTCCTAGGTATGTTATGGTTTTGGTGCAATTGATTTCTCTTTCTGCTGTTTCATTGCTACTGTATAGAAATGCAACAGACTTCTGTGCATTGATTTTATATCCTGTGACTTTGCTGAATTCCTGTATGCAACTTTGGGGTAGAGTATTTTAGGTTTTTCACATAGAGTATCATGTCATCTGAGAAGAGGGAAAGTTGACTTTGCTGATTTGGATTATTTCTTTTTGTTGTCTGATTGCTGAGGCTAGGACTTCTAGTACTATGTTGAACAACAGTGGTGAGAGTGGACATCCCTGTCGTGTTCCTGACCTTAGGGCGAAAGCTCTCAGTTTTTCCCCATTGAAGATGATATTCGCTGTGGGTCTTTTGTATATAGCTTTTATGGTATTGAGGTATATTCCTTCTATCCCTACATGATGGAGGGTTTTTATCAGAAAATGATTCTGGTCTTTTTTCAAGTGCTTTTTCTGCATCTTTTGAGAGGATCATATGGTTCTTATCCTTTCTTTTACTAATGTGGTATGTCACATTGATTGATTTGTGGATGCTGAACCACACCTGAAGCCCAGGAACAAATTCCACTTGGTCATGGTGAATAATCCTTTTAATGTACTGTTGGATCCTATTAGCTAGTATCTTGGTGAGAATTTTTGCATCCATATTCATCAGGGATATTGGTCCTGTAATTCCCCTGTCTGGTTTTGGGATCAAGGTAATGCTGGCCTCATAGAATGAGTTTGGAAGTTTTCCTTTCATTTTTATTTTTTGAAACAGCTTCAGAAGAATAGATATTCATTCTTCTTTTAATGTTTGGTAGAATTTCCCTGGGAAACCATCCACCCCTGGACTTTTGTTTGTTGGGAGATTTTTGATTACTGACTCAATTTCTTTGCTGGTTATGGGTCTGTTCAGTTTTTGGTAGTTTACATGTTTCTAGGAATTTGTCCATTTCTTCCAGATTGCCTAATTTGTTGGCATATAACTGCTCATAATATTCTCTTAGAATTGTTTGTATTTCTTTGGTGTTGGCTGTGATCTCTCCTCTTTCATTCATGGTTTTATTTATTTGGGTCCTTTCTCTTTTCTTTTTGATAAATCAGGCTAAGGGCTTATCAATCTTATTAATTCTTTTATTTTTTAAGATTTTATTTATTTATTTGAGAGAGAGAGCACGGCACATGAGTGGGGGAGGGGCAGAAGGAGAGGAAAAAGCAGACTTCCTGCTGAGCAGGGAGCCTGACACAAGGCTCAATTCCAGGACCCTGGGATCATGACCTGGGCATAACCGACTGAGCCACCCAGGCACCCCTCGGTCTTATGAATTCTTTCAAAGAACCAGCTCCTAGCCTCGTTGATCTGTTCTACTATTTTTTTTTATTTCTATATCATTGACTTCTGCCCTGATCTTTATTATTTCTCTTCTCCTGCTGGATTTAGGCTTTATTTACTGTTCTTTTTCCAGCCCCTTTAGGTGTAAAAAAAGGTTTGAGACTTTTCTTGCTTCTTGAGGAAGTCCTGTGTTGCTGTATACTTCCTGCTAAGGACTACCTTTGCTACATCCCAAAGGTTTTAAACTGTTGTGTTTTCATTTTCATTTGCTGCCATGTATTTTTTTAATTCTTCTTTAAATTTCTGATTGACCCATTCATTCTTTAGTAGGATGTTCTTTAACCTCCAAATATTTGTGGTCCTTTCAAATTTCTTTTTGTGGTTGACTTCAAATTTCATAGCATTGTGGTCTGAAAATAAGCATAATATGATCTGAATCTTTTGGTACCAGGTGAGACCTCATTTGTGACCTAGTATGTGATCTATTCTGGAAAATGTTCCTGTGCACTTGAGAAGAATGTGTATTCTGCTGCTTTAGGATGAAATGCTCTCAATATATTTCTGAAGTCTATCTGGTCCAATGTGTCATTTTTTTTTAAAGATTTTATTTATTCACAGGCGCCTGGGTGGCTCAGTCATTAAGCGGCTGCCTTCGGCTCAGGTCATGATCCCAGAGTCCTGGGATCGAGCCCCACATCGGTCTCCCTGCTCAGCAGGAAGCCTGCTTCTCCCTCTCCCACTCCCCCTGCTTGTGTTCCTGCTCTCGCTTTCTCTGTCTCTGTCAAATAAATAAATAAAATCTTTATAAAAAAAAAAGAGAGAGAGAGAGCCAACTCCTGGCTGAGCAGGGAGCCCAATGTGGGGCTCGATCCCAGGACCCTGGGATCATGACCTGAGCCAAAGGCAGATGCCCAACCGACTGAGCCACCCAGGTGCTCCCCAGTGTGTCATTCAAAGCCCTTGTTCCCTTGCTGATCTTCTGCTTAGATGATCTGTCCATTGCTGTGAGTGGGGTGTTAAAGTCCCCTACTTTTATTGTATTGTTATCAATTAGTTTCTTTATTTTTTTTATTAATTGACATATATTTGACTGCTCCCAAGTAGGGGCATAAATATTTACAATTATTAGATCTTTTTGTTGGATAGAGCCCTTTATTATGATATAGTATCCTTCTTCACCTCTTATTACAGTCTTTGGTTTAAAGTCTAGTTTGTCTGATATAAGGATTGCTACTCCAACTTTCTTTTGATGTCCATTGGCAAGATAAATAGTTCTCTCCTCCTTCACTCTCAATCTGCAGGTGTCTTTGGGTCTAAAATGAGTCTCTTGTAAGCAGCATATCGATGGGTCTTTTTTTCTTATCCATTCTGACATCTTATGTCTTTTGATTGGAGCATTTAGTCCATTTACATTCAGGGTAATTATTGAAAAATGTGAATTTAGTGCCATTGTATTACCTGTAAAGTCGCTGCTCCTGTAGAGTTTCTCTGTTCCTTTCTGGTCTTTGTTTACTTTGGGGCTCTCTCTCCACTCACGGGATCCCCTTTAGTATTTCCTGCAGGCCTGTTTCAGCGTTCACAAATTCCTTTCGTTTTCCTTTGTCTGGGAAATTCTTTCTCTCTCCTTTTATTCTGAATGACAGCCTTGCTGGATAATATATTCTTGGCTGCATATTTTTCCCATTTAGCATGTTGAATATATCATGCTGTCTTTCTGGCGTGCTTGGTCTCTGTGGACAGATCTCCTACCAGCCTTATGTGACTACCCTTGTAGGTTAAGGACCTCTTGTCCTGAGCTTCTTCCAGGATTTTCTCTTTATCTTTGTAGTTTTCAATTTTCACTATACTATGTCAAGGTGTTCCCCTATTTCTGTTGATTTTTGAGGGGCATTCTCTGTGCCTCTTGGACTTGAATGTCTGTTTCCTTCCCCAGATTAGGGAAGTTCTCAGCTATAATTTGTTCAAATAAACTTTCTGCCCTTTTTTCCCACTTTTCATCTTCTGGGACTCCTATAATATGGATATTATTTCACTTTATGGAATTGCTGAGTTCTCTAAGTCTACCTTTGTGATTTAATAGTTTCCTTTCCCTCTTCTTTTCAGCTTCATTACTTTCCACCATTTTATCTTCTATATCACTGAATGGCTCTTCTGCTTTGTTCAACCTTGCACTTGGGACTGCATATCAGTAATGGCATTTTTAATTCCGGTCTCACTAGATTTTAGTTCTTTTATCTCTACAGTAAGGGATTCTCTAGAGTCTTCTATGCTTTTTTCAAGTCCAGCTAGTATCTTTATAATCACTGTTTTAAATTCCAGTTCAAACATCTTACTTATGTCCGTATTAAGTCCCTGGCAGTGAGTACTACTTCCTATTCTTTCTTTTGGGGTGAATTTCTCCATCTTGTCATTTGTCCAGAAAAGAAAAGAAGGAAGAGAAAAAAAACAGTAACAACAACAACAGAAAAAAACCAAAACACTGTATACTGGGTATATTTTGGTCTGCTTGTTAAAAGAAACTAGATCCCAAAATAAGAAAGAAAATATATATATAAATAAAATAAAATAAAATGAAACAAAAAATTACATTATAAAGTATATATGAAAATTTAAAAAAATAAAAAATAATTGAAAAAATAAGAAAATAACTGAAACATTAATACTAAAAGACTAAAGAACAAAAATTCAAAGAATGCTATATACTACTTCCCTGAGGAGCTGAAGCTTTGCAGTTCTCTATGATGCATAAACTTGGTGCTAGCCATTTGTTCCTGCTGGTCTTCTTGGGGAAGGGCCTGTTGCTCTGATTCTCAGGTGCACTTGCCCTAGTGGCAATGCTTCTCCCGGGCACTGGGGAGGCAGGGTTCAGTGTAAGCGGCTCCAGACTCCACTAGGCGGCGCTGTTTTGCTCCCTGCAGGCTTTCACCACTGATGGGGGGGCGGGGGTCGGGCAACGGGGGCACCCTGATCTCTAGCCAGGGAGCTCAAAGTTCACACCCCTCACTCTTCAGTGAGCCCTCACAGAAAAGCAAACAATCACTCTTGTGTCCTTGGTTTCCATCAGAACTCTGTGCTCACTCAGCCTGTGACTATTTCTATCTCAGGCACAGGACTCCTACAGTGCACACCTGCGCCTCTCCTCCGGGGGAGGGAGGGGAGTCTCACCCCAGTTGGGCCCCTTGCTGGGCCCCTGCTCGGAGAGCGGTCGCCCCCACCAGCCACGGTTCCCAGTTTATGGCAACAGACAGCTGAATGCTGGAGCCTGGACTCCCTGTTTGCAGCCGGCTTCCCCGCCCTGATGGCTCAGAATTCTGCCGCACTGTCAGCCCCATTCTTCTTGTGACCCCGGGGATCCTGAGACCACGCTGTCCCACCTGCGATTCTGTCCCGCTTCCCCACCTGAGCTTTTTAAGCCAGGGACGTCCCGCACTTCTAAGAAGTCCCGATTTTGCGCTCTGCTCCAGTAGCCTCCTTAAGCCAGCTCCCTCCCCTCCGCCCTATCCTCTGAATACCACCCTGGATTCCTGTCTCCATGCCTCCTACCTCGCAAACAGTGGTCGCTTGTCTACTTATAGACTTGCAGCATCTGTTTTCTCAGATCTCCAATTGATTTCTTGAGTCTTCAGAATGATAACTATCTAGTTGTATTCAAGGGATGAGACCAACTTACAGTCCCCCTACTCCTCCGCCACCTTAACTCCCCTCCTCTTGCAGGCTTCTATTTAAATAAGAAATTCTTGGTCTACCTGTCCCTGAGAAATTTTTCATTCTGGAGACATCTGTACTATATATGGGACAGTATGCATATCAGCGCATATCATAGCCGCAGGAACAGCAATGTGGTAAGGATGGAAGCAGAGAACTGTGCAAGACTAATACATTTCAATGACAGTTCTCAGAGTTTGCAGATACAAAGGCTACAATCTAGAATGTGAATAGTAAATATGATATCTCTTTTCCCTGAAAATGTTCAACTTTGATAATAAGATAAGGAGCTCCATTTACCTGTGCACGGTATGGATAGGTTTCCTCTGAGTCCAGGCTCCTGCTGTCCTTCACATACTGGGAGAAGGTGTTACCATCAGGCCACTGCTACAGCCCTCCTGGCCTTTAGACAGACAGCAGTCCACCAGGTTCTGCTCACTCAATGCAACAACGTTTGCCAGTTTTCCGGAACATTTGTCCTTGGAGGGCACCTGTTGCATGAAAAGCCTAACACAAGCCACAAAAACCCTGAAACCAAATTAAAAAGCTCTCAGGCTACAAAACCAATAGCAAGATTTGACAACAGCCCACACATGTGAAAACTCTCTTAAAACACAGACAACTGTACACGTTTCTCAGCCGACCACAGCAAGGACACTGATTCCTTTCACCTTCACTCCTGAGGGTGACCTGCTGAATACCGTCTCACCTGATCCTTCACAGGGGTTACGTAGCCTTTCTCCAGTCCACAGAGGAGGGGGTCTCAGCAAAGGGAGGTGCTTGGAACTCATTCCCTTCCTCATGCTTCTGTATTTGAAGACCATTCATCACCTGCCTGAATTCTTCACTGGTCTTCAAGGAAAAGGAAATAGAATGTTGACAAGCATGAGATTTTTTGGTAAAGTACTGAGGAAGGACGCATGAAACACTCAGCAATCCTGCCACACTCACCAGGTCACCAAAGGCGTTCATCGCCATCGTGAAGCTGTGTTTCCCTTGACTGAATTCCTGATTGTGCCGTTCAATCATTTTCATATTCTTCGCCCACACTGCTCTCCTCCATCCTTTTTCATTCTGCAGAAAAACAAACTATCATCTTTATTTCTATTTAAAACCAACTCACCTGCACCAAATGGATGTGCTGACAGAGAGGAGGGGAAACCTTGACCAGGGCTGGGCTGACGCTCCGGGAGCTGCTCTCCAGCAACCACGCAGCAGGACATAGGCCCCCACCGTCGTGCAGTCCCGGTGCCTTGCTTACTGCCTTGGTTAGAGCGGCCTGGAGCAGCTACTCTCTGCTGTGAACTCCCACCAGCATAGATCCCGTGAGCAGGATCACAGAGGGGAAGGGGGAGTCTCACGGGCGTGGGCCCGGAGAAGGAGGCTGTGACCCACTGTCTAGAAGTGTGGAGAGCAAAACTGATCTTCAGAGGGCAAAATCATGGTCTCCTGATGAATACTTTTTTGTTTAAAATAACATCTTTCTTAAACTTATTTAAATTAAATCTCAAGAAAAGGACCTTGGATACTGAGGAAAATAATAATCCATTATGCAGAGAGTGGGGAGGAAAAAGCAGTTTCTACATTCCACCTTTCCTCATTTTATTAAACCACATTTTTCTGGAAATAAAGCTTTTCTGTTGACTTTGGGAAGGAAGAAGAATCTCTGCCTAATGGAGACTGGAGAGGAGAATTACAGAATACCATGGCTTCCCTGGACACCACTCCGTGTGTCCCCTTTCTTTCCATGGACTTGGGCAAGTGTTTGGGGATTGCCAGGCCACTCCAGATTCTTCCAAAACCCAGAGGCATCCCATCCTGAAACAGTGCTAATAAATCTGTCTGTGGGCTCTGTTTCCTCCACTTGCCTCCACCTTTGTCTGGAATAATCAGGGACCACTAGACTAGATTACGGTGTTCCCAATCCTCAGGGAGATTTTAACCCACAATTCTAGGACTGAAGGACATGCAGGCTGAGGCTGAAAACCTACTTGGGCTTCCCTGTGACTTCTATTCATGAGCCACTTGCCAGAGCATGAATTTGGGGTAATAAGTTGATCTGGGTCCCCAGAGAAGGTATGGATCTCCCCTCAGCACTGTCCCTGGTCCCCCAGCTTCCCCTCCTCCAGGTCAACTGATCACGTGCCACTTGTCCAGGTGCCTTGCCACCTGCCAGTAGGCCCAGAGTCAGAAGTTCTGCACACAGGCAGGTGTAGTTAATCACAGTTTAGACACGTAGGGGGTAGGGCTGGCCCTGGGAAAACCAGGGCCTTCCATGCAAAGCCTGGGACCCTCACCCAACCTGGGAGACCCCTAGACTTTCACTTGTGACTGGGTCAGCATAGCTGTAACTGCCACAGGTGAAGCCAAGGCCGGTCCTGAGGGACGGGGCCAGTCCCCAAACCAGCTTGGCCACCACATTTTGGGTCAGAGGTTCAGGACTCCCTGGAGGTACTGTCCTCAGGCTCGGCCCCATCGTACACCCCACCGGCCGGGCTACAGGATGGTAGTGCTACGTGTTCCTGTTCACATGCCCCGGAAGCTGCAGGCGGGTTGCAGGGTGGGGAGCAGGGCAGGGGGCCCCCTGCACATGCCACACCCTCAGCCTTCCTCCACCGCCCGGTGGAAACCCTGGGGAGGATAAAGTCCATGTCTGTACTCCACCTTAGTGGCTCTAACATCACAGAAGAAAGGAGCATGGCTTTTCGGGTGGTTTGGTCTAATCAGAAACTCATGTGTTTTCCCTTCCTAGGTTTTGGAACATGCATCCTTCTCTCTTCCTGGCTGCCCTTTGCTTGGGAATAACCACAGCTGCTCCACAACCCGACCAGAGCTTAGATGCGCACTGGTCCCGGTGGAAGGCGGCGCACGGGAAGCTATATGACGAGGTTGGTAACAGCTGAGCTGTCCAGTGAGGCCCCCAGGGAATGTTCTATGCTGGTGGGAGTTCACAGCAGAGAGTAGAGACCTCTTATCAGGTCTCCAGCACTTCTCTGCTCAGGGAGGGCAGGGGTCAAAGGGTTTCCATACAGAGGCTGGGAGTTGGAGCGGGGCCAACACGGACATTCTGCAGCTCTGGGCTGGGGGCCCCGGGCAGGCTCCCCAGGGCCCTCAGCCCATAGAGAACCGAGAACGTGGGACAGTGATTCAGTTTTCCTCAGAGGAGTCTTGTGGACTGAATGCACTAAAATATGTCAGGCATTAGCACAGAGGAGGGCTCATTCCATACTGCTTTCTTGTGAGGGCTGTGAGAAAGAAATCCACAGGCCCAAATTGGTGTCACGTAGGTTAAGGCCCCAATTCAGGAAACCAAGACTTAATACCTAACCGAACTTCAGGTTCAACTCCCAGCAATGTAACCTTGAAAGAGCCAACATGGAATTTCCTGGTCCATCTGGGGAATTGACTGAGAGACCCTTCTGCTCCCCTGAGCAGGGCCACCTGCTCCAAACAATGCATTCCTTGCAAATAGAGTCCTTTCTTCTTTTTATGTTTTTTCTCTGCCTTTTAAAGCCTTTCTTTTGTTTAGCTCAGCTGAGTTCCCTTCTACTTGCTAGATGGCATGCTGCCTTGTTCATGAATCCTCTCATAAAGCCAATGAGATCTTCAAATTTCCTTGGCTGAATTTTGATTTGGTGGCAGGACCAGATGTGGAGTAAACTCCCGGCAGCATTCGGGACAAGGAAAACACAGGGGTGGTGCCCACGAACCCTTGAGTTCTGGGTCTTCTCCCCCTTGCCCAGCACTGGGGGTAAGCTCCTCTGGGTCAGAGTTCTGTTTTGTCTCTATTTTTGCCTCGAAACTCTGGATCTAATTGGCTTTCCTTTACAGGGCGTGTCAGCTTGAGCTGCAGAAGGTTATGCCAGGAGCCCAATGGTGTTGGCATGTTTGCCCGGAGCCCCACTGAGCTGACAGAAAGGTCTGCCCTGAGCCAACCCAGGCCTTTCAGGCCACATTCCCCATGTGGAAAACCTCAGCAAGCTCCCCAAGGGAATGGGTAGTGGTGCTCACAGGGCCTTCCAAGTGCCAGGATGCAGTTCTGCTGATATATGAAGGTACATGTTTGTTTGTCTTATTTTGTGTTCATAACGGTTATTGCTAGCAGGATCTTGGAAGCCAAAAAGACTCACAAATTGATGGGCATGGGTTGAGCATTTTAAAGGCTACTAGAACTCTGGACATCTCAAACAGACTCCCGAGTTAGGATAAGATGGTCACAGAGCAGGTTCGATGGACTCTAGGTCACCTGTCAGCCTCAAGAAAATATCCTTGCAACTTGGTGCCCTGTGAAACATGACACAGTCCTCACCCCATGACACCTCCTTCTTAGGTATTAGCTCGGCTCCATGAAACCCAAAGCCTTAGCTACTGGGATCCTTAAATTTTAGTCAGGCATGCTACCTTCTGGCACACCTGCCTATTTTCTGCCTAAGAACTATAGTCCCAGAAGGTACAGATATCTAGCAAGATTAAAAAAATTTTATTAAAAATAACCTAGAATTACAGTGTCCATTATGGGGAATATTCCAGTTAGACAGGATTGTTCATTTAAGAAGTGTATGAAAGTCAGGGTTCCCAATCTAAATACACAGAATGGGATGCCTACTTTAATTAATATGAAGAAGTCTCCAAAAGCCTTCAACATTCCAAAATAGTCACATTGAAAAATTCATTACAAAAAGGTATTGAAAAATTAGAAACACGAGAGGTGCTTAAGACCAAAGTCTGTACCGGCGCCTGGGTGGTTCAGATGGTTAAGCGTCTGCCTTTAGCTCAGGTCATGAGCCCAGGGTTCTGGGATGAGTCCCGTGTCGGGCTCCCTGCTCCGTGGGGAGCCTGCTTCTCCCTCTTCCTCTCTCTCTGTCTCTCATGAATAAATAAATAAAATCTTAAAAAACAAAAAAAGACCAAAGTCCATAAGACTGACTTGTCTCCAACAGCTCCTCCATCCTCCCTTCCCCGAGTGTTCCTTCTGCTACTTTCCTGTCTCAGGTGCCTTTACACCTGAAGAGACACTCACCTCCTCACAGGAAACTGCCTGAGGTGACAGGTGATCCTCCCAAGATGCCTGTCATCCTTGGTCAAGGACTGAACTGAGGGCCAGAGTAAAGCATTTCTCCAACCTGGGCAGGGTCCCCAGAGTTTGTTTCTTTGTTTGTTTCATTTTTAAATCAATTCCTCCTGAGCCCAGGTGAGAGAGAGAAACAAAAATTCACATTATCCCTTCCTTTCCAAGTCCAGACCCATTGGTTATGGATCTTTTTCTCTTGGAATTACTGTTTCCTCGCATCCCTCTGGTTTTACATCCTAAAAATGTGACTTGGCTTTCCAGCGGCCTCAGCTCTCTCTTGGGCTATCTTTGGGAGTGGTTCTACATCTTGTAAAAATAGTACTGTTTACACCTTCTTGAAGGATGTCTTTTGGGCCCATGATGTTGTTTAATATTGCCTGAAAGTGTTACTGTTTTTCCTGGCTAAGATCTGACAATGTATTTTTTAAAATTTTAATAACTATAATAAAAAATTTGGCCAAACTAAAAGCTGATATTTAGAGCCTGATAGAATTTTTTTAGTTCTCGTTTTTCTCTTTTAAATTTTTAGGCCTTTTCTGTTAAGCAAAATTTACTCAGAGGAAGGCTTTCTCACAGGTGGATGGGCGCATCAGTCCTTTTATATTATTAAAGCAAGAAGTCCATTCTTTGAGAAACTAAAAACAGATGTCCTTGTTTTACAAATCTAGTCTTTACAGGACAGAGTGGTTGCAAAAACAATTCAAAGAACGCCAGTCCTTTTTGCCAATCCCTAAACCTCCCTTATTTATCTCAAAAGGCTTATAAGTATTGTAAAATTTCTAGCCCAAAGAGATCAAAAGTCCTTCTAGAAAGTGCTTGTATTTTTTCCCCGTGCCTTCAAAATATAAACATTCAGTGTTCTACTCATTTTTTCCAGGAACTCCTTATGTGGCTCATCTCTTCACAATGCAGATTCCAGGGAGATTATTCTTACCAACCAAACATGGAAGACAAGGCCATTTAAAACTCGTTTTGCCAACAACAAATACAAATCTTAAGTGTCTTCTCCACAAAGAAGACAAAAACAAAAAAAGCTTTAGCCCTCTAGACAAATAACCTTAACTTATTCCATCTACCAGAAAAATAAAAACAGATCCAAACATAAAAGTTAGTTGTTGTTGTTTCTTAAGATTTTATATTTTAAGTACTCTCTATTACTAACATGGAGCTGGAACTCACAAACCCGAGATCAAGAGCCACATGCTCTACCGACTGAGCCAGCCAGATGCCCCAAAACTAGTGTGCTTTGTACCAATTTCATGACAGTAATTTTACAATAGAAGATATAACATCTGCAACTCTCTGTATGTTCATGGGCATCTACAGATGTGTTGTAAATGCTTCTACCTTCGGATGGCATTGCCAAAATTAACTTGTAAAGACCTCTATTTAGTTGGTTTGAAGGCAAGTGACAGTAACCATGGGGCATTCTAAAACTCCAAAAGGTAAAAACTAACCCAAGTGCTTTTCAAGTTCACATGATCTAGAAAATTATTTGATATAAATGCTACTTTAAGGTTGATGGTTTAACTAACACGAATACATCTTTAGAGTTATCAACAGTAAAAAGACTTTTATTTTACCTGGGTTTACTAGCCAAATAAGTTGTTATAAGATTAAGAATAAGATTCTTATAAGAATAAGATCTTTCACTAATTAAAAAAACATAATAGCTTAGGATAAAATTGATTTTGTCTAATGCTTAATAAGATTTTTATAAGTAATCTGCACATAACTGCAAATACAAGTAGATTAAATACCAAGTTTTGGAGTAAATTTTTTTAATTGTGTAAGGGCCAAGAGCAGGCTGCCTTAAGATGGGCCACTTTGGCAGAAAGATTGTTTTTGAGTTAAAAGCAACCAAAACCCAGCTGATTTAGGAAAAACTCTTTACCTCTCCCTCACCTGCCTGCCTTAGCAGGAAGAGGGCATTAACAGATTCCTCCTTACCCGAGAAAGTAACCTGTACAACAGGACAAACTTTGCTTTCCAACATCTCCTCTCGCCGGCCGGCTAACAGTCTCCCTCGTCTTTGCATCCCCAGCCCTGACCCCTCTCCTTATCTCTGGATGTCCTGTGAGCCCTGTGTTGCCTGCCTGTCTTTAGGATTTCATGCCTATATGGGTTCCCTGTAGGTACAAAACTAAATTTGATGTTCTCCTGTAAATCTGCCTTGGATCAATTAGATTCTTAGTCCAACTTGAAGGACCTTAAGGGGCAGAGGAAATTCTTCTCCTGGTAAATAACACAATTCAACCAAGTAAATTTGGAGATCTAAGTGGCTTTATGAAATACTTCATGGATCAGGCAGGGCCCCGTGGAGCTGGTAGAGGCGTTCCCAGGAGATGTACAACATGGAAGGTTTTTATAGAAGAAGGCGGTGGCCAGAGAGTTATTAGCCAAAGAAAAGGACTCTTTCTTTGCCTCTTTCTAGGCAATGCCTCTTTCCAGGGGACAAAGCAAGGTTTCCACCTCACCTCTTTGAGGGATGGAGAGGACCTAAGTGGCAGACTCACTGGACCAGAATGAAAACTTCCTGGCTGACAGGTTAATATTACCTTTGTGGGATAGGTTGAAACTGCAATTAGGTTCTGTGTTAAGAACCAGTTTGGGTACTCAGTTGAAGTGACATTTGGATTTAATATGATTACTTCTGAAAGTATTGAAAAGATTATAGAAGATAAATTACATGGTGGTCAGCATATAATCTCTAGCATGTAGCTATACTATTATTCTTAATGATGTTCTGGAATTTAAGAGGGCCCTTATCATCAAAACACCCTTGTTGGGGTCATATCTTAAGATATATCACTGAAGATTTGTCAGAATTGTCAGACAACACAGGAAAATAACAGAACATGTGACAAGGCCTTGAGGTCTAGGGAGGGCCGAGCACCTGAGGTCACAGGACCCAGCAGAGATGGACAGAGGATTAGAGTCACGAGGCCACAACTCTCAGCTGGAGCCATTCCAACACGCTCTCACGGGTGCTCTGTGCTCAATGTCGTTGAGAGTAAAGGACTAAGGTGACCTTGGAGTCTCTCAACCAAACCAGCTTCCATCATCATGGCTTTCTGCCCTGTGTTCCCTGCTTGTTGAGCCCCCAGATGTGCACGATGCACTGAAATGGTTCAACTGAGGGGAGATTTTCAAGCAAAATGCAACGCTGCCTCCTGGACTCACCTTAGTGAGCCTTGCTCATGGGTGATCCATCTGGGAAGCTGGTGTTCTTCCCCCTCTTCTCTTGCATGTTCTCAGAAACATAATAGGCAAGTCAAAAATGACTTTCTCCACTTTAGTGGATTCACTCTCCAATTGGTCCTGGCAAACTGGGCTTGCCAGCATACATGAGTGAACAGTTACCTGGCTCGTGAGCAATCATGTCACATGTTGTTTATATGGTGCCCCTGGGGTTGGGACAGTAATGCATCATTGCCCTGACTTGTCTCCTCCCGTTAGAGCTTTCATGAACAACTTGGTAGTGGCTGTTTTTAAGGATTCTTAGAGGGATCTTGGCCATTGTCCTTTTGGCAATTTCTTCTGTTACTCCTTAGTTTTTTTAATAAAAAAAAAAAAAACAGGTAATCATTATGAAAATTTTAGAAAGTTCTGGTAAGCGAAATTAAAGAGAAAAAAAAAGACAGTATCCATAATCTCTTAAAACCAGTAGACAACTGGGATTTATGGCTCACTCGGGAACACTATGCTTTGACTGATGGCCTTTGAGCACCGTAATAACCCTTATCTCATCTTACAGGTGAACGAACTGAAGCTTAGAGAGGTTTGGGAACTTCTTTAGCCAGTATGCAGGGAGCCAGGAATTGGTCTCAGGAGCTGTTAACTCCAGACAAGGCAGCACGTAGTGTTGCAGAACAGTGCCAGACCCCGGACTGAAGGCTGGCTGTCAACAAAGATAATGGGAAAGAATTGCAAAGGACAATAGTTAATGTTTTATACTGCAGTCCAAAGGACTACATGCCTCTCCAAACCTGTCCCCAAAGTCATTACCCCAGGCACAGTCCCTCCCCTCTGCCACTGTGTCCATTTAAACATTTCTGGAAAGCGTTTCCTTATCTGTGACTGTGCACTGACTTCTGGGGAGATTCTCTCTTCCCTCTTCAGGAACCACCACCCTCTTCCAGCAGAAGACCCCCATGTTTGAGTTATTTCTTCGAGAGCAGGTCCTAGGGTGGGGGGGTTGCTCCGGGAGGGGAGACTGTATCAGATGCCAAAGGGGGTCCTGTAGCCACCTGCAGATCTGTGTCATGTGTGACACAAGGGGAGTGATAATTAATGAAAATGTTAGTGTTCTTTTCTTGTTTGTGTTCCTTTTCTAGGAACTTGTTCCCTCTACAGTTAGAGATTTCCTTGTCTTAAAGATCGGAATTTGAACAGCAGAAATGCAAAGAGGAAAGAGTCACCATTCGCCTTTGACATCGCAAATGTAATTCCTGAGTCCACAAGGGTCCTGAGGGCCAAGCTTTGAAGAGAGAAGATAAGGTTTCCTAATCTCAGGGTCCAATCTGAAAACCTCCCATAAGGTCGCTGTATTCAAGGAATGAAGCGTCCATTGCCTATGGAGTGGGAAGAAGAGGGGAGAAGAGTGTCCCCAACCCTGGGAGAGGGGCAGGGTTTCTCAAAAGCTGAGGGCAGTAGCCTGCTTGCACTCATGCTATACGAGGCTGGTCTAGAGAGGGTGGACTCTGGAAAATTCTCAGGCACAGCTTTAGCAAAGAGGGGAGCAGGTCACAGATTCTGGGATGACCGAGGGCCACAAACACAGACTATTCCTAAGACCTCAGGACCCTTGCACAACCATGGGGAGCAAGAAAGGCTCCCTGAAGAATGCAAGAGACTAGATTTAGCAGGGTGGCTCCCAGTCAGTTATTTTAAGAAGGGTAAAGGGATATGATAGTTCTGGGCACTGTGGACAATAATTATTCCCAAGGGCAGGGTTATAATCATGGTTGAATCTGAAAGGGGCTAATTACATCCCAGAACTGGAAAGAAATGCAGAGGGTTGCTGAAAACTGGGGAACTGAGGTTTACAGTTTCTCCTTAGGCTCATCCTTCAGTTCCAGTGGACTCAACTTAACTTCCAATCCTACTCAGCCACTAAAACAGATGAAGGTTGAGAAACAAAAAAAGAAAATATTATAGTCTCTCAAATGGGTTAAGACATATTTTCCGTGTCAGCCATGTGTGCTCAGTTTCGGGTTCCTGCATCCTGGCTGGGGAACTCCTTCCCCACGCCCCACTCTCCTCCACCTGAGTTGTGTGCATTCCTGTTGCAAAGGGGAACTGTTCTCAGCTGATGCCCCATAATTTGCATAGTGGAGCACTCAGTGATCTCAGAGGAATCCAAGCAGTTGGGCACAAATCCAACCCAGGCTGTGCCAAATACTGTTACTGAACAGTCAGGGCTTGCTGTCAATGATCACCTGAACAGGAGGAGAGCCCGGCCCCCAGGAGCACAGGGTTTGGTTGAATGCTGGTGAAGTGTGACCCCACAGTGCCCTCCTCCAGGCACCTTGGGACAGTCTACACAGTGCACAAGTGTTTGCAGGGGTCAAAAGGAAATACGCCGCTGCAGATAAGACACACAGCCTGCTCCACCCCGGCTTGCACAGAGCTCATGATCCAGACAGGTGGGGCCGCAGAAGCTCCCGGCCGGTGGTCACGCACACACGACAGTACCAGGGAGCTGGACACGCCTTGATCTCCCTCCAGTCTCCCAGGTGGTCAGCACTGCCCTCCTGAGATGACCCTTTGCCATTGTGCCCAACTGGTTTCTTGTGCTTTTTTCAGCAGGGGGTGAGACAGCTTCCCACACTCACCTGCTCACTGGGAAGCAAGCTGAATTTCATTTCACTGTAGTAAAATACACATAACAAAATTGACCCTTTTAACCATTTTCATTTAGTGCATTCACATTGTTGTGAAACCCTCACCACCATTCATCTCCAGAACATTCCTCATCTCAAACTGAACTCTGTCCCCATGAAACACTAAGTTCCCACTCTCCTCTCCTCCCAGCCCCTCAAATTCAATTGTGATACGGATGATATTTTTGGAAGGTTTATGTTCATTTTTTATTGACCTTCTTATATGCAACCCGCCTTGATTCATCCAGAAGCATCCATTACCTTGGGAAGTGTCAGGAGTAATAAAGGAAAAATGAAAATACAAGAGTCAAATATTCAGGATTTAATGCGCAAAATCAGATTCTTGAGCTCCTGGCTTTCAATAAAAATCCAGACTTTGTAGAGAGACACACGGTCTTTCCAAATGCCAGAAACTCCTGGGAAGCTGGGTGGGCACCTAGGACATGCTGACTCCCGATCCCTTGTCTTCCCTGTGTTGTCCTCAGGAGATGAGGGAATCCACAGCGGCATCATATTTGTGTTAACACAAGTTTACATGGTGACTGTGGATGAGGAATCCAGGTTTCTACGTAACCCGGAGGCAGGACGGGGATGGGAAGTTCAGGTCCAAGTGTCAGCACACTCATGAATTAAAACTTCTTCTTCCCATTCTCTGTCCCTGGGTGTGTAGGAGCAGAGACCCACTGACATTGTTTCATGGTCTGACTCCAGCTTTCCTCCGACCACTGAGATCTGTGACCGTGTTTCCAGAGCAGCTAGAGTCACGGTGCTTCCCAAAGCGACGCCCTGCCTGTGGAACACGGGGTGAGTTTTGTAGTGTCAGGGGATGGAATTCACATGGCCATGAAATATTTCAATGGAAGAGGCCTATGGGGCTTGCCCCTCACTCCTATAAACAAAACAGAACAAAGGCTTCTGGACAAACGAAATAGCAATAACTTTAAAGCCAAAGCCACACTGCCCACAATGAACTAGTTATTACTCTAGTGAAATGGAGAAATAAGGATCAATGGATATTTTTTTAAGATTAAATTATTCAATTGAAATAATGTCCATTACTCTAAGACTCTTTCTTAATTTTCTTTTTTTTAACTTTCTTTCTATCCTTTTTCTTTCTCTTTTACTCTCCTTTCTTTTTGTTTTTGTTTTTTTGTTGTTGTTGTTGTTGTTGTTGGCATTATGATATATTTAAATTTTTTTTGGAGTGACTCGTGATAATGTTGGGCAGTTTTTGCTCTAAGTGGCCTTACTTTGCAAAGCAAAGTGTCAGTCCCCCATGTTCTTCAAGAAATTTTGCTATTCCATGAACATCCCAAAGTGTGGGAACCACTGGCACACAGTAGGGCTCTCAGGGTTCAGGCATCAGTAAAATGAAAAGCTACTTTTCATTGGATACCAGCTTTATGCTGCAGCCTTTGGGGGCAGAGATAGTAACATTTATTTTTATTTCTTATCTTCAGGATAATGTTCTTGCCAAAATGATGAATGGAAATCTAATCAAGCTTTTATTCCACTTTTCTCTGCTTTATGGAGGGATAAATTAAATGCCACCAGGAGAAAGCAATTAGATAAAGCCACAAATCAGAACATTCCACAAGATAACCTGTTTTTCATGAGTGTTCTGTACATGAAAGAGTTTTTAGTGGGGTCCTCACTATTTACAGCCTGTGTTGACTGATAAGGTCCCCCAGTAGTTTCCCAGTGCCAAGGTGGACAGGGCCCTGGCTGGATGGCTGGCTCCCAGGTCCGGGGATGTGAGGACGCTGGAGAAGTGGGAACCTGAGCCGGAAGGCAGGGGAGCCTCACACAGAGAAGAGCGCAGAGTCCTAGTGAGGCTGCATCTTCAGTGAGGGGTGTCTTCACAGAAACTCAGACCCTCAAACCAGGCAAAGAAGGACATCGACCATGAGAAACTGATTAATGAGCATTGTTAATTCAATGAAAATTTTTAGAAAAGATTTTATTTATTTATTTGAGAGAGAGAGAGCAAGAGAGCACAAGCAGGGAGAGGGACAGAGGGAGAGGGAGAGGCAGGCTCCCCACTGAGCAGGGAGCCCCATGTGGGGCTCGATCTCAGGACCCCGGGATCATGATCTGAGCCGAAGGCAGATGCTTAACTGACTGAGCCACCCAGGTGCCCCTCAATGAGCATTTAAGATAAGTCAGTAGATGAGAAAACTTGACATGTCACAAAATTCTACAGCTTGTACTCGTAAAAAAAAAACTGCAATAAAGTAGGTTATGAGGGAACATACCTCATCATAATAAAGGCCGGATATGACATACCCACAGCTAACATCACACTCAGTTAAGAACTGAAAGATTTTCCTCTAAGATGAGGAACAAGACAAGGATGTCCAATCTTGCCACTTTATTCAACATTGTACCAGAAGTCCTAGGCATAGCAGTCAGATAAGAAAAAGAAATAGAAGGCATTCAGATTGGTAAGGAAGAAGTAAAACTGTCACTATTTGCAAATGACATGATACTATATTTAGAAAACTCTAAAGACTCCACCAAAAAACTATTAGAACTAATAAATTCTGTAAAGTCATAGGATACAAAATTAATATACACGAATCTGTGACATTTCTGTGCACTAATAATGAAGTAGCGTAAAAGAAATTAAGAAAACAATCCCATTTACAATTGTACCAAAAAAGAAAATGAAACACCTAGGAAAAAAATTAACCAAGGAGGTGAAAGACCTGTACTCTGAAAACTATAAAACACTGATGAAAGAAACTGAAGACAATACAAACGAGTGGAACGATATGCCATACTCATGCACTGAAGAATTAATATTGTTAAAATGTTCATAATACCCAAAGCAATCTGTAGATTTAATGCAATCCCTATCAAAATATCTAGTATTTTTCACAGAACTAGAACAAATAATCCTAAAATTTATATAGAACCACAAAAGACCCTAAATAGCAAAAGCAATCGTAAGAAAGAACAAAGCTAGAGGTATCACAATTCCAGATTTCAAGATATGCTACAAATGTATAGTAACGACATTAATATGGTACTGACACAAAAATAGTCACATAAATCAGTGAAACCAGATAGAAAGCCCAAAAAGAAATCCATACTTATATAGTCAATTAATCTTGGACAAGGAAGGTAAGAATATACATGGGGAAAAGTCAGTATTTTTTTTATGGTTTTCCTTTTTATTTAATCAAAGACTGGTGGGTAAACATAAATACAGCACAATTACTTCAGATCATTCTTCATATTGTATACACACAGACCAATGAACGTAATCTGAAAGAAACCTGCAGTCAGCAATGAAATGCTTACAGCTTTTCCTTCCCTCGCTCAAAAAAAATTAAAAACACACAAACTTAGAATCTCATCAGCACACACTCTCTTGTGACAAATGATTCAGACATAAATAGTGGGTGCAAAGAAACTATATGCTAACATATGTAGAACCTTTATTAATGAAAACCCAGAAGCAGCCATAAGGATGAAGATACATTCAGTGACTGGTAACTGGTTGTGCCCTGAGGGGCGCCATCGACAGAGATCGTGCTGCAGAGAAAAGCTATGTATACACACAATGAGAAAATAAACTGCAAGATCAATGCATGCATGTTTAATACCGGAAAAATCACGGCCCTCCAAAATTTCTCCACGTTTGTTATAAAAGCCCTCTGCACTCAACTAAAATTAAAATGATCTTAAAAGGATAATACTTGTAAAGTTTACTTAAGTCTTTTCAGCCACAGAAACTGCAATGGAAATAAATGTTCAGAGTCATTTTCAAAACAAAAACAAAAATCTATTCTTCTGATGACATGCATGATTAGAAGGTCTATGCAAGATACATTGTTCTACATTCCCAGTGACTAGGGAAGAAAACCTCAAGTCAATTTTTAGTTTGCAGATGGTCAAAGGATTTTGTATTCCAGCAGGAGTTCAAATCTTCTGGATCTTTTCACCAACAACTACTGGATTTTCTTTTCTGATTTTCTCAGCAGCATCAGCTTTGTAATTGTAAGAGCAATTGTGTACATCTGAGTAACGGTGTACACCACAGTAAACATTTCCACACCGGCATTCAAACCCAGTAAGTCCCACTTTCTTCCTGCACATGAAACATCGATTCTTTTTTTTTTTTTCGTTTTTCAAGAGACTTGCTTTGCTCTTCAGATGGCTGTTGTGCCGTATCTGATACTGAAGCTTGCAGGTCTTCTGTTTCAGGTACTGCTTTGTCCACAGATGTACTGTCCACTTGGGAAGATGCTACAGATTCTGATAAAAGTGACTGATTTGATACAGGGCTTGGCTGCACAAGATGCAGACGTGGAGTCTAGCAGTGACTGGGCATCCGGGACACTGTCATCTGTGCACTGGACGGGTAAAGATTCAGACAGACTACCGACAGAAGCTGCAGGTGGGCTTATTCTACCATTACTACTATTCTGTCTTTGAAGATGTTCTTTCTAGCACACTGAACACATGCCATTTGTAGGAGGGTTTCCATAAAATCCGCAGCCAGTGGAACAAAGCATAGGCACTTGGCTGTGATTAGTCTCTTGAGCCATGATCCTCTGTTGCACACCTGGCGGCGGCCCTCCCCGCCCGCCGCGCTGCCCGCCACCGCCGGTCGCCGCCAGAGAGTGGGGACAGGTGAGGCCACCGAGTCCCTGCTCGCTCCAGCCCCGCCGCCCCCAAAGTCAGTATTTTCAAATAAATTGTGTCAAGAAAACTAGACAACTACATGCCGAAGAATGAAACTGGACCATTTTCTTACACCATATACAAAAATACACTCTAAATGAATTAAAGACCTAAACTTGAGATGTGAAACCATAAAACTCCTAAAAGAAAACATAGGCCGTAATCTCTTGGACATCGGCCTTAACAACACTTTTCTGGATACGTTTCCTTAGGCAAGGAAAACAAAAGCAAAAATAAACTGTTGGGACCACACCAAAATAAAAAGCTTTTTGCACAGGGAAGGAAACCATAAACAAAATGAAAAGGCAACCTACTGACTGGGAGAAGGCCTTTGCAAATTACATATATGGTAAGGAGTTAATACTCAAAATATATAATGAACTAATAGAACTCAACATAAAAAAAAAAACCAACACAATTAATCAGAATCAGAAAAGGACACAGGACCTGAACAGACATTTTTGCAAAGAAAACATACAGATGGCCAAAAGACACATGAAAATATGGACAACATCACTGATCGTCAGGGAAATGCAAATCAAAAACACAATGAGATATCGCCTCATACCTGTCAGAATGGCTGGCATCAAAAAGACAAGAAAAAATAAGTGTTGGCAAGGATGTGGAGAAAACGGAACCCTCATGCATTGTGGGTAGAATTGAAATTTGTGCAACCACTCTGGAAAACAGTATGGATGTTCCTCACAAAATTAAAAATAGAAATACCATACAATCCAGTAATTCCACTACTAGGTATTTACGCAACGAGAATGAAAACACCAAATTGAAAAGACATATTGCACCCCTATGTTTACTGCAGCATTATTTACAATAGCCAAGACAAGGAAACAGCCCAAGTGTCCGCTGATCGATGAGTGATTTGGCATATATATACAATGGAATATTAATTACTTAGCTGTAAAAAGGAATGAGATCTTGTCATTTGTGACAACATCAATGGACCTACAGGACATTCTGCTAAATGAAATAAGCCAGACAGAGAAAGGCAAATATCACATGATTTCATGCCTATGTGGAATCTAAAAAACAAAACAAAAGAACAAACCAACAAAAAACAGTAACAGACTCATAAAAAAGAAAACAAACCAGTTGTTGCCACTGAACAGGGGGGTCGGAGGATGAGCGAAATAGATGAGGGGATTGAGGGGGACAAAATTCCAGTTATACAATAAATAAATCACAGGGATGGAAAGTATAGCATAGGAAATATCGTCAATAATATTGTAATAACACTATGTGGTGACAGATGAAGTACACTTATGGTGGTGAACACGGGATAATGTATAGAATTGTCAAGTTACTATGTTACACACCCAACACTAATATAACATTGTATGTTAAAATTATACATTAAAAAAAACTGGATAGAGATTCCCCAGATTTGAAAATAATCTTAAATATTTACATGGCATTACCACTAATGAGCTCTGAAGCTGAAAGTTTTCAAAACTATCAAGAACCATATATTAACTAATGATTTTCATCTCTCATGATGATGGAAAGATTGAATTTTCTTTCCATTATTGCTCAAATAGTGATATTCTGAAAGCTGTGATATGTAGCAAAAACTGTAGTAAGAAAGTATTACAAGGTGGGTCCAATGGCTAATGAAATAATGTTTTTTCCAGGAAAATGAAAACCAGATCTTGAGCAACACACATGTAATGCTGTGCTCAGCAATAAAGGCTTGTCTCCTTGCATTTTAATTATCTTATGACAGAAACCAAAGAAAAAGGAGTTTGTTGTTCAATCAAAAACACAAAAACAGAAAATGTGCATAAAAATGTTTTTGCCAACTTTACTCGTGATGGGGAGATATGCCTCCAGTGTCTCAGGGTCAGGAAGAGGTACGTGAATCGGGACGTGGCCACACCACAGAATATGCAGAACGTACACTGATGTTTCCGAAGAGCTTCTAATAACACTGAATATCAGCTGTCTTAGCATTAGGTTTAAAAAAAAAAAAACAGTGTATACAATTGTACATTTTGCATGATTTCAGTTACATTAAAATATGTCTAGAAAAAAAGACAAAAGGATAAAACTTCCATTGTATCAAGTTGCCCCGAAAGCCAAGGGTGTTGTCTGAGGCCCAGTGAGGACTGGCTTGGAAGGACTTCAGTTTGCCCACTTCCAGCACAAAGACAGAGTCCCTGGCTGTGAGGGAGAAGACAGTCCTCACCCCCCTCTGTTTGTCTCCCTGACTGTGGGAAACCGGCACCCGTGGATGAATCGGTCAGGGTCAAGGCTTTGGGCCAGGAGAACAGGTCTTTAGGGCCAGAGAATCCTTTACCTCATGAGACACAGACACAAATATACATGTGCCTATACACAACACACACAATACACACACACAAACATTTATAGACATATGCACACATATGCATACACAGTTACACAATATACACATAAATATGTACAACTTGATACACACACACTACATTACTATATAAATACTTAGCACAGGAGAATAACGGGCCCCCAAGTATGGGCAGATGCTGTGACACTTAGTGTGAATTGTTAATAATTGATGGTATAGTTTTGTCTAAATCTCTTAAATCCTTTGTTTCCAGATCTCAAAGACTGAAGTTGAAGCAAACCATTTGTAAGACTCTTTTAGTTGTAAAATTCTGTGATTTCAGGGGACAACGCACATTATCCACCAAGAGCTGACCTCAGATCCTGCTCTGTGCCCCCAGCAGGAGCCCCACAGGCTGGAGTCACAGCCTTGGGCCCCAGGCCAGGCCCCCCCTCGCCAAACATCAGCCCCAACGGTGAGGGCACATCACAGCCCCTTCCCGGGGGACCTCTGCTGTAGATTCTTGTGGAACTTCTTTCCTACCCCTCCTCCCCACGCCCACACTCTTCCTCATCCTTTCGGAGCAGAGACTTGGCCCTGTGAACTATAGTCACCACCAGCCAGCCTCTGAGGCTGGGGGTTCTGGAAGATTAGCGGCTGTCTCCTGGGGAATGTCTGGCTCCGCCACAGGCACATTTCCAGGGATGCCATGGGAGGGGGCTGACTACTCCTTAAAATCCCCTTTCAGGGGCTCCTCCCTGGCTCTCCATCCTCCTGGGTGTTCTGCCGGGACCTGCGCTCCTGGATGTGTCCTGGCCCAGCTCTGGAAGCTTCTGAGTCCCGGGCCTGAGGGATTTGAGGCTCCAGCCTCTCAGCAGCATGTGACCTTTGGTTGCAAAGATAAAGTCTGACCTCACGCTCAGGTGTCACCCAAAGCACAGCTACACTCTCTGGAAATAGCCCCCAGGAGCCAATTTCTCAGGCGGCAGTTGGCTTGAGCCCCGTGACCGGCCTGGGTGAGCAGGCACATGGTCACCTGTAACTGTGTCCCCGTTGTGAGCCCAGGGGCTGGCGTCCACAATAGGTGCTCAGCAAACGTCTGGAGATAATGAGTCAGATAACCCCACTCCTGATACACAGTTTGGCCTGATAGTGTCCTCAAGAATCCAAAGTTCTGACAAGACTACAGCGCCATTGCCTATATGGATTCAAACTGGGGGGGGGAAATTGAACAGCATACAAAAGAGAAAAGAGCCAAAGAAAATTCTTACCTCTTTTCCCTATGATAATCCCTCTTGAGATTTTTCTTTGAAATAACAAATATCAAATTCTTCCAAACAGCAATCTATCATTTTTCTCTCTCTCAGCCCTTTCGGGGAGCCCTGCTTTTCTGAATCCTCTACAGACAGCAGGTACTCCTGTGCATTCCTCTGCAAGCTTTTCTGTTACCTGGTTATTTTTCCGTTTCAGGTTTATGGATTTTTTTTTTACTTCGTTTTTAAGAAATTGTGATAAGAGAGACATAGCCCAGGATTGTTCATTTGAGCCGCATTTCCCTGCACAGCGCTGGGCACCATCACCTCCCTCCATCCCCAGAGCGTTTCCATCTTCCAAGACTGGAACTGTCCTTTTACTCTTCAGGAAGGCCTTCCACTTCCACACTCGGATCTGCGGATGTCCCTCTGGGTTACAGCCTGGCTGCCATCATCGGCCGGTTACGGGGGATCAGCCAGGCCGGCCCTTCCCTGGGGACCGGCTTCTCCAGGGTCGCAGCAGGAGGGCCGAGGGGCCAAGGGCGGCTCACCCGGCGGGGTGAGGTGCCTCTTGGGCACATTGATTGTGATAAACAAAAGTTGCTCGAGAGACACTCAGACACTCCCCCACACCCCCCGCCGAGAGCAGGGGAGAACTCTCCCTGTGGAGGGTGCCCTCCCTGTACCCAGAGACAGAGACGGGCTCAGCACCAGAGACGGGAGCTTCGGAGCCCAGCACGTTGGGTAAACAACCCCGTTCCCTGGTCCTCACGTCCGTCCCAGCCCACATGCTGTGCAGAATTCCTTCCTGAGTGAAGCTCCCGGAGTTAGGTTTTCCCGGTCCTGTCAATTCCCCACAGATCCGTTGTCTCTCTGCCTAAAACGTCTGAAAAACGGCAGCCTCGGTCACTTCCGTGCGCTCCATCTCATTACTGGGCCTCGCTGCGCACGTAAGAGAACTTCGGTTTTCTCTCCTGTTCATCTGTCTCATGCCAATTTAGTTCTTAGTCCAGCGGGAAGACCTGGAGGGTAGAGAAGAATTTTCCCTTCCCTTCAGGGCTCAATAAGACCCGCGAGGACTCGGGACATGGTGGGGACGATCCATTTCATCATTTTGAGGAATCCTACAGTTGTAATTATACCCCTTTCTGCCCTTTCTGCAAACTGTCCACCAGAATTCCCACCCACGGTTCTGATTCCTTTTCCAAGGTGGGGAATCCAAATTTCTGAACCAATCAGAACCAACAAAACTCCTTTAGCCCTCTATAAAAGTTTTGGGTCAGGCATCACAGGGCAGCCCAAGGGTGACTTTGTACGCCGGGCAGCACCGCCCAGAGGGGATGAGGAGCCTGTTCCCGAGTGCACTTCACGGCAACACTAAGAAAAAGATCCCATGAGGCTTGTCTTTGTGGCTCCCAGGATCTTGCGCCATCTGAGTCTCTCTGTGGCAGCAGGAGGGGAGCCGTGTTCTGGTTTCTTCCCTCCTGCAGGAGGCGGAGCCGGCTGCCCAGGATGGGACTTTGCCAGACACTTCCAGCCTCACCTGAGTTCATGCTCTCAAGACCCCAAAAGCCCCCCAGGATGCTCCCCATGGTCTTTCCCAGGATGGGGCAGGGAGCTCCGTGGTCCTTAAGCAATTCAGATTTGGGTTGTAATGATTCCCATTATGGCTTCAACGTTTCGGGAGCCCAGGTGGCCACGTCCTTCGGAACATGTGCCAATCCCAGCACCTGCATCAAAGACAGGACAGACTCTCGCAGTCCTTTGCTTTTCTTTGCCCAGCATCTTCCCTCCACCTCTTTCCCGTGTCAACACAGCTCCCTTCTTGGGAAGAATGACTACTTCCCCAACCTCGCCCCAGGTTCCCCAGGGCCAGGACATCAAGGACTCCATCTTTCCTCCCTCCACGTTTTATGCAGGCTGCTCCATCTCTTGGGTGTTCCTGTGAATTTTGCCCATGACTCTGCCTTTTCATTGATGCCCCCACGTGGACCCTGACTGATGCAAATGAAGCAGGTACCACTCTGATACTCAAGATTTTTCAGTGATGCTGAATCCCACAGTGAGAAAGTTATTCCTGCTGGGGGCAAGAATTCCTGTCCCCTCCAAGGTCCTTCTAGCCAGGTTAAGAATCCAATTGTGGTTAAGACTGATTACTGGGGGAAAAAATCAAATTTAAGAGCGGATGTATGAGGAATCCACACAGACATGGAAATCCAAAGACAGGCAAAATGAGGCACATATGTCGTCCTGTACTAAGGACAAGGGTATGGGGGTCTGGACTACAGAGGAAAGGAATGCAATTTACAGGAAGATGAAAAAGAGTAAATGTTTGGTAAGCAAATACTGGCTGGGCCACTCAGAAACAATGGGACGGAGATAGGACTTTGATCAAAGTGGCCTTGCTAGGTTCCTCCTGTCTATCACACCAAGTTCACGTCATAATGTATTTCTGTGTTGATAGCTTTTTTCTGGAGCATGTCCTCTGTCTAAATTCTTTTTAGGGCATTGAGGGAGAGGTAAAGAGGTTTTCCTGAATTGGCTGGGTTTTGATTGTGTTTTAACTCAAAATAGTCTTTAGGTCAGAGAGGCCCATCTTGGGGTAGCCTGCTGTTGGCCCCTACAGTTCCATCCTCTGAAACTTCCCTGAAGTTCCACATGGTAAAAGTTGGACGATTATTCCATTTGTTGGGCCAATCTCTTAGTCTTGACAATAGATTTGATTCATTCCATTCAACTCATTTCAGGAGGTAATGAAGCAGGTGTGCTCTCAAAGTTAGACCTGTGGTTCCAATAAGCAGGTATTAAATAAGAGGCATTTCTATGGAAACAAAAGGAAAATAATGATTGGATCAAGTTATGAACTAGTTTTGAGGGCTGAGGGTAGCCAGTCGAGATTTCTGGATGTCAGTCTGGAAGCATTATCCTCAGAGAGAGTGGGAGCAGTCAGTGACAGTGTGATAGATTTTCCTGGTGTGCAGTTCAAATGTCTCTGGTGATCCTTTTCAGTGGCCTGAAGAGCAAAAAGCATGAAGATGGTCCATACGTGAGCTGTTGTAGCGATTTCTCTGAAGTGTATGTCAAGTCATTTATATTCAGTTTGCAGGGCCTCGGGAAAAAGGGCAGTTTTTGTTCTCAAATAATTCCAAGTCTGAAAGCTGAAAAAAATTTTAAAATGTTAGTTTGGAGAATTGTTGCCAGGCACGGGAGGACCCTGTAGAAATCGGAGTCTAGCTCAGTTTAGGATGAACTGTACTAGAATCTACCGTCTACAAAGGCGTGTTACTGAAACATGTTTTCTCTCTATAATCACCCTCATTTTTACCAAAGATTTTCAAGCTAACATTTATTTGCAAAATAAGTCTACTTTTAAAAAATACTTGGCCTGATTATTTACATAAGTGCAGCAAGACTAGTGATTGATCATATAGGTACTTTAAAACCTGCTTTGATGGAATTTTTCATAAGGAATTTCTAAATTGAACTTTTAATAGCTCCTCAAGGCCAGGAACCAAGTTAACTACTTGTCATCAGAGTTATCCTGCAATACCTATAGATTTGGGGAATTCCTCTCTTCTCAAGTTTCCCCAAATATCCTGAGGTTCCCGTATCTGTCAAAAAGTGACCTTCTTTACTCACCTGGTAAGGCTGTTGGGAACTCTGTAAGCAAGGTACTGGGCTGATATCTTCAAGGGCTCCTATAGACCCCATAGAGGCAAACTTAGTTGCTTAAAACTGTGTGAGCATATCTGAGTGTGCATGTCTTTCTCAGATATGACAGTCCAGTCAAAGCCTTGGTAATATAACCAATGTTCCCAATGTGTCCTGTTGCAAGGAAAACAGATTCTTATTGAACTTACATAAATAAATATATTGCCATAAAAATATAAGAATACTCACTGAGTTTCTGAATTTTGGAGAGTTCAGGTGGGGAGAAAAGGTAAATGTTTCAATCCTGCTTGCAGCAGTATAATGCATCAAATTGCTATAAGTCAGTTAGCTTAAAAGAAAAAGTTTCCCTAAATCTGGAAAAACAAAACATTTTTTTAAGTGATCATAGAGTCATAAAAATGATACCAATCCTCCTTGGTTCTTTCAGTCCCATGTTATTAAGTCTTGTTCTGCTTGAATCCAGTTTTTCCACTGGTTCTGGATATGTTTACATAGCTTGGTTTTAGGATCTTAAGGTTATCAAAAACCTGCACTCAGAGGTTTGTTTCTGGTTTTGTTCTTAGGTTTTTCATGAGCTTCACAGAAGATGAAGCACATTGGCAAAAAGCTTTTATGAAAGTATCTGAGTAAAAGTACAAACATCTGTAAATGATAAAAGGCTTAAAAAGGGCCATGATTAAATATCTGGTTATTTCTGTGACACACAACACTTCATGACACTAACATACCAGGACATCAGATCTCTATGGGCTTTATACAATTTTGGAACATTTATTTTCATAACATCTCTACCCAAATATGATTTAACAGCATTTAGCATCACTTACTTGACAATGCTTTAATTTATGTCATTTTTAACATACCAAGAAAGTCTAATTAGTTTAATTTCTCACAAAATCCTTGAAATGTTCCAGGAGCTCTCTGGAAGATTTCAGTTAGATTGCAGTCAAAAGATTTGACTTCAGAATTTTATTTTAGGAAGTTTGTAAAACTTTGACCATTTGATTAAGTGGTATCACAGATCATTATGTAACAATAGTTACCCATTTAACCAAAGTAGTAGTAAAAGATGTCAAAGGCATTTATGCCAAAGGTTATATAGTTATGAGCAAAATTTAGCTCTTTTAATAGTAAGACTCAGTTTTCTTAAGTGATCAAAGACCTGATAGACATACGAAGTTATTTTCACAAGATACAGAATCCTTTTTTTTTTTTTTTTGGCAGATAACTTTAAAGGCAAAGAAAAAACATTTGTTTGTAATTTTTAATTAACAACCAGCCATCAGTTCAAGAAAACTTTGTTCTTTTAACAAAGGGAAAACAAATTTTGCACCAGGCTATTTTTAATATTAAAATTCATTTCTTACTTAAATTTATCTTAATTTTAGCTAGTACTGACCACATCATTCCTTTTCCATAAACCTTTTACAACTTTCTTTCTTATATTCAGAAGTTGTCCTAAGTTTTTGGTTTTTTCCCCCCCAAACAATTATCGTCGTGTTAGGACAAAAACCACTTTCTTTTTCCTAATAAAAAATATATCTCATTCATCATACCTTTTGTTTTTGACAAATTTTGCAAGAGAGCTAGCTTGAATTTATTTGACTTTTAGTAAAACACACGCATAATAAAAGTCTCATATTTAATGCTGATAATTCTAAAGACATGTCTATTTTAATTAAACCAACAACCTTAAATTACCTTTAGTACCAAATATTTTCCCAGATCACATGAACTTGAAAAACATTTTGGTTAGTTTTTATCTTTCTGAGTTTTAGAATGCCCAATTTTTATAAGCACTTGCCTTCAACTAAATAGTCTTTCACAACTTAACGTGAGCAATACCTCTGGGGGAAGGGAAAATCTCTCGTGTTTATCACATACGTGGCCATCTGCACACAGACAAGATAGTAAAGCAATCCTAATATTTGTGGAGAGGACACTGAAGGCACATTTTTCAAATATCTCTATTTTTTTTTTTTTTTCTGATGACCCACTTTTCCCTACAGTTTGCATTCCAAAGAATGGCTTTTAGGTCTTGGAAAAGATGGGGTAGAAAATTTATGTCACAAAGGTGCAGAGAGACTATCTTAAGTTTTCTCCAAGGTAGAAATTTGGAGCATTTCTTTCTGTTATCAGAGGTGCTAGAGTCTGGGCACAAGAACCCTTTTAGCAGTTTGTATTTTTAAAACGTCTCTAACTAACTAACTAACTAAATAAATAAATAAATAAAAATGTTTGAAAAGCCACTCTCCTTTCTTTTTTTCCCGGTCTCAGATGATTCTGGTCTGTTTTTACATTTTTAAAGACAAGATCTACAGGGCACCTGGGTGGCGCAGTTGGTTAAGCGACTGCCTTTGGCTCAGGCCATGATCCTGGAGTCCCTGGATCAAGTCTCAGGATAGAGTCCTGCATTGGGCACCCTGCTCAGCGGGGAGTCTGCTTCTCCCTCTAACCCTTCCCCCTCTCGTGCTCTCTCTCTCTCTCATTCTCTCTCAAATGAATAAATAAAATCTTTAAAAAAAAATAAAGACCAAGATTTATAATTGTCAGGACAGAGAAAGAATATATCTTTTTTCCCTATAGTTTCAGAGTAATTGTTATTTAAAATGGATCTTTCTTTTCTTTTTTTTAGAGAATTTTTTTAAGAACTATTTATTTATTTAATTTAGAGGGAGGTGGAGGGGCAGAGGGTGAGGGAGGAAGAGTCTTAAGCAGACTCTGCACTGAGCCAGAAACCCAACATAGGGCTAGATCTCCTGACCCTGAGACCTCGACCTGAGTTAAAACCAAGAGTCTGACGCTTAATCGACTGTGCCACTCAGGCATCCCAGATCTTCCTTTTCTTAAGTACAGAGCAATTTGTTCAATATTCTGATCTTTTATAATATCCACAAACATTTTGAGAGGAATAGGTGAGTTTGGGGGATTATTAAGTATATGTGGGCTTTGACTTGTTTTTAGGGTTGCATTTCTGACCTTGCAGAGATTTGGAAGACAGAGATAGTTGTTTTTAATTTCCCAAAGAACTGGATTACAGCTTGAATATCAAGGAGTTACCCCATCTTTTTAACTAAATTTGTTTTTGTTTTTGCTTTTTTATATCAGAAAGATTTTTAAAAACTATTTTATTTATTTATTTGACAGAGAGAGAGTACAGGAGGGGGAGCAGCAGGGAGAGAGAGAAGCAGCCTCCCACTGAGCAGAGAGCCCGACGTGGCGCTCGATCCCAGGACTCATGACCTGAGCCGAAGGCAGATGCCCAACTGACTGAGCCACCCAGGCGCCCCTATCAGAAAGATTTTTAACTGAAATGGGAATCAAAAGATTTATACCTTTGTAAAGTCTGTATAAAGCATTTTAACAAAAATCTTCTTTCTGGGTACACAGCTGAACCTTGGCTTCTATTAGCCCCTGAATATTGACCTTTTTCAAATCATTTGTAGGAGGCCCCAGGGAAAAATTTGGTACTCTTTTCTTGGTGAAGGAGGGGTTAGTGAAGAGTCATTATTCTTTCTAATTTCTCTCTAAATCTGGTAGGATATTTTAAAAGCAGAGGCAAAGGGTTTTATAATTTAAAAGATCTGATGGTTCCAGAGGACATCAATTCCTCTGTGGTGGGGCTCTAAGATACACCTGTAAAGGACATTGTATAGGGATGTCTGAATCTGGGGCACCCGGGTGGCTGAGTCGGTTAAGTGTCTGCCCTCAGCTCAGGTCATGATCCCAGGGTCCTGGGATTGAGCCTTGTAAGGGGCTCCCTGCTCAATGAGGAGTCAGCTTGTCCCTCTACCCCTCCCCCCGCTCATGATCTCTCTCTCTCTTAGGTTCTCTCTCTCTCTCAAATAAATAAATAAAAATCTTAGGGAAAAAAAAGAAAGAAAGGAATGTCTGAAGCTGGCAGAGCCCGATCACAGAGCCCTAGAAGGGGGGCGGGGAGAGTGGGCCTTGCCGCCAGTTTCGGATGCTTTTGTTAAATTCATTTTCTAGCTTTCGGCATTTACAAGCAACCTGTATAATGAACCTGGAGATTGGGCCAGAGTGCTGCTTGTAAACTTTTAGGGACAGGGAAGTCATAACAGGCCAATGAGGCTAAACTTTAAGAGTCAGGCCCTCGCAGCAGTAACACCCGAGGAGTGAGGAGCTGGGACCATGGTGTTTCCTAAATTCCGGCTCCTGCACTGAAACAGTCTCCTGTGTGTCCCCCGCTCCCCAGGCAGGCAGGTGTGGCTAGCAGCAGGGGTGAGGCCTGGGGTGGCCCTGGCTGTGGGCCTCTCGCAGGCCAGCCTGCCAGGCTTGGGAAGAGGAAGGGAAAGCAGCAGGGAACCTGAGGAATCAGAATTCTAACCCAGTGCCGCCCTCCAGGGGGTCAGAAAGTGTATTTGTGTAAGTGGGAGGCAGGATATGTACTACTATTTCCCTGTTTCTTCCCTTTAATCTTATACTTTAAATATTTACCCAGAGATGGAGGCCTCTGTTTGCGTTCCTGCCCATGGCTCATGAAGTAACTGAGCCTGGAGAGCCCATCCAAGCGCCCTCAGATCTCGCCTGGCCACCACGATCACCTTCTACCTGATGTCTTGGGCAGTCAGAGGGAAAGTCCCAAAATTGAGTCAGATCTTGCTCCTACCTGCTGAACACAGCCGGACCAAGCCCATTCTCTTGACCTAGGTTTGTAAAGCCGCCTACCTCTCTGATCAGGCACCTCTCTGATCAGGCACTGCTCTCCCCCAGACCACCTTGCTCAAGCCCCAGTGCAGACCCCTCCCCCTTCCTTTTGGTCTGGTTCCTGGGACTCATCCAGCTCTTTACTGCCCCAGGCCCTTTGCACTCACTATTCCCTCTGCTTTCCCCCAGCCCCTGCTCTGGCTGCCTCCCCTCTCCAGTCTTTCACACGTTGGTTTAGATGTCACCATTGGAGAAGTGTCCCCTGAGCACTCAGTGGAAAGTAGCCATGCCCCCACCCCCCTTTTTCTCATAAGACCCTGTGTGAATCCCTGCACTTACACCAGGGACAGGTGGTCTCTCTTGTGACTGCCATGTATCCCTAAATGAATCATAGACAGTGGGAAATGAAAGGCGTGATTGTGTTCCAACAAAAGTTTATTTACAAAAGCAGGTGGTGGACTGCCTTTGGCTCCCAGGCCATTGTCTGCCAACCCCTGACTTACCCCATCTGGCATTTTTCTTATTTGTTTATAGCCTGAGTTGTGCCTCTTGCTCACTGTGGTCTCTCCTGTGCCTAAAACAGTTCTTGGCATATTGTAGACACAGTGACTCTCTTTTTAGTGACTATTATTTGGTAACCGCATTGCTCTTGGACGCCCTGGTGAATCATGGTTTCTACTTGCCCTCTGTCCAGCACATTTTCCCCTGGTAATTTAGCTTCATTGTCTCATTGCAAAAATAACTGAACCTCAGCAGGTTGGCAGGGAAGACCATGGGAATCTGGGAAAGCCAGGTTAGAGCATGGCCAGAGGGCAAGGCTTCCTGCACAAGGCAGGATGCAGTGAGACCCAGCAGGGAAGGAACTGCAGCTCTTAATCATGCAAATGCTGTTTATTTGTGGTGAATTTTAAACTCTGGGCAAACTCCCAACTTTGTCCTATTTTCCAATATGTTTCTGGGCATCTTTTTTCACTGTGTTGTCTTAGGCTTAGAAAAATAACTGCTTTAAGATCAGCTTCTGAAACATCTGATAAGAAGGACAATCAAACAAAATAAAAATAAGCTAACTTCCTATCCCCCCTCCCCACCCCCAACTAGGATGCTAACGTCAGATCAGAGGGGACCTGCAGTGATAGTAAACATAGATGCAGAGGCAAAATCTCCCTGCACCCCCCCCCCCCCCGCCCGCCATCCTAACAACCATCCCTCCTTTTCTGAAGGAAGCAGAATTGGTCTGGCTAAGCAATAGCACAGTCCTCAGGCAGGTGTGGATGGCTGCACGGGGCCTGTTCGGTTGGGGCGGGGGGGGGGGGGGGGGTAGAGCCAGGCAGTGTCGGAGGGGCGGCTCCTTGGAAGGTGACTCCTACAACCCAAGCTGGGCCTGTGGGGCTTCCCGACACCCCAAAGCAGCATGCGCTGGTTACCCAGCTTGTGGGGGGCAAAAAAACAAAACAAAACAAAACATAACCACCAACCCAGATTTGCAGTACCTGCTGATTCCTGTGGTGTAAATCCTGCCACCAGGGCTGACTTCAAGCCCCCAGTGTGAGGGCACGGAGCACGCAGCAGTTGGGAAGAGACCCCCGTGGTGGGCTCTGCAGGACCGGACCAGAGGCTCCCGCACACCACCGCCCCCAGTCACTTCGTGGGGAACGGGGTCAGAGCAGACCTTGCCCAGCTCAGGCCTGCCCCGTGTTCTTCCTGCCCCCACAAGTTCTGGCCTCGGCCACCCTCACCCCCCATCCTGCCCAGAGGCCCTGGCTGCAAGGTCTCCTCTCCCCAGGGTCAGCCCCCCCTCCCCAGCTAAGGACCCAAGGAGCCGCTCCCTCTGCTCTGGCCAGTGCTCTGCTGCCCCCTGCAGGTGAATAAGATGACTGCGGTTGTATTTCTGAAACAGCAAGTCCCATGGCTTCTCTAGCAAACCCTCTTCAAAAATATGTTCTTAGACTTGTCAACTGACTAGAGGTGCAAACAAGGGGGCTTTTCTGTTGCTAATCTAGCCCACTTGCAAACTTATGGAATGACAAGGCAATTTATGGCCACCCGCCTGCTCTGCAGACACAGAATTCTCCCGAAGAATGTGTTTAGGATCCACATGAGAGGGTCTTACAGAGGGTGGCTCCCCACAGGGCATGTCAGGAAATGGGTAGAGGTGATTTTTTTTATTTCACAATGAATGGGGGAGGGGAGGCAATGACATGAGCTGCTTGGGGTCCTCATGTCTCCAAGGACAGGAAGTCCTACCCACCTCAAAATATGAATTTTACTCTGGTGGTTTCCTCCAGATGACATGAGTTATAATTACCCATAAATCCATTGTCTTGGTCTTCTCTGCAGGTCCTGCCTGCTCCTTGTGACAAGCTACCAGGTCGTTAGCACCTGGCTCAGGGGCACCGGGTAGGGTAAGGCCAGAATGCAAACATCCAGCTCCTACCTCATTCCCTCTTGGACAGAAAGCCAGGGAGTTCTGGGAAATTCTCAGCACTCTATTCATAATTACCTTTGCTTGCTTTTTCTGTGCCTGGCACTCTGCTGGTTTTCTCTGATCTGCTCAAGTCCCTGTGTGGTGAGGGTCCCGGTTTTCACCTTACAGCTGAAGAAGCCCAGGTTCCAGAAGGCCCAGTGACTGACCACACAGCTGGTGAGGGGCAGATTCAGCACATAAACCTCGTCCTGCTGATTCCAAAGGTCAAACTTTCCATGACATTGGCAGGCCTTTCTTTTGGGAGCCTGAGTAGTGTCTCTAAGGGCCAAGTGTTTTGCAAACTGTAAAGCGCTGCATAACTGTAGGACATTTGGTTGATGGTGGTTTTCCTGTCATTTGGAAAGGCTCTATGATGGACAGTAACCTTTGTCACTGAGGGTCCTCTGCCCATGTAATGTGCCGATCCGGAGTCTCCAAGAGAAATGATGTGGCCAGAAGACCCCAAAAGACAGACACTTTAGTCAAGGCTCAGATTTCTTCCAATCAGGACAGTGGTCCCCAAACTTGGCTGCACGCGAGAATCACCGCGAGCACTTATAACCACAGTGTCCGGGCTGCGCCCAGACTCAAGGAAGCAGAGCATCCGGAAGGGAGTGGGCGCGTGCAGCCCGTGGGAGATCTTAGAGACCCCGGGGTTCCAGTGTGCGGGGAGGTTTGGGAACGGCTAAACTGAGGCCTTTTCTTACCATGTCAGTAAGGATCCAGGCAGTTTGGCATGAATCCCTGGTTGGGGTGTGGTGTCTGACAAGATCCCTGATTCTCCCCAGAGCAAACTAGAAGCCCTCCCCTGCCCCCTGGAGACATCTGGGGACCCCAAGGGAGAGCGAGATGGGCAGGGTAGGAGGGCCACCCCGGGGGAGACCGGGGTGGAGGAGGGGACAGGCTCCTTGGATTGACTATAGGCTCCGGGGAAGGAGGTGTTATGAACACAGCTGCACTGTCAGCGCCCAGAGGCTCCGCTGTGCCTGGGGGGTCATGTGCTATCTCTTAATCCACAGCTCTGGTCCCCCTGAGCCCCGCGAGAATGGCCGGGCCTGCCTCCTTTCTCCGGGACAGATGCCCCCGGGGGCCACGTTTCCGTCTCTCCGACAGCAGGCCAAGGGTGTGCCTTAGACACCGGGCCCGTGGCGCTCTCGTCTCCTGAAAATGCAGGACGGGAAGGGCCGAGCCACCGGGCAGGACGCAGGAGCGGGGGACCCGTGTGGACGCTGGCTGCCTCCCTGTGCAGCCACTCCGGGCCCGGGGGAGGGGGTCCCCCCACACTGCTTGTCCTGCGGCCACACACATCTGCGCTCTGTGGCCAGTGGAGGGTCGTGGCTGGCGCACTGTGGGGCTGCAGCAGGAAGGACATGCCCGGAGCAGAGGGGGAGCGGGTGTCCAGGGGGAGCGCTGCAGGGGAGGCGTCCTGCTGTCCCCAGAGAGGAAGCGGGGGCGGGGGGTGGGGGCGGGTTGGGGGGGCGCTGTCTTCTGCTCAGGGGTAGGGGTGGTCCCTCCACCGGGCCTGCCGCTTGTCACCACTAGGGGTCGGCAGTCAGTAAAATCCACGATTTCCTGCTATGATTTCACGGTCTCCCCGGGAAATTATTATTTTCATGATGCTGTACACAAAGTCTATTCTAATCCTTAGTCTCCCAATGAGAACTTGGTGCGGTACAGGAGTACCTGTCACGTACCAATCTGGTCTGCTCTCGGCAAGCACGAGCCCGCCGTGCACTAGGTAAGTCTCCTGACCATGGCCCTTGTGACACAGGGTTCAGGCTCAGGGACTGGACAAACTCATTTTTCTGAAACCCCGTAGCCTGTCAAGCTTGGACTAACAGTCTGCATAGAAACTGAAAAGTGGACTACATTGGCACTGAGAATTGAGTCACTTTGTTTTCTTCCTTACATTTGTTTGCCAAGTGTCCCACTTTTATAATCAGAGAAACAAGTATATTCAAGAGTAAGTGTTCCCGCTTTCTTCCTTCCCCTTGGATATTCCCGTTGTCCATGTCCTCAGTGTGTGAGTGTGACCAGCCAGCCAGGACCTCTGTCTGCCTCCCCCGTCTTCCCTCCTGCGCTCCGAGCAAGCAGGGGAGGAGTGGGCTGTGTACCTTACCTGCAGCAGCTCAGGTGCTGTGTAGACTGCCCTCAGGTGCCTGGAGGAGGGGGCCGTGGGGTCACATCTCACCTGCGTTTAACCCAAACCCCGTGCTCCTGGGGCCGGGCTCTCCTCCTGCACAAGAGATTGTTGGCACCATGCCTGACCATTCTAGTAACACCGTTTGGCACGGCCTGGGTAGGATTCGTGCCCAGAGGACTTGGGTTTTGAGTTCAGCGAGCTCTGTACTGAGCAAATCGTGGGGCCTCAGCCTAGAACAGTTGTCCTTTGCTGCGGGAATGCACACACCTCAGGTGGAGGAGAGTGGGGCATGGGGAAGGAGTTCCCCAGCCAGGACTGAGAAACTACAATCTGAGCGCACTTGGCTGATGCAACCAAAATGTCCTAACCTATTAGAGAGACTCTGGCATTTTCTTTTAATGTTTGTTAACCTTAATCCTTGTTAGTATCTGAGTAGAAGTGGAGGTTAAGGTGATTCCATTGGAATCACAGGACAAGCCTAAGCAGAACGTATAAACCTCAGTTCCCCAGATGCATCAACCCTCTGCCACTTCTTTCTATTTTCTATAAGTTAATCAGCCTTTTTCATAGTCACCCATGACTGTAACCCAGACTTTGGGCATAATTACTCTCCACATTATCAAGAACTATCATATTCCTTTATTCTTCTTAAAAAAATGTGATTTAGAGCCCCTCAATGCAAAATCTAGTTCTTTCATTCTTGGAGCCTCTCTTTCTCCCCGTGGCTGAGCGAGGGTCCTGGGGTTTTATAACAATTTGTGTTTTTGCAGCCCTTAGTCATCCCAGGATGTGTGATCTGGCCCCTCCTTGCCCATGGCTGTGCTTGGAGCCCACCCTCTCTAGACCAGGCTCGCACAGCATGAGTGAGAGCAGGCTAGGTCCCTGACCCTTTGAGAAACCCCTGACCCTCTCCCAGGGTCGGGGAGATGCTTCTCCTCCCTTCCTCCCACTCCACGAGGCAATGGACACTTCATCGTTGATGACAGCAACTTTATAGGAGGAATTCTCTCTCCCTGGGATTAGGAAATCTTTTCTTTTTTCCTTTTTTCCTCAAAGTTTGGCTTTCAGGGTCCTTGTGGACTCAGGAATTCTAATTGGGATGTCAAGTCCCGAACAGTTTCTCTTTTTCCTCTTTGCATTCCTGCTGTTGAAATCCTGATTGTCCATGAAACAAGGATGTCCCTGGCAGAGGAGGGGAAATGTCCCTGGAAATGGAGCACAAACAGGAAAAGAACACTGACATATTCAGAAAGTATCACTCCCTTCGCCTCACACAGGTCCGCAGGTGGCTACAGGGCCCCCTCAGAATCTAAATACAGTCTGCCCACAGCCCTGCCAACTGCACCCCAACCTGCTCTAGAGGAAATAACTCAGGAGTGGGGGATCTTCTGCTGGGGGTAGAGGGGGATGGTTCCTGCAGGGAGAGGAGAGGATCTCCCCAGGAGTCAGTGCACAACCACAGAGCACAGGAGACACTTTCCAGAAATGTTTCAGTGGACCCAATGGCGGAGGGTTGGGGACTGTGCCTGGGGTAATGACGTGCGGCCCAGGGAGGAGTGTGGTCCTTTGGTTGCTATTGCCCAGGACGGTAGCATGAAGCATTAACTGTTGTCCTCTGCAATTCTCTTTAATGATCTTTACCAACAGCCAACCTTCAATCTCGGGTCTGGTCTGGCCCAGCCCTGCGTGCTGCCTTGTCTGGAGTAAACAGCTCCTGAGATCCAACGCTGGCTCCCTGCTTACCAGCCAGGGAAGCTGCCAGACTTCTCCAAGCTTCAGTTCCTTCATCTGGAACATGGGATAAGGGGTGTTATGGTGCACAAAGGCCATCATCCAAAGCAGAGCATCTGTGAGTGTATCCCAGTTGTCCACGGGCGTCAAGAGCCCACAAGGAGGTTGACTGGGATTTTGGTTACATGTTTTTTCCATTTTGCTTTCATTTCATTTCATTTTTTAGAAAGTACACTCCCTAGAGTTTTCACAATGATTACTTGTTTTGTTTTTTAACTAAAAAAATAAGAAAAAGCAACAGAAGAAGCTGCTGGAAGGATAATGCCCAACATCCCCCTGAGAATCCTTGAACACAGCCACTACTAAGTGGTTCATTAACGCTCTAACGGGAGACAAGCCAGGGCAATGATGCATTATTGTCCCATGCCCGGGAGCACGGCATGGGACTGTGTGACACTGTTGTTCATGTGCCAGGTAACTGGTTTGGTTAATTGTTCCCTTGGTAGTGAAACATTCACACTCTTTACTTTTACAACAAATCCTTGCATTTTCATTAGATTATGGATAGGTCCAGGACATAGAGACTGAAGTTTTAAGGTAATCATTTAGTCATGTCTTCTGACAATTCCAATTTGCCAGAGCATTTGGAGAGTGAACCCACTGGAAATCTCTAAAGTTGTTTTTGTCTTGGTTTTCTGAGAGCATGCAAGAGAGGGGGAAGAACTCCAGCTTCCCGGATGGATCATGGATTAGCAAAGTTCACCAAAGCCAGGCCTGAACACCGCATTGCATTTTGCCAACATTCTGCCCACAGATGCCCTATTTCAGTGTACCGTGTGCATTCGGGAGCTCAACAAGCAGGGGGAAGCCAGGGGCGAATGCCATGAGGATGGAAGCTGGTTTGGTTGAGAGACTCCAAGATCACCTTAGTCCTTGACTCTCCATCCAACCTGGAGCACAGAGCACCCCTGAGGCAACGTGTTGGAATGGCTCCAGCTGAGAGTTGTGGTCTCATTTTCCTAATCCTCTGTCCATCTCTGCTATGACCTCAGGTGCTCAGCCCTCCCTAGACCTCAGGGCCTTGTCACATGTTCTATTATTTTTGTGTTGTCTGAGAATTCTATAATCTTCAGCGATATATCTAAAAGTATGACCCCAACAAGGGTGTTTTGATGGTTTAAAGGCCCTCCAGATCCAAATTCCAGAGCATCATTAAGAATAACAGTAGTAGCTACACGCTAGGGACTGTACGCTAACCACTATGTAACGTATCCTCTATAATCCTCACGATACCCTCAGAAGTAGGCATTTTTTTCATCAGTCTTAAATATTACCTGGTGTCATTACAATACATACCCTCCCCAATGTCCGTCACTCAGTCATCCCACCTGCCCACCCCCCTCCCCTCCAGCAACCCTCAGTTTGTTTCCTTTGATTAAGCGTTTCTTATGGTTTGTCTCCCTCTCTGGTTTTGTCTTGTTTCCCTTTTTCCTCTCTTCCCCTATGATCCTCTGCCTTGTTTCTTAAATTCCACATATCGGTAAGATCATCTGATAATTGTCTTTTTCTGACTGAGTTATTTCGCTTAGCATAATACCCTCTAGTTCCATCCATGTTGTTGCAAATGCAAGATTTCATCTTTTTGATGCCGGCACAATACTCATACACACACACACACACACACACACACACACACACACACACACACACTGTATCTTCTTATCCATTCATCTATCAATGGACATCTGGGCTCTTTCCATAGTTTGGTTATTGTGGACATTGCTGCTATAAACATTGGGGGCAGGTGCCCCTTTAGATCACTACATTTGTATCTTTGGGGTAAATACCAGTAGTGGAATTGCTGGGTCATGGGGTAGCTCTATTTTCAACTTTTTAAGGAACCTCCCTACTGTTTTCCAGAGTGGCTGCACCGGCTTGCATTCCCAGAAGTAGATATTTTTAATCTCCTGTGACAGCGGAAAAAATGGAGTCTCTGGGAGGTAAAGGGTCTTGCCTAAGGTTATATGGCTGTTAAGAGGCAGATGAAGATTTGAACCCAGAATTATTTAATTCCACAATCAGTGGCCTGAATTACTACATATTTGTTCATTTGACTATTGTCTGCTTTTGCCTGGCAATCATTGTGTCCACCACTCACCTGGCTTATGATGGGTCCTAGATAAGTGTTTGTTGAGTGAATGAATGCTATCTCTGTTCACACCCAAGGAACAGGGGCCTAATGGTGGAATGGCAGGTCATTGTTTTGTTTTGTAGTTTATTGAACTATCACAGTTGCCTGTGGCCCCAGCCAACTCTGTGGCTCCCTGGTGCAGAAGTGTGAATGTCTCATTGCATTCCAGAAATACTTCATGTGGAGCCTTTTATAGGATTCCATTATTCTTTTAAAAATATTTTACATGTGAAATCAGTCAGCTTTAGTTGTTCTAAAGCTGGGGAGACTAAATTAAGAAGAAAAGATGAACAAACCATATTTCTGTAGGGGAAAATAAGTCTCGCCTCAAAGGGGAAAATTTTGGGGCAAAATATAAGTCTGGAAAAATATGGCTAGCACTATTTCCCCTACAGAAAATTAATGTCAGTTCTCATTTTCAGCGACATAGAGCGACTTTTCTGACACATCTCAACAACCTCTCGTACATCAGCATGTGTCCTCTTTGATCCTTTCTCCTAAGTTGGGGCAGGTGTCCTGGAGAATGCCCCTTCCACCTGCATTCCTTCCTCCCTCCACCCAACTCTTGTCTTTTCCGCTTGTGTCCATCAGGCACATTTTCCAGGCTGACGCTCTGGCCACACTGACCAGATACACACATCTTTTATTATGCATGTGTATTAATTCTAATTTTACAGAGAGAAAAAAAATCGGCATGAGAAACGTTCTCCTATGTTTACCATATGGGAGAATCCAGGTCCTGTTTTGTTTTAATTCTGGTATATGTTTAATTGAGGTAAAGTGCTTCTATGTTACACGTGGATGAGTCTTGGTAAACATATTCACTTGCGTGAACAAAATCAAGCTCAGAAGGTAGAACATCCAATCCAACCAGGACCATCCACTGTGCTAGTCTTGCGGGCAATGTCCACCCACTGCACCTTCTGAGGCGAGCAGTGTTCTGATCTCTCTCACCACAGGTCACTGGTGCATGTTTGTTCATTCGTATCAGTGGGGTCACACTGTAGGCACTCTTGTGTGTGTCTCGCTCTTTCACTCAAAATACTGTCAGTGAGATTCATTCACGGTGTTTCTCCCGTCAGTAGGTCTCTCTTCCCATGGCTGGATAGTACTCCAAGGCGCGGATATCCGCACTCATCCGGGCATTCTCCTGTCGATGGCCGTTGGGATTCTTTCCTCCTTTTGGCTATCACAAATAAAGCTGCTGTTAACAATCTAGTGCAAGCTGTTCCATGCACAGCTGCTTTCATTTCTCTTGGGGAAATACCTAGGAGTGAATCGCTCAACTATGAGGGAGACCTGTAGTTTAATTTTCTAAGACACAGCCAGTTTTCCAAAGTGGACGTATCATTTTTAACTCCCACTAGCAATGTAAGATTTCCAGTTTCTCTGTATTCTCACCATCTGGTCTTGTAAGTCATTTTAATGTTAGTTATCTTAGTAGGAAGAATGAGGGATCTCAGTGTGGTTTTAGTCTGTATTTCTTTAATGACTAATGATGTTGGGCACCTTTTCATGTGTTTAGTGGCCACTTTTGAGAAGTATCTGTTCAGAAGAGGAAACTTTGTAACCTTTGATTCACAATCCAGAAAATAACCACTTGTTTATTTTAGACAAATTTCCATTAATGTGAGATCAGTGTAAAACAATGCCACAAAGCAGAGTTCTATTAGGAAAGGTGGTTGCTAATAATTCTAGCTAAAGATTGGTCAATCTTACCCTTATTTTCAAGGCTTCAATAATCCTCAACGTAGTTGCAGAGTTCTTGGCCATGATTGTGATGTACAGGCCACCATGCACAGGGCCCTACAAGTCTGTATTTAGAAGCCTGGTCGCTAAACTCTTTTCTTGTCAAAAGGACCTCCTGGTTTAAATGTCAGCTCAATGTTCCACTCCTCACTTCTGAGACAAACCTGGGTGATCCTGAATAACTAGGAACCAGTGGATCACAACCCCACGTCAAAAAACCTAAATATACAGGTTTCCCTGTAATAGGAGGCGTTCAGCCCTGGCTCCTCTGGCAATCTGAAGATGCCCACAGATCCTGTCTCATGATAATGCTTTTAAATCTTTGCAATAAAGTACATGAAATTACAAGGTGATCAGATATTGAAATACATTTACCAAAATACAAATACGTTGGTAACATGATAATATGTGTGCCTGCAGTGGAAGATCCTCTAAGTGCTGTAATTTTGAAATAATGCAAGCATAAGCAATTTCCTAAGATATATGGAACAACTGTAATGTGATATGAAACATCTCATTTCTCATGATGACAAAGTCATGAGTACTGCTAGTATCCCGGTCTGTTGGTGACATACATGCTTGAAGGGAATGCAAAGTTTTGGTTAAAGTTTAGGAAAAAAATAAAGATGTTCTTTTCCCTTTTATAGATTCATAGCCTCTGCCATGAATGGTGTACCACCCCCAATTCAGTGTTCAAGGTCTAACCCTCAGTGTGAATGTGTTTGGATATAGAGCATTTAAGAGGTAATTAGTGTTAAATGAGATCATCAGGTGGGGATCTAATCTAATAAGATTGGTGGCATTATAAGAAGATACAGAGAACCTGATCTCTCTCTCCATATGCACACAAGGAAAGTCCATTCTGAGGACACGACAGGAAGGTGGCCATGTGCAAGACAGGAAGGGATCTCTCACCAGAAACCTAATCAACCATCACGTTGATTTTGAACTTCCAACCTCCAGAACTGCAAGAAATGAATTTCTGTTCCTTAAGCCACCCAGTCTATGGTATTTTGTTATGGCAGCCCAGGCAGACAAAAACAGGATATAACTCTACCTCCCCTCTTTACTATAGCTAAACTCAGCTCTCAGCAGAGGCCCCTAGAGGCGAGGTTCAAAGTGGGACCCATGCAGAGGTGCACTACACTCCAAAGGGACTACTTGAGTTTTCTATCTTATACAAACAGTTCTGGGAAACATGTATGAGGATGGATATCAACGGTGTGAGACAGTGGGGAGAAGAACATGAACTTGGATTAGGATGGATTGGTTGATATGGGCTCCCTAAGAAGAGGTTCTGCATTTAATGCTGCAACCTGGGGACTCAGAAAGGGTCTCACAGTGTGTTTGGTTGGTTGTGAAACATGGACCAAAAGGCGGCCCATAGAGAGTGAGCTGGAAATGCCAGTCCTGCCCTCGTTTAATGTAGAGGAAGGGATTTATAGGTGAGGCTGATGGGAATGTTAGATTGGACTTGTCACTGAAGACATTCTCACCCACACTGGGAGGATGCAGAAGACATACTTTGTACCACTCTGTGAGAAATGAATTTGTGAGGGGCCAAGTGGCAGCACTCAACAGCCCGAAGCAGGGTGGGCGTGGTCACTGTAATGGACAGCATTCAAAGCAGCAGTCAGAATAGTCTGACTCATGCAGACCTGTGGCGTGGGCTAGCTGATCACAGTGTTCCTAGGTGTGAAATAAATTTTAACTAAGCATAAAAGTTCCGGGTAGACTGAACAAAAGTCTAACCTGAATCATAAAAGAGAACTGCATCCCTTAATCAATTCCCAGACCTGAGCTAGTTTATAGACCCAGGACCCTTGAATGAAGTCCAGTTCCCTTTGAGGAAGGATCCTGATACACTAGCAAAGATTTTTCCTGTTAATCTTTCTCCAGCCTTTCCTAAAGGTACCTTTGGCTTTGACCAGGGTAACTACATTGGAAATAATCAGACATTTCGGGGACTACTGGACATCATTCCTAATCAACACTAATTCCAAGGGACCCAATATGTCACTGTAGCCCACCAGAGTGGAGGCTTATGGAAATCAAGTGATCAATGGAGTTTGAGCACAAATCCATCTCCCTAGTGGGTCCCCAAACCCATCCTGTGGTTATTTCCCCAGTTCTGGAATGCATAATTGGAATAGATAAACTGAGCCCTGTGTTTGGCAGAATCCTCATATTGGTTCCCTGACCCATGAAGTGAGGGATATTATAATGGGAAAGCCAAGCAGAAGCTGCTTGCACTGCCTCTACCCAGGAAAGTAGTAATCCAGAAGCAATGCCGCATTCCCGGAGAGGTTGCAGAGGTCAGTGCCACCATCAAGGCCCTGAAAGACACAGGAGTGGTGATTGTCACCACATCCCCATTCACCTCTCCCATTTGGCCTGTGCAGAAGACAGTTCGATCCTGGAGAATGACAGTGGATCATCATAAGCTTAAGCAGGTGGTCCCTTCAATCACAGTGTTGAAGCAGATGTGGTTGCATTGCTTAAGCAAATTAACACACCCCCTGGTACAGGTGTATAGCTTTGGTGTCTCCAAATGTCTCTTTCTCCATCTCTGCCATAAGACCAACCAGAAGCAGCTTGCTTTCAGCGGGCAAGGCCAACAGCACACCTTCCCTGGTCTATGTCAGGGATATATCAACTCTCCAGCCCTATGTCATAATTTAGTTCACAAGGATCATGATTGTTCTCCCTTCCAGAAGATATCATTGTGGTTTATTACACTGAGGACATTCTACTGATTGGATCTAGTGAGCAAGAAATAGCAACAACTCTACACTCGTTGGTAAGACATTTTTGGGCTAGAAGGTGAGAAATAAGTCCGACAAAAATTCAAAGACCTTCTATTTCTGCAAAATTTCTAGGGACCCAATGGTGTAGGGCTGGAGGAGAGATCTCTCCTAAGGAGAGGGATGTGGTATTGCACCTGTCTCCCCACAAACCAAAAAAGAGGTGCAAGGTTTCCTTTGGGTTTTGGCATCTTTGGATTTTGGAAACAACCTATTCCTCCTGTGGATGTCATGTCCTGACTGTTTACTGAGTAACCCAAAATAAGCCTGGTTTTGAGTGAGGTTCAGAAACAAGAGGAGCTCTGCAACAGGTGCAATAGCTGTGTGGTTGCCCTGACATTTGGGTCCCATTCAGTGGTGTTTGACGTGGCCGTGGCAGATTGGAGCCCTTGGCAGGCCCCCATAGATGAGTCACAGCACAGACACTGAGGATGTCGGAGGAAAGCTCTATATGCTTTTGAGAAAGAGGTCTTGGCCTGCCTGAGCCTTAGTAGAGACTGAACATTTAACCCCAGGTCATCAGGTTACAGTGTGACCTGGGCTGCCCATCATGCGTGGATGTTATCTGATACAGCAAGCCATAAAGTTGTGGACATGCACAGCAACAGTCCTTCAACAAATGGAAGTGGTATGTGCACAATTAAGTCCATGCAGGCCCTGAAGGCATGAGTAATTTACCTTAGGGAGCAGCGCAAATGCCCAAGGCCCCCACCCTTCCCTTCTCTTGCCCAGCTTGCTCCTTGGCCTCACTGGGAGTTCTCTACAGTCTATTGACAGAGAAAGATAAGACTCAGGCCTGGTTTATAGGTGGTTCTGCACAGTGGACAGGGTTCACCTGAAAGTGAACAGCTGCAACCCTACAGTCTTATCTGGGGCATCTCTAAAAGACAGTGGACAAGAGAGAGTCTTCCCAGGGACAGAACCTCTAGTTATACACCTGGTGGTTCACTTTGCTTGGAAGGAGATATGGCCAAACGTATTATTATATTCTGATTCAAGACCTGTGTCCCATGGTTTGGCAGGATGACTAAAGATGGGAAGACCATGACTGGATAAGTGGTTCCAAGGAAATTTGGTGGGTAAATATGTGAAAAAAACCTTTTGGAATGGGTAGAAAGTGTGAAGATATTTGTGTTCACACCTGTGTTCACACCTGTGTGAATGCTCACCAAAGGGTGAGCTCAGCAGAGGAGAATTTTAGTAATCATGTGGGTAGAATGACCCATTTTGTGCATAGCAGTCAGCCTCATTCCACAGCCACCCCTCCCATTGCCTGATGGTTCATGGACAAAGTGGCCATGGTGGTAGGGATGGAGGTTATGCATGGGCTCAGCAACACGGACTTCTATTCACAAGGGTAACTGGCATTGGCCACTGTTGAGTGCCCCATCTGTCAACAGCAAAGACGGACACTGAGTCCTTGACACCATTCTCCAGAGTGATCAGCAAGCTACGTGGTAGCAGGTTGCTTATATTGGACCACTTCCATCTTGGAGGGGGAAGCCTTTTGTTCTCCCTGAAATAGACAGTCTGGATATAGACCTGCCTTCCCTGCATACAATGCTTTTGCCAAAACTACCATCCATTTACTACAGAAGGCTTTGTCCACCATTATGGTATCCTATACAGCCTTGTTATGTTCAAGGACTTTCACTTCACAGCCAATGAAGTGCAACCATTGTCCCATGCTCATGGAATTCACTGGTCTTATCATGTTCCCTAACATGCAAAACACCTGGCTTGACAGAATGGTGGAATGGACTTTTGAAGACTCAGGTACAGCACCAGCTTGGTGGCAATATCTCGCAGGACTGAGGCAAGTTTCTCTAGGAGGCTGTATGTGAACTGAATCAGCATCTAGTATGGTGGTATTTCTCCAATAACCAGAATTCAAAGGTCCAAGAATTAAGGGATGGGAGTGGCACTGCTCACTACTGCCCCTAGTAATCCACTGATAAAATTTATGCTTCCTGTTCTTACCACCTTATTCTCTTCTGCCCTCGATGTCCTAGTTCCAGAAGGAGAAATGCTTCCACCAGAATATACACAGCGATTCCATTGTTGAAGTTAAGACTGCTGCCCAGCCACTGACCTTTAGTCAACAGGCAAAGAAGGGAGTTACGGTGCTGGTGCTGGCTGTGGTGAATGATCCTCACTACCTAGGAGAAATGGACGGCTACTCCACAATGAAAGTGAGGGAGAGTATGTCTGGAATACAAGAGATACCTTAGGCTGCCCTATGATTAAAGCCAACAGAAAATTACAGCAACCCACTCCAGCAGCAGGCTGGTTATGGCCCAAGACCCTTCAGGGATGAAAGTTTGGGTCACCACACCAGGTAAAGAATCACGACGAACTGAGGTGTTTGCTGAGGGCCAAGGGAATATAGAATGATTCATCTCCAGTACTGGGGAAGGGGATGGAGCTTGTGGAGGAAAATAGTTATAAATGTAGGACCACATAACCAGTTCCAGAAATGAGGATTGTCATTATCATGAGCATTTCCTTCCTATTTTCTCATGAATACGTATGTGTATGTGTGCATAAAATATCTTTGTCTTTTCCCCTCTCTTATTCTTTTACTGCCTAACATAAGATGTATTGACTTTGTGTCATAGTATTTAGGTATTGTTGATTTTATGTCATAATATTTTAGTTATGGGGTATCAAGGAGAAGAATAAATATCACTCAAGAACCTTATTTCCTCTTCGGGGAAAGGCCTTAGGGCATTTTTGGTTGTGTCAGCTTAGTTGGATCATGTTAGGCAGAATTCTGACCTTGTTATTGTCTTTAATTAGAAATTATGGTTTGAGAGGATGTGTATATATGCCAAGTGGACAAGGAGTTGAATTGTGATGGTTAAATTTGTCAATTTGACCAGGTCAGAAAATACTCGAACATACATTCAAACATTCTCAGAGGGTCTGTGCGAGTGATTTGGAGTGAGATTAACATTTGAACAGGTATACTAAGTAAGGCAGCTTGTCCTCCCTAATGTGGGCAACTCTCATCCAGCCAGTTGAAGGCCTGAATAGATAAAAACAAAACAAAACAATACAAAACCACTGACTCTCTCCTGAGTAATGGGAACTCCTGCTGCCTGCCTGACTTCTAGTTGGGATATTGGTCTTTTCCTGACCTTCGACTGGAACTGAAACTTGGACTCATCTTGGGCCTGGAGTCTGCCTGGAACTTGGACCATTGGCTCTCCAGGTCCAACACCTGGTACTTAGGTCTTCCCAGCTGGACTGACCTACACCTTGGGTTCTTTTGTGTCTCCGGCTTGTTGACTTGTTGACTGCAGATCTTGGGACTTCTCAGCCTTCAGATCATGTGAACCAATTCCTTATCATAAATCTCATTCTCTATATGTATCCTGTTGGTTCTGCTTCTTGGGAGAATCCTGACTAATAAAGGCTGCCTGAAGTCTATCCATGAACCCAAGCAGTCAGCGGACATCAGATTTAGAAGCCCTGCCCTAGAGGCGTTCAGGTTCAAGATTCGTTTATAAGGCATAGGATACACAGGACAAATCTGGTCTTGAATCTTCAGGACCCAGTGCTATTTGGCTCTGACCTTGTTCACCTGTACAGCCTTCACCATCTTTCCATTTTTACTCCCTTGCCTCATATTCCAGGAAGCTTTCCTGCCCCAGGGCACACATTTAGGGTCAGGGCCACATGACCTCACAAATGTTTTGCTCAACAGGAACAGACAGATGCTTACGATGTTACAAACCTGCAGGAGAAACTGGCTCTGGGGACCATGTCACCCTGTGCTGCCACCATTCCAGCTCCCTGGTGTCTTGATGACCCAGCTGACTGCCCCCCAGGTACCCTCCTTCACTTCACGTTCCATTTCCAGTATCGGGGAAGGGGATGGAGCCTGTGTGACAGACACCTGGTGATGACACAGTCTTCACGTGACTCTCATTGCTGCCTGCAGATGAGAAGTTCTTGCTGACAATCTGATTCCTGGATACATCATTAGGGGTTTAATAATAGATAACCAATTAGATGTTTGTGTTCAGAAAAAGAAATCATGTGGTTGGGATATCGGGAGGAACGACACCAGTTAATATTTTCTTGGGAGTGTTTAAGAATTGGTCCTCTTTAAAACTGTATATATAATAAAATAGAGATAGGAGAGAAAAAGGGGAGGGCTTGCCTTCTATTTACTTAAACTGGCTTGCACATGGTTTCCCATAGGAAAAATTGAAATGTCACATGATTCCATTTTTATGATTATTCACTACAGATTATTACAGCCAATACTAAACTGTTTTAAAGCATATTGAGTTAGGTTTCTGTCGCTTGAAACTGGAAGAATTATGTCTAAGAGAGAAACCAAGACTTGGAAATAGGGTACTTTAAATAAAAGCCTGTAAAGTGGGGCATGGGCTGAGCTGTGAGAAGGTAGATGCTGTGAGGGTGTCTCTCTCCTTACTAAGTAAACTAAGAAGCTGGAAATGTCTGCTACGAGGAGGTTGACTTGACACTTCTTATCCCTAGGGGTACACACAATGCCTACCAAGGCTGGAATATCAGGAAACGTGGCAGAAAAAACTTTAGAATGTAGGATGTAGTGGTTACTCCTTGCCTCCTACACTAAGCTCCAGTAAGAAACGCACTTCCTTTGCAGAGAAACTTCTCTTCTATGAATGCCACCCTATCTGGAAACAGAGGGAAAACAACAAAATCTTATTAAGAGAGACCCTTTCTGGGGCTCCTGGGTGGCTCAGTCATTAAGTGTCTGCCTTCGGGTCAGGTCATGATCCCAGGGTCCTGGGATCGAGCCCCGCATCAGGCTCCCTGCTCAGTGGGAAGCTTGCTTCTCCCTCTCCCACTCCCCCTGCTTGTGTTCCCTCTCTCGCTGTGTCGCTCTCTGTCAAATAACTAAATAAAAATAATAAGTAAATAAATAAATATTCTTTAAAAGAGAGAGAGAGCGAGCCCCTTTCTTGCACAATAATTGAAGACACTAAATTCTGCTCATCCTTTTACCTGCAAGGGTGAGAGGCACTAAATTCTCTGCCCCAGGCTAATGTTGGAATTGAAGCTAAAGATGGAAGAGAAGTTAAGATAGCAGGAGGAATCAACAGCTTTTTTCTCTCAGGCTTTCTTTTTTCTTTTTGTGATATTCTTTACCTTTTGAGCCCTTACCCATTTCTCCCACCCCCCAGCCCCTGTGTCTGGCAACCACCCATCTGCTTTCTGTATCTATGAGCTTAGTTTTGTTTTTTGTTTGTATGCTCAATTTTTGTTTTGTTTTGATTCCACATAGAAGAGAGATCATACGGTAGTTATCTTTGTCTGACTTATTTCACTTGGGATGATGCCCTCAAGGTCCATCCGTGTTGTCGCAAATGGCCAAAATTCCATTCTTATTTATAGCTGAATAATATTCCATTGTATATATATATATATGTTACATCTTTATGCATTCACTCACTGATGGACAATTAGGTTGTTTCTCTATCTTGGCTCGTTTAAGTAATGCTGCGGTAGATATGTGCTACATATATCTTTTTGAGTTTTGCTTCCATTTTCTATGGATAAATACCCAGACGTGGGATTTCTGGGTATTATGGTAGTTCTATTTTTAATTTGGGGGAAGCTCTGTACTGTTTTCCATAGTGGCTGCTCCAGTTTGCATTCCCACCAACAGTGCACAAGGGCATCCTTCCATTCACATCCTCACCGAGCTGTTTATTTCTTGTCTTTTGATAGTAGCCATCCTAACAAGTGTGAGGTCACATCTCATTGTGATTTTTATTTGCCTTTCCTGATGGTTAATGATGATGAGCCTCTTTTGTTGTACTTGTCGGCCATCTGTGTGTCTTCTTCGGAAAAATGTCTATTCAGATCTTCTGACAATTTTTAATCCTTTTTTTTGCTATTGCATTTTTTTAATATTTTACTTTTTTATTTTTTTGTTAAAGATTTTATTTGTTTATTTATCAGAAAGAGAGAGAACGCAAGCAGGGGGAGCTATAGGTAGAGTGAGAAGCAGGCTCCTGGCTGAGCAAGGAGCCCAATGCGGAACTCAAGCCGACTACCCTGGGTTCTTGACCTGAGCTGAAGGCAGAGGCTTAACCGACTGAGCCACCCAGGTGTCCCTTGCTATTGCATTCTATGAGTTCCTTAATATTTTGGATTTTAAGCCCTTATCAGATGCATGATTTGCAAATATTTTCTCCCATTTGGTAGGTTGCCTTTTCATTTTGTTAATGGGTTTCTTTGCTGTGCAGAAGCTTTTTAGTTTGGTGGAGAGCCACTTGTTTGTTTTTGCTTTTCTTGCTTTTCCTTTTGGTGTCAGATTCAAAGAACCACTGCCAAGACCTATGTCTAAGGAACTTATTGCTTCTATTTTTTTCTGGGAGTTTTATGCTTTCACTCATTTTGAGTTAATTTCTGTATATGATGTGAGATAGTGGTCCAGTTTCATTCTTTTGCGTGGGGTGATCCAGTTTTCCCAGCACCATTTATTGAAGAGACTGTTCTTCCCTTTTGTATATTTTCAACCCTTTTGTTGTAAATGAAGTGACCATATATGCGTGAGTTTAGTTCTGGGCTTTCTACTCTGTTCCATCGAGCTATGTGTCTGTTTTTTGCCAGTAAAAGGGACATGGGATTTCTCTGTATTATTTCTTACAATTGCCTATGACTCTATAATTATCTCAAAAGAAAAAGTTTAATGAAAATAAAAAGTTGACCTGTGTGTTGAGAAGCTAAATGGGGTTGCTGTGTGGAACCAAGACTATTTCTCAGCCACCAGCAACCACTTCCTCTGGTCTTGGTAGGAGCACTATGGTTTTGTTTTTTTTGTTTTGTTTTGTTTTGTTTTTTTGGAAACTTGTTTTTTCCCCATTGCGTGCAATCTTGGTGAGGCTATAATTAAGATGCCTAGTCCTCCCTTAGACATGGGATAAAATATCAATAGACATTGTCTTCCAGGTTTTTAAATCCGGAAGCAGAATGATGCAAGGATGAAAGAAACAGTGTGAATTCTTCATTCCAGCAACTGAACCCTGACAATATTGCCTAATAGTTCCTGCTACTTAGATCCCAGATTTGCCCTGGATTCCAGTTGCTTTGGTCCTGACACCTCTTTCTTCAACAGTGCTATCAACTCTGTCAACGTCCCAATGTCTTTGCCAAAATCCTATTTTTAAGAAAATGAATTCAGTTGGTATGGGTTACCTGTCATTTGCTCTTCAAGGAGATCTTACGACTATTTGAGCTATTAATTATTCAGGTTTTACATTGAGTTAGTTTTCTTAATCTTTGCATGGACTAAATTAGAGTTCCCCATCTCCAAATTTTCATCTTTGGGAAGGGCAGCAAGTGTTTAAGCCTCTTTCAGGTAGAAGTTACTGTGAAAGGAAATGCAGTGATCTATTTAAACCATTTAACAATGCCTAACATATTCCAAGTTGTTGACAAATACCACCAAGGTGATGATGATGATGGTGATGATGGTTTCCTGCATTCTAGAATATCTGAATGAAACGTTGCAAGTAACTTGCTCTTGTTGCTGATAAAGTGGAGTGGTTATGTTAATAAGTAGCTGATATACGTGTAATTTTCTGGACATTTGAATGCAGATGATAATGATACTAACCATGTTGGGGCACCTGGGTGGCTCAGTCATTGAGGGTCAGCCTTCTGCTCAGGTCATGATCCCAGGGTCCTGGGATCGAGCCCCACGTAGGGCTCCCTCCCTCTGCCTGCCTGTCTGCCTACTTGTGATCTCTATCTCTCCATCAAATAAATAAATAAAATCTTTAAAAAAAATGATCCTAACCATGTTATAAGCATTTTTTCTACTAAATACTTTAAAACGTTCACTGCACTTGCTTGAACATTGATTTCTTCACTAAATTCTTTCTTCATATATAGCGTGAAAGGAAAATTCACCTGCCTTGGATGAATTATCCCAGCTTATTAGTTAGAAAAAGACATAGAATAAGATGTAAACATAAATGTGAATATTTCAGGTCCATTTACTCACTTGTAATGTGACCAAAATGAGAACAACTTTATGCATGGATGTACTTTACATATTAGAAGAAATGTCAAAATCTAAAGCAATTAGAAATCCTCATTTGGCTCTGCTGCCCATATTTTTAGTGCAGCAGGTGACCTTACTCATTATTCAAGCACCTGCTGACCCAGTCATTGAGATAATGGGTCAGCAGGTGCTGCAAGTAGGCAGACAGGCAGGCATGGTGTAGTAGACATGACCATGAGCTTGAGGAGCTCAGCCTGGCAAGGTTACCAAAAAATTATAAAACAGGCACCCTGATAGCTTTAAGGTCCAGAAGCTGTGGAGACACAAAGAGGAAATCCATTTACTGGCTTCTCGTAGGGGACTGGAGGGAAAAGCAGGATTTCACCAGACATTTAAAGAGGTGGGATGGGAAGGAAGAACATTGCAGGTGGAAGGCGCTGCGTGGTCAAGGAGAGCTCCTCAGAGCAACATCAGGTCATGAGAGTAATGTGTCTGGAGTGCACTGTTCACGGCGGGGAGCGAGAGGCGAGTCTGGAAATGCTCTTCAGGGCCTGTAGCGCGAATGCCAGACACAAAGATTCTGAGGACGGTGAAGGTGTCCTTCAGAATGGGATGAAAGGACGAGTCCAGTGCTAACACTGTGAAGGACTAAGTAGCCCAACAATCCTGGACAATGAATCAGAAACCAGTTATGGCGTTACACCATGCAAAACCAAACATTTCCTGCCTGTATTGCATAGAGGGTGGAGAGACATTCCCTGCTAGAGTGACGTCACAAGTGGTCACTGTGAATATCTCATCTACTTCCTGTGAAATGGCCTGGAAATTATCCTTTTTCTTCTATTAATGGATCATTCTGGTGCTACCCAGAAGATGTGAAATATTTGGAAATTGTAATGGATGTGATATAAAATTTAAAAGTGCGAAATTTTTTTAAAAGGTTTTACTCATTTATTTGACAGAGAGAGCAAGAGAGCACAAGCAGAGGGAGTGTCAGAGGGAGAAGCAGACTCTGTGCGGAGCAGGGAGCTCCATGCGGGGCTCGATCCCAGGACCCTGGGATCATGACCTGAATCGAAGGCAGATGCTTAACCGACTGAGCCACCCAGGCATTCCAAAAGTGTGAATTTCTGAAGGACTCTTAGTCTCCATAATTTGGAGTACTGAACCAGATGACTACCCTCAATAAATAGTTGACTGAAGTAACAAATTTTTAAAGAAAGATTTCCCCAAGATGTATAAACATATTGTAAATCCTTAAAAGCAAGCACTCTTGCAGAGTTTTTATTTTGTATGAAATGACTGGGGCACAGAGTTTAGTAGAAACGAGGAGGTCCCTCACATAGAGAAACAGACTTTCCAAACAGAAAAGTCAAATACAGAAGAACAAAGCCCCTTTTCCCCTGAAGGAAAGCGGGTTCCCTCGTCTTCCCCTCTTTTGCTCCTTCCCATCAGAGGCCTCCCTGGGAGATGTTCCACTTTAGAAACACGGACTAAGTAAAATGTGTTATTCTCTCTAAGGATCTAGTAAAACATTTATTGTCTTACAAATAAAGTGTGACATGGGTAACTAATGGTTCTCTCTCAGCTTTAAAGATGAAAGAATCGGGGCGCCTGGATGGCTCAGTTGGTTAAGTGACTGCCTTCGGCTCAGGTCATGATCCTGGAGTCCCGGGATCGAGTCCCTCATCGGGCTCCCTGCTCAGCGGGGAGCCTGCCTCTCCCTCTGACCCTCCCCCCTCTCATGTGCGCACGCTCTCTCTCTCTCTCATTTTCAGTCTCTCAAAATAAATAAATATATCTTTAAAAAAAAAGATGAAAGAATGGTATTTAAATCCCGTGTCAGCTGAGCGCTTTAGAATAATTTACAGAAGAAGAAAGCAAGACCCCGATGGGGGAACAGACTTCCCGGCAGCTCATCCTGAGCTTGGGAGGCTCTGTCCACTGGAGCGGCTGTCCCTGTGGCCTTGCCTGAAGCCAGGTTGCAGGTGCCAGCGACATGGAGAAGCCGGAGCTCAGGCTTTCCTTTCCCACCTGTCTTCACGGGGAGACCTGCCCTTGCTTTTTATTTCCACCACCCCAACAAGCACAGATGCGTCTTACCAGGGGCACAGCTCTAGGGCCAATGGAAAGATTCTTGGCTACTTTCCACAGATTTTTTTTTTTTCCAGAGAAAAGGCAGGAATCTGCTCAATACCCTGATACAGATTTCCATTTTTTACAATGTAACTTTTTTTGCCTTGATCTCAAATTTTATCCTAACAAAGTTTCTATTGAGGTAGAATTTTACAGAGTAAAATTAATAGGTCTTAAGTATATAGCTGGGTAAGTTTTGAAGAATGTAGGCACCTGTGGAACTACCCCCCAGATCAAGATATAGAATTTCCCAACATTCTCATAAGTTTTCTTATGCCCCTTTCCAGACAATAATCCCCCTGCAAGACCACTGTTCTGCTATCTATCACCACAGATTAGTTTTGCCTTTTGAACTTCATATAATACAACTATATGTACTTTTTAATATGTACCTTCTTTGCTTGACATGGTATTTTTAATTTCGGGGGGGCAGAGGGAGAGGGAAAGAGCGGGCTCCATGCCCAGTGTGGAGCCCAACATGGGGTTCGGTCTCACAACCCTGAGATCATGACCTGAGCCGAGATCATGAGTTGGGTGCTTAACTGACTGAGCCACCCAGGCGCCCCCTGACATAGTGTTTTTAAGAATCGTCTACGTTGGTGCATGTAGAGAAAGCTTGTTCTTTCTTCCTTCTCTCTTTAAATTTTTTATTGTTATGTTAATCACCATACATTACATCATTAGTTTTTGTTGTAGTGTTCCATGATTCATTGTTTGTGCATAACACCCAGTGCTACACGCAGAACGTGCCCTCTTTAATACCCATCACCAGGCTAACCCATCCCCCCACCCCCCTCCCCGAATGTACTACAGTGTGTTTCTTCATTCTCCTGTGCTTTCCAGTTGGAAGTTAATATGTGTAAACCTGCTGTGAACATTCTCACTCGGGTGGACATCTGACACTAGAATTGCTGAGTTGCGTGTCAGGTGTGTAGTTAGTGTTAGAAGAAGCCGGGGAGCCCCTGCCCAGAGAGGCTTACCATTTGCGCCAGCACTAGTAATGTCTGAGAGTTCCCGTGACTCCACAAGTTCATGCACACTCAGTGTTGCACCTCGTCAATTTCATCCATGCTGCCGGGTATGAAATGTCATCTCCCTGTAATCTCCACGGCTTTCAGAGAAGCGACAGCGGCCTTAGCACCCTCAAATGACCTCCTAAATTCTAATAGGCAAACTAAGCTATCTGTGATTGAAAATGTGATATTATCTCTAGCGTAATGGGTCAAACGTGAGACCGTAGATTGTATTTTAGGTTCTGTGGGCATAGTCCTAGGATAGGTGTGTCTAATTTATTAGTTTGGGAGCATAGTTTAAGAATGATAACCAGATGTAGCTTGGCTTTTTAACATATAGGCTTACTTCCCTATACTTTATGGTTCATTTCACTATCTGGTAACCTGGCTCCTAGGAAGTAAAGAAATAAGTAGGGATGGCCTATGTATCAAATTCTTGAGTAAATATTTTCTGAATGAGGCAAGATCTTTGGAAGGATTTTCTCTTTGACCTCACAAGAAAGCAGTATGGAATGAGCCCTCCTCTATGCTAATGCCTGACATGTGTTAGTGCATTCAGTCTCACAAGACTCTTCTGAGGAAAACTGAATCACTGCCCCACATCGTCCATGAGGGAACTGAGGCTGAGGGCACTGGGGAGCCTGCCGGGGGTGGGGGGCAGCCATGAGCTGCAGAACGTCCGTGTTGGCCCCCTGACTCCCAGCCCCTGTATGGAATCCCTTTGACCCCTGCCCTTCCCAAGCAGAGAAGTGCTGGAGACCTGGTGTGAGGAGGATCACGGGGGGTCTCATGGGCGTAGGTCCAGAGAAGGAGGCTGTGACCCACTGTTCTAGACGTGTGGAATCGTGTTCCTAAGAAGAGCAAAACTGGTCATCAGAGGGAAAATTCATGGTCTCCTGATGGACACTTTTTTTTTTTTTTTTTGCTTAGGATAGCTGTTTTTCTAAAACTTCTAAAATTAAATCTCAAGAAAAGCACGTTGGATACTAAGATCCATAACCCACATATAACCCACATAATAACCCACAACGCAGAGAGTGGGCAGGAAAGAGCAGTTTCTGCATGCCGTCCTTCCTCCTTTTGTTAAATCCTATTTTTCTGGAAATAAATCATTTCTGTTGGTTTTGAGAAAGGCTTGAGAGGGAAGAAGAATGAGGAAGTCAGGGCAGGAGCATTACAAAATGCCAAACCTTCCCTGGACACCCCTCCCCTCAGTCCCTTTCCTTGAAAGCACTTGAGCCTTGCCCAGCGCATCCCCTGTTTGGGGACTTGCCAGTCCTCTCCAGATTTTCCAAAATTCAGAGGCATCCCATCCTGAAACAGCGATAACACATTCCCCTGCGGGCTCTGCTTCCTCCACCTGCCCCACTTTTGCTCAGAATAAACAGGAGCCACCACTAGGCTAGATAATCCTGTTCTCAGCCCTCGGGGAGATTTTCACCAAAGACTTTGGGACTAAAGGATACACAGGGTGACCCTGGAAACCCACTTGGGGCTCCCCGTGAGCTTCCTTTATGAACACCTGCCAACACATAAACTCCTGCTAATTAGTTGATCCGGGTCCCCAAAAGGCACAGGCCCCCTCTACTGGGCTTTCCCTAGTCCTCTTGCTTGACTTCCCTGGGTCCAGTGAGGCAGGCACAACCTCCCCTGGGACAAGTAGGGACCCACCATCACATGCCCCAGGGCCCCAGAGCCCCACCCACAGGCTGGCTTAGCCAATTGCAGTGCAGGCAGGTGTCAGGGGCAGGGCTGGCAGCGCCAAACCCCAGGCTTAAATGGGCAGCCTCCCACCCAGCACCAGGCCTGCTGGACACCCCCTGACCTGCACCTGTGACTGAGCCTGCACCACCGCACCTGCCTCAGGTGAGATCCCCACCCAGACCTGAAGGGAGGGGTCACCCCTGAAAACATGGGGGGATACCAGCCTTGGGGTTTGGGGCTCCCAGGAGGCACTCTTCCAGGGCCTGGCCCCTCCAGGCATGGCAGCTTGACCCCCACACATCAGACTCAGGGCCCGTCACTCCCTGCATTGCCATCTACACGCTCTGGAAGCAGCAGGAGGCTCGCAGGGCAGGGAGCGGGGCAGCAGGCCCCCAGCACATGCCACATCCTTAGTCTTCCTCACAGCCTCATGGGAACACCTGGGGGGATAAATGCAATCTTTTTGCTCTGCCGCAGCGGTTCTAACATCTCAGAAGGAAGGATGGCTTGTAGATGGTTTGGTCTAATCAGAAACTCATGTGTTTTCCCTTCCTAGGTTTTGGAACATGCATCCTTCTCTCTTCCTGGCTGCCCTTTGCTTGGGAATAACCACAGCTGCTCCACAACCCGACCAGAGCTTAGATGCGCACTGGTCCCGGTGGAAGGCGGCGCACGGGAAGCTATATGACGAGGTTGGTAACAGCTGAGCTGTCCAGTGAGGCCCCCAGGGAATGTTCTATGCTGGTGGGAGTTCACAGCAGAGAGTAGCTGCTCCAGGCCGCTCTAACCAAGGCAGTAAGCAAGGCACCGTGACTGCACGACGGTGGGGGCCTATGTCCTGCTGCGCGGTTGCCAGAGAGCAGCTCCCGGAGCGTCAGCCCAGCCCTGGTCAAGGTTTCCCCTCCTCTCTGTCAGCACATCCATCTGGTGCAGGTGAGTTGGTTTTAAATAGAAATAAAGATGATGGGTATATGTTTGTCTCCAGGATGAAGAAGGAGAGAGGAGATCAGTGTGGGAGAGGAATATGAAAATGATTGAACTGCACAATCAGGAATACAGCCAAGGGAAACACAGCTTCATGATGGCGATGAACGCCTTTGGTGACCTGGTGAGTGTGGCATGGATTGCTGAACTTTTGTGCTTCCTCTAAGTACTTTAAAAAAAAAAAAATCTCATGCTTGTCAACATTCTATTTCCTTTTCCTTGAAGACCAGTGAAGAATTCAAACAGGTGTTAAATGACCTTAAAATTCAGAAGCATGAAGAAGGGAACGTGTTCCAAGCACCTCTCTTTGCTGAGATCCCCTCCTCTGTGGACTGGAGAGAGAAAGGCTACGTAACCCCTGTGAAGGATCAGGTGTGACAGTATTCAGCAGGTCCCTCTCCAAGAGTAAAGCCAAAAGGAACTAGTGTCCTTGCTATGGAAGTTGAGGAACCATATACAGTTTGTTATGTTTTGAAAGAGATTTCAGATCTGAGGGCTGTTGTCAAAGTCTTGCTATTAATTTTGTAGACTAAAAGCTTTTTCATTTTGTTTTCAGGGTCAGTGTCAATCTTGTTGGGCTTTTAGTGCAACAGGTGCCCTTGAAGGACAGATGTTCCGGAAAACTGGCAAACTCGTGTCACTGAGTGAGCAGAACCTGGTGGACTGCTCTCGGTCTCAAGGCAACGAGGGCTGCCGTGGTGGCCTGATGGATTATGCCTTCCAATATGTTAAGGACAACGGAGGCCTGGACTCGGAGGAATCCTATCCATATCTTGCAAGGGTAAATGGAGTTCCTTATCTTCTATCAAAGTTGAGCATATTTAGTAAAAATGGACTACATTTAGAATTCTCATTTTAGATTGTAGGCTCTGTATCTGCAAATGGTCAGAATTGTCATCAAAATGTATTAGCCTGGCATAGTTCTCTGCCTAGAACTGTCATTAAAATGTATTAGCCTGGCACGTTTCTCTGCCTAGAGGGTTACCATATAGCTGTTCCTACTTCTAGGTCACACAGCAACACAAGTACCCTTTTATATATAGCACAGATCTCCAGAGTGAAAAATCTATGAACAAGTGGACCAAAAGTGTGTCTCATTGAGTAGATATCTGCTAATTTCCCAATTTCAAAACAATCAATCACAACTTGCATCTTGAGATGCTTTATAACAAACTTGACTTGGGAATCACTCAGCTGCAAACTGTCTTGAGCTCATGTTCCCCAGGAAGTGGATGGTAATAATCAAGTCCCTTTCCGTTCCCTTTGAAAGAATGAATCCTGCAAATACAGGCCTGAGAAATCTGCTGCCAATGTGACCACCTTCTGGCATGTCTTAAACAAGGAGGATGGTCTTATGACCACAGTGGCAACTGTGGGGCCCGTCTCTGCTGCTGTAGATTCAAGCCTGGATTCCTTCCAGTTCTATAAAAAAGGTAAGCATTGGTCTATATAGAAATTTGGGCAGAAAAAATGGGTAACCAACCTGACATACAGCAAGATTGACTCTAAGTATATGGAAATCAGGACAGTGTGGATTTAGCATAGTGGCTCATCCTGTATATTAATCCTTGTGCCTATTGTCACCATTTGACATGAATTGACCCATATCCCCATGATTTTAAGCACTTCATAAATATATTTAAATGGCTACATAACGTGACTGGTATAGCTTACTTTACTTTGTTCCAACTGTTGGACCTTGAAAATTTCCAAGGAATTTTACTACTGAAATCAACACTGGAAAGAACCCCTTGGCTCAAGTAATTTTATGTTCTCTGCTGCTTCCTTAGGCTGACATCACATGGTAGAATGACCAAGTTTCAACAAGTGGTCTTTTATGCCCCTTCACTGTTCTTTACAAAAGAGATGGTGACAGTGCATATTTCTGCTAATATTAGATGATGTCCTAAATCCTTAACCTACCTAAACAAAAAGATCTGATTTCTAAATCTTATCTGGATTTTATATCACAACTGAATTTTGAGCTGCCTCTTTTACTGTGGTTACTACGTTATTGTCACATGTTATCATGTCACTTGGATGTTCCACCTCAACACTGAATTTTACTTTTCCAGGCATTTATTATGATCCAAACTGCAGCAGTGAAAGCCTGAATCATGGTGTTCTGGTGGTTGGCTATGGCTTTGAAGGAGCAGAATCAGATAACAAAAAATATTGGATTGTCAAGAACAGGTATAAAGAGTAAAAAAATATTTATCTTTGAAATTGAAAAGGAAGTCCTTTTTGGAATTAGTGTTTAGCTGCAGATCCTCAAACCTTGAACATACTTCTGAAATCCCAAAAGTGTTTATCCCACTTAGGGGGAACAGAGACAATTCATGTGATGACAATAGTAGCTTGCTAGGTTCCTGCTATACTTTTGCTACCATTGCATTTCTCAACTTGAAAATTTTCTTATTTCTGAAACACATCTGACCCCAAGAGTTTCCTTTTCCTGCCTCTCATTTTGCACTTCTGTGAAAGGTTTGGGGGTAGAATTGTGTGCTGGGTTAGAACTCAACCATGAATAAGAACAGCCTACCTGGATTCTTCCTGAATCTGTCTTGGCCTCTGGTGCACTGCTCAGTATCAGGTGTTACTGTTCGTAAAGAGAAATGTGTTTGACTGTAATAAATGGCAAACCCTGTCTCCTTCCAGCTGGGGTACAAATTGGGGAACGCAGGGCTACATGCTGTTGGCCAAGGACCGGGACAACCACTGTGGAATCGCCACCATGGCTAGTTTTCCTGTTGTGTGAGCTGAGGGCATAAAGGAGACCTTGATTGGGGACCGAATATCCAGAAAATGAATTTTATTTTAAAGCTGACCACACCTTATGGTGTGGGATAAAACAATTGAACCACTGAAGACCCAGGTTGTGATTTGATTGTGTGGCATTTTACACTGGGAATGTTACCACTTCGCTCATTACTGCTGTAAACACCTTTGTATGACTGACTTGTCTAATAACTTTTGGATTTTCATTTTTTTAAAAAAATGTATGAAGTTTTACATTTTAAAAATAAAACAACTTCAAAGTGGAAGTGAGGTAAAATGTTAATACATTAACTTTTTATAGAGTCAAAATGTGACTGGGCTCTAGGGACATCCCTGGATGTGCCAAGGGTCAACTGGGAGAATACTGGGTGGCCCAAATGTTTTGAGTATAGATGACACCCAAAGTTACATTAGTTTCAGGTGCACAACACAGTAATTTGCCAACCCCATACAGTAAGCCATGCTCACCACAGGGGTAGCTCTTGTCTGTCAGTCTCTCACGGTACAAGCACAACGCGCTGACAACACCATCGGCGATATTCCTTATGCTGTGCCTTTTATTCCTGTGACTTATTCTCCATAACTGGAAGCCTGTACCCCTTTTACTCACCCTCATTCTAATCTGTGCTCTCTTCACTGTTTGCAGATTTCCTACCACTCATTTACTAACGGGATTTCTCTCTCTACAGCCACCAGCTCAGCTAGTAGTCTCTAAAACTTCCAGGAGAGTTTTAGAGAAAGAAACTGTGGGGTCCAGAGAGGACACCCCAAAATGTGCCACAGTGGTACATTGATTATCTGGAATCGAAGCTACTTGGGAAACAGCTGGTGCGAGAACACCCAGACTGTCCTCTGTCCCCCGAAAGCAGGAAACGAGTCTCCCGTATGAGAGGTACCCTCCCTGTACTACGAAGTAAAAAAACATCCTTAGCTACACAGATGGGACTTCAAAGCTCAGAAAGCCATGGAAACAAACCTTGTGGCTTTTTTACTAATCTACAACCTCAGCCCAAATTCCACTTAGAATTCCTGCGATTTAAAGCTCCCACACACCTGTTTTCTCTATCCTGTCAATTTCTCACACATTATTGTCTTTGTCTAAAATGTATAAAAACTGCCCCCCCCCCGCCAACAACAACAACAACAACAACAACAAAAACCTGCCTGCCTTGGTCATTTCTTTGGGTCTCAAATTCCTCACTAGGCCTCCGTATCTATGTAATAAAACTTTGTAGGGTTTTTTCTACCGTTAATCTGTCTCATGTCAATTAAATTCTTAAGCCAGTTGGAAGAATTTTGGAGGAAATAAGGAAATTTCTTCCTCCCTACAAAAGTATTACATTTTTTACTATAAAGAAGTTTATGAATTAAAACAACAAGAGGGGCGCCTGTGTGACTCAGTGGGTTAAGAGTCTGACTTCAGCTCAGGTCGTGATCTCAGGGCCTTGGGATGAGCCCAGAGTCAGGCTCCCTGCTCAGCATGGAGTATACTTCTCCCTTCACCCACCTGCCCCCCCACGACCCCTGCTGCTCATACTCTCTCTCTCTCAAATAAATAAATAAAATCTTTAACAAAAAAAACAGAATCACACCTCAGCATATGCAAGTAACTTTTATTTTAAAAAGCAAAACTTTCTGCAACCTTTGAAAACATGAAAATTCAAAAGTCATGAAGCAAGTAACTCACACAATGGTGATTAGAGCAGGGAGTAAGGAGGTAGCGATGTCTCCAGTGTGAAAGTCACGGAAGCAAATCATAAGTGCGATCTTCAGTGATTCAAGTGTTTTAGCCACACAGTAAGGTGTGGTCAGCTTTAAAATAAAATTCGTTTTCCAGACATTCTGTCCCCAATCAAGGCCTTCTTTGCATCCTCAGCTCACACGACAGGAAAGCGGGCCATGGTGGCGATTCCACACTGGTTGTCCCGGTCCTTGGCCAACAGCATGTAGCCCTGCGTGCCCCGGTCCGTGCCCCAGCTGGAAGAAGACGGCGTTTGCCAATTATTACAAACAATCCAACACATTTCTCTTCATGAACAATCACACCTGATACTGAGCAGAGCACCAGAGGCCAGCACAGATTCCGGAAGAATCCGGAGAGGCCGTTCCTGTCCATGTTTGAGTTCTAACCCAGCACACAATACTTCTATCCCAGACCTTTCACAAAACTGCAGCGTAAGCAGGAAAAGGAAACTCTTGGGGCCAGATGTGTTTCGGAAATTTAAAAAAAAAATGCAATTTAGAAATGCAACGGTACCAAAACTATCACAGGACCCTAGCAAGCTTGAGAGTACCTTACTGTGGTCACCACGTGAATATGTCTGTGCTCCAACCAAGTGGGGTAAACACTTCTGGGATTTCAGAAGTGTGCTCAAGGGTTGGGCGACTTGTCTCCAAACACTGATTCCAAATCCTTTTTTATTTCCAAGATAAGTATTCTTGGCTTTTATACCTGTTCTTGACATTCCAGTATTTTTGGTTCTCGGGTTCTTCTCCTTGAGAGCCATAGCCACCCACCAGAATACCGTGATCCAGGTCTTCACTGCTGCAGTTTGGATCATAATAAATGCCTGGAAAGTAAAATCCAGTATTGGGGTGAGGGTTCCCACGTGACATGTGATAGTAACCCAGCCTATCAACCACGGTAAGGGAGACATATCAAAATTCAATCGTGATATAAATCCAGATAAGATTTAAAAGTCAGGTGGTTTTGTTTAGCTAGACTAGAGGTTTAGGCCCTCATCTAATGCTAGCAGAAATACCAATTGTCATAATCTCATTTGTAAACAATAGTCAAGAGGCATAAAAAAAACACCTGCCACAACCTTATGATTCTCCTTAAAGGATGTGAGCCTAGGGAAACAGCAGAAAACACCAAATTACTTGGGCCAAGGGCTTCTTTCCAGTGTTAAGTTCAGTAGTAACATTCTTTAAAATTTTTCAAGGTCTAACAATTGGAAAAAAGTAAAGCGAGCTATACCAATCAAATTATGTAGCCATTTAAATATATTTATAATGTGTTTAAAATCATGGGAATTTGGGTCAAGTCATGGCAAGCAGAAAGAGCGGGCAGAAATATTACGCGTACAGGATGAACAACTATGTTAAATCCACACCACCCCCCCAAATTCTACATTGAATTCTGCATACCAAAGTGTCACACTTGCTGTATGTTAGCATGGTTTTCCAATTTTCCTACCTGTATCTCTACATAGACAAATGCTTACCTTCTTTATAGAACCGGAAGGGATCCAGGCTTGTGCGGATAGCAGCAGAGACGGGCCCCACAGCTGCCACGGCCACCAGAAGGGACGCCACCTGCTGAGGGATGTTCACGAGGCCAGTGACGTTGACAGCAGAAGAGTCGGGCATGTATTCGCAGGATCCGTCCTTTCAAAGGGAAAGGGGAAGAGACTTGATTGCTACCATCCACCTCCTGGGGAACATGAGTTCAAGACAGCTTACAGGTAAGGGATTTCCAAGCCAAATTTGTCGTAACGCATCCCAGGAGCTGAAATGCTGGTGGTTGTTTTGAAACTGAAAAACTACCTTGTGTGCATTCAATGAATTATTCTGGGTCTACGTGTCCTTAAGAATGTTTTCCCTCGGGAGAAATCTGTATGCTCTATAGAACGCTGTGCATGTCTCCCTGTAGCATAGAAATAAAAACAGCCCCGTGGTAACCATCTAGGCAGAGAACCGTGCCCGGCTAATATAGTTTAATGAGAGTTCTGACAGCTTCCAGCTGTAGAGTCCACCATTTAAAATGCGAATATTAAATATGGTATCTGTTTTCTTCAAAAGCATGCAACTCTGAGAGCAGAGCTAGAATGATAACAGATGAGGACCTCCACTTACCTGTGCACAATATGGATCAGATTCCTCTGAGTCCAGGCCTCCGTTGTTCCGAACATGCTGGAAGGCATAATCCATCAGGCCACCACGGCAGCCCTTGTTGCCTTGAGACCAAGAGCAGTCCAGCAGGTTCTGCTCACTCAGTGACACGAGTTTGCCAGTTTTCTGGAATATCCATCCTTCGAAGGCACCAGCTGCACCAGAAGCCCAACCAGAAGCACTCTGACCCTGAAATCAAATTAGGAAGCTCTCAGTCAAATAGCAAGGCCTTGACAACAGCCCATGGATCTGAAAACTCTTCTTAAACATAGCAAGGGCATATTGTTCCACAGCAGGGAACCATAGCAGGGCTGCTACTTTCTTTTTGGCTTTACTCTTGGAGAGAACTGTGGTGAGTAGTCATCCTTCATACTCACGGGACTGAAACCGGCTGTCTGTCTCCTGTCTACAGGTCCAATGATTTCAGCAAAGAAGGGTATTTTAAACACTTTCCCATTCTTGTCCTTCTGGATTTTAAGGCCATTCATCATGTGCCTGAATTTTTCATTGGTCTTCAATGAAAAGAAAGTAGAATGTTGACAAGGATGAGAATTCTTTGGCAAAGTACCAAGGAGAGAAAGAACAAAAGGTTCAGTAATCCAAGCCACACTCACCAGGTCACCAAAGGCGTTCATTGCCATCGTGAAGCTGTGTTTCCCTTGGCTGTATTCCTGATTGTGCTGTTCAATCATTTTCATATTCGTCTCCCACACTACTCTCCTCCATCTTTCATTCTAGAGACAAACATATAACCCATCATCTTTATTTCTATTTAAAACCAACTGACTTACTCAGTGGATGTCCTGACAGAGAGGGGAAAAAACCTTGACCAGGGCTGGGCTGACGCTCCGGGAGCTGCTCTCCAGCAACCGCGCAGCAGGACATAGGCCCCCCACCGTTGTGCAGTCACGGTGCCCTGCTTACTGCCTTGGTTAGAGCGGCCTGGAGCAGCTACTCTCTGCTGTGAACTCCCACCAGCAAAGAACATTTCCCTGGGGGTCTCACGGGACAGCTCAGGTGTTACCAACCTCATCATATAGTTTTCCATATGTTGCCTTCCACTGGATCCATTGGGCATCTAACCTTAGGCCAAGTTTTGTAGTAGCTGAGACTATTCCCAAGCAAAGGGCAGTCAGGAAGAGAAAAGGATGCATGTTTCAAAACCTAGGAAGGGAAAAGAAATGAGCATCTGAACAGACCAATCTGTCTAAAAAGCCATCCTCTTCTTCTGAGTTGTTAGAGCCACTATCATGGAGTAAAAACATAGAATTTATCCTCCCAATACATATACAAGGACTGGACTGGCCTCACCGATGGGGGGTGGGGGGGTGCTCACCTGATAGTGCAGCTCTGCAAGGGCCGACAGCAGGTATAGCTCTGGGGCTCTCTGATGTTGGGCTGTAGTTTTAAGGCCACTCATCAAAAGCCCTGAGGTCTGGCCTGGCTGGTCCTGCCCACACCACCTGGTCACACTGTGATCCTGTTGGTTTTGCTTTTGTTTGCCAAGCTGATGACTTCTGATGTTTTCTTGGTGATTATATCTTGTTTTTGACAGAACAAAAACTTCTAGACAATAGTGTGGACTCATATCCCTACCTCAAATTGTCCTTAATCAGTTTGACTAAAAACAATGAGCTCAGGGTAGTTCATCTAAGTGACCAATGAGTTCACAGTGGTCTGGCTTACAAAAACAAGTCTATGCATATTCAACAAGGAAGAAGATGTACAACTCCCGTTAATCGATGCCATTATAAGACAGGAAGGAAGTGTGCCATAAAGGTGCATTGAAATATATTTTGTCATTGTATGCTATCAACTATATGTCTAGCACTGTGAAAATATCTATATTTTTAGACATTTTTCTCACAACTCAGGTCAGATAAGCTTATAATCATTTTATAGATGAGACGAGAGAGACAAAAAGAAATTTGGTGAGCCATTCAAAAGAATAATAAAGTTTCTCATGGTTCATCTCCCTCTCTGATTTCTCCCCCTTTGGATTTCCCTCCATTCCCCTATGGTCCTCCATGCTATTGCTTATGTTTCACATACGAGTGAAACCATATGATAATTGTCTTTGTCTGTTTGACTTACTTCACTTAGCATGATCCCCTCCAGTTCCATCCATGTCGATGCAAATGGTGGGTATTCATCTTTTCTGATGGCTGAATAATATTCCATTGTGTATATGTACCACATCTTCTTTATCCATTCATCTGTTGAAGGGCATCTTGGCTCCTTCCACAGTCTGGCTATTGTGGACATTGCTGCTATGAACATTGAGGTTCACATGCCCCTTCTTTTCACTGCATCTGTATCTTTGGAGTAAATACCTAGTAGTACAATTTCTGGGTCATAGGGTAGTTCTATTCTTAACATCCTGAGAAACCTCGATACTGTTTTCCAGAGTGGTTTCACCAGCTTGCATTCCCACCAACAGTATAAGAGTGTTCCCCTTTCTCCATATCCTCGCCAACATTTGTTGTTTCCTATTTTGTTAATTTTTGCCATTCTAACTGGTGTAAAGTGGTATCTCATTGTGGTTTTGATTTGTATTTCCCTGATGCCAAGTGATGTTGAGCATTTTTTCATGTGTCTGTTAGTCATTTATATGTCTTTTTTGGAGAAGTGTCTGTTCATGTCTTCTGACCATTTTTTGACGGGTTATTAGTTTTTTGAGTGTTGAGTTTGAGAAGTTCTTTATAAATCTTGGATATCAGCCCTTTATCTGACAAGACATTTGCAAATATCTTCTCCCATTCCATGGGCTGCCTCTTAGTTTTGTGACTGTTTCCTTTGCTGTGCAGATGCTTTTTATCTTGATGAAGTCCCAAAAGTTCATTTTTGCTTTTGTTTCACTTGCCTTTGGAGATGTATCTTGAAAGAAGTTACCATGGCCGAGGTCAAAGAGGTAACTGCCTATGTTCTTCTCTAGGATTTTGATGGATTCCTGCCTCACATTGAGGTCTTTCACCCATTTTGAGTTTATCTTTGTGTATGGTGTAAGAGAATGGTCCAGTTTCATTCTTCTCCATGTAGCTGTCCAGTTTTTCCAGCACCACTTATTGAAGAGACTGTCTTTTTTCCATTGGATATTTTTTCCTGATTTGTCAAAGATTAGTTGATCATAGAGTTGAGGGTCCATTTCTGGGTTCTCTATTCTGTTCCATTGGTCTATATGTCTGTTTTTGTGCCAATACCATGCTGTCTTGGAGCTTGGTAATAGAGCTTGAAGTCAGGCAACGTGATGCCCCCAATTTTGTTTTTCCTTTTCATCATTCTCTTGGTGATTCAGGGTCTTTTCTGGTTCCATACAAATTTTAGGATTTTTTGTTCCAGCTCTTTGAAAAATGCCAATGGTATTTTAATAGGGATGGCACTGAAAGTGTAAATTGCTCTGGGGAGGATAGACATTTTAACAATGTTTATTCTTCTAATCCATGAGCACAGAATGTTTTTCCATTTCTTTGTGTCTTCCTCCATTTCTTTCATAAGTGTTCTGTAGTTTCTAGAGTATACATAGCCATCCAAGCCTCTCTCAAAAAATTAGAAAAATCCCAAATGCACAAGCTAACCCTACACCTAAAGGAGCTGGAGAAAGAACAGTACATAAAACCTAAACCAAGCAGGTGAAGAGAAATAATAAAGATTAGAGCAGAGATCAATGAAATAGAAACCAGAAAAACAGTAGAACAGATCAATGAAATTAGAAGCTGGTTCTTTGAAAGAATTAATAAGATGGGGGTGCCTGGGTGGCTCAGTCGTTAAGCGTCTGCCTTCAGCTCAGGTCATGACCCCAGGGTCCTGGGATCGAGCCCTGCATCGGGCTCTCTGCTCAGCGGGAAGCCTGCTTCTCCCTCTCCCACTCCCCCTGCTTGTGTTCCCTCTCTCGCTGTGTCTCTCTCTGTCAAATAGATAAAATCTTAAAAAAAAAAAGAATTAATAAGATCAATAAACCACTAGCCAAACTTATGGAAAAGAAAAGAGAAAGGACCCAAAATTAATAAAATCACAATGAAAGGGGAGGGATCACAACTAACACCAAGGAAATAGAAACAATTATTAGAAATTATTACCAGCAACTGATGCCAACAAATTAAGCAACGTGGAAGAAATGGATGCCTTCCTGGAAATTTACAAACTACCACGACTGAAACAGGAAGAAATAGACAATCTGGATAGACCAATAACCAGTAACGAAATTGAAGCAGTAATCAAAAACCTCCCAAAAAACAAAAGTCCAGGGCCAGATGGCTTCCCAGGGGAATTCTACCAAACATTTAAAGAAGAAATAATACCTTTTCTACTGAAGCTGTTCCAAAAAAAAAAAAAAAAATAGAAACGGAAGGAAAACTTCCAAACTCCTATTAGACCAACATTACCCTGATCCCAAAACCAGGCAAAGACCCCATCAAAAGGAAGAATTACAAACAAATATCCCTGATGAACATGGATGCCAAAATACTCAACAAGATCCTAGCTAATAGGATCCAACAGTACATTAAAAGGATTATTCACCACGACCAAGTGGGATTTATTCCTGGACTACAGGGGTGGTTCAATATCCCCAAATCAATCAATGTGGTAGAGCACATCAATAAAAGAAAAGACAAGAACCATATGATCCTCTCAAATGATGCAGGAAAATCATTTGACAAAATACAACATCCATTCCTGATTAAAACTTTTCAGAGTATAGGGATAGAGGGAACATTCCTCAATGTCATAAAAACCATCTATGGAAAGCCCACAGCAAATATCATTATCAATGGGGAAAAGCTGAGAGCTTTTCCTTTAAGATCAGGAACACGACAGGAATGCCCACTCTTACCACTATTGTTCAACATAGTACTAGAAGTCCTAGCCTCAGCAATCAGACAACAAAAAGAAAAAAAGGCATCCAAATTGGCAAAGAAGTCAAACTCCCCCTCTTTGCAGATGACATGATACTTTATGTGGAAAACCCAAAAGACTCCACCCCCAAATTACTTGAACTCATACAGCAATTCAGTAATGTGGCAGGGTACAAAATCAATGCACAGAAATCATTTGCTTTTCTATACACTAACAATGTAACTGTAGAAAGAGAAATTTAGGAATCAATTCTATTCACAATAGCACCAAAATCCATAAGATACCTAGGAATAAATCTAACTAAAGAAGTAAAGGATCTATACTCTAGAAAATGACTCTTTGTTTCCGCTCAGGTCATGATCTCTTGGTCATGATATCTGGATCATAAATCTGTGCTGAGCACAGAGTTGGCTTCAGATTCTCTCTCCCTCCCCTTCAGCCCCTCCCCATGCTTGTTCTCTCTGTCTCTCTCTCAAATAAGTAAAATCTATAAAAAAAAAAGAAAGAAAAAGAAAAGTCCATTAGGCCAGAGTTTTTGAAAATGTTTTGACTATGACCACTAATAACAGATGCATTTTACATCTAATTCAGAGAACATGTGTGCAAGCATGCACACACACATGCAAAGCAAAAGTAAACTGCCTTACTGTCTACTGTGCTCTAAGATATTTCTTTTCATTCTTTACTTTTCTATTCAATTCTGTTCTGTTCTAGTCTGATCTGATCCATACTGTTCTAGTCCATTCCATTTGTTTAGATTGCATTTCATTTGAAAAAAAATATGTTAGTAATGACCTGTTAAATGGATTTTATTACCCATTAATGAATTTTCATCCACACTTGAAAAGGTCCTGCACTGGGCAGCTTCTTAGACATTTTACTACATCATAAAATTAATCTACACATTCAGAATGGAGACAGTGAGACAAAAATAAAATAAAAGGGAATGTATGCATTACATACAGAACAGGGTGACATCACTCTAATAGCCCATAGATGGCTGCCCATTATTGCACCCAGTATGTTGAACAGGTGGGACTCGTGCAGTGGGATCTAAACAGCAGGTTATTCTGATCTCCTCCTCACTCTGCAACAGCTGTTCAGGGGAGTAGTCCCTCTTAGAAAACAGAAAGTCAGTGTTCAGTTACCATGGAAATGGTAGACTATCGAGCCCAACATATTAATCAGTATTTTAATACCGATTCAAAGATGAGACCCCTCTCAACAGCAAAGGCACATATTCCCCAACATAAGGCAAGTCTCCAGAATCCTCCAGTTGTTTTTTAACATGAAATTCTAGATTTAATATGCATCTGTCCCTAGCATAGGGACAAGGAGTTGTTTTGTCCCTAGGAAGTTTTGGTTTATCTTGCTTGCTTTTTACATAAACTCCCTTACAATTCCATAAATCGAAGACTAAGGATTAGTTGGTTCTGGCCCAGAAAGTTTAGTCTACATGTAACAGCAGGAAACCATTGTGAGTGCTTGATAATTTCCTCAGGCAGTGATTGAGAGTCCAGGGAGGGACTTTCTTCTTGATGTGAAAACAATGATCATTTTGACGGAAGTGCTGGATGGTCTTGGGAGTGTCCAATTCCAACTGATAAGACAATAGAGGTACAAGGAAACCCAATGCTACCTTCTAGAATTTCCACCTACAGATACAAAAAGGAATTTCGACTTTGGACAAACGGGGATACCCTCAACAGAGGGGTGGGCATCCTCCTGGCTATGGTGGAGGTTTGCAGTGATCCCTTAGAAAGATTAAAAGGAAAGTAGGGAAAATAATCTGTGTCGCCTTCCCTCAGCAATTCTCTAAGAAGAGAGAAGGGCAGAGATGAACGCAGGAGAGGATGGCCTGGCGGGTGTTGGCACCAAGCTGCTGCTTTCTCTTTTAAGTACTTCCAATTACTATTTTTTAATACAAAAAGGTCCAAGTGAGAAAACACTAAATAGTCCATAATGCTTCCAATTGATTAAAACTGTAATTTCTATTCTCATTAACAAAATTTTAAAAGAAATATATCTCAAAAAATTAAACATAGAATTGCCATATGACCCAGCAATTCCACTCCTAGGTATATACCCCAAATAACTGAAAACAGGTATTCAGAAAAAAACAATGCACACAAATGTTTATAACAACCTTATTCACACTAGCCAAAGGTGGAAAAAACTCAAATGTCCATCAACTGATGAGTGGATGAATAAAAGGTGGGTACATCCATACAATGGAATATTATTCAGCTGTGAAAAGGAATGAAGTACTGATGAAATACCACAGCATGATGAATCTCAAAGACATTTATGCTGAGTGAAAGGAGCCAGATGCAAGGACAAGGTCAATGCATAGAGACAGAAGGCAGATTAATGGTTGCCAAGCACTGAGGGAGGGGAGGACAGAGCCTATTTAATGGGTATAGTGTTTTCTCTTAGGTAATGGAAATGTTCTGTAACTAGATAGAGGTTATGGTTGTACAACATGATAAATGTATTAAATGCCACTGAATTATATACTTTAAAATAGTTAATTTTATCTGATGTGAATTTTACTTCAATTTTAAAAAGTAATCTAAGATTAGGAAATGTAAAACATACAGAAATATACAAAATTAAAGATGAAAGCCTCCTCTCTCCTTTACCCCCAGCCAGGTTGCTCTTTCCAGGGATGACCACTGCCAAGTGTTGATTTTATTCTTTGAGTTGGGACGGTGGGAGGGATAATGCACATTCATCTCCATATCTACCCCACCACCCTTTAAGAACATCAGGTAGAGCATATTAGCTTCATCTGATTTTCTTTTTCATGGCTTGGAGATTGTTCTACACAAGCACATACAGATTTGTGGCATTGACTGAAAGGGCTGCCCAGCCTTGTGTTGAGAGGACACATCGAGCTAATTGCTTATGGAAAGCAGCTTTGCTTGTCTCTGATTTTCCATCAGGAGACACAGAGCTGCAATGGAGATCCCAAAAGTGTACGCTCATTACCTTTGCAAGTATATCTGTAGGGCACATATCTTGCTGAAGTTGCTGGGTCAGAGGGTATGAGCATTTCACGTGCTCATGTTGCCAAATATTCTTCCAGAAAAGTTGCATCAGTTTATACTCTCTGGCATCATATGGAAGAGTACCCATTTCCTTGTGTCCCTGCCAGTGCAGATATGGTGAATCTTTTTAAATTTTTGTCCATCTGATGGTAAAAAGGTGAATCTTGTGGCTTGATTTGCACATGTTTAATTATGGTTTTTGTTGTTTCCTTGTATTTATTGAGCACCTGCTTTTGTCTTAGTAAATTGCCTATTTCTGTTCTTAGCAAATATTTAATTAGTATTATTCATCTTTTTCTTGTTGCCTTGTATAAGCACTTAGTAAATGAAGGAAACTAGCCTTTTATCTGTTATTCATGTTAGCAATATGTGTAGACTTTCAGCTTTTGATTCCATAGAGGTGTTTACAATTTTATGTTATCAAATTTATCTTTCTTTCTATCTAATGGGTGTTGTGTACCAAATTATAAATTAATGTACTCATGTTTTCTTCTGTGCTGTCCAATACAATAGCTATTAGCCATATGTGGCCATTTAAATTTAAAATACTTGCCAGTAAATAACATGTATAATTCTGTTTTCATCTACACCTGTCTCGTTACCAGAGCTCAACAGTCACACGTGGTCAGGGGCTGCTATATGGGACATTGGTGATAAAAAGTGTTTTCATCACCACAGAGAACTTCATTGGACAGCCTTATTCTAAATTATTTGTGATTTTCTCCTTTTAAGTCTCTCTCTATCTTGAAATACTTTGGCTGTAAAGAATGAGGTAGGGATCCAACACACCTCTTCTCCAAGCAGCTAGCCCAGCGCTGTTCGCTAATAGTCCTCTCTCACACTGATTGAAAGGTCCTGTTCAGCTTAAATGAAATTCTCGTCTATCTTTATCCCCAGGACTGGGCTCTATTCTGATCTACTGGTCGGTGTTTGCATTTCTTCTTTGCATATGTAAATATTGTTAGTTCACTATATGCTTTTAGATTTGATAGAGTTACTCTTTCCTTGTTCTTCATTTTCCCAAATGTTCAGGTTAATTTTGCCAGATATATTTAATACCATTTCTTTCAAGTTTCTTCCCCAAAAAGTCTGTTAATGTTTTCATAAACTACACAGAATTTATGAATTGATTTAGGAAGAATTTGTATCTCTAAAATAACATTTCTTTCTATCCTGAAGCACAGAGAGTCTGTTCATTTGCTTTATTTTCTTTTATGTCCCTCAGCAGAGATTTCTTTTTACTTAGGTTGTTCCCACTTCTTGGCTACTGTGAATGAAGCTGCAGTGAACATGGGTGTGCCAATATCTCTTTGAGATTCTGTGTCCAATTCTTCTAGATATGTACCCAGAAGTGGGAGAGATGTTTCCACTTTTTAAAAAGTTTTTCCTCCCTTGCATTCCCTCTTTGACCCTCTTTGCTCTGTGCCTGCCCTTTATAATCCCCTGAAACTAGCCTGGCAAAGACCACCCCCGTCTTGGGAAATGTTGCCAAATCCAGCTGTTGTGTCATGTTTCCACCTTATGCTACATGACCTCTCTTTGTCATTTAGCTCTGTTTCCCGCATCCTCCATGAAACTCTGTCTTCTTTGCCCCTGGGTCTGGTTTTCCACCTTCCTAACCATCTTCTTAGCCTCTTTTGCTGGCTGCCACACCTCTGCCCACCCTTAACTGTGCTATACCACAGGACTCTCCTCCAAGCAAGACTCTTGGCTCACACTCAGTGCCCCCCAGAGTCATCCCATCCAGTCTGTTTTCTGGCTTTCCCATGAGCTTCCGATCTGTGTGCTCCCCACACCTAGAAGTCCAAATGCCCAAATCTGACCCACCTACTCCCCAACGCCACTAAACCCATCCCCAAGCCTGCTCCTTCCTTCCAGTGTTCTTTTCCTGACACTCTACCATCTTCCTCATTTCCAAAACGGTTCACAGGTGAGCAGAGAGGGCTGTATCTTCCTCATGCCCACATCTGATGGTTCACTGGTTGTGACCACCTCGACTTCCTGAATGTCTCTCAGGTAAGTCCCTTTTCCTCATCCCTACAGCCACTGGTCTTAATTCAGACCTCCATTCTCTTACCTATTGAGAAATCTTTTAACTGGCATCTGTAGATGTTTTTATATACTTAATATCATGTGAATAAAATATAGGAGGCATACAAAATCTCCCAGGTAATTTTTTTTAAAGATTTTATTTATTTATTCATGAGAGACAGAGAGAGGGAGAGGCAGAGGGAGAAGCAGGCTTCCAAGGAGCAGGGAGCCCAATGCGGGACTCGATCCCAGGACCCTGGGATTATGACCTGAGCCGAAGGCAGACGCTTAACCACCTCAGCCACCCAGGTGCCCTCTCCCAGGTAATTTTTAAGGTAACAGCCTGAATAGTGTTTTCCAGAAACCTCATGTAAGGGCAACTCAGTAAGTATTTTCCAGGACCTACATTATGCCTTGCACCCGGCTGGGTCCAGGGAATGCCAAGATCAGTAAGACAGTCTCTTGCCCCAGGGATGTCACAAATTGATTGAGGGGGCCTAGCATATTAATGCTTATGAAAATAAATCCATTTTATTGTGGCTGATGCCAAGTGTAGTAGGACAATTCAGGAAGTAGTGAATACCCAGTTCTCTCCAATCCACCATTCATACTGGTGCCAGAGGGATCTTTCTAGATCTCATCTCAAATAGGATAAAGACTAACCTCGCCCAATAGCTAAACTCTTCCAGCCAGGTCACCCATGACCTAGTCTTTCACGCCTACTTTGTCCCTCTTGCTCCCTATTCTTTAGCCATACTAAATGCTTGAGAATGTTCCAGGCATTGATGTGTTTGCTTTTCTTCCAAAAAGCTTTTCTCTTGCGTGTGTGTCTGGTGAACACCCTCTCCATGAACCCTCCCCGTCCCTTAGGTTAGACAGTCACACCCCTTTTCTCATTGGCTCGTTGTACCTGGAAGCTGCTTTTAATGTGGCACCTCCCACAACTGAATGCATTTCTTCATTTATAGCAGCTTTATTGGGGTATAGTTCACATACCATACAATTCACCCATACAATTCAGTGCCTCTTGTTATAGTCACAGAATTATGCATCCATTACCACTATCAATTTTAAAACACTTTCATTACCTCTGAGAGAAACCCCACATCCCTTAGCCATCCATCCCTCTCCTCCTCTGCCAGCCCTAGGCAGCCTCTGATCAATACTGTCTGTCTACAGCTTTGCCTCTTCTGGACATTTTGTATCAGTGAAGTCATATAGTATGCACACTTTTGTAACTGCACTCTCTCTTCTAGCACCATGCTTTCCAGATTCATCCACTTTGTAGCCTGTGTCAGGAGGTTGTTCCTTTCTTATGGCTGAATAATATTCTAGTGTAAGAATACCCCACATTTTGTCTAACCATTCATTAGTTGGTGCACATTTTGGGTTGTTTTCACCTTCTCGCTGCTGCTAGGAACATTTGTGTACAAGTTCTTGTGTAGACGTATGGTTTCACTTCTCTTGGGTAGATACCTGGGAGTGGAATGCTGGCTCATATGATAACTCCAGGTTTAGCTGTTTGAGAAACTCCCAGGCTGTTTTCCACAGCAGCTGCATCATTTTACAATCCAATATTTGATGAAGTTTACAAGGGCTCCACTTTCTCCCCATCCTTGTCAATATTTGTTATCTTTGTACTATAACTATCCTAATAGGTGTAAAGTGGAATCTCCTTGTGGTTCAGATTTGCATTTCCCTGATAGCTGATGATGTTGAACATCTTTTCATGTACTATTGGCCATCTCTATAACTTCTATGGGGAAATTTCTGTTCAAATCCTTTCTCCATTTCATAACTGGGTTGTTTGTTTTTGTTGTTGTTGTTGAGTTGTAGGAGTTATTTGTATATTCTGGATATTGATCCTTGTCAGATATGATTTGTGATTATTTCCCCCATTCTGTGGGTTGCTTTTGTACTCTGCTGATAGTGTTCTTTGATGCACAAAAGTTTCAAATGTTGTTGGAGTCAATTTATCAAGATGTTCTTTCATTAGCTGTGATTTTTCTGTCATATCAAAAAAACCATTGCCAAATCCCAAATCATCAAGATTTTCTTTTATGTTTTCTAAGAGTTAGAGTCTTAGCTCTTATGTTTAGGTCTTCCACCCACTTTGAGCTCATTTGTCATGTAGTGTAAGGTAAGTTCTTTGTCTCTTTTTTTTAAATTGGGTTATTTGTCTTTTATTATAGAATTGTAAGTTCATGTATTTTTATGCATTTATATATGCTCATCTCCTGCTTCAGTTGGTGATTTTCTTGGGGCAGAGACTCTCTTCCTGATTTTGGGCATCCCTCAGGATCCAGGCTGGTGCCAGGCATGGATAAGATGCTGAAAATTATTTATTGAGATTTCTGAACGGTACTAGTCATGTTGTTACCTTGGAGAGCATATGGCAGATTTTGCATTCCATCTAATATTTGGGTCTTCGAATCACCTGCAGTGCCTGCTTTTATTGCATTTCGGTCTCTTTTATTGGGTGAATTTCTCTTACCGGTCCCATCCACACCTAAAAGCTGTTGGTCTCTCCTTCTTTCCTTAGAAGACTCTGATAGTCATTTTCCTTTGCTTTGCAAACCTCCTAAACCAGGATGTGTGGGTCAGGGAGTATCTAATTCAGGTGAGGCCAAGCCCAAGTGTAGAGAGGTGGTAGTTCCCATGACAACCCGGAGGACACCTTATCTGATGGATATCCACTTCTGCGCCCATACGTACATACTCAACAGTGCCTGGTCGTTTAAATTTGGATATTTATGAGAAATTTACCAACTTTTAAGTGTTGTTAACTAATTTTTTTTTTTAAAGGCGACCGATTTAAGAACAGTAGCGTATGTGTTTGATCTTACTGCCATTTACTGAGCTCTCATCCATTACTCACTCTAGCTTGGGTTCCATTCTTCAAAACCTATTACGTTTCTTTCATCGAACAAAGTACTTACTGTGAAGTTTGCATTAGCTTGTCACTCCTCATTATGTATACCATGCTGAGTTAATCCCCAACTTTGTCCAAATACAAAACACTAGATGCCTGCCCTGAGTGATTTCTGTCCTCCCTTGCACTGTTAGAGAATTATTAGATTAGACAAAGAAAGCTCAAATGGCTTACTAAATGGGGGAAAAGACCAAACCTGCCAAAAGGAACATTTATGCCCAATGCTGAGGAAAATCGTAACCTTTGACTTATTTCTCTCTGAACAAATATTCTTTCCGTTATGGGACTAATGAAATTGGAGTTTACAGTACGTTGATCTATTGCTTTGAATGATTTCTAAAGCTGTTTACAAGTTTGCCAATGGACACACACTGCTTACAGTAAGTGCAAAGGTTGCTATTGTTCAAGAAGTTCTGGTGCTCAGGAAACAGAAAAGGGCCATGAACCACGGTAGGAGCTGCTGGATAATTGTTGTTTGTATTGTAGGGCAGGGAAATGTTTCCTTTCCTTCCTTCCAGGTACTTTGGCTGGTCTAATAATTAAGTAGATGTAAGACGGATTCACAGGAGAAAAAAATTTAATTTAGCATATGCAGGAAACTCAAAAAGTGACCAAAGAAGGCAGTTTTTACACCCTTTAAACAAAGAATAAATTTGTGAAGAATTGACAAAACAAAGAAGTTTGGGCTTGGAGTAGCGAATTAGTAAAGAGGTAACAAGGTCTCTTTATATAGCCTTCTTGGCCCTGAATTCTCTATCTCTGGTATTAAAGATATTTCTCTTCCTCCCCATGCAGGGAAGGTACCGCTCACATGGTACATTTATTTCCTGCTTTCCGGGGGACAGAGGAGGGTCAGAGTGTCCCTCTTGTACTGACTGTCTCTCAAGTAACTTGAATTCAAAACAATCAGCATGTCAGAGTGGCATATTCTGCTCCCTTCATGTGTCCTCCCCTCCTTCCTTCCCCCTCCCTCCGCCCCCCCTTCTTTAAGTTGGTTACAGGATACCATCTCCTACTTTAAGTAGCCTTACATTATGAACTCGAGCACTGGTCCCAAGCTCTTATGAATGAAATGCTCATTTATGTAATGTTTTCTTTTTTTTTTAAAGATTTTATTTATTTATTTGAGAGACAGAGAGAATGAGAGAGAAAGCACATGAGATGGGGGGAGGGTCAGAGGGAGAAGCAGACTCCCCGCTGAGCAGGGAGCCCGATGCGGGACTCGATCCCGGGACTCCAGGATCATGACCTGAGCCGAAGGCAGTCGCTTAACCAACTGAGCCACCCAGGCGCCCTATGTAATGTTTTCAATTCCTAAGCTGCTGGGTGGAGGATAAAGAGCCCTAAAGGAACGATCATTGTAAACACTGGTGATGAGTAACAAAAGGCAAAGCCCCCCTGAGTCCCCCCCGGAAGAGCAGCAGTGGCGTGCTCCGCACAGCTCTAGAAGCCAGAGGCGATTCTGTGCTCCGTGCGAAGGGCTCAAAATAAAAACCCACGTGGGAAAAGAACAACTTTGATCTGTCTTCTCTCATGAACAGCAGCTAACAGGGATGTAATTCCTAGTCTCTCAGCCAGGGAATTGGCAGCTATGAATTTGTGGGCCAAAAGTCTAGAGATTAGTCAAGAACTTGTCTTAGTTTGCTTAAAATTTGAACCTAGTGTCTTATCCTGTAGTGATTCATTTCCTTTCCCATGAAACAGACACATACATTTAATATATATATGTTTTTAATATATTTAAGTGTATATTTATATTTAGTTCAATAGCTGACAATGACTTCAAAGAACTTTTATCTTATTTTGGATAAATTTTGAATTGGAAATCTTATGGCTATTAAATTCCAAAATCTTGGATCGAGACTTTATAGGGAACAATAACTTGGATGAGTGATAATTATTTGAAAGGGAAAGTGTGGCCATCTATTGGCAAAGCCACCTACTAAGCAGAATTAACATTAAAAATTAATACCTACTTTTTTTTTTTTTTTAGAAAATACCTACTGTTCTTAACCCCTTCACTTTACATTAAAGCTAAAGTTTTTGGTTTAATTAAAATAGACATGTCTTTAAAGTTATCGGCATTAAAAGTAAATCTTCTGTTCTGCCTGGGTTTACTTAAAGTCAAATAAGTTGATGTCATCTCTGTTACAAAGTGTTTTAATAATAATAATAAATAGCGCGAGAGGTGACTGACTTCCTCTGGCATCTCTTGAAGTTGTTATGGGTAATCTAAGCATAATTGTTGAGAAGTAAATTGAGCAGATGTAAATTTTTTAAAAGGGTTTTACATAAACTTGTGAAAATAGTTTCCCAAAATATTTTTGATAACCTGAAACTTTGGGGGTTCTCTATGTTAAGTGATAAGTGAGGTTAATTTGGTCATTTCCAAATAAGATAAAATAACAAACATTAAGTACTAGACACAGGTCTATTAACTTTTGGTTTCCTTATTCCAGAGAAACTAAAAATAAACTTGGGTTTATTAGCAAACATGTTTTGGGCTTTACTGAAAGTTTCTAGAAATTATGAAATATATTCATAAATTTACCAATTTACAAAATGCTGACGAAACAGTTCACAAGAGCTGCTACTTAGTTTTCACTAGAAATTAAAGTCCCTAAGAATTAAGAATTCTAATTAATATATAGGGTTGAAGCTACTAAAATAATAAGAGAGACAACTCTGTATGCAGGGAAAGTAAGATGTACATTTTTGGTAAAAAAGAAAAGTATGAGAAATAAAAATACATTTTTGTTGAGAGAAAAGAAAACAATTTTGTCCTATAGTAAGGCTGGTTATGTAAAGAGGGAAAAAGTACAAGATCTGAACACATAAAAAAGTTAAGTTATAGAAGGTTAATTTAAAAAGAACCTTTGAGGGGCGCCTGGGTGGCTCAGTTGGTTAAGCATATGCCTTCAGCTCAGGTCATGATCCCAGGGTCCTGGGATCAAGCCCTGCATCGGGCTCCCTGTTCCGCAGGAAGCCTGCTTCTCCCTCTCCCACTCCCTCTGCTTATGTTCCCTCTCTCACTGTGTCTCTCTCTGTCAAATAAATAAATAAAATCTTTTTAAAAAATAAAGAGAACCTTTGAAAGGAATTTTATGTGTGGTCACTAATGACTAAAACTAGAACGAATGTATTTAAAAATGAGTTTTGTTTTTTATTTATTTTTTAAAGAATTTTTTTGAGATTTTATTTATTTATTTCAGAGAGAGACAGAGAGACAGCACAAGCATGAGTGGTGGGGAGGGACGGAGGGAGAAGCAGACTCCCTGCTCATTTTTGTTTGCTGTATGCAGGGAGCTGTATGCGGGGCTCCATCCCAGGACCCTGAGATCATCACCTGAGCCGAAGGCAGACACTTAACCGACTGAGCCACCCAGGTGCCCCTAAAAATGAATTTTAATATCAAAAGTACATTGGTGCAAAACTAGAACTTAGTTTTTCTCTGATAAAAGGAAAAAACATTTTTCTTAGATTATTGGTTTGCTTTTTATAAGAAATTGTGAAGAAAGTTTTTCTTTACCCTTAATGTAATCTGTCTAGAAAAACAAAGTATCTGTGTTTTGCCCCATTCAGATCTTTGATTATTCAAGAAAACTGAATCTTCTTAGTATTAAAAGAACTAAGTTTTGTTCACAATCATATAACCTTCTGTATTTGCCTTTAAAATCTTTGTCACTTGGGTTGAAAAGATAAGTATTGTTTCATAATGATCAGTGGTCGCAGTTAATGAGGTGTTCAAATCTTTTCATATATCTTGAAATACTTCTCCAAACAAATTCTAAACTAAATTCTTTTGACCACAATCTAACTGAAACTTTCTAGAGGGCCCTGGAGCATTTCAAAGATTTTGTGAGAAATTACATTAATTATTCTTATTTGTTATGTTAAATTTCTTGGGAAGCATTGTCAAATAAGTGATACTAAACCCTCTTAGATTATATTTGTGTAAATATATGTTATTTAATAAGTGTTCTATGAGTGCCTGGGAATTTTTGAATTCCCTCCAGAATTCAAAAATTCTCAGTGAGTATTCTTATATTTCATGACAACATATTCATTTCCATAAGTTCAATAAGAATCTTTTCACCTTGTAACAGGACACAATTGAAAATCCTGATTATGTTACCAAGGCTTTGATTGGGATGTCCTATTTGAGAGAGACATGTGTATACTAAAATATGACCACACAGCTTCAAGGAACTAAGGTTGACTTCATAGAGCCAATGAGGCTCTTTAACAAAACAAAAACAAATAACAAACAGAAAAACAGCCATATAACTTGCTTACAGAGATCCTAATAGCCTTACCAGGTAAGTAAAGAAGATGACTTCCTGACAGGTGCAGGAACCTCAGGATATTTGGGGGACCACGAGAAAACAAGAATTCACCCAAATCTATAGGTATTGCAGGCAAAATCTGATGGCAAGTATTTGGTGCAGCTTCTAGTTTTGAGAACTAAAAGTTCAATCTAGAGATTCCTTATAAAAAGTTTCAGCAAAGCATATTTAAAAGAGCCTAGGGCACCTGGGTAGCTCAGTCATTAAGCATCTGCCTTCGGCTCAGGTCATGGTCCCGGGGTCCTGGGATCGAGCCCCACGTTGGGATCCCCGCTCTGCGGGAAGCCTGCTTCTCCCTCTCCCACTCCCCCTGCTGTGTTCCCTCTCTCGCTGTGCCTCTCTCTGTCAAATAAATAAATAAAATCTTTAAAAAAAATAAATAAAAGAGCCTATACGATCAATCACTATTCTTACTGCACTTATATAAATAATCAGACTAAGTTTTTGGAAACTAGAGTTATTTTGCAAACAAATTAGTCTTGATTTGGCTATATAGGGAGAAAAGTTATGCTTCAACAACACGGCTTTATAGATATTAGATCCAAATATAGTTCATTATAAACTGAACTGGATCCTGATTTCTTCTAGTTTCTGCCAAAGCCTGGCTACAACTCTCCAAACTAAGATTTTCAATTTCTTTCCATCCTCTTGACTTGGAATCATTTGATAACTAAAACTGCTTTTTCCTGAAGCCCCACAAGCTGAATAAAAACACCTTGATGGACACTTCAGAGAAACCACCACCACAACTCATGTAGACCATCTGCATGCCTGTTCCTCTGGGGGCCCCTCAAAAAGATCATCAGAGACACTCGAACTACAAACCAGGAAATTTGTCAGATCACCACTATCTGCTGTCATTCTATGAAGAAGCTTCCAGCCTGACATTGAGAAGCCTTCTTGACTGGCACCCTCAGAAACGGATTTATGATTTGATTCAGTCATTAACCATTGCTTTTCTTTTGTTTCATAGAAATGCCTCTTATTTGTAACCTGGTTATTTAAACAATATGCCTAACGTTGAGAACACACCTGCATCACTACCTCCTGAAGTGAGTTTAACTGAACTGACCTACTGTCAGAACAGAGACTGGTTTGAGAAGCAGAACAGTACCAGCTCAACTTGAATGTGTGAAACTTCAGGGAAGTTTCAGAAGAAACTGAAGGAGCCAAGGACAACCGCCCCAAAATATGCCACTTTGGCGAACTATTTTAAACAAAGTTTCTTAACAGACAAACTAGTACAAGAAGGACACTCACCCCCTCCCCCCGTCCCCCCGAGAGCAGGCAAGAACTCTCCCTGTGGAAGGTGCCCTCCCTGTACCCAGAGACAGAGACATTCTCGTCACCAGAGACGGGAGCTTCGGAGCCCAGAAGGCTGGGTTAACAATCCTGCTATTTTTTCCTCATGTCCCTCCCAGCCCACGTTCTGTGCAGAATTCCTTCCTGAGTGAAGCTCCCGGAGTTAGGTTTTTCCGGTCCTGTCAATTCCCCACAGATCCATTGTATCCCTGTCTATAAAGTATAAAAACTGCCTGCTTTGGTCATTTCTTTAGGTCACAATTTTATTATTGGGCCTCTGTGTGCAGGTAATAAAACCACCTTTTTTCTCCTGTTACTCTGTCTCATGTCAGTTTAATTCTTAGTCCAGCTTTAGATCCTGAGGGTAGAGAAGAATTTTCCTCCCCTATGTAATCAATATGCTAACATGGCACATTTTGGGTGGCCCGCACAGTCACTAAAATACATTTATCAAAACTTACCTACATGTGAGAGAGAGGCATCCTACTTCAATTTAATTTAAAAGTATACCTCAGGGCAACTAGGTGGCACAGTTAAGCATCGGACTCCTGGTTCCAGCTTGGGTGGTGATCTCAGGATCCCGAGATTGAGCCCCACATCAGGCTCTGCACTGGGCGCGGAGTCTGCTTAAGATTCTCTCTCTCCCTCTGCCCCTCCTCCTGCTCTCTTTCTCTCTAAAAATAAACAAATCTTTTAAAATATACCTCAAATAAAAGAAAATAGAATCTAGATTCTCCCATATAGGAAATATATGGAAACATTTCTCATGCCTCAAGTTTTTTGTTCTGTAACATGGAATTAGTATACTCCTCCCTTTCTCATACATATTTGGGGAAGATGGATTGGCTGATATTTATTTATGCCTCTTTGAGAGATGAGCTTGTCAGCTCTTTGGTGGGTAATACTCCAAGACCAGAAGAACTGAAACTCAGTAAGCATTATGACAACCATACTGAACCTGGGAGGGGAGAATTAAGGCCATTATCCAAACCCAGAATCTGAAGAAATGGAGCGCACTGCTGACCTGCCCAGACAGACTCCTCCACCTGCTCGGGCTCTAGCCCACGGGGCGTTCCTCTTGCCATTTCCAACCATTTCCAATACTTGCAGGACTGTTGGTGTTGATATTCTTCATTACTTAGAACCTTGGCTTTTGCCTTCTCTGGATAAGATCCCACACACGTGGAGGAGTTGTAAAAAAATCTACTCGCAATGACACAGCACTGATATGATGAGCACCGGGTGTTATATTCAACTAATGAATCATTGAACATTATATCAAAAAATTTAAAAAATTTAAAAATTAAAATAAAAAATAAAAATGGGGGGGACGCACAGCTCTGGAACATTGAGCTCATGGGCATGTGATGCTGATAATATCATGTTCTTCCAGAATCATTCTAGTGACTGATAGCCTCACGCTGAGGCTAATGCTTAGTACCTGTTTCTGCTTTTGTCAGTGATGAGAAGGCTTTTTATTTTAGATAGAAAAACCAAACTCACAGTCCAGCCCAAATCTGCCCAGAGCAACCCTGGGACACTCACCACATTATCATGTTCCATCTTATCCCTTTAGTTACCTTTAAATAGGGTCCCATTTACACAGGAACCATACCCATTCAAAATCCTTTCTATAAACTCATCAATAATCTATCAATAATGACACTGGAACAATCTTAGCCATATAGTTTAGAGACTGATATTTTGGGCAAGAAATTTCCCACTTGAGGGGCGCCTGGGTGGCTCAGTCATTAAGCGTCTGCCTTCAGCTCAGGTCATGGTCCCAGGGTCCTGGGATTGAGCCCCGCATCGGGCTCCCTGCTCTGTGGGAAGCCTGCTTCTCCCTCTCCCACTCCCCCTGCTTGTGTTCCCTCTCTTGCTGTGTCTCTCTCTGTCAAATAAATAAATAAAATCTTTAAAAAAAAAATTTCCCACTTGAGGCTAAGTTAGCTTTCCCCTCTTGAAAAATGATGTTTTCATGCTATCTACTTAATTCATAGTTCCTAGCATTGTAACAACTTGAGCTGATTGGCCTACCATGTAGGATATTTAAAAAAGAAAAGCAATTCTACAATAGTTTCAATATGAAGTATTTCTAGAATGCAACAAAGAACTTCCATTTCTGTTCCAGGAAACCACAGAGTTAACAGACGCCTTAGGGGCCACAAGGCAACTTTGATAGTTCAGTGAACTACAAAAACAGCAATGACCTGCTATTCCACCTTATGTCTCTGTTCCCTAATCCGGACAGGGAATAGCGTAGGTTTGCTCTAGCTCCTGCGGGCCATTCCCCGCACGTCTGTACAGACAGAGAAAGCTCCCCGGGTGCCCGCACATGCGGGGCCTCCAAGATTCCATGTGTGTTTGGGTCACGCAAGGACAACGGAAGGGGCTCCCTTCTTCAGCTGAGAACAAATGTGAAAACCCTCTGGGCTCTTCCCATTTCCCTGTACCATTCCCAATTTTAGTGATAACACCCCCCAAATAAGCTGATATTTCCATACGGGGGTTCAGGTTCACGGACTTTCTGGACTTCAGCGTGGTTTACCCTGCTCTGTGTGGTATTGAGGGGTGAAAACAAAGCAGAGAAAAAGGATTCCTTTTGAATGAAAGACCAATAATCGAATGCAACAAGCAATAGTTTATTTATATTTAAAAAAAGGGGAAAAGAAAAAAAAGAGAACAGGAAAGAAAAACCAACATCTTTTTACTACATTGTATAGATTAAGTAAAAATACCTGTATTCATATATATGTATATATATGACTCCATATATATACACACATATACACACGTAATATAACATTAAAAGTACATGCTTCCCAAGAGAGAAGAATTAGGACATGTTCCCTCATATCAACTTAATACTCTATCACAATTTAAAATCAATGCAAGGAGACTGGTTTTCCTTCATCTTGTTAGACTTCAAGTGTACGAAGTTATGGAACCAGGATCTAAATGTGAAAATCATCTGCTGTGCACAAAAGGATTCTACACAGTAGCAGGTCAGCTTGTCCAGGGAGAGCTGACGGGATCTGATAAATGGCAGGCATTCCCGAACCTCATGGAGTTCTCATTAGGACAGAGTGCGTGTTCAGTCTCATAAAAACAATAATTTCACAGGGAGACCCTGAAATCATAGCGGCAAATCGTGGATTTTGCTGACTGCCGACCCCTAGTGGTGACAAGCGGCAGGCCCGGTGGAGGGGCCACCCCTGCCCCTGAGCTTCTCTCTGGGGACAGCAGGCCGCCTCCCCTGCAGCGCTCCCCCTGGACACCCGCTCCCCCTCTGCTCCGGGCATGTCCTTCCTGCTGCAGCCCCACAGTGCGCCAGCCACAACCCTCCACTGGCCACAGAGCGCGGATGTGTGTGGCTGCAGGACAAGCCGGGGGGGGGGGTACCCCTGCCCCCCGGCCCGGAGCGGCTGCACACGGAGGCAGCCAGCGTCCACACGGGCCCCCCAGCTCCTGTGTCCTGCCCGGTGGCTCAGCCCTTCTTGTCCTGCATTTTCAGGAGACGACAGGGCCATGGGCCTATGTCTAAGGCACAACCAGGGCCTGCTGTCAGAGTGATAGAAACGTGCCGCCAGGGGCATCTGTCCCGGGAAAGGAGCCGGTCCCGGCCATTCTCGTGGGCCTCAGTGGGACCAGAGCTGTGACATGGGCGGGAGCAGAGCACGGCCCCACAGGCCCTGGCAGAGCCACAGGGCAGTGACCGTGTGGCTGTGTTTGGAACCAGCCCTCCTTCCCTGGAGGCCACGGCTACCCCATCCATCCTACCCCTCCCAACCCCATCTCCCCGGGGAGGCTCTCATGGCATCTCCTATGCGCCATGGTCTGCTTTCCTGAGGACCGCCTTAATACTGCTCCGAGAGCATCAGGAGGTGACCGGTGAACCGGCCACTCTTGGACTGGCAGGCTCCACATGGTGCTGCCTCCAGCCAGGCGCCCCCTCAGCCCAAACAAAATTGACACTGTGTGGGAAACTCTTTGAAGACCTCTATTCCTTTTTTGTTTTTAATTCCTTATTTAAATGAAGGCCTCTATTCTTACCTGTGCAAAGTGGAATTCCCTCACTAGAGAGCATTTAGGAGAAATAACATCTCAGGTGGCACAATTCCCTAGTGCTTCCTGTGGGTGCTTCTCAGGCATCCACAGGCAACCCTGCAGGTCTGCGTGGGAATCCACCCATAGTCGTTTCTGCAGAAGGAGGGGGAAGACAGCAAAGCCACCTTCTGGTCAGGCTCCATGTGAGTGGATGGACCAACCATGATATCATTAAGGAGCCTTCCAAAACCGCCAACCAACACTGAGATGCACAGGGATGGTGCTTCCACGGGAACCCAATTTTGCTAATCTCTGCTCTCGAGGTACTGGGTGAGCCCAGCTTCTTTCTTCCAAGAAGAAAGCCTAAGTGGAAGGGCCCATCCTGGGACCAATATTGGGTCTGTGCAATCTGGAACCTGTGCTCGTCCAAGCTTGTTGTGTCTCCAAGGGCTGAGTCCCCCAGTAGAACACGACACCATTGTGTTGGATTGGCACATTTGCCATTTGGAGCTTTGCCACTGTGACCGTGATTTCGGTGAGGCCCTGGCCTTGCTATTGCTGGGCGATCTGCGAGTGCAGACCAAGAAGGGGGTGGACACAGGGCCCACAGCTGGGCTAGACACCTAAAGCCAACAGGGCAGTGAGATCAGGTCAACACAGCCAAAACCCAACACAAAGCCACCACTCACCCTAGACCTTGACACAGGCCAGCACAAAAGCCAGCACCTCGTGGAGAGACAGGGCCCGGGGCGGGGGCGCCTACCTGCGGGCTTGGATGCCAGGGGAGAGGCCGGGAACCTGGTGCAGTTGGTGGAGGAGAGTCTGGGCCGGCGTCTCCTGAAGAAACTTCTCAGCAGCCCACACTTGAGAGACTCCACCAGGGTGGTTTTCCCAGAGCCCGAGTGGCCAAACAGCTTCAGTTTGATTCTGGATTGGAGGTTCTGCGTGGGGCGCAGTTGATGGAGGAAGAGTGCTCAGTGCGTATCCTGAACACAGATGACAGAACCTGTGTTACTCACAGGAAAAGAGCAGGCCCTGAGCAAACTGTCGATGGTCATTCTCATGTTTGGAATCCCTGGCTGCTTCCTTCCTGCTCTGCAATTCTTTTTACCTTTTTTGGGGTGGTATAATTGACATATAACATTATGTTGGTTTCAGATATGCAGTATAATTGTTCAGTATTTGTATATATTGTGAAACGATCACCACGATAAGTGTAGTTCACATCTGTCACCACACATACTTACAAATTTTCTTTTCTTGTGATGAGAACTTCTTTTTTTTAAGTTGGAATGGACATAAATCGTAATTTCTTGATCAGCAATGTTGATGCTTGTGCTGAAGTCCACAGCCACAACCTACTCTCCTGGCTCCAAGTCATGGTTCAGGAGGTTTTAAAAGCAGAGAGTCCCAAGACGCTCCCTTGGTAAAGGTTTCTTTAAAAAAAAAAAATTGTGTGAATGGTGACAGCCTGACACCCATTTCGCTCTAGGACAACACGGGACAATGCTAAACCAACACACACGGCATGCCACCAGGATGAGTGTCATGGTCACCATGGGTGGGGGCGCCAGAAGTACAAGAGGGCCGTCCTGCTAAGTGCGGCTGCGTCTAGACATTTATCCTTCACCCATTTTTCTGCACAGTATCCTGAGGTAAACCAATTTTAAATGTTTTGTTTTCAGTAAACCAGCTATGACAATTTATACTAAAAAATTGAACTAGAACCCATTTGAAGAAGTTTTAAATTTGTTTTTTTCATTTTTTGTTTTTAATACAAATGCCTGACTGCTCAATTGTCAAGCTGCATGCATGAAAAACTGGCCAGCCCAAACAGTGTATTAATCATGAGCAAATGGAACTGCAAGGAGTCCATTAGGTGCTTCCTTATCATTAAGGTAGTACAAGTATTTATATCATAAAACTGATGTGTAGCTTGATCTTTAGGGGACAGGACCACCAACCAATACATGCAGATTTTGTGTGTGAGGACAGAAGGTACTTTTCACATTCAGTTTTGCTATATAGAAACAGAATGAGTAAATGAACTTTTTTTTTTTGCAAGAGGTAAGTAAAAGATTCAATTTGATTCTTCTAGAAGGGGGGAAAGGAGTTGAAAGTAGGCCTTCATTTTGCAGTCATCATCTATACGAATTCTTCATAGTTGACTTGCCCATCTCGATCAATATCTGCTTCTCTGATCATTTCATCTACTTCTTCATCTGTTAGTTTTTCTCCTAAGTTGGTCATGACATGACGAAGCTCCCCCGCGCTGATGTAACCTCTGCCATCCTTGTCAAAGACTCGGAATGCCCTTTATCCCTGGGCTGCAAGGCTGGTTCAACATCCGCAAATCAATCAATGTGATACAATACATTAACAAAAGAAAGAACAAGAATCATATGATCCTCTCAATAGATGCAGAAAAAGCATTTGACAAAGTACAGCATCCTTTCTTGATCAAAACTCTCCAGAGTATAGGGATAGAGGGTACATACCTCAATATCATAAAAGCCATCTATGAAAAACCTACAGCGAATATCATTCTCAATGGGGAAAAGCTGAGAGCTTTTCCCCTAAGGTCAGGAACGCGGCAGGGATGTCCACTCTCACCACTGCTATTCAACATAGTATTAGAAGTCCTAGCCACAGCAATCAGACAACAAAAAGAAATCAAAGGCATCCAAATCGGCAAAGAGGAAGTCAAACTCTCACTCTTAGCAGATGATATGATACTGTATGTGGAAAACCCAAAAGACTCCACCCCAAAACTGCTAGAACTCATACAGGAATTCAGTCAAGTAGCAGGCTATAAAATCAATGCACAGAAATCAGTGGCATTCCTATACACCAACAACAAGACAGAAGAGAGACAAATCAAGGAGTCGATCCCATTTACAACTGCACCCAAAACCATAAGATACCTAGGAATAAATTTAACCAAAGAGGCAAAGGATCTGTACTCAGAAAACTATAAAATACTCATGAAAGAAATTGAAGAAGACACAAAGAAATGGAAAAACCTTCCATGCTCATGGATTGGGAGAACAAACATTGTGAAGATGTCAATGCTACCTAGAGCAATCTACACATTCAATGCAATCCCCATCAAAATACCATCCACTTTTTTCAAAGAAATGGAACAAATAATCCTAAAATTTGTATGGAACCAGAAGAGACCCCGAATAGCCAGAGGAATATTGAAAAAGAAAAGCAAAGCTGGCGGCATCACAATTCCGGACTTCCAGCTCTATTGCAAAGCTGTCATCATCAAGACAGTATGGTACTGGCACAAAAACAGACACAATGGAACAGAATCGAGAGCCCAGAAATGGACCCTCAACTCTATGGTCAACTCATCTTTGACAAAGCAGGGAAGAATGTCCAATGGAAAAAAGACAGTCTCTTCAACAAATGGTGTTGGGAAAATTGGACGGCCACATGCAGAAGAATGAAACTGGACCATTTCCTTACACCACACACAAAAATAGACTCCAAATGGTTGAAAGACCTAAACGTGAGACAGGAGTCCTTCAAAATCCTACAGGAGAACACAGGCAGCAACCTCTTCGACCTCAGCCGCAGCAACTTCTTCCTAGAAACATTGCCAAAGGCACGGGAAGCCAGGGCAAAAATGAACTATTGGGATTTCATCAAGATAAAAAGCTTTTGCGCAGCAAAAGAAACAGTCCACAAAACCAAAAGACAACCGACAGAATGGGAGAAAATATTTGCAAATGACATATCAGATAAAGGGCTAGTATCCAAAATCTATAAAGAACTTATCAAACTCAACACCCAAAGAACAAATAATCCAATCAAGAAATGGGCAGAAGACATGAACAGACATTTTTCCAAAGAAGACATCCAAATGGCCAACAGACACATGAAAAAGTGCTCAACATCGCTCGGCGTCAGGGAAATCCAAATCACAACCTCAATGAGATACCACCTCACACCAGTCAGAATGGCTAAAATTCAAGTCAGGAAACGACAGATGTTGGCGGGGATGGGGAGAAAGGGGAACCCTCCTACACTGTTGGTGGGAATGCAAGCTGGTGCAACCACTCTGGAAAACAGTATGGAGGTTCCTCAAACAGTTGAAATTATAGCTACCATTTGATCCAGCAATTGCACTACTGGGTATTTACCACAAAGATACAAATGTAGGGACCCGAAGGGGTATGTGCACCCCAATGTTTATAGCAGCAATGTCCACAATAGCCAAACTGTGGAAAGAGCCAAGATGTCCATTGACAGATGAGTGGATAAAGAAGATGTGGTATATATACACAATGGAATATTATGCAGCCATCAAAAGGAATGAGATCTTGCCATTTGCAACGACGTGGATGGAACTGGAGAGTGTTATGCTGAGTGAAATAAGTCAATCAGAGAAAGACATGTATCATATGACCTCACTGATATGAGGAATTCTTAATCTCATGAAACAAACTGAGGGTTGCTGGAGTGGTGGGGGGTGGGAGGGATGGGGTGGCTGGGTGATAGACATTGGGTAGGGTATGTGCTACGGTGAGCGCTGTGAATTGTGCAAGACTGTTGAATCACAGATCTGTACTTCTGAAACAAAAAAGAAAAAGAAGATAGCAGGAGGGGAAGAATGAAGGGGAGTAAGTCAGAGGGGGAGACGAACCAGGAGAGATGATGGACTCTGAAAAACAAACTGAGGGTTCTAGAGGGGAGGAGGGTAGGGGGATGGGTTAGCCTGGTGATGGGTATTAAAGAGGGCACATTCTGCATGGAGCACTGGGTGTTATGAACAAACAATGAATCATGGAACACTACATCAAAAACTAATGATGTAATATATAGTGATTAACATAACAATAAAAATTTTTTAAAAAAAGACTCGGAATGCCTCGCGAATTTCTTCTTCACTGTCTGTATCTTTCATTTTTCTAGCCATCATCGTCAAAAATTCTGGGAAGTCGATGATGCCATTTCCGTCAGCATCCACCTCGTTGATCATATCCTGCAACTCTGCTTCTGTTGGGTTCTGACCCAGTGACCTCATGACAGTTCCAAGTTCCTTTGTTGTGATGGTGCCATCGCCATCTTTGTCAAATAGGGAGAAAGCTTCCTTGAACTCAGCAATCTGTTCGTCGGTCAGCTGATCAGCCCTGGTGCGAGCAAAGGGAAGAAGAGCAGAGCGAGCGAGGGTGGCGGCACAAGCGCAGGGGCTGTGAGGGCGGGGGCGCCTCCGCTGCGGCTGCTAAGGCGCGATGTGCGCTCCGCGCTGTGCTGCCGCCAACTGCGAGGAACGGCGCCGCGCCCGCGAAGCTCCCAGCACCACTGCCCCTGATGAGAACTTCCAAGCCCGATGCTCTTAACAACCTTCAAATACGTGGTACGGAATCATTAACTGTAATCCCCATGCTGTACATCACATCTCCAGGATTGATTTGTTTTGTTTCTGGAAGTCTGTACCCTGGTCTGGGATTGTTACCCATGTTGTGGCTATGTCCCATTGAATCAAAAAATAATTCATATAGGGGCGCCTGGGTGGCTCAGTCAGTTAAGCGGCTGCCTTTGGCTCAGGTCATGATCCCGGGATCCTGGGATCGAGTGCCGCATGGGGCTCCCTGCTCGGCGGGGAGTCTGCTTCTCCCTCTGCCTCTGCCTGCCATTCTGCCTGATCCTGATTGTGCTCTCTCTGTCAGATAAATAAATAAAATCTTTTTAAAAATTCCTATAAAGTGCACATAACATACAATTCCCTGTTTTAGCCATTTTAAAGTGGACCGAAGCTCCGAGGCGTGACTACATGTACAGTGTGTGCCACCAGCCGGGCCCTCTCGTTCCGGAGCATTTCCATCACCTGAGGAAGCCCCGCAGCCATCCGCAGTCACTCCTCCTTTCCTGCCAGTCCTGGCAAGCGCCTGTCTGTTCTCCATCGCCAAGGGTGTGCCCAGGTCCACAGCATTTTGGTGCATAAGGAAGGGAGTGGAGAAACTTCTGTGAGGCCATCAATTTAAAAGGGAAACAGGGCCAGCCTGTCCGACTGGCCAGGAGTACCTGCTCCTCTCTGTGTGGAAGGGTCTGGTTCCCTCACGACACCGTGACGGTACCGGATGCCCAGAAAGAGGGCCTCACCACACATATCAACACAAATGCTGCGGCGGGGCCGTCCTCTCTCTCAGCCCTACAGGGAGAAGCAGGAGAAGTCACAGATTCACTCACTCACTCGCTCATCAGCAGACATTTATGGAGCAACCCGTGGGCTAAGCATAGTGCAGGGAACAAGAAGGTCTAGACCCGGCCCAGATCCGCGTCCTGAGGACACACAGACATGTGAGCGCTGACACCAAACATAACAAGAGTGCTTTGGATGGTGTGGGCAGGTGCTCTGTGCACGCAGAGATGCCACCTCGAGGCTGCACAGTGGTGCATCACTCCCACCCCCTGGCTCCATTTGGCCTCACAAGCAGCCTCATTTTCCACCCCCAGCTTTCTCCTGGCTCCAAAACAGGGGCCCACTGGAGCTGTGGGGTGCAGTCTCAGGGGGATTCCTTCTGTGACCCAGGATGGTCCCACTGCTCCAACCTGTTGACTTCCATGCATCCAGGGGACCCCTCCTGCTGGGATCCCTCCGGGAACATTCCTCCCCCGGAGGCTCTGGCCCAGGTGGGGTTCTCCATTGTGACCCCACCAGACTGTAGGGTGATGTGGGACGCTCTCCCCCTCCCGACTGGGAGCCAACTGCGGGGAGAGACGGTGTCCCCAGCACCTGGCAGGGAGATGCTCAATAAAGAGGTGCGCTGGAAATGACAAGACTCAGGGGGACCCTGCAGGAGCCTCTCAGAGGGAACTGTCTGCTCTGAGTCTCCTGTGACCTCAGGCCTGGCAGACACTGCGTCCACGTGCAAACCCGGGGAGGGGGGTTCCCTGCTGCTCTCTTCCCGCTGAGCCACTGTGGCTTCCTCCACCGACCACCCGGCAAGCTCACCTGTCAGACACAGCTCTGCTGAAGGCTCCCTGTCCTCCCCCAGTTGCTGTGTGCGACTGTGACCGCCCTTCTCCACGCCGCAACACTGCCCCCTGGTGGGCCTGCTGGCAAAGGGTAGCAGCTTTCTCCGTGTTCACAATGGGAAGGGAGCTGCGGGGAGGTGGGTGTGGCTTGTGCCGGTGTTCACACAATGTCCCAGCCCTTGGAATTCTCCTGGGGCCGCCTGATTTCTGAGTGCCTGCTGAGCATTTTTACAGGAGAAAAACCGGTTCATGATTATCTGAGCTTAGGACAACTGCATTTTACATAGAACTCAGACGTTTTGGGGAAGAATATGGTTTAATATATACTAATATTTCCAAGAATGTAACTTTTTTATGAATTGGTAAAAAATATATCCCTTACTTTTGAAAATCATGTCACCATGTTCCTGCCATGTTTGAGTCACTATCCCAGCAACCAGTGTGAGAAGGGGGGCCCTAGGCAAACTTCCCACCTGCCCCACAACTGGGACCCTGTGACATTTGAACACACTGGTGAATCCCCCTCACAGCTTTCCTGCTGGACCCCACCTGGTCTCCAATAAGATCCCTTGCCAGGGGTCCTTCCTGCTTCCCTGCATTGAATGGGCTCCCCCTGTTGTGACCACCCTCTGGTCTGACTCTCTGAGCCTGCAAGTGTAAGAAATTCCATGTGCTCCTGAGCCTCCCCTCTGCCTGCTCCTGTGGCCACACCTGACTGACCATCTCAGAGAAGAAGGCAAAGCAGTGAGTCCAGCAAGAAGCCTGCACCTGAGCAATTTCCATCCACTGACCCACATGCTCTGTGACTCTACATCCCCACTTGTCCTTACTGGGGTCCAAGCTGAGCCAATGTCTCTACTGGCTACAAACCCCACTGTAGGCCCCCTGAACACAGTCTGCCTCACCGACACCCCAAAGCAACATCTGCTGGTTACTCAGCTTGCGCCAGGGGCGAGGGGAGGCAAAAAACCAAAAACAAAAACCCACCAACCCTGATTTGCAGTGCCTGCTGATTCCTGTGGTGTAATCCTGCCACCAGGGCTGATTTGGGTGTAAAACCCAGGAACACTCCTACCGAAGGGTGAATAAAAGCAGTCTCGTCTCTTTTCTTTCCTGGGAGAACTTTCTACCTTGGATAATGTCTTCTTTTAATAAGCAACAAAACAGGGCACCTGTCAGCCAATTAAAGGCAAATAGCCTGGCCGAGGTCTTAAGTCTCGGGACAGGCTTCTGGACAAAGGTTTGGTCAATCCCCCTTTCTCAAAAGAAGGGAATGTTGGCCCAACCCTACCCAGTTCCGCTTTCTGTTCATTGACTTCTTTTAAATGGCTTCCTCCCACCTGAGAGACTTTGCCTACAGTAGGGCCCTTCCAACCCCCGATGATCAGTATGCCCTTTTAATCAGGGATTCATTTCAGGATTTAGAATCGCTTTTTATCCTTGGCAATTCCTTCTCTAAGCACCTGGGAATGTCATGGGTTCAACAGTTCTGAAAGTGGTCCCGCCAACCCTTGTCGTCTGGGGGAAGAGTGGTGTAGATATAAGACTTTTTCTTTTTTTTTTTTTAAGATTTTATTTATTAATTTGAGAGAGAATGAGAGAGAGAGAGAGCATGAGAGGGGGGAGAGTCAGAGGGAGAAGCAGACTCCCCGCTAGACTTTTTCTTTTAAAATGTCTTTCATAAGAACTTAATTTAGAAGGAACAACATTTTCCTCATTTTTTGTTGCCTGGTAAGACATATGTTTTTCTGTTAGGTACAATTTAGGTTTAATCACAGCCAGGAATTAAAACCCAAATTATCGGCAAGCAGGATAAGAGCTCTCTTTATGTGACAAGCTGGAGGCTGCCCAGTGTTTCCTGGACATTTACTCTCCTTGGAATACTTTGGGCTTTAAGAAGGGAATTACAAACCCCATTACAAAGCCAATCCCTGGACTGGTTGCATTAGTGGCTGGGGCTTTAATGGGTCATATAGTTGAGACTTTCTTGTTCCAACAACAAAGAATATGGAATTATGATGATGCTAAATCTCAGGGCCTGAACCCCTCAACAGGGCCGTACTTGCAAATGGGACGTCAGGTATAGGGACAGATAAAGTGCTCAAGGGATAAGGTGAGGAAACGTAATTGAAATTGGCTTATAATTAGCCTGACTGATCAGACACCATTGGGCTGGGGATGCAAGGGAATTTCTATGACCAAACAATGAGAGCTCAATCAAGAGAGCTCTGAAGAATGAGGCCATTAAAAAGGATTCCCTACATTGTTTAAGGTTCATCCAGGGAGGGCACAACAGTACTGGCAATCCAGCGCTCTGAACCTGACCTTCGGTCACCATTGGTGACCATGGGGTTTCCAAGACACATGAAAGGATGGAGACCGGCCCTGGGGGTCACACCCCAGGGAAGCCTCATCCATAAGCAGCACACACCTCCCCTTGAGAGACCCTAGCTGTTTTGCCTTCTTAGCCTTCTAAAAGAATATCAAAGTTTAAACTGTTGACCTTGCTAAGCCCGCCATGATTAGGCCAGAGTTTTTGGGAAATCCGGAGGAGACCAGGGGGATCGGGTGACCGGAGCAGGTAAGGAGGGCATCTCCTGCCATCCTGATCACTTCCTCTCACCTTGGGTAGGCAAGCTGAGGGGCACGTTGGCTTATAAGAGAGAGCTGATATGTAAGGACGCCTTCATAGCAACTCTCTGTAATAGGCATGTGGTAACACTCCTACTGGGATCGCAAGATGGGAAACACACCATCCTCTGAAGGGACTCCTTTGGAATGCATCCTGAAAAACTGGGAAAATTTTGATCCACAGATGCTTAAAAGGAAATGCATCAAGTTTTTCTGTTCTCAGGCCTGGCCTCAATGTTGCCTGGAGGTTGGTGAAATTTGGCCCCCAGAGGGAAGTATTAAATATAATACTATCTTACAGCTGGATCTATATACAGTTAGACGAGAGGGTAAATGGGCGGAAGTTCCTCACGTGAAGGCTTTTTTTGTTCTGGGAGAGCAGGCAGATTTATGTAAGTCCTATAAATTGGGCCCCATTCTCCTGGCCTCCATAAATGACCAAGAAGAGCAAATACCTAGTAACTCACTCCCTGAGGTTCCTTCTATGTTGATGCCACCTTCTAAGCCTTCTTGCCCTCCTTAACCCAGGATGCCGGAGACCAAGAGTCCTTGCGATGAAAAAAGGTGTGCTCGTTATGTCCATTAACTGGCATACCTAGTGAATTCATCCCAATTAAAGTACATGTACTATTCTCTTTGCAAGATTTTAAACAGATTAAAAGGGATTTGGGCAAATTCACCGATAACACTGACCAATATATTGAAGTCTTTCAAAATGTAACTCAAATGTTTGAATTAGACTGGAAAGATTAATGTTGATTTTTACAGAAAAGCAAGCTGCCCTACAGGCTGCTGGAGGCCTTGGGAATGAACACCTGACGGCCTTTGCGGAAGGAATACAAGTAGGTGAAGAGATTTGCCCAACTGGTAAACAGGCGGCTCCTCTAGAAGACCCTAGATGGGACTACGATTTTTCCTTGGGAATCTGGAAACAAAAACACTTTCAGGCGTGTGTTTTAGAAGGATTAAGAACTAGGGCCAAGCCTCTAAACTATTCCAAGCTGGCCTACTTCAGGGGCCCTTCAAGCCCCCTTCTACCTTCTTAGAGAGGCTCTAATACAACATACCTCTCTAGTCCCGGATACTCCAGAGGGAGAAATAACATTAAAAGATAAGTTTGTAACTCAATCGGCTCCTGATATTCGGAGGAAATTGCAAAAGATGACCATAGGTCTGGACAACTCCCTAGATGCCCTCCTGAAGAGGCCCGGGAAAAGGAAAGGAGAGGCCAAAAGAAAGTTGTTTTTCTAGTGGCGGCCCTAAAAGGACAAGACTTGTAGTCAACCTGAGGAACCCGGGTGCCTGTTATAAATGTGGGCAAATCGGGCACTTCAAACAAGAATGCCCCCAAAAAGCCACCACAGCCCTGTCCTATATATAGCAAAGAAGACCATAGGAAGAGTGACTGTCCTCCTGGATGAAGGTCTGGGGGCCCGTCCCCCTTCTCAAGGGATCCAATAAGATTGACAGAGGCCTGGGGCTTGATCTCTCTGCCCCTGTCACCTAGACGATCATCACTACACAGGAGACTCGGGTTACACTGGAGATAGAAGGAAACAAAATCAGTTTCCTTCTGGATACAGATGCCACCTACCCTGCTCTCCTTTCCAATCCCTGGGGCCTCACTGCTCATAAGGCTACAGTGAAGGGTGTCTCGGGAGAAGGAACCTGTCTGCTGTGTCTGGGAAGATAGAATATTCACTCATTCATTTCTAATCATGCCTGGAAGCCTGACTCCCTTGTTGTATCTCAGACTGAGCTAAGATATCTCTTCCCAACAAGGGAGTCGGGCCCCGGGAGAGCTTTTATGTGTCCCTCCAACAAAGGATGATGTTGACCCCCAGGTATGGGTCTCTGAAGGAAATATAGGACATGCTGAGACCACCCACCCGGTTGTAGTTCGCTTAAAGGATCCCTCCTGATCTATTGGCTGATAATTATCTAAACAGGCCTCCTCCTAATAGAACCCAAGTAGCTGGAAGAAACACAAGTCATCCCAGACAAAGGGTACGCTGACTTTCTCTGATCCTCCTAATAGATGTGGGGGCATCTCCCTCATTCATTGCCTGGGTTAATGGCTATAACTGGAGCCAACTGTGGTTAGCCTACCTAGGGACAGGGACTTTAAACAATGTTCCCAGGCAAGCTGCCCAAACTCCCTTTGTTTCAGGGAAATTCCCTGTCTTCTCCAGTCTGATATGGACTGCCTAATTCCACCTGTTGGTGGAAAGAAACATGGCATTTGCTCATCTGTCCAAGTGGATGAGCTTTAGAACCAGGAACCCTTTTTCTCTGCCTTCTGGCTGCACTTCGCCTCTTCTGTGTCTGCCCCCCTCCTGTTTCTGTACCACCTTAGGTGTGGCCTGCATACACTGCCCACTTCAGATGTCCCCACCAGTGCCCAAGGTAAAAATGAACAATGGGGAACAAGTTGATTGACTTTTAAGTGGACCCAGGGGGAACATAATTTGGTATTTAAACTAATTGCAACTTTTATTCTGCCAAGATTTACTGAAGGTCAAATAAGCTAATGTTATCTCTGTTGCAATTTGTTAACAAAAAGATGACTTAAAATGATGGTTAATCTTGTCTGTCTCAAAGTTTTCATAGGTAATTGTTAAGATAGCTTTCAAAGTCTTTGGTAACCTGAAACCTCAAAATCTTGCTTGGATGATAAGTGGGATTGAATTCATTGGACATCTAGGTCCTTTCCAAATAGAATGGAGCGCTAAAGCATTGATTGCTGAATGTAAGTTTGTGCTTTTGACTTCTTACTGCAAAGAAACTATAGATATTTAAATTTGTTGGAAACAAATATGCTTTGTGCTTAATAGATTCATAAGTTTGCCATCCAAAGAATTCTGGTGTGACAGTTTGCAATTGGTTACTACTTCATCTTCACTGGAGACTAAGATTTCTAAGAGTTAAAATTCTGTTAAATGGAATTAAGACTGACAGAAATAAGGGAAGCAATTCTGTGTCTGTAAGAAAGATGTAAGGAATGGAAACACATTTTTATTGAAGGTAAATGAAGCTAATTTTGTCCTAAATAAGGCTGGTTGTTTGGAAAGAAATGGCTTGGGACAAAATCTGAATGCAAAGGAAAGTTATAGAAGGTTTGTAAAGGGAAATCTTTGGTAAGGAATTTCAGCTGTAGTCAGGATGGACTAAGATTGAAGTAGATGGATTTTAAAGTACACCGGTATAAGACTGAAAGTCTGCTTTCTCTCAGTTAAAAAGACAAAGTTTTCTTGAATTGTTGGTCTGCTCTTTATTAGAAAGTATAAACAAAGTCATTTTCTCTTTTCTTTGTCCAGTTTCTGTGTTTTGCCTTTGCCAGGTCTTGAGTGATCCCTAATCCTATTTAGGCAGGTGCTTTAGAACTTTCTAAGAGTTTAACAAACTTCCCCAAATTTAAATCATAAACGAAATTTCGTTGACTGATTAGGCTTGTTTATTTGGTTATGTTACATTCTGGGATAAGGTCATCATCACTCAATATTCTGATTATTGAAGTGTTATGTGTCACAGAAATAACTGAATTTCCTTGTCAATTGCATCATAATGAACTTCCATATCAGGTCATTAACAATGTCCATTTCTGAGTTTTTGTCATTTATAATTGTTCTTATTCTCTTGTGAAACAAGTTTCATCTCAAGGAGATTCATAAAAAAGTCCTTTTTAGGACAAATACAGGGACTCAATATCTTTAAGATCATAAAACTGAAATGGGTAAAAATTTCCAGAACTAACTAAAAAGCTACATTCAAACTGAACAAGAATTAGTAACATGGGACTAAAAGAACTAAAAAGATGATAGTTTTGTGACTCCTGTTTGAAACATTGCTGGCTCTCCAATGTTTGCTCTTCCAGATTAAGGACACTTTCTCTTAGGATATCTATGATTTACAGAAATGTGATAAAGTATCTGAATAATTTGTGAACAAATTGTAGCATTTAACTTTTCTCTCTCCTTGAACCTTTTGACATTCAAAAGGTCTCAGTAAGTATTCTTTCTTCCATGGCAATCATAGTCATTTACATACGTTCAACAAGAATCTGTTCTCCTTGGAACAGGACACGATTGAAAACAGTGGTTATTTTACCAAGGCTTTGACTGGAATGTCATGTTTGGAGAGACATGCACAGACTCAGATATGACCAAACAGCTTTAAGGAACTAAGGCTGACTTTATGAGACATGGAGCCATAAAGGCCCTTGGAAATGTTGGCCTGATACCTTGCTTACAGAGTTCCCAGCACCCTTACCAGGTGACTAAAGAATGTCACTCTCAGGCTTGTGCAGGAACCTCAGGATACTCTTGGGACCTCATGAAGAGGAATCCGCCCACCTCTACAGGTACTGCAGGCATGTCTGATGGCAAGTACTTGGCTTGGCTTCTGGCCTAGAGAGGAGACTAAAAGTTCAATCTAGATTCCTTATAAAAGTTCCAGCAAAGCAGATCTTAAAAGACCTATAAGGCCAATTGCTATTCTTACTGAGCTTATGTAAATAATTAGGCCAAGTTTGCTAAAAGTGGACTTGTTTTGCAAACAAATTAGTCTTAATTTAGCTATCTCTGGAAATAAGGGTGATTTTAGAGAGAAAAATTATGTTTCAATAACACACCTTTGCGGATATTAAATTCTAGCTCTGATTGTCTCTAAATGTTTGTTGTTTGCCTAAGCTAGACAACTTGCGGTAAACTTCAGAGAAATTGCCACAATAGCTCATGTATACACAATCTTCTTGCTTGTTATTCTGTGGGGATTATAGCAGGAACCCATAGGCATATAATTATTTGAACAGCTGAAATATGGGATTGATTCCCCAACAATTATATAACTCAACTAGCACCTTGACCCATTATGTGTACTTGGGATGACAAAATTGCTCCTTAAGAACCAGAGTGTACCCCATTCCATGGGGTTAACTATGGACTTGTGGAGATAATGGATGACCCCATTTTCTTTATGATTGGATTGAGTGATGTTCTTGGGGATGCCCTTATCTCTTGAGACAAGTCTCCTCCCACTTGCCAATGATTTCTTATAATTAGTATATTGTTAAGGCTGGACTTCAAACAAAAAGGGCTTCTTGATGGTTTCATCCCTCATAGTCATATTTATCCTAAAAGACACCTCTATTGATAGTCAATTACAAACAAAGCCTTTAACCAAACATTCAACAGCCCTCCTGGTAAAAGGAGGCTCAAAGTTTACCATGGGACTCCCGGGACTTATGTTAGGACTGTAAAATGAAATGAGCAAAACAGTATGCTTGCTCAGCAGTACTCCAAACGACACTTTCCAGGCACTAGATACACTCAGCCAAGAATTAAGTGAAGTCAGAGACAAACTTCTCAAGAACCGGGCCACTATTGACTATCTACTATTGCTACACCATTTGGGGTGTGAGGAGTTTCCTCACATGTGTTGTTTTAACATTACCAGTAGCTCCCGCAAGATGTCCCAATTAATCGGGGACATTCGTGATCAATTAAATAAGATCAAGATATCCATTGGTCTATTTGACAGAATTGGTAATTGAGGATCTTATCTAAGGGATGGATGTGATGATAATTTTGGGTCTAATACTTGTTTTATGCTTATCCTTTTGCATGTGCCGATGCATGCACCATTTGCTGTCCATCATGACCCCCTGGAGCCATACTGGGAATCGTCCCCTGGATAGATTCTACCTGCCGCACAGCCCGATGCCCCATTTCAGCAGAAAGCAGCCAGAGCAGTCATCACCCCATTCCCTAATGGCCGTAAGGGTGACCATTCCAGGGGAAGGAATGAGTAAAGGACAGGTGGGGCTAGGGATGGAGGGATAGGTAGGGGCCTCTATGATCAGGCTCACCAAAAATCCCAGAAGTGCTGAGGCATAATGAAACCAGAGATAAGGGAACAAACCAGACCGCCCTGCTCTGGGCATCAGAGGTGGGGTCCTTTATGGTAGTCACATTGTGACCACAAAGAATGACCAGACCCTAAAGAAGTAAGCCATTAAAGGTATTATCACCAGTCCTTACTCAATTGTGCCATCAGTGATAGAGACGTTAAAAAGATTTAAGTTCCCTGGTAAGTTTTCAATAAAAGACCAACCATAAAACCCTCTCACTCCGGAGAGCTATTTCCATATCCTTGCTTAATAAAATTCTATTGCTTTGCTCACTCTCCTTTGTCCACGAGATTCATTCTTTGATTCCGTGGGACAAGAACCTCACACTCCTGCTTCAATGTCAAGCCCCCAGTGTGAGGGCACGGAGCACGCAGCAGTTGGGAAGAGACCCCTTTGGTGGGCTCTGCAGGACCGGACCAGAGGCTCCCGCACACCACCGCCCCCAGTCACTTCGTGGGGAAGAGGGTCAGAGCAGACCTTGTCCGGCTCAGGCCTGCCCCGTGCTCTTCCTGCCCCCACAAGTTCTGGCCTCCGCCACCCTCACCCGCATCCTGCCCAGAGGCCCTGGCTGCAAGGTCTCCTCTCCCCAGGGTCAGCCCCCCCTCCCCCGCTAAGGACCCAAGGAGCCGCTCCCTCTGCTCTGGCCAGTGCTCTGCTGCCCCCTGCAGGTGAACGAGATGACTGCGGTTGTACTTCTAGAACAGCAAGTCCCATGGCTTCTCTAGCAAACCCTCTTCAAAAATATGTTCTTAAGACTTGTCAACTGACTAGAGGTGCAAACAAGGGGGCTTTTCTGTTGCTAATCTGGCCCACTTGCAAACCTATGGAATGACAAGGCAATTTAAGCGCCCCCCCTTGGTCTGCAGACACAGACTTCTCCCCAGGAATGTGTTCAGGATCCACATGAGGGGGTCTAACAGAGGGTGGCTCCCCCCAAGGGTGTCAAGAAATGCATAGAGGTGATTTTTTTTTATCTCACAATGAATGGGGGGAGAGGAGGCTATGACATGAGCTGCTTAGGGTCCTCATGTCCAGCAAGGTCAGGAAGTCCCACCCACCCCAAAATGCCCCCCTCCCCCAGAGAAACACTGGGAACATCAAGGAGGAAATGACATGGGAAGGACATGCGGATAACGCTCCTAAGTAGAAATGTCCCTCTTCCTTTGCCCTCTCCGTCCTCACTGGTTGTGACCACTCTCCTCCGCCCCGTGACGTGAACTGCAAGGGCAAATACATCTACTTTCTTGGCTTCTCTGCAGGGAGTGCAGCCCCTGTGAAAACCTACCACAAGTCCTTGCTGACTTATTCTCCAGGGTCGCTCCTGTGACGTCTCAATCATTTTCAGGAACCAGATTCCAGTACCGGGTGTCTCCAGACCCCAAGCAGCTACTTATTTGGGGATGTATTTATTTATTTTTTTAAAAAGACTGTGGTTAGAAATGCATGGCAGCCAACTCCTCCCTCTCTGGCTCATCAGGAAGCTAGGGTCTAGAGCCCTCTGAGGGAACGACTGAGGCAAATGAACTCATGGGTCTCATTGACCATGGAGTTGAGGAGCTTCTCCTGAATGGAGCAGGCCCTGGTGAGCCCAGGAAGGAGATCGGAGCTCACCACACAGCCAGTGAGCCCAGCTCCAGGGAAGAACCCCCCTGCCCATGGCTGGGGAGGAATCAGCGCAGATGCCCTGAGCCCACTGAAAGGCACAGGAAGCAGACAAGATCAATCCAGTGGATCTTCAGGGGCGGGGAGGGGTGTTGCTGGATGGCTCAGGTTGATTCCTGATTCCAGGCTACTGGGATCTAGCCCTCTGCCCACCCTGGGGCTCCCTGCTCAGCAAAGAGTCTGCTTCTCCCTCTCCCTCTGCCCCTCCCTCTGCTCGTCTGCTCTCTCTCAAATAAATAAATAAAATCTTTTTTAAAAAGTGGATTCTCACAGTCAAACCTGTGTTGTTCAAGTGTCAACAGTATTACAGAAAATCTGGAAAAAATACATTAACATTTAAAGCAGAAAGTGTGAATCACACCAGTAAAATTTCAAAACACCACTGTTAACATTTTGTTTCTATGCTTTTTAAAAAAAAAAGATAGGTGGAGGGGCACCTGGGTGGCTCAGTTGGTTAAGCGACTGCCTTCGGCTCAGGTCATGATCCAGGAGTCCCTGGATCGAGTCCCACATCAGGCTCCCTGCTCGGCAGAGAGTCTGCTTCTCCCTCTGACCCCCCCCCTCATGTGCTCTCTCTCTCTCTCTCTCTCTCTTGCTCTCTCATTCTGTCTCAAAAAAAAAAATCTTTAAAAACAGATAGGTGGAATTACAATGTGCACATATTATCTTCTGCTTTGAAGCCCTAGAATATCCAAAGCATTAAACTCTTCTTGCTAAAACCTCTTCAAAAATATTTTCATGGCCAAAACTTGTTCTATTCTATAGCTATATAAGAATTTACTAGACATTATTGTTGCTCATCTGATGTTTTTCATTTTTATAACTGTATTATAAATAACACTGCTATGAATATCTTTGTGCATAAAACTTTTTTCCCTACATTTTTCATTTCTTTACCATAGAGTCCCAGACGTGGAATTCCTAGCTTAAAGGGTATGACTATTTTGAAGACTCTTGATACACTTTCCTATGATGTGGGCTGGAAAGACACCCCTGCACTTATATTTGTTCTGTTTCCTTAAACCTTAGAGCAACAGTGTTTCCCAGACCAGAGCATATCATGTGATGTCTTGGAGCTCAAAACATTAAGAAAGAAAGAAGCAGGGCGCCTGGGTGGCTCAGTTGGTTAAGCGACTGCCTTCGGCTCAGGTCATGATCCTGGGGTCCCGGGATCGAGTCCCACATCGGGCTCCCTGCTCAGCAGGGAGTCTGCTTCTCCCTCTCTGGCCCTCTTCCCTCTCGTGCTCTTTATCTCTCATTCTCTCTCTCTCAAATAAATAAATAAAATCTTTAAAAAAAATAAAAATCTTTAAAAAAAAGAAAGAAAGAAGGAAGCAGTCAGCTTTCTCATTTCCTGTCTACTCTATGGGAAGAGTTATTACAGAAGGGGTGGGAGGAGGGAAACCAGGCACAGAAACTGTAAGGAGGCCAAATGATTTCCAAGTCCAAATACAGAAGAAGAAACTGATAGGTAGCTGATGCATTTACGCTAACTGTATGCAAACCACAGGGCAGGGAGAGATGCCCTTCCTACAGCCTGTGTGTCCAAAGCCTCATTTTGTTCATCTCATTATTTACCAGAAAAAAAAACAGACGTTTTCATAGAAAACAGAGCATTTCAGACTGATAAAAGGAATTTCTCACCTTTCGGAGTCTTGCAAGCAGACCTGCTACATGTTCGTGCTGTTCTGATTTAGCAAGCTCTTCTGCTGTCTTCCCATCCTGTTGGAGAACAATGGTTAGTGTCTTTCCTTCACAGGACAGCTGTTTGTTCCATGCACTGGTTCTGCTGTCAGAGGCAGAAACAAGAGTTAACAGGCCTTAGAAACAAAAAAGGTGGACAGAGGGTCCTGGATTCTTTTTCTTTCTGCACGGTCCTTATTTCATTTCCTTATTGGTTGCCCAGGGAAGGAAGGTGAGAATTAGAAAACAATTGTGCACTGGTGTGTTGAACTCCATCGGTGAGACGTCTCAGACCCACAGACTTTCATCACACCTGGCACCTCGTTGGTGGGAGGATTACCCCAAATGCTGAACCTCTCTCCAACAAACCAGACAACGAAGACTTTCATAGATGCCAAATTCTAGTTAGTGCTAGCTAATGTCTTCAAATCCTTCCATGGACAAACCTGAGCACTCATATAGGAGGCTAGTTACTGGTAATTACTGTGCATTTCGAAGAAAAGCCTTAGTTTTACCGACAATTTTGATCTAAAGATTTTCAGTGAATAATAAGAGGAGGAAATCAGAGTTCACAGCACCTTTTAATTGGAGAATTTTCATAAGGCTGCAGTTTCACAGTGAGCAAATTCATTTCCATTTCTGTGCCAGCAATAAGCAGGACCCTGGCTAACACGTATTGAGTACCTCCTAATCTCATGCGCCTGGTCCAGTTGTCTGTGCTTTGTGCACATGAACCCTCGGAGTCCCTCGGGGGAGGTGGGGACTATGGCTGTTCATGTGCCACCAAGGAGGAAACAGAGGCTTAGGGACTGTTCTGCTACAGTTTTAAAATCATTACAAATTCGAAGTAGAAAAGGCGAGAAGCAATTTCCGTGCAAATAAAAGCAATCTCTTTTCAAGAAGATTAAGAAGCATTTTGGATCCATCTCTCACTCAGGGTTTATCAGTACCAGTTAAAGCTCCATTCCCGTGGAAGCTCAGAGATGCCCGAGTCTGATTAACAGCACAGCTTCCAACCTCTCCACTCAAGTCATCATCCGAGCCATGCGTGGGGTTTCCTGAGACCAGTGTTTCTCAACATCGGCACTATTGACATTTTGGACCAGATAATTCTCTACTGTGTGGGGCTGTCCTGTGCACTGCAGGATGATGAGCGCATCTCTCTCTGGTCTCTGCAAGGATCGCCTTCCCCAACTCGTGACAACTCAAAGTGTCTTCAGACACTGCCAAGTGTTCCCTGGGTGGTGCGAAATCACCCCAGTGGGGAACCGCTGCCTTAAGCTGAAGCTGGAAGCTCACGTGAGTGCTCCGGGGAGGAGGCTTTACAGTCATGCTGCCCATCTCGCTCTCCCTTGGGGTCCCCAGATGTCTCCGGTGGGACAGTCATCTTGTTGACCTGCAGGGGGCAGCAGAGGACTGGCCAGAGCAGAGTGAGAGGCCCCCCCCCCCCCGGGTCCTTAGCACACATTTTTAGAGAGAGAGAGAGAGAGAGAGAGAGAGAGAGAGAGAAGGAGTTCCTCTCTAGACATTTCATGGCCAGTGTCGTTTTCATGGAAAGACATGTCTTTGTCGCTCTTGTTTAAACATCAACATGCGCTCGTGCTCGCTTCGGCAGCACATATACTAAATATCAACATGTGCATCCACATGGCACCTGCAGACTGTCACCCTGCCTCGTTCCCGTGTATCTCAGGTAGAAGGTGACACAGCTGTAGGTAAGGAAGGCCTGTGGGAGAACTCAGAAGACCCCTGACCTGTGATGTGTGGCACTCCGTTGTCATTGGTACACAATAGATGATTTTCACATCAGGTCCCGGTTCGATAACTTCCTGTCTGTAAAGTCTAACAAAGAAGGTGAAGGAAGCAAGATTTCCTGCAGTGATTTGAAACTGTGATAGAGTTTTAAATAGATATGAGGGAACGTGTCCTCTAATTCTTCTGTCCTGAGAGGCATGTAACTTTAATTTTACGACATCTGTCATTTATCTACCTACATGCAGTGTGTATATACACGTATATCAATAGAGTTATTTTTACTTAATCTATAAGGTATAGTCAAGAAGTTGCTGTTTGGCTTTTCTTTTTTGTTATTTCTTTTTCCTTTTTTTTTATAAATAAAATGTTCCTTGTTTCATTAGTTTTTTGAACTTTCATTCAAAAGGAATCCTTTATCTCTGTTTTGTTTTCACCCAGCAGTACCCCACAGAGCAGGCAAACCAAACAGAAGTCCAGAAAGTCCGTGAACCTGAACCCCCGTATGGAAACACCAGCTTATCTGGGGGATGTTATTACTAAAATTGGGAACGGTACCAGGAAATGGGAAGAGCCCAGAGGATTTTCACATTTGTTCTCACTCAAAGAAGGGAGCCCCTTCCGTTGTCCTTGCGTGACCCAAACACACACGGAATCCTGGAGGGCCCCGCGCGGGCACCCGGGGAGCCTTCTCTGTCTGTACAGACGTGCGGGGAACGGCCCGCAGGAGCGAGAGCAAACCTCCACAAGATGCCCAGCTCCCGCCCTTCCTTCCACCCAGAGCCCCAGCCCCACGCTGTCTGCTGAAAATCAGCTTTGACCTGCATGGTAGCTCTTAGTGACAAAACCTGCATTTAGGGGGCACCTGGGTGGTTCAGATGGTTAAGCATCTGCCCTTGGCTCAGGTCATGATCCCAGGGTCCTGGGATCCAGCCCGGTGTAGGGCTCCTTGCTCAGTGGGGAGTCTGCTTCTCCCTCTGTCTGCCGCTCCCCCTGATTGTGTTCTCTCTCTCTCTCTGACAAATAACATCTTAAAAAAAAAAACCTGCATTTAGTAAAATCTCAAGGTTTTAAACAAAAGAAAAAGGATTTGAAGGAAAAGACTAAAACGGTAATGATTTTCTCCGTGGGGCTGGGAATACAGTCCACTTCTGTTTTGCCCAAACTGCCCACAATAAACACAGTCTATGTTATAATGAGAAAAAGAAACATAAATGAAACAAAACTAAAAGCCTCACGGAGACATGCCTGGAAAGGGCAGCACTGAGACTGAAGCTGTGGTTGCCTCACAAGAGGGGACTCCGCTGTCTTGTGTCACTTCACTCTCTCCTGCTTCAAAGGGAGTGTCACAGGGGAGGGAAGCGGCACCAGGACGCTGGGGCCCAGAGCGTTGGTCTCTGGCAGGGTCTGTATGTAAATCCCAGAGAAGGATCTGGTCCCGCATGGGTCCCGGAGCAGCCCTGCTCAGAACATGGAGGGCGGGGTGGTGGAGTCCGCGACGGTCTAGCCCCGGGGACCCTGGGTTCTGGTAGGGAAAGGAGCCATTCTCCCTAAGAAGGGAGTTGTCTTAACAGGGGAAAGGCGCAGAGGGAGGATGCTGGGCAAAGAAAAGCAAAGGACTGCGAGAGTCTGTCCTGTCTTTGATGCGGGTGCCGGGATTGGCACATGTTCCGAAGGACGTGGCCACCTGGGCTCCCGAAATGTTGAAGCCATAATGGGAATCATTACAACCCAAATCTGAATTGCTTAAGGACCATGGAGCTCCCTGCCCCATCCTGGGAAAGACCATGGGGAGCATCCTGGGGGGCTTTGGGGGTCTTGAGAGCATGAACTCAGGTGAGGCTGGAAGTGTCTGGCAAAGTCCCATCCTGGGCAGCCGGCTCCACCTCCTGCAGGAGGGAAGAAACCAGAACACAACTCCCCTCCTGTTGCCACAGAGAGACTCAGATGGCGCAAGGTCCTGGGAGCCACAAAGACAAGCCTCATGGGATCTTTTTCTTAGTGTTGCCGTAAGGTGCACTCGGGAACAGGCTCCTCATCCCCTCTGGGCGGTGCTGCCCGTGGTACAAAGCCCACTCCTGGGCTGCCCTGTGGTGCCCGAGGTCTCCATATGCACAGGAGCTTCCCAGGGACCGAAGCCTGTGTGGAGTGTGCTGGAGGCCATGTGGGGGTTCTGCTCAGCTCCAAATCTGGATGGCACATTTCGAAAATGAATCAAAACTGTTGGTGGAGATTCTGGTGGACAGTTTGCAGAAAGGGGTTTAATTATAACTATAGGATTCCCTGAAATGACAAAACCACATTTGGCCCCATCGATGTCCAGAGTCCACATGGGTCTTACAAAACCTTGACGGTATGACCCTAGAAAAGCCACTCCAAAGTGAATGGCTGACCTAGCTCTTCCTATATGCACAGCAGCGATGTGCCTGTCAGGCGGGAAATCTGAGAAGGTGGTCAGGAGATCTGAGCTTAAAGTGGAAAGCCTTAGTGAAAAGGAAAACGCTAGTTTCAGTTAGGAAGATGAAAACGGTCTGGGGACGGATGGTGGTGACAGTGCCCAGCGCTGTGCGTGTGCTCGCTGTCCCTGCACCGTGCAGGGCAATGTGGCTCAAATTAACAATTTTATATTCTATTTTGCTACAACTTTTTTAAGAAGAGAAAATATATAAAGCTGGAATGTAAAAATATCCAGGTAACAATAAAGCTTGCGGAGGAATGTACCAGATTATCCATTGTGTTTAGAGCAACCAGCAAAGCAGGCTCCACAAAAGGGGGGACAGAAAAAAAGATTTTGTTTTGGAAGAATTTCATGTTTATTATTTCAAAAAATATTTTCTTTAAAGTGGTATCATAGGAAGAACAAGTAAGAATTGTGTTTGGCTTCTTTTCTCTTTTTCTTTCCTATACAGTCTTTCCCCCTCAGTTTCAATTCATTCGTGGGCTAGTCTTTCATATGCCGTAGTCTTTTCAGGACTTTGGATTCCTGAGGACTTAATCAGGCCAAACTTTGTGAGGAGTAATGCTGTCTGATTGATTATCCCCCAGATGTTTGCTGAACACCTATTATGAGTGCTTGCCCCCAGCTCACAACAGGGACACAGAGACAGGTGACCATGTGCCTGCTCACTCAGGCCGGTCACGGGGCTCAAGCCAACTGCCACCTGAAAAATTGGCTCCTGGGGGCTATTTTCAGAGTGTAGCTGTGCTTTGGGTGAGGTCAGACTTTATCTTTGCAACCAAAGGTCACACGCTGCTAAGAGGCTGGAGCCTCAAATCCCTCAGGCCCAGGACTCAGAAGCTTCCAGAGCTGGGCCAGGACACGGCCAGGTCCCGGCAGAACACCCAGGAGGATGGAGAGCCAGGGAGGAGCCCCTGAAAGGGGATTTTAAGGAGTAGTCAGCCCCCTCCCATGGCATCCCTGGAAATGTGCTTGAGGCGGAGCCAGACATTCCCCAGGGGACAGCCGCTAATCTTCCAGAACCCCCAGCCTCAGAGGCTGGCTGGTGGTGACTAGTTCACAGGGCCAGTCTCTGCTCCGAAAGGATGAGGAAGAGTGTGGGCGTGGGGAGGAGGGGCAGGAAAGAAGTTCCACAAGAATCTACAGCAGAGGTCCCCTGGGAAGGGGCTGTGATGTGCCCTCACCGTTGGGGCTGATGTTTGGCGAGGGGGGCCTGGCCTGGGGCCCAAGGCTGTGACTCCAGCCTGTGGGGCTCCTGCTGGGGGCACAGAGCAGGATCTGAGGTCAGCTCTTGGTGGATAACGTGCCTTGTCCCCTGAAATCACAGAATTTTACAACTAAAAGAGTCTTACAAATGGTTTGCTTCAACTTCAGTCTTTGAGATCTGGAAACAAAGGGTTTAAGAGATTTAGACAAAACTATACCATCAATTATTAACAATTCACACTAAGTGTCACGGCATCTGACCATACTTGGGGGCCCGTTATTCTCCTGTGCTAAGTATTTATATAGTAATGTAGTGTGTGTGTATCAAGTTGTACACATTTATGTGTATATTGTGTAACTGTGTATGCATATGTGTGCATTTGTCTATAAATGTTTGTGTGTGTGTTCCAGTCAGAATGGCTAAAATTAACAAGTCAGGAAACGACAGATGTTGGCGGGGATGCGGCAAAAGGGGAACCCTCCTACACTGTTGGTGGGAATGCAAGCTGGTGCAGCCTCTCTAGAAAACAGTATGGAGGCTCCTCAAACGGTTGAAAATAGAGCTACCCTACGATCCAGTAATTGCACTACTGGGTATTTACCACAAAGATACAAATGTAGGGATCCGAAGGGGTACGTGCACCCTAAAGTTTATAGCAGCAAAGTCCACAATAGCCAAACTGTGGAAAGAGCCAAGATGTCCATCGACAGATGAATGGATAAAGAAGATGTGGTGTATATATACACAATGGAATATTATGCAGCCATCAAAAGGAATGAGATCTTGCCATTTGCTACGACGTGGATGGAACTGGAGGGTGTTATGCTGAGTGAAATAAGTCAATCAGAGAAAGACATGTATCATATGACCTCACTGATATGAGGAATTCTTAATCTCAGGAAACAAACTGAGTGTTGCTGGAGTGGTGGGGGGTGGGAGGGATGGGGTGGCTGGGTGATAGACACTGGGGAGGGTACGTGCTATGGTGAGCGCTGTGAATTGTGCAAGACTGCTGAATCACAGGTTGCATGGAGCCGGTGCTGATGAGCATCTTTCTGTCTTCCAAGAAGGGAAGACCAGTCACCCTCGAGCAAGGCTGATGCTGATTCCTGTGAATCATGTGATTCTGTGACCAGTCCTCCCATGAGAAGCCTGGAATTTATTGCTGACAGTCTAGTGTGCTAAAAGTCAGCATCCGAAATCCTTCAGAGTCAACCCTCCCTGGAGCTCAGGAAATGACCCTCTTGGATTTGGGGGCAGTTTGATGTAATGAAAGTTTTTATTCTCTTCCGTTTTTTTCCTAGATGTTTTTGAATGTAACTTAAATCATATAAAGTGTACTTTATATCTTGCTTTTTTTTTACTTAATGTGTTATAACAGCAATAATTCAATGTTACTCAAAGCTCTTCAGAGTACAGTGCTAACAGCTGCATATTATGATGGTGTGGCCATGTCCCGATTCCCAACCCCGAGACACTCAGGCATTCTTGTCTATTAGAAATACAGCTGGGATAAATGCTTTCATGAACTTTTCTTCCTGTATTTTGGATTGGAGGTGAAACTTCTTTTTTTGTTGTTTTTTGGGTTTTGGTTCGTCAAATGACAATTAAAATCCAACGAGAGAAGCACTTCTTGCTGAGGGAAAAATTCCATTTGTATTGCTCTCTCTCTCTCTGGTTTTCATTTTTCCCAGAAAGAATTATTATATGAATAAACTGTTGACACACCTTCTAATACTTTTAATACAGTTTTTGCTACCTATAACAGATTTTATAATACCACTCTAAGCAAAACAGAAAGATTATTCTATCATCCCAACATCATGAGAGATGAAAATGATTAGTTAATAATTATAATTATTGATAGTTTAGAAAACTTTCAGCTTCAAAACTCATTCTTGGAAATGCCATGTGCATTTTTAGGATTGGTTTCAAATCTGGGGAACCCTCATCACGTTGTATATTTTTTCATATGTAAGCTGTAGGGTTTCCTGACATGTGGAAATTAGTGACTCATTTAGTAACTCATCAGAATACTCGTTGAATTGACAACACTATTAACCAGTCTATGGTGGTCCGAGTCCTTCTCTGTCTAGTTTGAGAGGCTGAGTTCCACTGCAGGATCCCTTCACTGAGGACGCAACCTCACTAGGGCTCTGGGCTGTTCTCTGTGGGAGGCTCCCCTGCCTCCCGGCTCAGGTTCCCCCTTCTCCAACGTCTTCACATCCCAACACCTGGGAGCCAGCCGTCCAGCCGGGACCCTGCCCACCTTGGCACTGGGAAACTACTGGGGGACCTTATCAGTCAACACAGGCTGTAGATAGTGAGGACCCCACTGAAGACCCTTCCATGTAGAGAACACCCAGCCGCAGGGCCCACATGCAGAACTGGTTATCTGGTGGAATGTTCTGGTTTGTGACTTTATCTGATTGCTTTCTCCTCATGACATCTAACTTATCTGGACATAAACTGGACAAAAGTGGACTTTAGGCTTGATGAGTTTCATTCATCATTTTGGTAGGAGTGCTGTCCTGAAACTAAGAAATAAAAATAAATTTTACTACTCTTTGCCTCCAAACTCTGGAGCCTGAAGCTCCCACACTTTGGGATTTTCAGGGAGTAGTAATATTTCATAAAGAGCACAGGGGACTGACACTTTGTTTTCCCAAGTAAGACCACTCAGAATACAGCAAGGGCTGCTTGCTGTTGTCACCAACAACACAAAACACATTTTTGAAACATTGTAATGCCATGAAGAAGAGAAAGAGTAGATTTTGAAAATGAGGAGGGTTAGAGTCTTAGAATAATGGATATATCTTTCTATTGAATAATTTATCCTAAAAAAAATCATCCAGTGATCCTTTTTTTCTCCAATTCACTAGACTAGTGACCAGACTGTTGTGGGCAGTGTGGCTGTCAAGTTTATTATTGTTTTGTTTGTCCAGACACTGTGTATAGAAATGCAGGGCAAAAGATGTCCATCGACAGATGAATGGATAAAGAAGATGTGGTATATATACACAATGGAATATTATGCAGCCATCAAAAGGAATGAGATCTTGCCATTTGCTACGACGTGGATGGAACTGGAAGGTGTTATGCTGAGTGAAATAAGTCAATCAGAGAAAGACATGTATCATATGACCTCACTGATATGAGGAATTCTTAATCTCAGGAAACAAACTGAGGGTTGCTGAGTGGTGGGGGGTGGGAGGGATGGGGTGGCTGGGTGATAGACATTGGGGAGGGTATGTGCTATGGTGAGCGCTGTGAATTGTGCAAGACTGTTGAATCACAGATCTGTACTTCTGAAACAAATAATGCAACATATGTTAAGAAAAAAGAAAAAGAAGAAGATAGCAGGAGGGGAAGAATGAAGGGGAGTAAGTCGGAGGGGGAGAGGAACCATGAGAGACGATGGACTCTGAAAAACAAACTGAGGGTTCTAGAGGGGAGGGGGGTGGGGGGATGGGTTAGCCTGGTGATGGGTATTAAAGAGGGCACAGTCTGCGTGGAGCACTGGGTGTTATGCACAAACAATGAATCATGGAACACTACATCAAGAACTAATGATGTAATGTATGGTGATTAACATAACAATAAAAAAATTAAAAAAAAATAAAGTGCACAGGTCAGTGGCAAAAAAAAAAAAAAAAGAAAAAAGAAATGCAGGGCAAGCCCACAGGCCCCTTTCCATGAAGTATTTCGTGGTCATGGGGATTCCATGCCCTGACACCTACCCTTGAGCATTCTAATAACACCATTTGGCACAACCAGGATCGCATTTGTGCCCAGACTGCTTGGATTCCTCTGAGCTCACTGAGCACTCCACTATGCAAATCATGGGCCATCAACTGAGAATGGTTCCCTTTGCAACAGGAGTGCACACAACTCAGATGGAAGAGAGTAGGGTGTGGGAATGGAGTTCCTCAGCCAGGACACAGGAACCCAAAGCTAAGCACACATGGCTGATGAGACAAAAATGTCTTAAACTGTTAGAGAAACTGTAGCATTTTCTTTTTATGTTTGTCAACCTTCATCAGGTTAGCAGCTGAGTAAGACTTGAACTTAAGGTGATTCCGCTGGAATTACAGGAATGGACTAAAGAGAAGCTATAACCTTAATTTCCCACATTCCAGCAACCCTATACATTTCCTTTCACTTTCTGGGAAATAATGAGTCCCTTTCATCTTCGACTATGACTAACCCTGGCCTTGGGTGTAATTACTATCCATACTATCGAGAACTGTCATATACCTGTATTATTCTTAAAATAAATCTGACTTGGAGCCACTTGTGCCAAATTCAGTCTCTTTCATTCTTTAAGAAGACTCTTCTCCCTCCCATGGCTGTGCAAGGGCCCTAGGGTCTTATGAGCAGTCTGTGTTTGCTAGTCTTGGTCATTTCAAATACGTGACCTTCACGTCTCCTTGCCAAAGGCTGGGCTGGGAATCTTCCAGAGCCCACCAGCCACACATGAGTATAGGCATCAGTGTAAGCAGGATGTTCCCCTCAGAGGGACTTCCTGCCCCTCTCCCTGTGTTAGGGAGACACTTTTCCCCTCTTCCCCTCATTCCACTAGACAAAGGAAACTTATTCCTGCATGCAATGACCTTATGTGAGGTTTTCAGATTGGGCCCTAGGATTAGGAAATCTTTTTCTCTCTCTTCAAAGCTTGGTTTCCAGGACCCTCCTGGATTCAGGAATTCTAATTGGGATGTCAAGTGCCGAGCAGTGACTCTCTCTTCTTGCATTCCTATTGTTAAAATTCTGATGGTCTATGAGACAAGCACGTCCCTGGCTGTAGAGGGTACCTGTCCCTAGAAAAGAAATACAAATAAGAAACGAACACTGACATTTCAGAAAATCTCACTCCCCTTGCCTCACATATGACACAGGTCTGCAGGTGGCTACGGGGCCCCTTTGGCATCGGATACAGTCTCCCCACAGTCCTGCAACCCCGCCCCAGGACCTGCTCTAGAAGAAATAACTCAAGCATGGGGGTCTTCTGCTGGGGCAGAGGGTGGTGGTTCCTGCAGGGAGAAGAGAAGATCTACCCAGAAGTCAGTGCACAGTCACAGAACACAGGAAGAACTTTCCAGAAATGTTTAAATGGACATAGTGGCAAAAGGTTAGAGAATGTACCTAGGGTAATGACTGTGGGGGGCCGGGGGGGGAGGGTGGTCCCTTGGTTCTTGTCCCTAGGACTGTGGCATGAAGCATTAACTATTGTCCTCACCAATTCTCTTTAATGATCTTTACTGATGGCCAGCCTTCAATCCCGGGTCTGGTCTGGCCCAGCCCTGCGTGCTGCCTTGTTTGGAGTAACAGCTCCTGAGAGCAAACCCTGTCTCCCTGCTGACCAGCCGGGGAAGCTGCCAGACTTCTCCCAACATCAGTTCATTCATCTGGAACATGGGATAAAGGATATTATGGTGATCAAAGGTCACCACCCAAAGCAGAGTGTTGGTGAGTGAGCCATACATCCCAGTTGTCTACTGATTTCAAGAAGCCACAAAGAAGTAGAGCAGAATTTTGGACACATTTTTTCCCCTTTTTTGCTCATCTGTACTTTCTAAGTTTTTCATAATGATTAATTGTTTTGTTTTTTAACAAAAAAAGAAAAGAGAAGGAAAAAAAACAGAAGGAACTGAAGACAAAGAAACGGAAAAAAATTGCTGGAAGGACAATGGCCAAGGACCCTCTGAGAATCCACGAAAACAGTTGCTACCATGTTGTGCATGAAAGCTCTAACGGGAGGAGACAACCTAGGGCAACGATGCATTATTGTCCCATCCCCGAGAACATGACATGGGACTATGTGACATTGTTGCTCATGAGCCAGGTAACTGGTTTGGTTAATTGTTCCATTTGTTAATTAAACATTCACACACTCTGTATTTTTACAACAAACCACTGCCTTCTCCACTAGAGTGTGAATAGGTCAGGATCTAGAAACTGAAAGTTTAAGGCAACTGTTCACTCATGTTTGCTGGCAAGTCCAGTTTGCCAGGACCGACTGGAGAATGAATCCACTAGACATCTACAAAGTCATTTTTGACTTGCCTATTATGTTTCTGAGATACTAGAGAAAATGGGGAAGAACACCAGTTTCCCAGATGGATCACCCATGAGCAAGTTTCACCAAGGCAAGGCCGGGACTCAGTGGTGCATTTTGCCCAAAAATCTGCCCACAGATGACCAATTTCAGTGCATCATGCACACTTGGGGACTCAACAAGCAGGGAAACACAGAGCATAAAGCCATGATGATGGAAGCTGGTTTGGTTGAGAGACTCCAAGATCACCTTAGTCCTTGACTCTCCATCCAACCTTGAGCACAGAGCACACCTGAGGTAGCATGTTGGAACGGCTCCCACTGAGTATCTGTGGTCTCGTGTTCGAAATCCTCTGTCCATCTCTGCTGGGTCCTGTGACCTCAGGTGCTCGGCCCTCCCCAGACCCAAAGGGCTTGTTATCTGTCCTATTACGTTTGGATTGTCTGATATTCTAAAACCACAAGTGATACATTTTAAGATATGATCCAACAAGGGTGTTTTGATAAGAGCTCTCTTAAATTCCAGAACATCATTAAGAATAATAATAGTAGCTTCATGTTAGGGACTGTATACTAACCACTATATAATTTATCCTCTATAATCCTTACAGTACCCCTTAGAAATGGGCATTTTTAATTCCCTTTGACAGGTGAGAATATAGACCCTACAAGGTGAAGTGTCTTGCCAAAGTTACATGACTGTTGAGAGGCAGAATCAAAATTTGAACGAAAAACTATGTTGTCTTAAAATCAGTGGCCTGACTTAGTAAATATTTCTCTGTGTACCCTGTGTCTTGCCTGCAAAGCATCATGTTCACCACTTACCCGACATATGATTGGCCTAAATAAATATTTGTTCAATGAATAAACACTATCTCCCCTGCAGACCTAGGGAATGGAGGCATAATTTTGGAATGACAGATCATTTACATTGTATTTCATTGTTTCGTATTTCGTTGAAATATTAGGTCCAGTTGCCTCTGGGCCCAAGGAGTCCAGCCAACTCTGTAGCTCCTACAAAAGTGGGGATGCCTTGTTGCATTGCAGAAGTACTTTGTGTCAAAACTTCTGTAAGATTTCTTTTTTCTTTCTTTAATACTCTTGAGCCTAGATTCATCAGCTCAAGTTGTTATAAATCTGGAAAATTCTGAATTAAGTAGAAAACATGTTTCTCAAGCGGGAAAATGTTTTTCAAGAGGGAAAAACTAACTCTAGCCTCAAATGGAAATTTCTTGCCCCAAATATTACTTTCTTTAAAAAATATGACTAGCTTTGTTCTAATGTCATCCATGGATTATTGGTGACTTTCTAGAAAGGTTTTTGAATGTTTCTATTACCCACTCAGGACAGAACTGCTGAAGCACTAGGGAGCGTAAATGAGGTGGTCAGAGGGAGGAGGGTGATGGCAGGGGGAAGGCTCAGCAGGTCTGTGTCAGTGTGAGGAGAAGGCCCCACCCACATGCCCCAGGCCGGAGGGGGAAGCAGGGCCTGTCCCTCAGACCTCATGTCACTGGGAGAAAAGATTTGACCTTCCTCCCACAGTTGAGATTCATTATTAATCATGTTGAAAGTACAGATGCATTTCTGTCCCTTATCCACCCAACTGCCCCCAAAAACAGAAGCCCCAAGTAATGTTGGCTCGCCCTGATACTAGGAGTCAGTTCAGTCAAATGTGTTCTCAGCTTCAATTCTGCTGAAAAATGTTAGCACATTCCCCGACTAGTGACAATGCTTCCGGTTTGTGTTCCTTAAATTTTTAATTATATAAATTGATATTTGTCTATTTTGTATGTTTTCCTCCATTTAAGATATTTTCACAAACTGTCATTTAAATCCTGACATTAAATGTAAATTAAAGTAATAATCATTGAAGTAAAGGCAAGTAAGACAAATTTCTTAAATTAAATCTGAAGAAAAGCACATTGGATACCGAGTAACATAATAATCCATAACGCAGAGAGTCGGGAGGAAAAAGCAGTTTCTACATTCTGCCTTTTTTCCTTTTATTAAGCCAGATTTCTCTGTAAATAACACGTTTCTGTCATTTTTGAGAAAGGCTTGAGAGGGAAGAAGAATGAGGAAGTCAGGGCAGGAGCATTACAAAATGCCAAACCTTCCCTGGACACCCCTCCCCCTAGTCCCTTTCCTTGAAAGCACTTGAGCCTTGCCCAGCGCATCCCCTGTTTGGGGATTTCCAGTCCTTTCCAGAGGCATCCCATCCTGAAACAGCGATAACCCATTCCCCTGCGGGCTCTGCTTCCTCCACCTGCCCCACCTTCGCTCAGAATAAACAGGAGCCACCACTAGGCTAGATAATCCTGTTCTCAGCCCTCGGGGAGATTTTCACCAAAGACTTTGGGACTAAAGGATACACAGGGTGACCCTGGAAACCCACTTGGGGCTCCCTGTGAGCTTCCTTTCGTGAACCGCCTGCCAACACATAAACTCCTGCTAATTAGTTGATCCGGGTCCCTAGGGAGGGACTGGATTCCCTCCTCAGTCCTGTCCGTGGTCCCCCAGCTCGCCTCTTGCGGGTCCACTGAGGCAGGCTTGTTCAGCTGTCCCCAGCTTCGCGGAGCTCCAGGGCACAGAGACCCCGCCCACAGGCTGGCTCAGCCACTCGCAGCCTGAACAGGCGTTGGGGGCGGGGCTGACCGGACCGGATCCGGACCCTAAAAAGGCGGCTTCGATCCACTGCCAGGCCTTCTGGACCGCAGGACACCCTGCGCAGCTGCACCGGCCACAGGTGGTCTTCTTGTGCCGAGCCTGAGCCGGGGGCCGCCGCGGAAGCAGCGCGGCCGCCTGCCTTGGGGGTCAGGGGTTCGGGGCTCCCAGGAGGCGCTGTCCCTGCGCTTGACCCCTCCAGACAGGGCAGCCTGATTCCCCTGACGCCTCGCTGCCAGGGCCCGCCCCTCCCTGTGCCAAGATGCAAGTCCCCCGGAAGAGGGTCGCAGGGCGGGGAGCAGGGCAGCGGGCCCCCTGCACATGCCACACCCTCAGCCTTCCTCCACCGCCCGGTGGAAACCCTGGGGAGGATAAAGTCCATGTCTGTACTCCACCTTAGTGGCTCTAACATCGCGGAAGAAAGAAGCATGGCTTTTCAGGTGGTTTGGCCTAATCAGAAACTCATGTGTTTTCCCTTCCTAGGTTTTGGAACATGCATCCTTCTCTCTTCCTGGCTGCCCTTTGCTTGGGAATAACCACAGCTGCTCCACAACCCGACCAGAGCTTAGATGCGCACTGGTCCCGGTGGAAGGCGGCGCACGAGAAGCTATATGACGAGGTTGGTAACAGCTGAGCTGTCCAGTGAGGCCCCCAGGGAATGTTCTATGCTGGTGGGAGTTCACAGCAGAGAGTAGCTGCTCCAGGCCGCTCTAACCAAGGCAGTAAGCAAGGCACCGTGACTGCACGACGGTGGGGGCCTATGTCCTGCTGCGCGGTTGCTGGAGAGCAGCTCCCGGAGCGTCAGCCCAGCCCTGGTCAAGGTTTCCCCTCCTCTCTGTCAGCACATCCATTTGGTGCAGGTGAGTTGGCTTTAAAATAGAAATAAAGATGATAGTTTGTTTTTCTGCAGAATGAAGAAGGATGGAGGAGAGCAGTGTGGGCGAAGAATATGAAAATGATTGAACGGCACAATCAGGAATACAGTCAAGGGAAACACAGCTTCACGATGGCGATGAACGCCTTTGGTGACCTGGTGAGTGTGGCAGGATTGCTGAATGTTTCATGCGTCCTTCCTCAGTACTTTACCAAAAAATCTCATGCTTGTCAACATTCTATTTCCTTTCCCTTGAAGACCAGTGAAGAATTCAGGCAGGTGATGAATGGCCTTAAAATCCAGACGCACAAGGAGGGGAATGTGTTCCAAGCACCTCCCTTTGCTGAGACCCCCTCCTCTGTGGACTGGAGAGAGAAAGGCTACGTAACCCCTGTGAAGGATCAGGTGAGACAGTATTCAGCAGGTCACCCTCAGGAGTAAAGGTGAAGGGAATCCACGTCCTTGCTGTGGTCGGCTGAGAAACGTGTGCAGCTCACGAGGTTTTAAAAGAGTTTTCAGATCTGTGGGTGCTGTCAAATCTTGATATTTGTTTTGTAGACTTGGGTTTTTTTAACTTGGTTTCAGGGTCTGTGTGGTTCTTGTTGGGCCTTTAGTGCAGCGGGTGCCCTCGAAGGACAGATGTTCCGGAAAACTAGCAAACTCGTGTCACTGAGTGAGCAGAACCTGGTGGACTGCTCCTGGTCTCAAGGCAACGAGGGCTGCCGTGGTGGCCTGATGGATTATGCCTTCCAGTATGTGAAGGACAACGGAGGCCTGGACTCGGAGGAATCCTATCCATACTGTGCACAGGTTAGTGCTCCTTACCTGTCCTTCCAGCTCTGCTTTTTGGAGTTGAACACATTCAAAGAAAACAGATACCATATTTAATATTCACAGTTAATATTCACAACTGTCGACTCTACACTTGCAAACTGTCAGGACTGTCATTAAACTATATTAGCCGGGCACAGTTCTCTGCCTCGATGGTTACCATATAACTGTTCCTATTTCTATGTTATGTGGCCATATATATATATACCATTCTATATACAGTACAAATTTCTCCAGAATGAAAAACTTCTTATGGACAGGTAGACTGAGAGTGTCTCATGAAATACCAGCTAATGTTTCGATTTCAAAACAACCACTAGCATTTCAGCTCCTGGGATGCTTCTTAACGAACTTGACTTGGGAATCATTTAGCTGCAAACTGTCTTGAACTCATATTCCCCAGGAGGTGGATGGTAGTGCTCAAGTCTCTTCCCCTTTTCCTTTGAAAGGACGGATCCTGCAAATACAAGCCTGAACAATCTGTCGCCAATGACACTGGCTTCACGGACATCCATCAGGATGAGGAGTCCCTTATGGTGGCGGTGGCAACTGTGGGGCCCATCTCTGCTGCGATCGATGCAAGCCTGGATTCCTTCCAGTTCTATCATAAGGGTAAGCATCTGTCTACATACAAATTTAGGCAGAAAAATGGGAAAACTACCATTACATACAGTAAGATTGACTCTGGTGTGTAGAAGTCAATGTAGAATTTTGGAGGGTGTAGATTTAACATAGTTGTCTTTTCTGCACATGTAATTTTTGTGCCTGTTGTTTCCATCAGCCATGACTTGACCAGTATCCCTGTGATTTTAAGTATGTCATAAATATATTTAAATGGCTACATAATTCAACTGGTATACCTTAATTTACTTTACTTTTTTCTAACTGTTAGACCTTGAAACGTTCCAAAGAATTTTACTACTGTTTTTGAAACTGGAAAGAACCTCTTGGCTCAAGTAATTTTGCGTTCTGTGCTGTTTCTGTAAGTTGACATGATCAAAGTCGAATCACAAGGTGTCAGTGAGTGCTCTTTTATGTTTCTTGACAAGTTGTTTACAAAAGAGATTGTACCAATTTGTCTTTCAGCTGGTATTAGATGAGGGCCTAAATCCGTAGCCTAGCTAAAAAATAAAAATAAATAAAAATAAAAACTAATTTTTAAATCTTATCTGGGGTTATGTCATTTAACTGAATTTTGAAATGCCTCCCTGACTGTGGTTGATAGGCTGGGTTACTATCACGTGTTCCCAGAGATCTTCACCCCAGCACTGAATTTCTCTTCTCCAGGCATTTATTATGATCCAAACTGCAGCAGTGAAGACCTGGATCACGGTATTCTGGTGGTTGGCTATGGCTCTCAAGGAGAAGAACCAGAGAACAAAAAATACTGGATTGTCAAGAACAGGTATAAAAAGCCAAGAATACTTATCTTTAAAGTTGAAAAGGGAATCCTTTTTGGAATCAGTGTTTGGAGGCAGGCCCCCCAACTCTTGAGCACACTTCTGAAATCCCAGCAGTGTTTACCCCACTTAGGGGGAACACAGACATATTTACCTGATGACCACAGTAAGATACCGTCTCAAGCTTGCTAGGGTCCTGAGATAGTTTTGGTACCATTGCATTTCTAAATTGGAAATGTTTTCCTATTTCAGAAACACATCTGACCCTAAGCATTTTATGGTCTCTCATTTTGTAGTCTGTGAAGGGTCTGTGGGTAGAATTCTGTGCTGGGTTACAACTCAAACATGAACAGGAACGGCCTCTACGGATTCTTCCAGAATCTGTCCTGGCCTCTGGTGCAGTGCTCAGTATCAGGTGTGATTGTTCATAGGGATAAATGTGTTTATTCCTCTAATAAATGTCAAACGCTGTCTTCTTCCAGCTGGGGCACGGACTGGGGCATGCAGGGCTACATACTGATGGCCAAAGACCGGGACAACCACTGTGGAATCGCCACCTCAGCCAGTTTTCCCACTGTGTGAGCTGAAGGTATAAAGAAGACCTTGACTGGGGACAGAATATGCAGAAGAGGAATTTTATCTTACAACTGATCATACTTCATTGTGTGAGATAAAACACTCGAACCACTGGAGATCCAACTTGTGATCGGATTCTGTGACTTCTTTAATTGCTGCATTGAACAGCTTTGTGTGATTGACTTGTCCAAGAACTTTTGAATTTTTATATCTTATACTGATGTATAAAGTTTCACCTTTTAAAATAAAACCGTTTCAAAGTAGAAGTGGGGGAAGTTTTTAATATATTAACTTCTTATAGAATCAGGCTGTTAAATAATAAGGGACCAAGTAAATTACAAAGATCTAATTGGTTTAACAAAGGATTCATGAATCAGGCAACTTCCCATTTATCTAGCAAGTAGAGGAGAACTCCAAGACCTACGGAAAAAGAAAGGTTTGTAACGGTAGGGAGAGGGAGCGGAGAAAGGGAAATTATTAGCAAAGAATCTGTTGTTTTAGGTAAGGTCGCTTTCCTTAGGAGGACAGAAAGGGCCTGTCAGTACATGGCCTAGTGCTGACCAGGACATTCCCATTATCACTGGGTAAAGGTCAGATTTCAGCTGGGAGGCGGTTGAAACTGCGGTTAGCTTAGGTATTAGGTCTTGGTTTACTGACTTGGGACCTTTACCTAAGTGATGCCATCTTGGGCCTGTGGTTTTATTTTTGACAGGGCTCCAAAGACATAACTGAATGTGCCAGTGGTCCATTAGGAGAATACTGGATGTCCTCTGGTTCTTGTAGTTATGAACATGCGCATCTTATATCAGCTGCCCTTTGGCTGTGTCTGACCCAACCCTGGAATGAAGCAAAATGGGACCAACGATCTATAGGGACAAAGGTACATTATCTTAACAAGGAAAAGACTTCACATTTTCGAAAAGTGAACATGCATACATAGGATTTCAATAATAGAGAAATGCATTAGAGATAATGGTCGTTTGACCCCAGATGGCTACAACCCAGTGGAGCTATAGGACGGATGTCCCAGAGCCAGTTTTGGGTGCATCTTCCTCACCTGCTAGTGAGGGCCACATGGCTACTTTGTAGATGAGAAAGGACCAGACACAGTGGATTGGTGTGTCTTGGGCCCAAAAAAGGATGAAGGGTAAGCCCCCAGACATGAGTCCAGGCTTCAAAAACAGAACTGGGGCCTGAGAGGTAGCAGACAGGTGAGGGCATCGAGAGTGCCCAGCTCTTTGGTCAAACACCAAAGTTTCTGGAACTTGCTGTGAAGTCCCTGTGTAGAAGTGATTAATAATTACAATCAGCGGACTTGGTTTAAATAAAGATTTCTCTCAATAATGTAGGTGGGCATGTGGGAGAGGGGTGGGAAATTCTCCTCCACCCTCTTAGGATCTCTGGCCTGACCCAGGAATTAGACTGACATAAGGTAAATTCACAGGAAAAAAGCACACAAGTTTAATTCAGTTTTTATATGCATCTGGGAGCCTTCACGAGAGAAGGAAGACCCAAAGAAGTGACCAGAGCTGGAAGCTCCTATACATTCTAGACAGAGAAATGATAAGTTTGTAGAGAAATGACAGGACAAAGGGCAGTAAGTTGTGGGGAAGGACGAGGAGATACCTGTGGGGGCAGGAGGCGGAAGGAAGGGAAGATCAGGGTTATTTGGGAAGTGTGTTTGCACAGATGCGGCTGGGTGTGCACTCCCGGCCTCTGGTGATCAGGATGTTCTCTTGCTGGTTCCTTTCTCAGGGGAGAACCCCTCCTCGGGGGAAATGTCATGACCTGCTTTCGGAAAGGGGATGTCAGAGAGCCGTTTCTACCTCTGCTGCTTCTCATGTGCCCTCAGCTGAAAATAACCGGTATGCCAACGCGGCATATTCTGGGGGAGCGTGTCCGGAACCCCTCCAGCCTCACCGATCAGTTAAAGGTCTTAGGAGCAAACCTGGGATTTCCGGGGGAAGAAGGAATTCTGCCTCAAGGCTGTGGCAAAGGGTGTGTGTGTGTGTGTGTCTGTGTGTGTCTGTGTGTCTGTGTGTCTGTGTGGGTTAGGGGGCTTGAATCCTATTGGCTCTGTGTCTCTGGAGAATTCAGACTGATGCACAGACCCATCTTGGAGACCTGCCCACCATCTCCCACTTTCCTGCATATCTTTCTCAGTCCTGTTTCCCTTCTTTGCAGAAAAAGGCAGGTGATTAGATTTCACTACATTTTTAGTTTCATTCCAGTTTAGACTCAGAGCTTTATAATGGTCAGTGTGCTTCTAGTTGGGCTTTTAGTGCAGCTGGTGCCTTCGAAGGACGGATGTTCCGGAAAACTGGCAAACTCGTGTCACTGAGCAGAACCTGCTGGACTGCTTTTTGTCTCAAGGCAACGAGGGCTGCCATGGTGGCCTGATGGATTATGCCTTCCAGCATGTTCGGAACAACGGAGGCCTGGACTCAGAGGAATCTGATCCATATTGTGCACAGGTAAGTGGAGCTCCTCACCTGTTATCATTCTAGCTCTGCTCTCAGAGTTGCATGCTTTTGAAGAAAACAGATACCATATTTAATATTTGCATTTTAAATGGTGGACTCTACAGCAGGAAGCTGTCAAAACTCTCGTTAAACTATATTAGCCGGGCACGGTTCTCTGCCTAGATGGTTACCACAGGGCTGTTTTTATTTCTATGCTACAGGGAGACATGCACAGCGTTCTATAGAGCATACAGATTTCTCCCGAGGGAAAACATTCTTAAGGACACGTAGACCCAGAATAATTCATTGAATGCACACAAGGTAGTTTTTCAGTTTCAAAACAACCACCAGCATTTCAGCTCCTGGGATGCGTTACGACAAATTTGGCTTGGAAATCCCTTACCTGTAAGCTGTCTTGAACTCATGTTCCCCAGGAGGTGGATGGTAGCAATCAAGTCTCTTCCCCTTTCCCTTTGAAAGGACGGATCCTGCGAATACATGCCCGACTCTTCTGCTGCCAACGTCACTGGCCTCGTGAACATCCCTCAGCAGGTGGCGTCCCTTCTGGTGGCCGTGGCAACTGTGGGGCCCGTCTCTGCTGCTGTCCGCGCAAGCCTGGATCCCTTCCGGTTCTATAAAGAAGGTAAGCATTTGTCTATGTAGAGATACAGGTAGGAAAATTGGAAACCACGCTAACATACAGCAAGTGTGACACTTTGGTATGCAGAATTCAATGTAGAATTTGGGGGGGGTGGTGTGGATTTAACATAGTTGTTCATCCTGTACGCGTAATATTTCTGCCCGCTCTTTCTGCTTGCCATGACTTGACCCAAATTCCCATGATTTTAAACACATTATAAATATATTTAAATGGCTACATAATTTGATTGGTATAGCTCGCTTTACTTTTTTCCAATTGTTAGACCTTGAAAAATTTTAAAGAATGTTACTACTGAACTTAACACTGGAAAGAAGCCCTTGGCCCAAGTAATTTTATGTTCTCTGCTGTTTCCCTAGGCTCACATCCCTTAAGGAGAATCATAAGGTTGTGGCAGGTGTTTTTTTATGCCACTTGACTATTGTTTACAAATGAGATTATGACAATTGGTATTTCTGCTAGCATTAGATGAGGGCCTAAACCTCTAGTCTAGCTAAACAAAACCACCTGACTTTTAAATCTTATCTGGATTTATATCACAACTGAATTTTGATACGTCTCCCTTACCATGGTTGATTCGCTGGGTTACTATCACATGTCACGTGGGAACCCTCATCCCAATATTGGATTTTACTTTCCAGGCATTTATTATGATCCAAACTGCAGCAGTGAAGACCTGGATCATGGTATTCTGGTGGGTGGCTATGGCTCTCAAGGAGAAGAACCCGAGAACCAAAAATACTGGAATGTCAAGAACAGGTATAAAAAGCCAAGAATACTTATCTTGGAAATAAAAAAGGATTTGGAATCAGTGTTTGGAGACAAGTCGCCCAACCCTAGAGCACACTTCTGAAATCCCAGAAGTGTTCACCCCACTTGGTTGGAGCACAGACATATTCACGTGGTGACCACAGTAAGGTACTCTCAAGCTTGCTAGGGTCCTGCGATAGTTTTGGTACCGTTGCATTTCTAAATTGCATTTTTTTTTTTTTAATTTCCGAAACACATCTGGCCCCAAGAGTTTCCTTTTCCTGCTTACGCTGCAGTTTTGTGAAAGGTCTGGGATAGAAGTATTGTGTGCTGGGTTAGAACTCAAACATGGACAGGAACGGCCTCTCCAGATTCTTCCGGAATCTGTGCTGGCCTCTGGTGCTCTGCTCAGTATCAGGTGTGATTGTTCATGAAGAGAAATGTGTTGGATTGTTTGTAATAATTGGCAAACGCCGTCTTCTTCCAGCTGGGGCACGGACCGGGGCATGCAGGGCTACATGCTGTTGGCCAAGGACCGGGACAACCAGTGTGGAATCGCCACCATGGCCCGCTTTCCTGTCGTGTGAGCTGAGGATGCAAAGAAGGCCTTGATTGGGGACAGAATGTCTGGAAAACGAATTTTATTTTAAAGCTGACCACACCTTACTGTGTGGCTGAAACACTTGAATCACTGAAGATCGCACTTATGATTTGATTCCGTGACTTTCACACTGGAGACATCGCTACCTCCTTACTCCCTGCTCTAATCAGTGTTGTGTGAGTCACCTGCTTCATGACTTCTGAATTTTCATGCTTTCAAAGGTTGCAGAAAGTTTCACCTTTTAAAATATGGGGCGCCTGTGTGGCTCAGTCAGTTAAGCATCTGCCTTTGGCTCAGGTCACGATCTCTGGGTCTTGGGATTGAGTCCGTGTCAGGCTCCCTGCTCTGCAGGGAGTCTGCTTCTCTCTCTCTCTTCCTCTGCCCCTCCCCACCAATCTTTCTTTCTCTCTCAAATAAATAAATAAAATATTTTTAAAAATAAATAAATAATAAATAAAATTTACTTGCATATGCTGAGGTGTGATTCTTTCTGTTTTCTTAAGATTTTATTTATTTGTGAGAGAGAGAGAGAGAGAGAGAGAGAGAGTATGAATGGGGGAGGGGCAGAGGGAGAAGCAGACTCCCCACTGAGCAGGGAGCCTGATGCAGGGCTCCATCCCAGGGCCCTGAGATCATGACCTGAGCTGAAGTCAGATGCTTAACCCACTGAGCTACGCAGGTGCCCCTCTTTCTGTTTTTAATACACAAACTTCTTTATAGTTAAAAACGTAATGGTTTGTAGGGAGGAAGAAATCATCTTATTTCCTCCAAAATTCTTCCAACTGGTTTAAGAATTTAATTGACATGAGACAGATTAACGGGAGGAAAAAAACCCCACAAAGTTTCATTACACAGGCACAGAGGCCCAAAGAAATTACCAAGGCAGGCAGAGTTGTTTTGTTTGTTGTGGCAGATGTTATAAATTTTAAACAAAGACAATAATCTGTGAGAAATTGACAGGATAGAGAAAACAGACGTGTGAGAGCTTTAAATCACAGGAATTCTAAGTGGAATTTGGGCTGAGGTTGTAGATTAGTAAAAAAGCCACAAGGTTTGTTTCCACAGCTTTCTGAGCTTTGAAGTCCCAACTGTGTAGCTAAGGATATCTTTTTACTTCTTAGTACAGGGAGGGTACCTCTCATACGGGAGACTCGTTTCCTGCTTTCGGGGGACAGAGGACAGTCTGGGTGTCCTCGCACCAGCTGTTTCCCAAGTAGCTTCGATTCCAGATAATCAATGTACCACTGTGGCACATTTTGGGGTGTCCTCCCTGGACCCCACAGTTTCTTTCTCTAAAACTCTTCTGGAAGTTTTATAGACTACTAGCTGAGCTGGCGGCTGTAGAGAGAGAAATCCCGTTAGTAAATGAGTGGTCGGAAATCTGCAAACAGTGAAGAGAGCACAGATTAGAATGAGGGTGAGTAAAAGGGGTACAGGCTTCCAGTTATGGAGAATAAGTCACAGGAATAAAAGGCACAGCATAAGGAATATCACCGATGGTGTTGTCAGCGCGTTGCGCTTGTACCGTGAGAGACTGACCGACAAGAGCTACCCCTGTGGTGAGCATGGCTTACTGTATGGGGTTGGCAAATTACTGTGTTGTGCACCTGAAACTAATGTAACATTGGGTGTCATCTATACTCGAAACATTTGTGGGGGGAAGCATGAGGATGAATAAACAGAAAAGAACACATTTCCCCACACCTCGTGAAACCAGTCCCACAACCCTCGAAATTGACCAACCCAATCAAATGTCTGTGTTTCATTCATCTGTTGGAAAATATTAGTCCTTTTTTTAAAAAAACAGATTTAAGTTAGATATTATGTGTCTCACGGGTTTACCCAAAAGCAACATTTTTCACTGATGATTGGGCGAGCGCCCCTGCTGGGAAGACCCTGTCCCTAGGACGTGATGATTTGGGGATTGGGATTCCCGTGGAGGCTGAGCTGTTACCTTCTGACTGGAGTATTCTCAAAGCTAGCATAGTGGCCCTGAACTTTGTTCCATTACCAGGGAGAGTTTTAGGATTGCCTTTTCTAATTCACAATCTCTGAAACTTGGGAATAAGATCCTTAATGCTGAAAAGAACTTGGAATTCTGATGTATCAGCAGATTTTCTATGATTTTTCAACATGCATGTTTGTGTGGCACCATTTTATGAACAGGTGTAATATGGTGGGCATTGAGAGTGGAGTGCTCGGTCCCAGAGGAGTCAGGTATCCAAGTCCATACAGTCGTGATGGACTTGGGCGTGACCACTTCAGGTGGGACCCCTTTCTATGCTTTTGCTGCCATATGAAATAAAAAGACCAGTGTGGTTTATAGACAAGGTTAGGTTGGAACCTGTGATTTTCAAAGTCTGGAGTGTTCCATGACCTTTGCCATTGCTAGTGTTAATGTCCTTACATCTCCATTTTTCTTGCGGTCCTGTCAGTCCGTGAGAGCAGAACAAGTTGCAAAATAGCTGATGTAAGAGGCTTGTGGTTTTGCTCTGGCGGCTAGAAAGTTTAGTTTAGTCACCCAGCCACGTTAAGCCCAGATTTTTGGTCCACATTTGTGGGTGGCCTGCCTTTGGTCAATACAGTTTCTTCCTCTGAAACTTTCCTGGGGGTTTCACACATTCAAAGTTGAGCTGATAGATTGTTTCATCTCCTTGAACCAGTCTCTTAGTTCTGACAGTGGGTCAGTTCAATCAAATTCACTTCAGGAGGAGGTGATGCAGCTGTGTTCTCAAAGTCAGGCCTCTGCTTCAAATGATAGGTAATAAGAGGCAAATCAGGGGCACCTGGGTGGCATCCTACTCAGCTGAACATCCTGCTCAGTTTTGGCTCAGGTCATGATCTCAGGGTCCTAGAATGGAGCCCCATGTCAGCCTCTATGCTCAGCAGGGAGTCTGCTTGAGATGCTCCCTCTCCCTCTGCCCCTCCCCCCGCTTGCTGTCTCTGTCTCTCTCTCTAAAATAAATGAATAAATCTTTAAAAAAAAAGAGTCAATCCTATGGCAATAAAAGCAAAATAATGGTTAATGATTGGCTCAAATTAGAAACCAGTTTCTGAGTTCTGAGGGTAGCCAGTCGAGAGAATTTTTAGATGTTGCTCTTAAAGCGTCTTTAGACAGAGGAAGAGTAGGTAATGGCAGTCTGAACGATTTTCTTGGCTTGTAATTTAAGTGTCCCTGGTGATTTTCTTTGTAAGATTGATTGATTGATTGATTGATTTGAGAGACAGAGAAACCACAAGCAGGGGGAGAGGCAGAAACAGAGGGAGACGGAGAAGCTGACTCCCTGCTGAGCTGGGAGCTGGACATGGGACTCGATTCCAGGACCTGGAGATCATGACCTGAGCCAAAGGAAGATGCTTAACCATCTGAACGACCCAGGCACCCCTCCCTGGTGATATTTTGAGTGGCCCAGAGAGAAACAGGGACGAAGATTGTCTATACATGAGCTGTTGTGGTGATTTCTCTGAAGTGTCCATCAAGTTGTGCATATGCAATTTGCAGGGCTTCAGGAAAAAGGATACTTTTAGTGATCCAGTGATTCCAAGCCAAAAGGGTGGGAAAAAGTGGAAAACATTAGTTTGGAGAATTGTAGCCAGGCTTTGGGGGAAACTAGAAGAAATTAGGATTTCGTCCCGTTTATAGTGAACTCTGTTAGAATCTAATATCCACAAGGTTGTGTTATTGAAACATAATTTTTCTTTCTATAATCACCCCCATTTTTACCAAGGACAGCCAAATTAAGACTAATTTATTTGTGAAATAGAGTTGTTGTTGTTGTTTTTGTTTTTTTAACTTGGCCTGATTATCAAATTGCTGTAAGTCATAGCTTAAGAGAAAAGTTCCTAGGATTCCTTACTAATTAAAGCTCCCAAACATCTGTTTTCTTTATCCTGTTAATTCATCATGAATTTCTGTCTCTTTGTCTACAGTGTATAAAAGCCACCTGCCTTGCTTATAGACTCAGATACAAGTTTTGGGCTGTTTTTCCAAGGGGCTTTATTGGCTCCATAAAGTCTACCTGAGTTCCTTAAATCATCTAGTCCTATCTGAGTCTGTGCATGTCTCCTCTCGAATATGACATTTCAGTCAAAGCCTTGGTAATATAACCAGTGTTTCCAATTGTGTCCTGTTACAAGGAGAGCAGATTCTTATTAAATTTATGCAAATAAACATATCGTCATGAAAATATAAGAATACTCCCTGAAAGTTTTAAAATTCTGGACAGACCAGGTAGGGAGGAAAAGATAAATGTTTCAGTTTGTTCACAAAGGTATATAAAGGTATATTTTGTCCAACTGCTTTAAGTTATAGCTGAAAAGAAAATAGCTTCTTTATACTGGAAAAAAGCATTTAATAAATCAGTGTCTCAAAAATTTTATAAAAATTATAATCATCCTCTATTCATTGAGTTCCAAATGATTAATTCTTGTTTTGCTTGAATCCAAATTAGCTCCAGAAATTCTAACCCAGTTCAGTTTTATGCTCTTAAGGTTATCAGAAACCTATATTCAAGAGTTCTTTCCATCAGTCTTACTGTAGATGAAGCACATTTGCAGAAAGCTTTGTAAAAGCATCTGAGTAAACCTATAACTTCCTGTAAATTATAAAAGATGTAAAAACGGCCATGCTTAAAGACCTGATGAGAGATCATTACAATGTAATTTACAAGGAAATTGGTTATTTCTATGACACACAACAGTTCAAGGTAGTAATATATCAGGACATAACAGATTTCTAGGAGTTTCATACAATTTCTAGAACACTCATTTTAATAACATATTTCTATATAAGTATAATCTAAGAGTGCTTAGTACCATTTATTTGACACTGCTTCCTATGTAACCTAACATAACAAATAAGCCTTAGTAGTGTAATATCTTCTTTTTTTTATAAAGTGACCAAATCTCTTGAAAATGTTGCACGGATCCTCTGGAACGTTTTATTTTTTTTATTATTATGTTATGTTAATCACCATACATTACGTCATTAGGGTTTTTTAAAATAATTTTTTATTGTTATGTTAATCACCATACATTACATCATTAGTTTTTGATGTCCTGTTCCATGATTCATTGTTTGTGCATAACACCCAGTGCTCCACGCAGAATGTGCCCTCTTTAATACCCATCACCAGGCTAACCCATCCCCCCAGCCCCCCTCCCCTCTAGAACCCTCAGTTTGTTTTTCAGAATCCATCGTCTCTAATGGTTCGTCTCCCCCTCCGACTTACTCCCCTTCATTCTTCCCCTCCTGCTATCTTCTTCTTTTTCTTTTTTCTTAACATATGTTGCATTATTTGTTTCAGAAGTACAGATCCGTGATTCATCAGTCTTGTACAATTCACAGCGCTCACCATAGCACATACCCTACCCAATGTCTATCACCCAGCCACCCCATCCCTCCCACCCCCCACCACTCCAGCAACACTCAGTTTGTTTCCTGAGATTAAGAATTCCTCATATCAGTGAGGTCATATGATACATGTCTTTCTCTGATTGACTTATTTCACTCAGCATAACACCCTCCAGTTCCATCCACGTCGTTGCAAATGGCAAGATCTCATTCCTTTTGATGGCTGCATAATATTCCATTGTGTATATATACACCACATCTTCTTTATCCATTCATCTGTCAATGGACATCTTGGCTCTTTCCACAGTTTGGCTATTGTGGACATTGCTGCTATAAACATTGGGGTGCACGTACCTCTTCGGATCCCTACATCTGTATCTTTGGGGTAAATACCCAGTAGTGCAATTGCTGGATCGTATGGTAGCTCTAATTTCAACTGTTTGAGGAACCTCCATACTGTTTTCCAGAGTGGCTGCACCAGCTTGCATTCCCACCAACAGTGTAGGAGGGTTCCCCTTTCTCCACATCCCCGCCAACATCTGTCGTTTCCTGACTTGTTAATTTTAGACACAGGTGTGAGGTGGTATCTCATTGAGGTTTTGATTTGGATTTCCCTGATGCAGAGCGACGTTGAGCACTTTTTCATGTGTCTGTTGGCCATTTGGATGTCTTCTTTGGAAAAATGTCTGTTCATGTCTTCTGCCCATTTCTTGATTGGATTATTTGTTCTTTGGGTGTTGAGTTTGATAAGTTCTTTATAGATTTTGGATACTAGCCCTTTATCTGATATGTCATTTGCAAATATTTTCTCCCATTCTGTCGGTTGTCTTTTGGTTTTGTGGACTGTTTCTTCTGCTGTGCAAAAGCTTTTTATCTTGATAAAATCCCAATACTTCATTTTTGCCCTGGCTTCCCGTGCCTTTGGCGATGTTTCTAGGAAGAAGTTGCTGCAGCTGAGGTCGAAGAGGTTGCTGCCTGTGTTCTCCTGTAGGATTTTGATGGACTCCTGTCTCACGTTTAGGTCTTTCAACCATTTGGAGTCTATTTTTGCGTGTGGTGTAAGGAAATGGTCCAGTTTCATTCTTCTGCATGTGGCCGTCCAATTTTCCCAACACCATTTGTTGAAGAGACTGTCTTTTTTCCATTGGACATTCTTTCCTGCTTTGTCAAAGATGAGTTGACCATAGAGTTGAGGGTCCATTTCTGGGCTCTCGATTCTGTTCCATTGATCTAGGTGTCTGTTTTTGTGCCAGTACCATACTGTCTTGATGATGACAGCTTTGTAATAGAGCTGGAAGTCCGGAATTGTGATGCCGCCAGCTTTGCTTTTCTTTTTCAATATTCCTCTGGCTATTCGGGGTCTCTTCTGGTTCCATACAAATTTTGGGATTATTTGTTCCATTTCTTTGAAAAAAGTGGATGGTATTTTGATGGGGATTGCATTGAATGTGTAGATTGCTCTAGGTAGCATTGACATCTTCACAATGTTTGTTCTCCCAATCCATGAGCATGGAACGTTTTTCCATTTCTTTGTGTCTTCTTCAATTTCTTTCATGAGTATTTCATAGTTTTCTGAGTACAGATCCTTTGCCTCTTTGGTTAAATTTATTCCTAGGTATCTTATGGTTTTGGGTGCAATTGTAAATGGGATCGACTCCTTGATTTGTCTCTCTTCTGTCTTGTTGTTGGTGTATAGGAATGCCACTGATTTCTGTGCATTGATTTTATAGCCTGCTACTTGACTGAATTCCTGTATGGGTTCTAGCAGTTTTGGGGTGGAGTCTTTTGGGTTTTCCACATACAGTATCATATCATCTGCAAAGAGTGAGAGTTTGACTTCCTCTTGGCCGATTTGGATGCCTTTGATTTCTTTTTGTTGTCTGATTGCTGTGGCTAGGACTTCTAATACTATGTTGAATAGCAGTGGTGAGAGTGGACATCCCTGCCGCGTTCCTGACCTTAGGGGAAAAGCTCTCAGCTTTTCCCCATTGAGAATGATATTCGCTGTAGGTTTTTCATAGATGGCTTTTATGATATTGAGGTATGTACCCTCTATCCCTATACTCTGGAGAGTTTTGATCAAGAAAGGATGCTGTACTTCGTCAAATGCTTTTTCTGCATCTATTGAGAGGATCATATGATTCTTGTTCTTTCTTTTGTTAATGTATTGTATCACATTGATTGATTTGCGGATGTTGAACCAGACTTGCAGCCCAGGGATAAATCCCACTTGGTCATGGTGAATAATCCTTTTAATGTACTGTTGGATCCTATTGGCTAGTACTTTGGTGAGAATTTTTGCATCCATGTTCATCAAGGATATTGGTCTGTAATTCTCCTTTTTGTTGGGGTCTTTGTCTAGTTTTGGGATCAAGGTAATGGTGGCCTCATAAAATGAGTTTGGAAGTTTTCCTTCCATTTCTATTTTTTGGAAGAGTTTCAGGAGAGTAGGTATTAATTCTTCTTTAAATGTCTGATAGAATTCCCCTGGGAAGCCATCTGGCCCTGGGCTTTTGTTTGTTGGGAAATTTTTGATGACTGCTTCAATTTCCTTAGTGGTTATAGGTCTGTTCAGGTTTTCTATTTCTTCCTGGTTCAATTTTGGTAGTTGATACATCTCTAGGAATGCACCCATTTCTTCCAGGTTATCTAATTTGCTGGCATAGAGTTGCTCATAATATGTTCTTATAATTGTTTGTATTTCTTTGGTGTTGGTTGTGATCTCTCCTCTTTCATTCATGATTTTGTTGTTTTGGGTCATTTCTCTTTTCTTTTTGATAAGTCTGGCCAGGGGTTTATCAATCTTGTTAATTCTTTCAAAGAAACAGCTCCTAGTTTCATTAATCTGTTCTACTGTTCTTTTGGTTTCTATTTCATTGCTTTTTTCTATTTCATTTCTGCTCTGATCTTTATTATTTCTCTTCTCCTGCTGGGTTTAGGCTTTATTTGCTGTTTTTTCTCTAGCTCCTTTAGGTGTAGGGTTAGGTTGTGTATTTGAGACCTTTCTTGTTTCTTGAGAAAGGCTTGTATTGCTATATACTTTCCTCTCAGGACTGCCTTTGCTGTATCCCAAAGATTTTGAACAGTTGTGTTTTCATTTTCATTGGTTTCCATGAATTTTTTTAATTCTTCTTTAATTTCCTGGTTGACCCATTCATTCTTTAGTAGGATGCTCTTTAGCCTCCATGTATTTGAGTTCTTTCCGACTTTCCTCTTGTGATTGAGTTCTAGTTTCAAAGCATTGTGGTCTGAAAATATGTAGGGAATGATCCCAATCTTTTGGTACCGGTTGAGACCTGATTTGTGACCTAGGATGTGATCAATTCTGGAGAATGTTCCATGCACTAGAGAAGAATGTGTATTCTGTTGCTTTGGGATGGAATGTTCTGAATATGTCTGTAAAGTCCATTTGGTCCAGTGTGTCATTTAAAGTCTTTATTTCCTTGTTGATCTTTTGCTTAGATGATCTGTCCATTTCAGTTAGGGGGCTGTTAAAGTCCCCCACTATTATTGTATTGTTGTCAATGTGTTTCTTTGCTTTTGTTATTAATTGCCTTATATAATTGGCTGCTCCCACGTTAGGGGCATAGATATTTACAATTGTTAGATCTTCTTGTTGGATAGATCCTTTAGGTAGGATATAGTGTCCTTCTTCATCTCTTATTACAGTCTTTGTTTTAAAATCTGATTTGTCTGATAGAAGGATTGCCACCCCAACTTTCTTTTGGTGTCCATTGGCATGGTAAATGGTTTTCCACCCCCTCACTTTCAATCTGGGGGTGTCTTTGGGTCTAAAATGAGTCTCTTGCAGACAGCATATTGATGGGTCTTGTTTTTTATCCAATCTGATAGCCCGTGTCTTCTGATTGGGGCATTGAGCCCATTTACATTCAGGGTAACTATTGAAAGGTATGAATTTAGTGCCATTGTATTGCCTGTAAGGTGACTGTTATTGTATATTGTCTGTGTTCCTTTCTGATCTATGCTGCTTTTAGGCTCTCTTTTTGCTTAGAGGACCTCTTTCAATATTTCTTGTAGGGCTGGTTTTGTGTTTGCCAATTCCTTTAGTTTTTGTTTGTCCTGGAAGGTTTTTATCTCTCCTATTTTCAATGATAGCCTAGCTGGATATAGTATTCTTGGCTGCATATTTTTCTCGTTTAGTGCTCCGAAGATATCATGCCAGTCCTTTCTGCCCTGCCAGGTCTCTGTGGATAGGTCTGTTGCCAGTCTAATGTTTCTACCATTGTAGGTTACATATCTCTTCTCCCGAGCTGCTTTCAGGATTTTCTCTTTGTCTCTGAGACTCATAAGTTTTACTATTAGATGTCGGGGTGTTGACCTATTTTTATTGATTTTGAGAGGGGTTCTCTGTGCCTTCTGGAATTTGATGCCTGTTTCCTTCCCCACATTAGGGAAGTTCTCTGCTATTATTTGCTCCAATATACCTTCTGCCCCTCTCTCTCTTTCTTCTTCCTCTGGGATCCCAATTATTCTAATGTTGTTTCATCTTATCGTATCGCTTATCTCTCGAATTCTGCCCTCGTGATCCTGTAGTTGTTTATCTCTCTTTTTCTCAGCCTCTTTATTTTCCATCACTTGGTCTTCTATATCGCTGATTCTGTCTTCTGCCTCATTTATCCTAGCAGTTAGTGCCCCCATTTTTGATTGCACCTCATCAATAGCCTTTTTGATTTCGACTTGGTTAGATTTTAGTTCTTTTATTTCTCCAGAAAGGTTTCTCTAATAACTTCCACACTTTTTTCAAGCCCAGCTAGTATCTTTAAAGTCATGATTCTGAACTCTAGGTCTGACATCGTACTAATATCTATATTGAGTAGGTCCCTGGCAGACGGTACTACCTCTTGTTCTTTTTGCTGAGGTGATTTTTTTCGTCTTGTCATTTTGTCCAGAGGAGAACAGATGAATGAGAGAACAGAATGCTAACAGGTTAACAACGTCTCCAGCAAATATACTCTATACAAATCAGAAAAGACCTGAAACCAGGGGACAAGAAAGGAAAAGAAAGAAGAGGGAAAAGAAAAGGAAAAAGAAAAAGATAAAAACAAACAAAAACAGAACAAAACAAAAAAAAAACAGTATGATCAAATATGATCAGGCTAGTGCATAGATCAGTGCCACACACTAGCTTTTGGGCATATTTTGGTCTGTTAGAAGAAAGTGCCTGCTAAAATTTTAAAGGAAGAAAGACTTATATATGTACAAAATAAGGGTTGATACAATGAAGGGATGGCAGATGACTGTAAAGATGAAAATTATAAAAGATTTTATAAAAGGACTTGATAAGATAAGAAGTTGTTTTTAAAAAGAAAGAAGATTTAGAAAGAAAAAGAAAAAAGAAAAAAAAAGGGAGAGAATGTGATCAGGCAGGAGACTAGAAAAAAGCCATACACTAGTGATTTAGGGTATATTTTGATCTGTTAGAAGAAATTGTATCTCAAAATTTTAAAGAGAGAACAACTTATATATATATGCCAAAAATAAGGGTAACTACTATGAAGGGATAAAAATATGACTCTAAAAATAAAAAATAAAAATTTTTTTTTAAAAAAGGGATTGAGAAGATGTTTGAAAAAGGGAAAAAGAAAAATAAAAAAAAAACAGTTAAAAAAATTAACTTTGAAAAACTAATGAATTATGGTAAAAAAGCCATGAATTCTATGTGCAGTATTCCCCTAGCGCTGGAGTTCTCCTGTTCTCCTTGATTGGTAAACTTGGTCTTGGCTTGCTGGCTGTTCGTGCTGATCTTCTGGGGGAGGGGCCTGTTGCCGTGGTTCCCAAATGTCTTTGCCGGAGGCGGAATTGCCCCGCCCTTGTGAGTCTGGGCTAAGCAAGCTGCTCCAGTTTGCTCTCAGGAGCTTTTGTTCCCTGCAAGCTCTCGGTACAGCTTTGGAGGACCAGGGTGAAAATGGTGGCCTCCCAATCTCTGCCCGGAGGAGCTGAGAACTCGGGGCCCCGCTCCTCAGTGTGCCCCCAGAGAAAAGCAGTCACTCCCATCTCCCCGGTCTCCGGCCGCACTCAGTGCTCACCCGGTCTGTGACCGAGCGTTGCTATCTCTGGCACCTGACCCCGGGTGGAGTCTCCAAACCCAGCAGATCCCTGCGGTGTGCTTCCGCGCCGCTCCTCCCCAGGGGAGGAAGGGGAATCTCCCTGCTCTGCCGCTTGTTGGGTCCCTGCTGGAGGAGCAGTGGCCCGACTGGGCCGTGGATCACAGTTTATGGCCACCCCGAGCTGAGAGCCCGCGCCTCAGCTCCGTCTCTGCAGCTGGCTTCCCCGCTCCGATACCCGGGAGCTCTGCTGCACTCAGGCACCCCTGGTCTTTCTGTGACCCCAAGGGTCCTGAGACCACACTGTCCCGGGAGGATTCCACACCCCGCTTAGCCACTGGAGCGACGTCCCTCAGCAGAGCCGACTTCTAAAAGTTCCAATTTTGTGCTCCGCGTCTCTAGCACTTGCCAGAAGCGGCCGACGGAGGCCCCCTCCCCGCCTTCTATCCTCCCGAATATCACCTTGGATTCACTTCTCCGCACGTCCTACCTTCCAGAAAGTGGTCGCTTCTCTGTTCAGAGAGTTGTTGCTATTCTTTTCTTCAATCTCCTGTTGAGTTCGTAGGTGTTCAGAATGTTTTGATCCCTATTCAGCTGAATTCCTGAGACCAGATGAATTCCAGGTCTCCTACTCCTCCGCCATCTTGCTCCGCCCCCCCCATTAGTTTTTGATGTAGTGTTCTATGACTGGAATATTTTAGTTACACTGTGATTGAATACTTCATTTTAGAATTCGATTTTGGAAAGTTTGTGTTAAAAAAATCAAAATATTTGAACGTTTGATTAAATAGGATCATAGATCATTAAGCAACGATATTTATTCAACTGAAGTGAAAATAAAAGGTTGTTTTGTTTTGTTTTAAGAAAAGTAAGCTTTTATTCCCCTGTTTCACAAATAAAGTGGGCTGGGTTGGTTGCTTTTTTTGGTGATTAGTCAAAGAGACCAAATCCCATATCCTCGTCCCACTCTTGTGAATCTTCCTTTGCTTCCACCTTGGCTGTGGCCGTGGCAGCCACGGGAGCGGTAGCCATGAATGCAGGTGGATCAGCCAAGAAGGCCTTGACCTTTTTTAGCAAGTGGAAGTGTGATCAGTCTCCACAGACAACGCCAGGACCTCCTTGTATCTGTTGATGGTAGAATGGGGCACTGATGCAACAGTCGGGTAACCTAGCTGCAAGACGTCCTCGGGCAACACTGCAGATGCCCTCTGGGAAGCAAGAATGCATTTGCCTCTGTGATGTCAAGCCCTTCAGGGTTGTAGAAGCTGCTGTAGTGCAACACCTGCTGGACGACCAGCCTGAAGGACAAGGGGGAGATGTTTAGCTTATTCAGCTGTGTGGCTTCCCTGGCTCCCACTCTTTCTCTGGTCTTAATCAGCTGCACCTCACTCAGGATTTCACTGGTACCCCTGGAGATTCTAGTGGTGATGTCTAAAGTCTGGAAGTAGGAGGCCTTCTCAGGCCCCCAGACAAATGTGGTGGGCTGGCACCGTGACTTTACTGGGACTATGACACCAGTACTGGCGGCAGCTGGCACCTTATTGGTCAGGAGCATGTCCCTGATCTCAGTGAGGTCCTCCCTGGTGAACACGAAGCCCACATTCACCCAGATATGAGGCACTAGTTTCTCGAGAGCTGGGTTGTTCTCGCTGGATGCCCTCAGATGGCCTTGAACGTCATGGTGTTCCTGCCCTCGGCACCACAACCTTCCCGTGGCGGGACATGCAGATCTGCTGTGTCTTCTTGGAACCCACGTTGTCAGCTCCACAGTAGAGCATTTAGATGATCATCCAAAAGTTGGATGATCTTAAGGAAGTAGTTGAACTTCCAGGTCGTGCTGTCTTCGCTGGGCATCATGGCGGAGCATCAGGGACGGGCTTGCAGGGTTGAAAGATGATGTTCCTCTCACAGGGATGCCTGGAGAGAGGAGGGCCAACAATAAAATATTTTAAAGGCAAATGCAGAAGGTTACACAGTTGTGAACAAAATTCAGCTCTTTTAATATTAAGACTCAGTTTTCTTGAATAATCTGATGAAGACAAAGCATTAAAAATTTGTATATCTAGGCCATTGGCCTTTACATTAAATGTAAGGAAAAACTTTGTTTATAATTTTTTGTAATAAGCAAACCAACAGTCTAAGAAAATTTTTTGTCTGTAAAAAGAGAAAAAAACCTAAGTTCTACTTTTGCATCAGTATACTTTTGGTATTAAAACTCATTCTTTAATAAAATCTTAAATAAAATCTATTTTGGCATGGCTTGTAAGAATCCAGGCAGGTTTCTCTTTTGTTTTGATGGCAACACCTCATAAGGTCCTTCCCAGGGAGGTGACAGCATATGCTTTTTTCCAAAGACCTTGATGTCTACTTGGTCTTCCAGTTGAAAGGTGTGGCAAGCCTCATCAGTTGGTAGAGGCCATGCCTCTTTTACCTATTGGTGATGTGCCTCAGGTAGACAAGGTAGTCCTTGTTTAGAGTTAGTCATAGCATCACATTTTTCACTTACTCCATGAATGGAAGGTTTAGAGATGTCAGTAGGCTTTGACGATCAAACACTATTTCAAAAGGGGTCGATCCATGTCTCCTACTTGGAGCATTCTGGATCTTAATAAGGGTCAGGGGCAATGTCGTTGGCCATTCATGCTTAATTTCTTGGTATTTCCCTACAGTCCTTCTTATGTCTAGATTTTTACATTCCATTTGCCCGGATGATTGAGGATGATATAGGGTATGAGGTTTTAACAGGTACCCGAGAGTTTTTGCAAGCAAGTGGTTTATCTCTGCTATCAAATGAGTTCCTTTTTTCTGACTCAATCCATAAAGGAATGGCAAAAAGAGGAATGGTCTCAGGTATTAATTTCTTTACTACTGTTGTGGCATCTAGTCAGAGAGCATCAGCCCATCCACTGAGCATACAGACAATGACCAAACAGTGAGAGTAGCCCAAGGCTAGGGGCAAATCTATAAAATCCATCTGAAGTTCCTGAAGGTAGTGTGGGCCTAGGAGGACTTCCTGGGGTATGCTAATTACTTCTAGGAATTTTCTGACATTTACAAGTAGTGCACTGGGAAATAATTTGGTCAGGAATGTTGTAGATGCTAAGGCAAAATCAATTGTCTTTTAGTTCCTTAATTATCTTTACAGATGTGTCCAATTTGTAGGGAGATAAGTACAGGCCAAATGGTTAAAAAAAAAAGGGTGCTCTAGGAAGTCCATCTGACCCACTATATAATCCATCTGATAGTTGTTTAACACCCTTTTGTATCCAACTGTTCCTGGTAGACTATGGGACATTTGCCGGGTAATTAATACTGTCAGTCGGGGATAAAGGTAGGGTTAGCAACTGGGTAGAGAAAGGATCAGGAGGTCTATTTGAGGTGCATTCTTAGCAGGTCTGTCAGCCATATCATTTTCCAAAGATATAACATCAGATTTCTTAGTATGGGTTGAGCAGTGAAGAATGACGATTTTAGAAGGGGGATGAATAGCTGTAATAGGTCAGCAATTATAATTCCATTAGCAATGGAAGTAAGATGACGGAGGGTTAGTTAAAAACGCTTGTTTGTGGGGCACCTGGGTGGCTCAGTCATTAAGTGTCTGCCTTCAGCTCAGGTCATGATCCTGGGATCCTGGGTTCGAGCCCCGCATCAGTCTCCCTGCTCCACAGGAAACCTGCTTCTCCCTCTCCCTCTCCCCCTGCTTGTGTTCCCTCTCTCGCTGTGTCTCTCTCTGTCAAATAAATAAATAAAATCTTAAAAAAAAAAAGAGCTTGTTTGTAAGGGGTCTGTCGCCATGTAGAGAGGTGCTGTGTTTTATGAACATGTAAGAGAGCAGGCACCACGTGGGGACACACAGGGGACTAGGGGAGCTTAATGTCAGAGTCCTGGCTTTGTCAATCAAGGCGGCAGCTGCGGCCACCACAAATAAGCATGGGGGCATACCAGATGTCAGAGGGTCTGATGGGCACAAGAAATATGCTACTGCTGTATCCAAGAGGCACAGGGTTGTCCCAGAATGCAGGCTGTAATACCAGTACTTTCATGACAGTATAAACAAAACGGCTTGTCAAAATTAGGTAAGCTAAGAGCTGGGGGTGTGGACAGAGCCAGTTTTAAAGCTTCAAAGGAGGTGAATGCCTCTGGAGTCCAGGAAATAGGCTCTGAATTGATAACCTGATTGAAGAGCATACAAAGGTTGATCAAAAATTGCGAAATTAGAACTCTTTAGAGGCAGGAGCCAGCTTCCCCTAAAAATTTACGTAACTGTGTTTTCATTTTGGGGAGAGGGATGGACAAAATTGACACAAGATTTGGAGTAAGATTTTGAAAGCTGTGAGACATCTCCTAAATGGGTAACATCATTCTAAACAGATAACAGTTGTTTGCACTCTTTGAAGTTTGGATGTATTGGCTTTATGGCCTCATTCAGCTAGTGCCTTTAGAGAATGAAGGCGTGCACCACAGCTCCCTGCTTGGTTTAATTACAGACTATAAGTTCATTATACATTGTACCAGAGGGAGCCTTGGGTAAAGGTTATAGCATCTAGGTGGGCTTTAAGGACTTGGTCAAATATTGAGGAAGACTCACAATATCCCTTGGGGTATGCAAATCCGGGTTAATTGTCTCCCTTTATTTTATTTTATTTTTTTATTTAAATTTTAGTAAGTTAACATACAGAGCAATATTAGTTTCTGAAGCAGAAGTCAATGATTCACCACTTAACATACAACACCTAGTGCTCATGATCACAAGTGTCCTCCTTAATCTCCATCACCCATCTAGCCCATCCCTCACCCACCTCCCTCCATCAACCCTCAATTTGTTCTCTATCATTAAGAATCTCTTATGGCTTGTTTCCCTCTCTCCTCCCCACCCTTCCTGTATGTTCGTCTGTTTTCTTTCTTAAATTCCACACATGCGTGAAATCATATGGTACTTGTCTTCCTCTGACTGACCTATTTCATTTAGTATAGTACCCTCTAGTTCCAACCACATCATTGCAAATGGCAAGATTTCATTCTTTTTGATGTCTGAGTAATATTCCATTGTGTAAATATACCACCTCTTCTTTATCCATTCATCAGTCAATGGACATTTGGGCTCTCTCCATAGTTTGGCTATTGTGGACATTGCTGCTATAAACAGCAGGGTGCATGTACTCTTTGAATCTGTACTTTAATATCCTTTGGATAAATACCTAGTAGAGCAATTGCTGAGTCATAGGGTAGTTCTATTTTTAACTTTTTGAGGAACCTCCATACTGTTTTCCAGAGTGGCTGCACCAGTTTGCATTCCCACCAACTGTGCATGAGGGTTCCCCTTTCTCTGCATCCTCGCCAACGTCTGTCATTTCCTGTGTTGTTAATTTCAGCCATTCTGACAGGTATGAGGTTGTATCTCATCATCGTTTCAATTTGTGTTTCCCTGATGATGACTGATGCTGAGCATCTTTTCATATGTCTGTTAGCCATCTGGATGTCTTTGAAAAAAATGTCTATTCATGTCTTCTGCCCATTTCTTAACTGGATTATTGTTTTTGGATGTTGAGTTTGATAAATTCTTTATAGATTTCATTAATTGTTTCTTTTTAAATGTGAATGCACAAGAAACCAGGGGTCGGGGTGCAGTGGGATTGAAAAGAAAGCTGCACAGAGGTCATTTCTGTAAACCAGGTTGCATCAGCAGGAATAATGAAGACTATCAGCTGGATTGGGAACCACAGGGCACCAAGGAATTATGAAAGAGATTATGGCCCTTAGGTCCTGTACATTGATGGATTTGGTTTCCCTCTGAGTCAAATTTGTCTTCTTTCTTTGTGGGCAAGATTGGGGTGTCACAAGGTGGGGTGGTAAAGACAAGGATGTCGTGTTTCAAGAGAGACTCTATTATAGGGTTAATCCCTTGCTCTGAGTCTCTGGAGGGAGGGTGTTGAGCCACTGAGGGAGAGGGTGGGCTCCTCTCCCAAGAAATACACACAGGCCCCCACTTCCTAACAACCCAACTTCATTCGCGTGTGTAGCCCAAAGACTGACGGGGGCATCTCTCAAAGATCCATCCTCTTCAGAGGAATTTATATCAGGATGAGCTTCCAGTAAAGAAAGCAGGAAACTTGGGGCTTGGCCTGAAGGTAAGGAAACAAAAATGCCTTTTTATTGCAATTTATAGTGGTATTAACTGTAGATAACAAATCTTTACCAACAGGGTTAGCCGGCCAACAACTGGACAGTAGCCAGGCCTGGTGAGTGTGAAGAGGGCCTGAAGATACTGGGCTGGGCGGGGACTCAGGCAGTAAGATGGGTCCCTGAGACTCCACAGGCTGCATAGAATCAGGGGGGACAGGGAGAGGTAACTTCTCTGAGCGGACAGGAGAGGAAGTTGCACCAACGTCCATCAAGAAACCCAGTACCTGAGCCTCTGTTTGAAGTTTTATGATAGGCTCCTGGGTGTGACAGAGTCCTGGCTGATCCTGTCATTGAAGGGGGAATTGTTCCTCAGGAGAAGGATGAATTTTTTCAGAGTTATGGGACTGAGGGGCATTGTTTCTTAGACTTTCCTTTTCCTTAACTGCAGGATCATTTCTCTTCCCATGACCTGGTTTTTTTTAGCAATAACAGGGAGAGCTCTGAGGGAGCTTTGAGCCATCCTCAGGCATGCTTTTGCCTTTCCAAAGATTCAGGTTGTAAAGCGAGAGTTGTTGCTTTTAGTTCCTTTTTTTTCATTGGCTCTCTTGCAAGCTATTTTCAAAGAACCGGGTGGCTGCCTCCCTCATTACTACTCAGCGGTCATTCTGTCCAACCGACCACACTACTGTGGACTTGTTTTTTAATATCGAGGAGAAACTTTCCCCCTGAAGCAGAAATTAGAAGATTTCTATGTTCTGGGGCTCCTAGCTTAAAAACAGTGTACCTTTAAAAGTTTGTATAAAATGCTTCACAAATGCGTTCCTCTTCTTTCTGAGTGTATATTTCAAACTTAGACCAACTCACTTGGGAAGAACAGGTCTCCTCCATTGTTCCTATTAACCCTTGAACACTTGAGCCATGTCCTGGTGATTTCCCCGAGGGCCAGACAGAGGCTCCAGCCCTCTGTTTCCCCCATGAGGGGGGCCGTTGGGCTTGCCCAGTAACCACCATGTTGTGCACTCTACTACAACACACCAAAACATATACTCATGGGCTGGAAGGATTCCCCTCAGTGAAGGTCTCTGTGAGTTGGGTTGTAAAAAGCTACTAAATTTTAAAATTCTTCTCTAAATTGGTTAGGATCCTCTGAGAGCAGAAATAAAGGGACTTTATAATTTAAGAGGTCTATTGCTATCCAGGAGACATGAATTCCTTGCAATGGGGGTCCAGGCAACACTCATCAAGGACAGTGCATAGGAATGCCTGAGACTGGTGGAGCTTGATGACAAAGCCCTGGAGAAGATTATCAGGCCCCACAAAATGAGCTTCATTGCCCTTCTTGGGGGCTCTTGCTAGATTTACTTCTTGACATTCAGCATTTACGTGAGTAACCTGTATCTCCCCAGCCAGGAGATCAGGCTGAGGTACTCTCTATCAATCTTGTAAAGAAAGAATAGTTAAAATAAGCAGCTGGCCGCTTCAGGGTTTTTCTGGGAAAGTTGGAGTTTTAGGATTGAAGAAGACTGGCCGAGGAGCTGGGGCTGGGTTTTGACGGGAAAGGTTTCAGACCAGGGACCCAGAGATCCAAACAAACTTCTGGAGGGTCAGGGACAGAGAGTCGGGGACAAAGGGGAATACAGGAAAGGGGGAGTATGTCAGATGTGGTTTTTAATTCTCATTCTAAGTCTGATTATTTTTCTTCTGTCAAGAGAGTCCCTGAGGCTAGTCCTTATACTTGTTCATGTTTTCCTTTCATCTTGATCCTCCCATAAATAGCAATAAGACAGCTGCTTAGGAAGGAGAGCTCTCTGAGAAATGTTCTAAATATAGATGTTCCTCGAATTTGAAAGATCTGCTGTCTGCTACTAATGACTGGGATCATCATTAGTATATTTATTCTAATAGTGACTCAATCCACTAAGCCTCTTTATGAAAGGACTCCGAGGCAACTTCCCAGGCTTAGAATAAATATTTACCATGGATGCAAGAGACATCTTGCATGGTGGTGGAAGGGGGAAGGGTCCTAATTTAAAACTTGATGGGGTCCTAGTCATAGAGGGGTCTCCACAGTTTTGTGAGTTTTGCCATCAGGAACTCTACTGGGTTCTCAAAGTGAATATCTGGAAAAAGAAAAAAAAAGTCTCCTCCTACTTCTGGCAAACCTACTCTGGTCTTCTTTGAATAAGGAAATAAATACCTTCTCTAGTTTTACACAAAGGCATTCTTCACATCATAGTAGAAAAATGTGGAAGGAAATAAATATACTGGCTCCATGTTAAGGCCTTTTGCTTCCTCCTAACCTGGTGACAACACATTCTTTACTCTCTGGATTCACTTTCATGTCATGTAATCTAATCACCTCCTTTTTTCTCCAGAAGGAAAAGATAAAACAAGACAACAATGTGGAGGAAAGTGGGAGATGGTGGATGGGTCTATTAAGTGAGTCTGTGTATCAGTCTGAGTTCTCCAGAGAAACAGGCCACTAGGATCCACACAACACAGACATACAAACTGAGACACAGACACACACAACTATGTCATGATTTTGAAGCTGAATGCCTTCTTCCTTAAAAATCCCAGGTTTGCTCCTAAGACCTTTAAGTGATCGGTGAGGCTGGAGGGGTTCCGGACACGCTCCCCCAGAATATGCCGCGTTGGCATACCGGTTATTTTCAGCTGAGGGCACATGAGAAGCAGCAGAGGTAGAAACGGCTCTCTGACATCCCCTTTCCGAAAGCAGGTCATGACATTTCCCCCGAGAAAGGGGTTCTCCCCTGAGAAAGGAACCAGCAAGAGAACATCCTGATCACCAGAGGCCGGGAGTGCACACCCAGCCGCATCTGTGCAAACACACTTCCCAAATAACCCTGATCTTCCCTTCCTTCCGCCTCCTGCCCCCACAGGTATCTCCTCGTCCTTCCCCACAACTTACTGCCCTTTGTCCTGTCATTTCTCTACAAACTTATCATTTCTCTGTCTAGAATGTATAGGAGCTTCCAGCTCTGGTCACTTCTTTGGGTCTTCCTTCTCTCATGGAGGCTCCCGGGCACATATAAAAACTCAATAAAACTTGCATGCTTTTTTCCTGTGAATCTACCTTATGTCAGTCTAATTCTTGGGCCAGGCCAGAGATCCTAAGAGGGTGGAGGAAAATTTCCCACCCCACCTCCCACATGCCCACCCTTTTATCGAGAGAAATCTTCTTTATCTGAAGTCAACTCGTTATCAGTTTTAATCACTTCTACACAGGGACTTCACAGCAAGCTCCAGAATGATGTTTGACCAAAGAGCTGGGCACCATAGCCGCCCCAAGCTGACACATGAAGTCAACCATCACAGTCTGAAGTACACACAGGGAAAGCTGATCAAGCTATACTGTTGGGTGAAAAAGGCATTTTACAAACGGATGATGTGGTGCAACTCTTGTGAATTGAAGGGGGAAAAAAAGCACAAAACAAACGACATGTGTTCTTAGGTAAAGGCAAAGGAACAAGACTACCAATTGGCCTGCGTTCATAGCCGTGGTTTCTCCCCTCAGGCAGGGAAATGTCGGTTGGAGGAATCAAGAACCAAAAGGGGACTCTACTCTATCTCCACTGCTTGACTCTTAACACTACAAGAAGGTACTCACTTGTAAGTTGTGTACGTCATTTATTAATTCAGGCGGGCAGCAGATTTTGTTGTCTCCTCTGGGCCAGGTCCTGTCTGGGTGCTGAGGAGAGAGGTGAACAAAAAAAATCCCTGATCTCAGGATGGATTCAGTGGTGATGTGTGGAACAAACCTCAGCCGCAGCAACACACACCATGGAGGAGTATGTCCGCTGGAGGCAACGCTATGGGAAAACAAAGCAAGGAAGGGGAGAGGAGGACCAGGAGGGGTTGTGTTTATTCTAATTCTAGGCGCCTCTCGGAGAGGGAGACGTTGCAGCCAAGGTCAGACGGAGGGAGGAGCCTCGTACACACGTGGCGGAAAGCCTCACAGGGAAGCAACGGAAAATACATAAAAGGACATTGAAACTAAAAGAATAATTCTAAACATTTCAAAATACTATATACAAGAGTTCAAGTGAACTTCTTTTAGGATCTCAACTCTCGCCCCCTCTAGGAACGGTCAGACCCACCCTGGAGAGGTGGGAAGCTGAGTGGGAAGAGACAAGGACAGGCCCCACCAGCTAATGGTTGACTCCACCTGAGACTGTTTTCTGGAGGCTTCCCTAACCAAAGAGCTTCTCAGGCACAAGAGGGCTCTTTGGCTGGAAATGCAGCTCCTGTCCCCGGAAGCTTTATTCGTCCTGCAAGTGAGGCTGACACCCAGGACAGTATGACCATGATGTGACCAGGGCTCCCAGACTCCCAGGGACAAGGCAGATGGGGGCCCAGGAAGGGCAGACCAGGATCACCTGCCTGCACTTGAGCCACCAAAGAAGAACAAAATCTGCCCCAGGAGTCGGAGGAAGCCCAGAAGCCAGGGGGAAGCCCTGGGGCAGGCGACTTGTTCCCACAGGTTGGGACTTCCGTGACAAAAGGCCAACAGCATCCCCACTAAGAGGAGGGGTCTGGTGCCACAATGAAGACTTGCGTGGTCTCCCGAGTCTCCTCCATATCTTCCTTCTGCCCTTTCCTCACTCACAGAGAAAAACAGGGAACATTTGATGTCATCGAGGAAAGGTACCACCAAAGAGTCAAGAACGTGTGAATCATCACAAGTGAAATAAAAAGAGAAGGAAGCAAAGCGTGTTTGGAGTGCACGTTCATGTGTGAGAATGCCTCTCAGTCAGGGGTCACCTGTCTCAGGTGTGGAACCCTGGCCAGGGCCTGGTCAACACGGCACAGGGAGCCCAAGCCATGGAGAGGCCCAGGTGGGCCCTCCAGTCAGCAGCCAAGGGCTGAACGCCCAGCCCACACCAGCATCTAGGACCAGTGAACCCAGGAGCACCTCAGGCCAGCTGAACCAACAGATGACTCCAGCTCCCGGGAGAGACTCCCAGGGATAACCATCCCCCTGAGCCCAGGCAGGAAGCGGGAGAGGTGGTTCTGTCAAGCTGCTAGGACTCTGGGAGTGTGTTGTACAATAAGAGATAACCAGAACAGTCTGTCCACTGCTTCCCCAGTGGCACCCCTGTGTCCTCAGACCCTACATGGGCACCCAGCCTCATCTCCCCCACCTCTCCTTCCTCACTAGCACCTTCTCTAGATGTACTTTCTCTTTTTCTCCGGGGAGTTGGCCCCGAGTCTCTGCTCAGACACCCCTCTGTTCTCCTGTCTCACTGACCGGCTCCTCTGGGTTCACGTCAGACCCCGCTTCCCTGCTGTTCTCGGCTGTCTCCTCCCCTCCCAGCACCAGCTCCTTCTGGTGGTTGGGGATGTGTCCTCCAGGAGGTGACGGCTGGGGCAAAGTGGTTGCCGCCTCAGTTCTGGTTGTTTCAACCCTGGTCCCAGCTTGCAGAAGGGATCCCGCTCGGGAGCCCCCGCATCTCCCGTGACTCCACCTGACAAGACGGTCAGAAAACCCACACGATTTCACTACAAACACCACATTGGCCACTTTAGGTCAAACAGTTGGAAATGGAAGCACCTAGGAGGGAAGGTCACATTGAAGGGTCCAGCATGACACATGGCCCAGTCCAGAGGGACATGACCTGAGGTGCAGGGGGTCCCTATAGGCTTAGATCCGCTGTCCTGGACCTCTACTATTAACAACATACTTCTGCCTTCTCCTGATGCTTCCTGAGTGGAAACATGAGGTATTTAAACACAGAGAAAGCAAATGGAACCGTGTGCTTCAGTCTGCAGATGTAGGCAATCTGTCTTCTTTTAATAAGTTCTGAGGTTAGGTACCTAGTTGTGAATTAGGCCTCAGATGACCCCTTTGATGTCCTCACCTGTCTCCCACCTCTGAGGCCCCAGCTCTAGTTTCGAGGACTGGACTCATGTCTGGGGGTGCACTCTCGTCCCTTGTGGACCCAAGACACACGTTCCTGGTAATCCACCGTGTCTGGTCCTTCCTCACCTGCAAAGTAGCCACGTGGTATTTACTATTCGGTGGGGACAATGAACTTGAAACTGGCTGTGACATCCATCCTGTACCTTGGCTGGGTTCTAACCATCTGGGGTCAAATGACCATGATCTCGAAGGCACTTTTCTACTTTGGAAATCCTATGTATACATGTTTACATGTCTAAAATGTGAAGGTTTTTTCCTTATTAAAATAATTTACCTTTTTCTTTAGAGATCATCAGTCACATTTTGCTGCATTCCAGGGTTGGGTCAGATATGGGCAAGGTGCAGCTGACATGAAATGTGAGTATTCACAACTACAAGAGCCCAGGCCACCCAGTATTCTCCCAGTGGACCACTGGCACATCCAGGGATGTCCTTAGAGCCCAATCACATTTTGACTCTATAAAAAGTTAATGTAGTAACATTTTACCTCACTTCTTCTTTGAAGTTGTTTTATTTTTAAAAAGTAAAACATTATATTTTTTTAAAAAAATGAAAATTCAAAAGTTATAAGACAAGTCAGTCATACAGAGGTGTTTACAGCAGTAATGAGCAAAGTGGTAACATCCCCAGTGTAAATGCCACACAATCAAATCGCAACTTGGGACTCCAATGATTCAATGTTTTATCCCACACCATAAGGTGTGGTCAGCTTTAAAATACAACTCATTTTCTGGATATTCTGTCAAAGACATTTGGGATGTTGACAGAGTTGATAGCAGTGTTGAAGAAACAGACGTCAGGACCGAAGCAACTGGAATCCAGGGCAAATCTGGGATCTAAGTAGCAGGAACTATTAGGCAATATTGTCAGGGCTCAGTTGCTGGAATGAAGAATTCACACGTTTCCTTCATCCTTGCATCATTCTGCTTCCAGATTTAAAAACCTGGAAGACAGTGTCTATTGATATTTTATCCCATGTCTAAGAGAGGGAAAGGCATCTTAATTATAGCCCCACCAAGATTGCATGCAATGGGGAAAAGACAAGTTTCCAAAAAAAAAAAAAAAAAACCCACAGTGCTCCTACCAAGACCAGAGGAAGTGGATGTTGGTGGCTGAGAAATAGCCTTGGTTCCACACAGCAACCCCATTTAGCTTCTCAACACACAAATCAACTTTTTATTTTCATTAAACTTTTTCTTTTGAGCTAATTATAGAGTCACATGCAATTGTAAGAAATTATACAGAGAAATCCCATGTCTCTTTTACTGGCAAAAAACAGAAACATAGATCAATAGAACAGAATAGAAAGCCCAGAACTAAATTCAAGCATATATGGTTACTTCATTTACATCAAAAGGGGTGAAAATATACAAAAGGGGAAGAACCGTCTCTCCAATAAATGGTGCTGGGAAAACTGGACCACCCCACGCAAAAGAATGAAACTGGACCACTATCTCACACCATACACAGAAATTAACTCAAAATGAGTGAAAGATTCAAATGTAAGTTCTGAAAGCATAAAACTCCCAGAAAAAAATAGAAGCAGTAAGTTCCTTAGACATAGGTCTTGGCAGTGGTTCTTTGAATCTGACACCAAAAGGAAAAGCAAGAAAAGCAAAAACAAACAAGTAGGGCTCCACCAAACTAAAAACTTCAGCACAGCAAAGAAACCCATTAACAAAATGAAAAGGCAACCTACCGAATGGGAGAAAATATTTGCAAATCATGCATCTGATAAGGGTTTAAAATCCAAAATATTAAAGAACTCATAGAATGCAATAGCAAAAAAAAAAAAAAAAGGATTAAAAAATGGTCAGAAGATCTGAATAGACATTTTTTCCGAAGAAGACACACAGATGGCCGACAAGTACAACAAAAGAGGCTCATCATCATTAACCATCAGGAAAGGCAAATAAAAATCACAATGAGATGTGACCTCACACTTGTTAGGATGGCTACTATCAAAAGACAAGAAATAAACAGCTCGGTGAGGATGTGAATGGAAGGATGCCCTTGTGCACTGTTGGTGGGAATGCAAACTGGAGCAGCCACTATGGAAAACAGTACAGAGCTTCCCCCAAATTAAAAATAGAACTACCATAATATCCAGAAATCCCACGTCTGGGTATTTATCCGTAGAAAATGGAAGCAAAACTCAAAAAGATATATGTAGCACATATCTACCGCAGCATTACTTAAACGAGCCAAGATAGAGAAACAACCTAATTGTCCATCAGTGAGTGAATGCATAAAGATGTAACATATATATATATATACAATGGAATATTATTCAGCTATAAATAAGAATGGAATTTTGGCCATTTGCGACAACACGGATGGACCTTGAGGGCATCATCCCAAGTGAAATAAGTCAGACAAAGATAACTACCGTATGATCTCTCTTCTATGTGGAATCAAAACAAAACAAAAATTGAGCATACAAACAAAAAACAAAACTAAGCTCATAGATACAGAAAGCAGATGGGTGGTTGCCAGACACAGGGGCTGGGGGGTGGGAGAAATGGGTAGGGGCTCAAAAGGTAAAGAATATCACAAAAAGAAAAAAGAAAGCCTGAGAGAAAAAAGCTGTTGATTCCTCCTGCTATCTTAACTTCTCTTCCATCTTTAGCTTCAATTCCAACATTAGCCTGGGGCAGAGAATTTAGTGCCTATCACCCTTGCAGGTAAAAGGATGAGCAGAGTTTAACATCTTCAATTATTGTGCACAGAAAGGGTCTCTCTTAACAAGGTTTTATTTTCTTCCCTCTATTTCCAGACAGGCTGGCACGCAAAGAAAAGAAGTTCTCTGCAAAGGAAGTGCGTTTCTTACAGGAGCTTAGTGCAGGCTGCGCGGAGTAATCACCAAATCCTCCATTCTAAAGTTCTTCTGCCATGTTTCCTGATATTCCAGCCTTGGTAGGCGTTGTGTGTAGGTGTGTGTCTAGGGATAAGAGGTGCCAGGTCAACCTCCTCGTAGCGGACATTTCCAGCTTCTTAGTTTACTTAGTAAGGAGAGAGACACCCTCACAGCATCTACCTTCTCACAGCTCAGCCCATGCCCCATTTTACAGGCTTATTGAAAGCTTAGTAGGTGTGGGACAAACCTCCGTGAGCTATGTCACCCCACCCTGTGCGCGTTCCTTCCCCCATCTGCTCTAGTTCCTGGCTGTTGACTTCACTCTCGGACTTCTTAGACTCACTCCTGGCTATTACGGACTTACCTTTTCTCAGGATGGTATCCTCAGAAAAGGGAAGGGATCCTGTGGAATAACATAGACAGTCTTGGAATGGTTCCATTGGCTCTAATGGGCTGTGGCAGGTGCTCGTTTTAAATAATCTCTATGGATTGTAGATGAAGGAGCAGGTCTCGGCTCGGTCCTGGACTCTCAAGGAGGAGGGGGTGATTGAAAAGGGGAAAAAGAGTGCAATTGCTGGGTCCTAAGGTAATTGAATGTTTCCTTTTATGAGAAGCTACTTATAAAATGGGGGAATGTAGGGGCAGGGGTACAAGGGGACAGACTTCCAGTTATTGGTAAATAAACTCTGGGGATGTAACGTCCAGCATGGTGACCAGGGCAAACAATGCCATTGTGTACACGTGAAAGTTGCTGAGAGAGTAACTCTTAAAAGTCCCATTCACAAGGAAAAGTAATTGTAACTACATGAGGGGATGGATGTTGATTACAGTTACTGTGGTGATCATTTTACAGTTTATACATATATCAAATCATTATGTTGTGCACTCTACTACAACACACCAAAACTCGGCCTGAAAACAACCAGCACTCACTGTTTCTCACAGGTCTGTGCGTCGGCAGAAGGTTTTCTGATCTGGGCTGGGTCAGTCGGCTCTGCACCGTGCATCTCTCATCCTCGCTGGGCTAGCCACGTCATGCTCCTCACGTGGCAATGGCAGAAATACAAGAGTGGGAGGAAACACCCATGGCCTCTTAAGGCCTCTGCTCGGAACTGGCACCCTGTCCCTTCCATATTATTCCACTCGACAAAGCAAGTCACAAGACAAACCCCACCCCAACTGAGCAGGGAGGTATACTCTGCTCTTGCAGGGGATGTCGAGGGAATGAATATTTCTGAATAAGAATCCACCTGGCAGCTGGGTTCCGGGAGCAGGTGTCCCCACGGCAAGGTGCAAGAGTGTGGCATATTTATGCTCCAGTCTTGTAAGTCACATCGCATGACTTCCCCTGTACTATATCTGTGGCAGTCACCAGATGCCACCAGGTTCAAGAAGAGAGGACATAGATCCCATTATTCAATGCAAGGTGTGACAGTGTCATTTGGTAAAGACAAAAAACAAAAAAAGATGTAATTGGAGATATTGATATGGATATCTCTGGAAAATGCAATCTTAAAAAAAAAAAAACCACAATAGTATTTCCAAGAAACAAGCCCCCCTTGGCACAGGGTCCTTTGGGAGCTGCAGTGCACCCTCAGGGCCCTGAGTGCCAGTGGGTACCATGTAGTAGGCAGAAGAAATGACTTCCTCCAAAGAAAATGAGCACCAGGTTTCTAGAGTAGAAGTTTCTCCCTGGACACTGGGATCCGTCCTGGCTGTAAGTGATAACTTTCTCTCGGGGACCTTGACTCCCTGGCTAGCCGGTGCAGCGGGCAGGCTGGTAGAACCCAGGACCTCTCAGAGATCACCGCAAGATCACCTGAAGCCCATGGCTGTTTTCCCAGGCAGGTGAGAGATGCCAAGCGAGAGGAGTGTGCAGATTCTAGCGCAGACTGCCAGCTTCCCGCATAAGAACCTTGGGCTCCCTTGCTTTTCTCGGTTCCAGTTTTCTTATTCGGTGAAACAGGAAGGAGAAACTTGTTCAGAGAGGTAAGCCGTGCTAATGCACACAAAGCATTGCTTTGGCTCTGGGAAAGTTCTCCACAAATACACACTGATAGAAAGATGCTGGTGGGGGCGCCTGGGTGGCTCAGTCGTTAAGCGTCTGCCTTCAGCTCAGGTCATGATCCCAGGGTCCTGGGATCGAGCCCCACATCGGGCTCCTGGCTCCACGGGAAGCCTGCTTCTCCCTCTCCCACTCTCCCTGCTTGTGTTCCCTCTCTCGCTGTGTCTCTCTCTGTCAAATAAATAAACAAAATCTTTAAAAAAAAAAAAAGAAAGAAAGATGCTGGTGGCTGATAGACATTGGGATGGACACAGAGCAGAGAACCACGGGGTATTTGCTGTAGACTGAAGGTTCGTGTCCCCCACCAATTCATGTATTGAAATCCTAACCCCCAAGGTGGTGGGATTAGGAGGTGGGGTGTTTGGGAGGTGGTTGGTATCCACGGGGATGGGATTAGTGCCCTTACAAAAGAGAACCCAGGGAGCTCCTTATCCTTTTTTGCCGTATGAAGGCACAGCCAAAAGATGACCATCTATGTGGGGCGCCTGGGTGGCTCAGTTGGTTAAGCGACTGCCTTCGGCTCAGGTCATGATCCTGGAGTCCCGGGATCGAGTCCCACATCAGGCTCCCTGCTCAGCAGGGAGCCTGCTTCTCCCTCTGACCCTCTTCACTCTCATGCTCTCTATCTCTCATTCTCTCTCTCTCAAATAAATAAATAAAATCTTTAAAAAAAAAAGATGACCATCTATGAGGCAGGAAATGGGCCCTCGTCAGACGCTGAAATTTGCTGGTGCCTTGATCTTGGAAATCCAGCCTCCAGAACCGTGAGGATAAATTTCTGTTGTGTAGAAGAGCCCATCTATGTTATTCTGTCATAGCAGCGGGAACAGCCTAAGATGGCATTTATGCATGGCTGAGAGTGGAACCTGATTTCCTCACATGGATGCAAGTCTCTGTAGGGCTGGGTGGACAGACAACATTTCTCTTCTGGGGTTTCTTTTAAAGTCCGAGAAGAAGAATTGTTTAGCCTGAGAACTGAGGATGACTGCTCTTCTCCACTTGACAGGGTAGAAGTAGAAGGTAGATACCAAGACTTCATTTGGAGAAACAAAGAAATTACTGGAAAACAAAAATACTCTCCACAATCTCTTGAGGTACTTCCTATGTAATTCATTGCCTAGTAAAGAAGAAATTAAACTCTGTGATTTCCTTTTTTAATGTATATCAGATAAAATTTTATATGCCACTTGTTTTCACTCAATAATATAGCTTGTTCATCCTTTTATGTCAATACATGTAGATCTATGTGGTTCTTTTTAATGGCTGTATAGAATTCTACCACAGGGACATATCTACTGGAGGATAGTTGGTTGTCTTCAGATTGTTGATTTTTTCCCCCTATTTAAAGTATTATACAAATATTCTTGTACATTTGTGTGGATATTTCTTTAGATTCTTGGGAAACTTATTACATCCATTAGTATGACCATTAAAATTTTGTAGATATTTCCTTTTAAAAAATTACTTGTGTTGAGAGAGAGTTAGCACGAGTTGGGGCAGGGGAAGAGGGGTGAGAGAGAGAGAAGCTCAAGCAGACTCCCCACCGAGCACAGAGCCCTACACAGGGCTCGATCCCACAACCCATGATATCACGACCCAAACCAAAATCAAGAGTCGAAAGTTTAACCAGACTGAGCCACCCAGGTACCCCTGTAGATATTTTCAAATACCCTACAAAAAAGCTAAGTCAATTTATACCCACTCAGTGTATGAGAGTTTCCCCTTCCCATACACCCATCTTAGCCCCACTGGATGTATTAGTTGAGAACTTACAGATTCAAACTGTTATGGGGAGTTCTCTTTGGTAGAAGTCCATTTATTATGACAGTATTTGTTTTGTCTTTAATATTAAGAAATAGTTTAGTATTAGCTATAATAATCTGTAGTGAGTAATCATAAAAATGGAATCATGTGACATTTCAATTTTTCCTATGGGAAACCATGTGCAAACCAGTTTAAGTAAATAGAAGGCAAGCCCTCCCCTTTTTCTCTCCTATCTCTATTTTATTATATATACAATTTTAAAGAGGACCAATTCTTAAACACTCCCAAGAAAATATTAACTGGCGTCGTTCCTCCCGATATCCCAACCACATGATTTCTTTTTCTGAACACAAACATCTAATTGCTTATTTATTATTAAACCCCTAGTGATGTATCCAGGAATCAGACTGTCAGCAAGAACTCCACATCTGTAGGCAGCAATGAGAGTCACGTGAAGACTGTGTCATCACCAGGTGTCTGTCACACAGGCTCCATCCCCTTCCCCGATACTGGAAATGGAGCCTGAAGTGAAGGAGGGTACCTGGGGGGCAGTCAGCTGGGTCATCAAGACATCAGGGAGCTGGAATGGTGGCAGCACAGTTTTGTCCTGCAGGTTTGTAACATCATAAGCATCTGTCTGTTCCTGTTGAGCAAAACATTTGTGAGGTCATGTGGCCCTGACCCTAAATGTGTGCCCTGGGGCAGGAAAGCTTCCTGGAATATGAGGCAAGGGAGTAAAAATGGAAAGATGGTGAAGGCTGTACAGGTGAACAAGGTCAGAGCCAAATAACACTGGATCCTGAAGATTCAAGACCAGATTTGTCCTGGGTATCTTATGCCTTATAAATGAATCCTGAACACTGAAAGCCTCTAGGGCAGGGCTTCTTAATCTGATGTGCACTGACCGCTTGGGTTCATGGATAGACTTCAGGCAGCCTTTATTAGTCAAGGTTCTCCCGAGAAGCAGAACCAACAGGATGTATGTAGAGAGAATGAGATTTATGATAAGGAATTGGTTCACATGATCTGAAGGCTGAGAAGTCCCAAGATCTGCAGTCAACAAGTCAACAAGCCGGAGACACAAAAGAACCCAAGGTGTAGGTCAGTCCAGCTGGGAAGACCTAAATACCAGGTGTTGGACCTGGAGAGCCAATGGTCCAAGTTTCAGGCAAGCTCCAGGCCCAAGATGAGTCCAAGTTTCAGTTCCAGTCGAAGGTCAGGAAAAGACCAATATCCCAACTAGAAGTCAGGCTGGCAGCAGGAGTTCCCATTACTCAGGAGAGAGTCAGTGGTTTTGTATTGCTTTGTATTCTTTTGTTTTGTTTTTATCTATTCAGGCCTTCAACTGGCTGGATGAGAGTTGCCCACATTAGGGAGGACAAGCTGCCTTACTTAGTATACCTGTTCAAATGTTAATCTCACTCCAAATCCCTCTCACAGATCACTGAGAATGTCTGAATGTATGTTCGAGTATTTTCTGACCTGGTCAAATTGACAAATAAATTTAACCATCACAATTCAACTCCTTGTCCACTTGGCATATATACACATCCTCTCAAACCATAATTTCTAATTAAAGACAATAACAAGGTCAGAATTCTGCCTAACATGATCCAACTAAGCTGACACAACCAAAAATGCCCTAAGGCCTTTCCCCGAAGAGGAAATAAGGTTCTTGAGTGATATTTATTCTTCTCCTTGATACCCCATAACTAAAATATTATGACATAAAATCAACAATACCTAAATACTATGACACAAAGTCAATACATCTTATGTTAGGCAGTAAAAGAATAAGAGAGGGGAAAAGACAAAGATATTTTATGCACACATACACATACGTATTCATGAGAAAATAGGAAGGAAATGCTCATGAAAATGACAATCCTCATTTCTGGAACTGGTTATGTGGTCCTACATATCTGGTATTTATAACTACTTTCTTCCACAAGTTCCGTCCCCTTCCCCGATACTAGAGATGGATCTTTCTATATTCCCTTGGCCCTCAGCAAACACCTCAGCTGGTCGTGATTCTTTACCTGGTGTGGTGACCCAAAACTTCATCCCTGAAGGGTCTTGGGCCATAACCAGCCTGCTGCTGGAGTGGGTTGCTGTAATTTTCTGTTGGCTTTAATCATAGGGCAGCCTAAGGTATCTCTTGTATTCCAGACATACTCTCCCTCACTTTCATTGTGGAGTAGCCGTCCATTTCTCCTAGGTAGTGAGGATCATTCACCACAGCCAGCACCAGCACCGTAACTCCCTTCTTTGCGTGTTGACTCAAGGTGTGAAGAACCTAAGTGGCTGGGCAGGAGTCTTAACTTCCAGTTCAATGGAATCATTGTGTATATTCCGGTGGAAGCCTTTCTCCCTCTGGAACTAGGACATCTAGGGCAGAAGAAAATAAGGTGGTAAGAACAGGAAGCATAAATTTTATCAGTGGATTACTAGGGGCAGTAGTGAGCAGTGCCACTCCCATCCCTTAATTCTTGGACCTTTGAATTCTGGTTATTGGAGAAATACCACCATACTAGATGCTGATTCAGTTCACATACAGCCTCCTAGAGAAACTTGCCTCAGTCCTGCGAGATATTGCCACCAAACTGGTGCTGTACCTGAGTCTTCAAAAGTCCATTCCACCATTCTGTCAAGCCAGGTGTTTTGCATGTTAGGGAACATGATAAGACCAGTGAATTCCATGAGCATGGGACAATTGTTGCACTTCATTGGCTGTGAAGTGAAAGTCCTTGAACATAGCAATGCTGTATAGAATAGCATAATGGTGGACAAAGCATTCTGTAGTAAACGGATGGTAGTTTTGGCAAAAGCATTGTATGCAGGGAAGGCTAATCTATACCCAGACTGTCTATTTCAGGAAGAACAAAAAGCTTCCCCTTCCAAGATGGAAGTGGTCCAATATAATCAACCTGCCACCACGTAGCTTGCTGATCACTCTGGAGAATGGTGTCAGAGACTCAGTGTCCATCTTTGCTGCTCTCAGATGGGGCTCTCAAGAGTGGCCATTGCCAGTTACCCTTGTAATAGAAGTCCATGTTGCTGAGTCCATGCATAACCTCCATCCCTACCACCATGGCCACTTTGTCCATGAACCCATCAGGAAATGGGAGGGGTGGCTGTGGAAAGAGGCTGACTGTTTATGCACAAAATGGGTCATCCTACCCACTTGATTACTAAAATCTTCCTCTTCTGAGCTCACCCTTTGTTGAGCATTCACACAATACACAAATATCTTCACACTTTCTACCCATTCCAAAAGGTTTTTTCCACATACTTTCCCACCAAATTTCCTTGGAGTCACTCATCCAGTGATGATCCTTCCAAGTCTCTAGTCATACTACTAAACCATGGGACACAACTCATAAATCAAAATATAATAACACGTTTGGCCATAACTCCTTCCAAGCAAAATGAACCACCAGGTGTATAACTAGAAGTTCTGTCCCTGGGGAGAAGCTCCCTTTTCCACTGTCTTTTAGAGATGCCCCAGATAGGACTGTAGGGCTGCAGCTATCCACTTTCAGGTGAACCCTGTCCACTGTGCAGAACCACCTGTAAACCAGGCCTGAGTCTTATCTTTCTCTGTCAATAGGACTGTAGAGAACTCCCAGTGAGGCCATAGGAGCAGGCTGGGTGAGAGAAGGGAAGAGTGGGGGCCTTGGGCATTTGGGCTGCTCCCTAAGGTAAATTACTCATGCCTTCAGGGCCTGCATGGACCTAATTATGCACATACCACTTCCATTTGTTGAAGGAGTGTTGCTGTGCATGTCCACAACTTTATGGCTTGCTGTATCAGATAACATCCATGCATGATGGGCAGCCCAGGTCTCACTGTAACATGTTGACCTGGGGTTAAATGTTCAGTCTCTACTAAGGCTCAGAGCAGGCCAAGACCTCTTTCTCAAAAGCGTATAGAGCTTTCCTCCGACATCCTCAGTGTCTGTGCTGTGACTCATCTATGGGGGCCTGCCAAGGGCTCCACTCTGCCACGGCCACGTCAAGCATCACTGAATGAGACCCAAGTGTCAGGGCAACCACACAGTTATTGCACCTGTTGCAGAGCTCCTCTTGTTTCTGAACCTCACTCAAAACCAGGCTATTTTGGGTTACTCAGTAAACAGGCAGGACATGACATCCACAGGAAGAATAGGTTGTTTCCAAAATCCAAAGATGTCAAAACCCAAAGGAAACCTTGCACCTCTCTTTTGGTTTGTGGGGAGACCAGACGCAATACCACATCCCTCTCCTTAGGAGAGATCTCTCCTCCAGCCCCACACCATTGGGTCCCTAGAAATTTCGCAGAAATTGAAGGTCCTTGAATTTTTGTCGGACTTATTTCTCACCTTCTAGCACAAAAATGTCTTACCAACAAGTGTAGAGTTGTTGCTATTTCTTCCTCACTAGATCCAATCAGTAGAATACCCTCAGTGTAATAAACCACAGTGATATCTTCTGGAAGGGAGAACAATCATGATCCTTGTGAACTAAATTATGACATAGGGCTGGAGAGTTGATATATCCCTGACATAGACCAGGGAAGGTGTGCTGCTGGCCTTGCCCGCTGAAAGCAAGCTGCTTCTGGTTGGTCTTATGGCAGAGATGGAAAAAGAGACATTTGGAGACACCAAAGCTATACACCTGTACCAGGGGGTATGTTAATTTGCTTAAGCAATGCAACCACATCTGCTTCAACACTGTGATTGAAGGGACCACCTGCTTAAGCTTATGATGATCCACTATCATTCTCCAGGATCGATCTGTCCACAGGCCAAATGGGAGAGGTGAATGGGGATGTGGTGACAATCACCACTCCTGTGTCTTTCAGGGCCTTGATGGTGGCACTGACCTCTGCAACCTCTCCAGGAATGCGGCATTGCTTCTGGATTACTACTTTCCTGGGTAGAGGCAGTGCTAGCGGCTTCTGCTTGGCTTTCCCACCATAATATCCCTCACTTCATAGGTCAGGGAACCAATATGAGGATTCTGCCAAACACAGGGCTCAGTTTATCTATTCCAATTATGCATTCCAGAACTGGGGAAATAACCACAGGATGGGTTTGGGGACCCACTAAGGAGACGGATTTGTGCTCAAACTCCATTGATCACTTGATTTCCATAAGCCTACACTCTGGTGGACTACAGTGACATATTGGGTCCCTTGGAATTAGTGTTGATTAGGAGTGAGGGTCCAGTAGTCCCTGAAATATCTGATTATTTCCAATGTAGTTACCCTGGTCAAAGCCAAAGTTACCTTTAGGAAAGGCTGGAGAAAGATTAACAGGAAAAATCTTTGCTAGTGTATCAGGATCCTTCCTCAAAGGGAACTGGACTTCATTCAAGGGTCCTGGGTCTATAAACTAGCTCAGGTCTGGGAATTGATTAAGGGATGCAGTTCTCTTTTATGATTCAGGTTAGACTTTTGTTCACTCTACCTGGAACTTTTATGCTTAGTTAAAATTTATTTCACATCTAGGAACACATCTAGGTGATCAGCTAGCCCACGCCACAGGTCTGCATGAGTCAGACTATTCTGACTGCTGCTTTGAATGCTGTCCATTACAGTGACCACGCCCACCCTGCTTCGGGCTGTTGAGTGCTGCCACTTGGACCCTCACAAATTCATTTCTCACAGAGTGGTACAAAGTATGTCTTCTGCATCCTCCCAGTGTGGGTGAGAATGTCTTCAGTGACAAGTCCAATCTAACATTCCCATCAGCCTCACCTATAAATCCCTTCCTCTACATTAAACGAGGGCAGGACTGGCATTTCCAGCTCACTCTTTATGGGCCACCTTTTGGTCCATGTTTTGCAACCAACCAAACACACTGTGAGACCCTTTCTGAGTCCCCAGGTTGCAACATTAAATGCAGAACCTCTTCTTAGGGAGCCCATATCAACCAATCCATCCTAATCCAAGTTCATGTTCTTCTCCCCACTGTCTCACACCGTTGATATCCATCCTCATACATGTTTCCCAGAACTGTTTGTATAAGATAGAAAAGTCAAGTAGTTCCTTTAGGAGTGTAGTGCACCTCTGCATGGGTCCCACTTTGAACCTCGCCTCTAGGGGCCTCTGCTGAGAGCTGAGTTTAGCTATAGTAAAGAGGGGAGGTAGAGTTATATCCTGTTTTTGTCTGCCTGGGCTGCCATAACAAAATACCATAGACTGGGTGGCTTAAGGAACAGAAATTCATTTCTTGCAGTTCTGGAGGTTGGAAGTTCAAAATCAACGTGATGGTTGATTAGGTTTCTGGTGAGAGATCCCTTCCTGTCTTGCACATGGCCACCTTCCTGTCGTGTCCTCAGAATGGACTTTCCTTGTGTGCATATGGAGAGAGAGATCAGGTTCTCTATATCTTCTTATAATGCCACCAATCTTATTAGATTAGATCCCCACCTGATGATCTCATTTAACACTAATTACCTCTTAAATGCTCTATATCCAAACACATTCACACTGAGGGTTAGACCTTGAACACTGAATTGGGGGTGGTACACCATTCATGGCAGAGGCTATGAATCTATAAAAGGGAAAAGAACATCTTTATTTTTTTCCTAAACTTTAACCAAAACTTTGTATTCCCTTCAAGCATGTATGTCACCAACAGACCGGGATACTAGCAGTACTCATGACTTTGTCATCATGAGAAATGAGATGTTTCGTATCACATTACAGTTGGTCCATACATCTTAGGAAATTGCTTATGCTTGTCATTATTTCAAAATTACACCACTTAGAGGATCTTCCACTGCAGGCACACATATTATCATGTTACCAACGTATTTGTATTTTGGTAAATGTATCTCAATGTCTGATCACCTTGTAAATTCACGTACTTTATTACAAAGATTTAAAAGCATTATCATGAGACAGGATCTGTGGGCATCTTCAGATTGCCAGAGGAGCTAGGGCTGAACGTCTCCTATACAGGGAAACCTGTATATTTAGGTTTTTTGACGTGGGGTTGTGATCCACTGGTTCCTAGTTATTCAGGATCACCCAGGTTTGTCTCAGAAGTGAGGAGTGGAACATTGAGCTGACATTTAAACCAGGAGGTCCTTTTGACAAGAAAGGAGTTTAGCGACCAGGCTTCTAAATACAGACTTGTAGGGCACTGTGCGTGGTGGCCAGTACAGCACAATCATGGCCAAGAACTCTGCAACTACGTTGAGGATTATTGAAGCCTTGAAAATAAGGGTAAGATTGACCAATCTTTAGCTAGAATTATTAGCAACCACCTTTCCTAATAGAACTCTGCTTTGTGGCATTGTTTTATACTGATCTCACATTAATGGAAATTTCTCTAAAATAAACAAGTGGTTATTTTCTGGACTGTGAATCAAAGGTTACAAAGTTTCCTCTTCTGAACAGATACTTCTCAAAAGTGGCCACTAAACACATGAAAAGGTGCCCAACATCATTAGTCATTAAAGAAATACAGACTAAAACCACACTGAGATCCCTCATTCTACCTACTAAGATAGCTAACATTAAAATTACTGACAAGACCAGATGGTGAAGATACAGAGAAACTGGAAATCTTACATTGCTAGTGGGAGTTAAAAATGATACGTCCACTTTGGAAAACTGGCTGTGTCTTAGAAAATTAAACTACAGGTCTCCATCATAGTTGAGCGATTCACTCCTAGGTATTTCCCCAAGAGAAATGAAAGCAGGTGTGCACGGAACTGCTTGCACTAGATTGTTAATAGCAGCTTTATTTGTGATAGCCAAAAGGAGGAAAGAATCCCAATGGCCATCGACAGGAGAATGCCCGGATGAGTGCGGATATCCGTGCCTTGGAGTACTATCCAGCCATGGGAAGAGAGACCTACTGACGGGAGCAACACCGTGGATGAATCTCACTGACAGTATGTTCAGTGAAAGAGCAAGACACACACAAGAGTGCCTACAATGTGACCCCACTGATATGAATGAACAAACATGCACCAGTGACCTGTGGTGAGAGAGATCAGAACACTGCTCGCCTCAGAAGGTGCAGTGGGTGGACATTGCCCGCAAGACTAGCACAGTGGATGGTCCTGTTTGGATTGGATGTTCTACCTTCTGAGGTTGATTTTGTTCACGCAAGTGAATATGTTTACCAAGACTCATCCACGTGTAACATAGAAGCACTTTACCTCAATTAAACATATACCAAAATTAAAACAAAATGAGACCTGGATTCTCCCATATGGTAAACATAGGAGAACATTTCTCATGCCGAATTTTTTTCTCTCTGTAAAGTAGAATTAATACACATGCATAATAGAAGACGTGTGTATCTGGTCAGTGTGGCCAGAGTGTCAGCCTGGAAAATGTGCCTGATGGACACAAGCGGAAAAGACAAGAGTTGGGTGGAGGGAGGAAGGAATGCAGGTGGAAGGGGCATTCTCCAGGACACCTGCCCCAACTTAGGAGAAAGGATCAAAGAGGACACATGCTGATGTACGAGAGGTTGTTGAGATGTGTCAGAAAAGTTGCTCTATGTCGCTGAAAATGAGAACTGACATTAATTTTCTGTAGGGGAGATAGTGCTAGTCATATTTTTCAGACTTATATTTTGCCCAAGAAATTTCCCTTTGAGGCGAGAGTTATTTTTCCCTACAGAAATATGGTTTATTCATCTTTTCTTCTTAATTTAGTCTCCCCAGCTTTAGAACAACTAAAGCTGATTGATTTCACATGTAAAATATTTTTAAAAGAATAATGGAATCCTATAAAAGGCTCCACATGAAGTATTTCTGGAATGCAATGAGACATTCACACTTCTGCACCAGGGAGCCACAGAGTTGGCTGGGGCCACAGGCAACTGTGATAGTTCAATAAACTACAAAACAAAACAATGACCTGCCATTCCACCATTAGGCCCCTGTTCCTTGGGTGTGAACGGGAGATAGCATTCATTCATTCAACAAACACTTATTTAGGACCTATCATAAGCCAGGTGAGTGGTGGACACAATGATTGCCAGGCAAAAGCAGACAATAGTCAAATGAACAAATATGTAGTAATTCAGGCCACTGATTGTGGAATTAAATAATTCTGGGTTCAAATCTTCATCTGCTTCTTAACAGCCATATAACCTTAGGCAAGACCCTTTACCTCCCAGAGACTCCATTTTTTCCGCTGTCACAGGAGATTAAAAATGTCTACTTCTGGGAATGCAAGCCGGTGTAGCCACTCTGGAAAACAGTATGGAGGTTCCTTAAAAAGTTGAAAATAGAGCTACCCCATGACCCAGCAATTCCACTACTGGTATTTACCCCAAAGATACAAATGTAGTGATCTGAAGGGGCACCTGCCCCCAATGTTTATAGCAGCAATGTCCACAATAACCAAACTATGGAAAGAGCCCAGATGTCCATTGATAGATGAATGGATAAAAAGATATAGTGTGTGTGTGTGTGTGTGTGTGTGTGTGTGTGTGTGTGTGTGTGTGAATATTGTGCAGTCATCAAAAAGATGAAATTTTGCATTTGCAACAACATGGATGGGTCTAGAGGGTATTATGCTAAGCGAAATAACTCAATCAGAAAAAGACAATTATCATATGATCTTACCGATATGTAGAATTTAAGAAACAAGGCAGAGGATCATAGGGGAAGAGAGGAAAAAGGGAAACAAGACAAAACCAGAGAGGGAGACAAACCATAAGAAACGCTTAATCAAAGGAAACAAACTGAGGGTTGCTGGAGGGGAGGGGGGGTGGGCAGGTGGGATGACTGAGTGACGGACATTGGGGAGGGTATGTATTATAATGACACCGGGTAATATTTAAGACTGATGAAAAAAATGCCTACTTCTGAGGGTATCGTGAGGATTATAGAGGATACGTTACATAGTGGTTAGCGTACAGTCCCTAGCATGTAGCTACTACTGTTATTCTTAATGATGCTCTGGAATCTGGATCTGGAGGGCCTTTAAACCATCAAAACACCCTTGTTGGGGTCATACTTTTAGATATATCGCTGAAGATTATAGAATTCTCAGACAACACAGAAAAATAATAGAACATGTGACAAGGCCCTGAGGTCTAGGGAGGGCTGAGCACCTGAGGTCATAGCAGAGATGGACAGAGGATTAGGAAAATGAGACCACAACTCTCAGCTGGAGCCATTCCAACACGTTGCCTCAGGGGTGCTCTGTGCTCCAGGTTGGATGGAGAGTCAAGGACTAAGGTGATCTTGGAGTCTCTCAACCAAACCAGCTTCCATCATCATGGCATTCGCCCCTGGCTCCCCCTGCTTGTTGAGCTCCCGAATGCACACGGTACACTGAAATAGGGCATCTGTGGGCAGAATGTTGGCAAAATGCAATGCTGTGTTCAGGCCTGGCTTTGGTGAACTTTGCTAATCCATGATCCATCCGGGAAGCTGGAGTTCTTCCCCCTCTTCTCTTGCATGCTCTCAGAAAACCAAGACAAAAACAACTTTAGAGATTTCCAGTGGGTTCACTCTCCAAATGCTCCTGGCAAATTGGAATTGTCAGAAGACATGACTAAATGATTACCTTAAAATTTCAGTCTCTATGTCCTGGACCTATCCATAATCTAATGGAAATGCAGGGATTTGTTGTTAAAGTAAAAAGTGTGAATGTTTCACTACCAAGGGGAAAAATTAACCAAACCAGTTACCTGGCACATGAACAACAGTGTCACACAGTCCCATGCCGTGCTCCCGGGCATGGGACAATAATGCATCATTGCCCTGGCTTGTCTCCCGTTAGAGCGTTAATGAACCACTTAGTAGTGGCTGTGTTCAAGGATTCTCAGGGGGATGTTGGGCATTATCCTTCCAGCAGCTTCTTCTGTTGCTTTTTCTTATTTTTTTAGTTAAAAAACAAAACAAGTAATCATTGTGAAAACTCTAGGGAGTGTACTTTCTAAAAAATGAAATGAAATGAAATGAAATGAAATGAAAGCAAAATGGAAAAAACATGTAACCAAAATCCCAGTCAACCTCCTTGTGGGCTCTTGACGCCCGTGGACAACTGGGATACACTCACAGACGCTCTGCTTTGGATGATGGCCTTTGTGCACCATCACACTCCTTATCCCATGTTCCAGATGAAGGAACTGAAGCTTGGAGAAGTCTGGCAGCTTCCCTGGTAAGCAGGGAGCCAGCATTGGATTTCAGGAGCTGTTTACTCCAGACAAGGCAGCACGCAGGGCTGGGCCAGACCAGACCCGAGATTGAAGGTTGGCCGTCGGTAAAGATCATTAAAGAGAATTGCAGAGGACAACAGTTAATGCTTCATGCTACCGTCCTGGGCAATAGCAACCAAAGGACCACACTCCTCCCTGGGCCCCACGTCATTACCCCAGGCACAGTCCCCAACCCTCCGCCATTGGGTCCACTGAAACATTTCTGGAAAGTGTCTCCTGTGCTCTGTGGTTGTGCACTGACTTCTGGGGAGATCCTCTCCTCTCCCTGCAGGAACCATCACCCTCTACCCCCAGCAGAAGATCCCCCACTCCTGAGTTATTTCCTCTAGAGCAGGTTGGGGTGCAGTTGGCAGGGCTGTGGGCAGACTGTATTTAGATTCTGAGGGGGCCCTGTAGCCACCTGCGGACCTGTATGAGGCAAAGGGAGTGATACTTTCTGAATATGTCAGTGTTCTTTTCCTGTTTGTGCTCCATTTCCAGGGACATTTCCCCTCCTCCGCCAGGGACATCCTTGTTTCATGGACAATCAGGATTTCAACAGCAGGAATGCAAAGAGGAAAAAGAGAAACTGTTCGGGACTTGACATCCCAATTAGAATTCCTGAGTCCACAAGGACCCTGAAAGCCAAACTTTGAGGAAAAAAGGAAAAAAAAAAAGATTTCCTAATCCCAGGGAGAGAGAATTCCTCCTATAAAGTTGCTGTCATCAACGATGAAGTGTCCATTGCCTCGTGGAGTGGGAGGAAGAGGGGAGAAGCATCTCCCCGACCCTGGGAGAGGGTCAGGGGTTTCTCAAAGGGTCAGGGACCTAGCCTGCTCTCACTCATGCTGTGCGAGCCTGGTCTAGAGAGGGTGGGCTCCAAGCACAGCCATGGGCAAGGAGGGGCCAGATCACACATCCTGGGATGACTAAGGGCTGCAAAAACACAAATTGTTATAAAACCCCAGGACCCTCGCTCAGCCACGGGGAGAAAGAGAGGCTCCAAGAATGAAAGAACTAGATTTTGCATTGAGGGGCTCTAAATCACATTTTTTTAAGAAGAATAAAGGAATATGATAGTTCTTGATAGTGTGGAGAGTAATTATGCCCAAAGTCTGGGTTACAGTCATGGGTGACTATGAAAAAGGCTGATTAACTTATAGAAAATAGAAAGAAGTGGCAGAGGGTTGATGCATCTGGGGAACTGAGGTTTATACGTTCTGCTTAGGCTTGTCCTGTGATTCCAATGGAATCACCTTAACCTCCACTTCTACTCAGATACTAACAAGATTAAGGTTAACAAACATTAAAAGAAAATGCCAGAGTCTCTCTAATAGGTTAGGACATTTTGGTTGCATCAGCCAAGTGCGCTCAGATTGTAGTTTCTCAGTCCTGGCTGGGGAAGTCCTTCCCCATGCCCCACTCTCCTCCACCTGAGGTGTGTGCATTCCCGCAGCAAAGGACAACTGTTCTAGGCTGAGGCCCCACGATTTGCTCAGTACAGAGCTCGCTGAACTCAAAACCCAAGTCCTCTGGGCACGAATCCTACCCAGGCCGTGCCAAACGGTGTTACTAGAATGGTCAGGCATGGTGCCAACAATCTCTTGTGCAGGAGGAGAGCCCAGCCCCAGGAGCACGGGGTTTGGGTTAAACGCAGGTGAGATGTGACCCCACGGCCCCCTCCTCCAGGCACCTGAAGGCAGTCTACACAGCACCTGAGCTGCTGCAGGTAAGGTACACAGCCCGCTCCTCCCCTGCTTGCTCGGAGCGCAGGAGGGAAGACGGGGGAGGCAGACAGAGGTCCTGGCTGGCTGGTCACACTCACACACTGAGGACATGGACAACGGGAATATCCAAGGGGAGGGAAGAAAGCGGGAACACTTACTCTTGAATATACTTGTTTCTCTGATTATAAAAGTGGGACACTTGGCAAACAAATGTAAGGAAGAAAACAAAGTGACTCAACTCTCAGTGCCAATGTAGTCCACTTTTCAGTTTCTATGCAGACTGTTAGTCCAGGCTTGACAGGCTACGGGGTTTCAGAAAAACGAGTTTGTCCAGTCCCTGAGCCTGAACCCTGTGTCACAAGGGCCATGGTCAGGAGACTTACCTAGTGCACGGCGGGCTCGTGCTTGCCGAGAGCAGACCAGATTGGTACGTGACAGGTACTCCTGTACCTTACCGAGTTCTCATTGGGAGACTAAGGATTAGAATAGACTTTGTGTACAGCATCATGAAAATAATAATTTCCCGGGGAGACCGTGAAATCATAGCAGGAAATCGTGGATTTTGCTGACTGCCGACCCCTAGTGGTGACAAGCGGCAGGCCCGGTGGAGGGACCACCCCTACCCCTGAGCAGAAGACAGCGCCCCCCCAACCCGCCCCCACCCCCCGCCCCCGCTTCCTCTCTGGGGACAGCAGGCCGCCTCCCCTGCAGCGCTCCCCCTGGACACCCGCTCCCCCTCTGCTCCGGGCATGTCCTTCCTGCTGCAGCCCCACAGTGCGCCAGCCACGACCCTCCACTGGCCACAGAGCGCAGATGTGTGTGGCCGCAGGACAAGCAGTGTGGGGGGACCCCCTCCCCCGGGCCCGGAGTGGCTGCACAGGGAGGCAGCCAGCGTCCACACGGGTCCCCCGCTCCTGCGTCCTGCCCGGTGGCTCGGCCCTTCCCGTCCTGCATTTTCAGGAGAGGACAGCGCCATGGGCCTGGTGTCTAAGGCACACCCAGGACCTGCTGTCAGAGTGATAGAAACGTGCCCCTGGGGGCATCTGTCCCCGAGAAAGGAGGCAGGCCCGGCCATTCTCGCGGGGCTCAGGGGGACCAGAGCTGTGGATTAAGAGATAGCACATGACCCCCCAGGCACAGCGGAGCCTCTGGGCGCTGACAGTGCAGCTGTGTTCATAACACCTCCTTCCCCGGAGCCTATAGTCAATCCAAGGAGCCTGTCCGTCCCCTCCTCCACCCCGGTCTCCCCCGGGGTGGCCCTCCTACCCTGCCCATCTCGCTCTCCCTTGGGGTCCCCAGATGTCTCCAAGGGGGCAGGGGAGGGCTTCTAGTTTGCTCTGGGGAGAATCAGGGATCTTGTCAGACACCACACCCAACCAGGGATTCATGCCAAACTGCCTGGATCCTTACTGGCATGGTAAGAAAAGGCCTCAGGTTAGCCGTTCCCAAACCTCCTCGCACACTGGAACCCCGGGGTCTCTAAGATCTCCCGCAGGCTGCACGCGCCCACTCCCTTCCGGATGCTCTGCTGAGTCTGGGCGTGGCCTGGACACTGCGGTTGTAAGCGCTCCCGGTGATTCCGGCATGCAGCCAAGTTTGGGGACCACTGTCCTGGTTGGAAGAAATCTGAGCCTTGACTAAAGTGTCTGTCTTTTGGGGTCTTCTGGCCACAGCATTTCTCTCGGAGACCCGGGATCAGCACGTTACACGGGCAGAGGACCCTCAGTGACAAAGGTTACTGTCCATCATAGAGCCTTTCAAATGACAGGAAAACCACCATCAACCAAATGTCCTACAGTTATGCAGCGCTTTACAGTTTGCAAAACACTTGGCCCTAAGAGACACTACTCAGGCTCCCAAAAGAAAGGCCTGCCAGTGTCATGGAAAGTTTGACCTTTGGAATCAGAAGGACGAGGTTTATGTGCTGAATCTGCCCCTCACCAGCTGTGTGGTCAGTCACTGGGCCTCCTGGAACCTGGGCTTCATCTGTAAAGGTGGAAACCGGGACCCTCACCACACAGGAACTTGAAGCAGATTAGGGAACACCAAATGAAAAGAACCAACAGTGTACTGGTCATGGAAAAAGGTAGCAGCAATAATTACTAATAAAAGAGCTAAGAATTTCCCCAAACTCCCTGCCTTTCTAGGAGGGAACAGGGTGGGAGCTGGATGTTTGCATTCTGGCCTTGCCCTACGCTGTGCCCCTGAGCCAGGTGCTAATGCCCTGGTAGCTTGTCACAAGGAGCAGGCAGGACCTGCAGAGAAGGCCAAGACAATGGATTTATGGGTAATTATAACTCATGTCATCTGGAGGAAACCACCAAGAGTAAAATTCATGTTATGGGGTGGGTAGGACTTCCTGTCCTTGGAGACATGAGGACCCCAAGCAGCTCATGTCATTGCCTCCCCTCCCCCATTCATTGTGAAATAAAAAAAGTCACCTCTACCCATTTCTTGACATGTCCTGTGGGGAGCCACCCTCTGTAAGACCCTCTCATGTGGATCCTAAACACATCCCTGGTGAGAAGTCTGTATATGCAGAGCAGGGGGGTGGCCTCACGCTAACTCTCTCTCTCAAATAAATAAATTTAAAAAAATAATAATAAATAAATACAAGTAACATAATTAACACATAGTGTATTAGTAGTTTCAGAGGTACAGTTCATTAGCTCATCCATTGTATGTAACACCCAGTGCTCATCACATCACGTGCCCTCCTTAATGCCCATCACCCAGTTACCCCATCCCTCCACCTCTCTCCCCTCCAGCAACCCATAGTTTGTTTCCTATGATTAAGAGTCTCTTGTGGTTTGTCTCCTTCCCTGATTTCATCATGTTTCATTTTTTTTCCTTCCTTCCCCTATGGTCCTCTGTTTCGTTTCTTGAATTCCTCATATCAGTGAGATCATATGATAATTGTCTTTCTCTGATTGACTTATTTCACTTGGCATAATACCCTCTAGTTCCATCCACATCCTGGCAAATGGCAAGATTTCATTTTTTTGATGGCTGAGTAAAATTCCATTGTGTGTGTGTGTGTGTGTGTATCACATCTTTTTTTAAATAAAGATTTTATTTATTTATTTATTTATTTATTTATTTATTTATTTATTTGCCTGAGAGAGAAGGCACAAGCGGGGGTGGGGGGGGCAAAGGGAGAGGGAGAAGCAGCCTCCCCATCCAGCAGGGAACCCAATGCAGAACTTGATCCCAGGACTCTGGGATCATGACCTGAGCCAAAGGCAGATGCTTAACCAACTGAGACACCCAGGCATCCCTATACCACAACTTCTTTATCCATTCATCTGTGGATGGACATCTGGGGTCTTTCCATAGTTTGGTTATTGTGGACATTGCTGCTATAAACATTGGGGTACAGGTGCCCCTTCAGTTCACTACATTTGTATCTTTCGGGTAAATACCCAGTAGTGCAATTGCTGGGTTGTAGCGTAGCTCTATTTTCAACTTTTTGAGGAAACTCCATACTGTTTTCCAGAGTGGCTGCACCAGCTTGCATTCCCACCAACAGTGTAGGAGGGTTCCCCTTTCCCTGCATCCTCACCAATATCTGGTGTTTCCTGACTTGTTAATTTTAGCCATTCTGACTGGTATGAGGTAGTGTATCATATGGGGGTTTTGATTTGTATTTCCCTGATGCCAAGTGGTGTCTGTTGGCCATTTGGATGTCTTCTTTGGAGAAATGTCTGTTCATGTCTTCTGCCCATTTCTTGATTGGATCATTTGTTCTTTGGGCGTTGAGTTTGATAAGTTCTTTATAGATTTTGGATACGTGCCCTTTATCTGATATGTCATTTGCAAATATCTTCTCCCATTCTGTTGGTTTCCTTTTGGTTTTGTCAACTGTTCCCTTTGCTGTGCAAAAGCTTTTTATCTTGATGACGTCCCAATAGTTCATTTTTGCCTTTGTTTCCTTGCCTTTGGAGATACGTCTAGCAAGAAGTTGCTGCCAAGGTCAAAGAGGTTGCTGCCTGTGTTCTCCTCTAGGATTTTAATGGATTTGTCTCACATTTAGGTCTTTCATCCATTTTGAATCTATTTTTGTGTATGGTGTGAGAAAATGGTCCGGTTTCATACATCTGCATTTGGCTGTCCAATTTTCCCAACACCATTTGTTGAAGAGACTGTTTTTTTTTCTATTGGATATTCATTCTTGCTTTTGTCGAAGATTAGTTGACCATTCCATTTCTGGGTTCTCCAACTGTTCCACTGATCTATGTGTTTGTTTTTGTGCCAGTACCATACTGTCTTGATGATTACAGCTTTGTAATAGAGCTTGAAGTCTGCAATTGTGATGCCACCAGTTTTGGTTTTCTTTTTCAACATTCCTTTGGCTATTCAGGATCTTTTCTGATTCCATACAAATTTTAGGATTATTTGTTCCAGCTCTGTGAAAAAAGTTGATGGTGTTTTGATAGGGATTGCATTGAATGTGTAGATTGCTCTAGATAGCATAGATGTTTTCACAATATTTGTTCTTCCAATCCATGAACATTGAGCATTTTTCCATTTCCTTTTGTCTTCCTCAGTTTCTTTCATGAGTGTTCTACAGTTTTCTGAGTACAGATCCTTTGCCCCTTTGGTTAGGTTTATTCCTAGGTATCTTATGGTTTTGGGTGCAATTGTAAATGGGATCAACTCCTTAATTTCTCTTTCTTCTGTCTCATTTTTAGTGTATAGGAATGCAACTGATTTCTGTGCATTGATTTTATATCCTCCCACTTTGCTGAATTCCTGTATGAGTTTTAGAAATTTGGGGGTAGAGTTTTTTTGGGTTTTCCACATAGAGTATCATGTTATCTGCAAAGAGTGAGAGTTCAACTTACCTTTGCTGATTCGGATGTTGATTTGGATTTTATTTCTTTTTGTTGTCTGATTGCTGAAGCCAGGACTTCTAGTACTATGTTGAACAACAGTGGTGATAGTGGACATCCCTGCCGTGTTCCTGACCTTAGGGGAAAAGCTCTCAGTTTTTCCCCATTGAGAATGATATTCCCTGTGGGCTTTTCATATACGGCTTTTATGATATTGAGGTATGTTCCTTCTATCCCTACACTGTGAAGAGTTTTAATCAAGAAAGAATGCTGGTATTTTGTCAAATGCTTTTTCTGCATCTATTGAGAGTACCATATGGTTCCTGTCCTTTCCCTTATTAATGTATTGTATCACATTGATTGATTTGCAGATGTTGAACCAACCATGCATCCCAGGAATAAATCCCACTTGGTCATGGTGAATAATCCTTTTAATGTACTGTTGGATCCTATTGGCTAATACCTAGCAGCTTTAGAGGATGAGAATGAAAATGGCAGCCTCACAATCTCCAGCCCCTGAGCCAAAAGCTAGGGGCCCCACTCCTCAGTGAGCCCTCAGAGAAAAGCAGTCAATCACTCCTGTCTCCCTGGTCTCCAGCCACACTCCTTGTTCACCCAGCTTGTGACCAAGCACTTCTATCTCAAGCACACAACCCCATTTTGAGTCTCCAAACACTGCAGATCCCTGCAGTGCACTCCCGTGTCGCTCCTCCTAGGGGAGGAGGGGGGTCTCACCGGTTCTGCCACTTGTTGGGCCCCAGCTCGTAGAGCAGTGGCCCAGCTATGCCCCGGTTCACAGTTTATGGCAGCCCCGAGCTGAGAGTCTACTCCTGGACTCTCTTTAAAGCCAGCTTCCCCACTCTGATGCCTGGGAACTCTGCTGCACTCAAGCACCCCTGGTCTTCCTGTGACCCCAAGAGTCCTGAGACCACACTGTCCCAGCTAGGGTTCCACCCCTGCTTAGCAGCCTGAGCCATGTCCCTCACCAGAGCAGACTTCTAAGTTCTGATTTTGTGCTCTGCTGCTCTATCACTTGCCAGTAGCTGCTAACGGAGGCTCCCTCCACCCGCGGTCTATCTTCCCATATATCACTTCTGATTCTCTTCTCCGCACCTCCTACCTTGCAGAAAGTGGTCACTTTTCTATTTGTAGAGCTACAGCTATTCTTTTCTTAGATCTCTGGTTGAGTTCGCAGGTGGTCAGAATGATTTGATAGCTATCTAGCTGAATTCCTGGGACTAGACGAAATTAAGGTCTCCTACTCCTCCACCATCTTGGACTCTCCTCCTCAAATGCTTTTTCTACCATCAACTGAGAGGATCATATGGTTCTTGTCCTTTCTTTTATTAATGTAGTGTATCACATTCATTGATTTGCAGATGTTGAACCAACCTTGCAGCCCAGGAATAAATCCCACTTGGTCGTGGTGAATAATCCTTTTAATGTACTGTTGGATCCTATTGGCTAGTGTCTTGGTGAGAATTTTGGCACCCATGTTCATCAGGAATATTGGTCTGTAATTCTCCTTTTTGGTGGGGTCTTTGTCTGGTTTTCGGATCAAGGTAATGCTGGCCTCATAGAACAAGTTTGGAAGTTTTCTTTCCATTTCTAGTTTTTGAAACAGCTTCAGAAGAATAGGTATTAATTCTTCTTTAAATGTTTGGTAGAGTTCCCCTGGGAAGCCATCTGGCCCTGGGTTCTTGTTTGTTGGGAGATTTTTGATGACTGCTTCAATTTCCTTAGTGGTTATGGGTCTGTTCAGGTTTTCTATTTCTTCCTGTTTCAGTTTTTGTATTTTGTATGTTTCTAGTAATGCATCCATTTCTTCCAGATTGCCTAATTTGTTGGCATATAGTTGTTCATAATATGTTCTTATAATTGTTTGTATTTCTTTGGTGTTGGTTGTGATCTCTCCTCTTTCATTCATGTTTTTATTTATTTAGGTCCTTTCTCTTTTCTTTTTGATAAGTCTGGCCAGGAGTTTACCAATCTTATTCAGTCTTTCAAAGAACCAGCTCCTAGTTTCATTGATCTGTTCTACTGTTCTTTTGGTTTCGATTTCATTGATTTCTGCTCTAATCTTTATTATTTCTCTTCTCTTGCTTGGCTTAGGCTTTATTTGCTTCTCCAGCTCCTTCAGGCGTAAGGTTAGGTTGTGTATTTGAGACTTTTCTTTTTTCTTGAGAAAGACTTGTATTGCTATGTACTTACTTCTTAGGACTGTCTTTGCTGCATCCCAAACATTTTGAACAGTTATGTTTTCATTTTCATTGGTTTCCATGAATTTTTTAAATACTTCTTTAGTTTCCTGGTTGACCCATTCTTTCTTTAGTAGGATGTTTTTTAGCCTCCATGTATTTTTCTTTCCAAATTTCCTCTTGTAATTGAGTTCCAGTTTCACAGCATTGTGGTCTGAAAATATGCAGGGAATGATCCCAGTCTTTTGGTACCTGTTGAGAACTAATTTGTGACCCAGGATGTGATCTATTCTGGAGAATGTTCCATGTGCACTCGAGAAGAATGTGTATTCTGTTCCTTTAGGATGGAATACTCTGAATGTATCTGTGAAGTCCATCTGATCCAGTGTGTCATTCAAAGCCCTTGTTTCCTTGTTGATCTTTGGCTTAGATGGTCTGTCCATTGCAGTGAGGGGGGTGTTACAGTCCCCTACTATCATTGTATTAATATCGATGTGCTTCTTTAATTTTGTTATTAATTGGTTTATATAATTGGCTGCTCCCATGTCAGGGGCATAAATATTTATAACTGTTAGATCTTCTTGATAGCCTCTTTAAGTATGATATAGTGTTCTTCCTCGTGTCTTATTACAGTCTTTGGTTTAAAATCTAATTTGTCTGCTATAAGGATTGCCACCCCAGCTTTCTTTTGGTGTCCATTAGCATGATAAATAGTTTTCCACCCCCTCAGTTTCAATCTGGAGGTGTCTTTGGATCTAAAATGAGTCTCTTGCAGACAGCATATTGATGGTCTTGCTTTTTTATCCAATCTGATAGCCTGTGTCTTTTGATTGGAGCATTTAGCTCATTTACATTCAGAGTAACTGTTGAAAGATATGAATTGAGTGCCACTGTATTACCTGTAAAGTCACTGTTTCTGTATATTGTCTCTATACCTTTCTGGTCTATGTTATTTTGGGGCTCTCTCTTTGCTTACAAGATTCCCTTTAATATTCCTTGCAGGGCTGGTTTAGTGATCACAAATTGCTTTAGTTTCTGTTTGTCCTGGAAGCTCTTTATCTCTCCTTCCATTCTGAATGACAGCCTTGCTGGACAAAGTATTCTTGGCTGCATGTTTTTCTCATTTAGCACCCTGAATATACCATGTCAGTCCTTTCTGGCCTGCCATGTCTCTGTGGATAGGTCTTCTGCCAATCTAATGTTTCTACCCTTGTAGGTTAAGGACCTCTCGTCTCAAGCTTCTTTCAGGATTTTATCTTTATCTCTGAAATTTGCAAGCTTCACATTATATGTCAGGGCATTGATCTCTTTTTATTGATTTTGAGGACGGTTCTCTGGGCCTCCTGGACTTGAATGCTTGTTTCCTTCCCCAGATTAGGGAAGTTCTCAGCTATAATTTGTTCAAATAAACCTTCTGTCCCTCTCTCTCTCTCTCTCTTTCTTCATCTTCTGGGACCCCTATTATTCGAATATTATTGAACTTTAAGGTATCACTGATTTCTAGAAGCCTCCTCTCATGATTCTGTAGTTTTTTTCCCCTCTTTTTCTCAGCTTCCTTACTTTCCATCATTTTGTCTTCTATATCACTGACTCTCTCTTCTGCCTCATTTACCCTAGCAGTTAGAGCCTCCATTTTTTACTGATCTCAGTAATAACACTTTTTATTTTGACCTGATTAGATTTTAGTTCTGTTATTTCTACACTAAGGGATTCTTTAGTGTCTTTTATGCTTTTTTCAACCCCAGCTAGTATCTTTATAATCGTTATTCTGAGTTCTCCAACATCTTACTTATATCCATATCGATTAAATCTATGGCAGAGAGTATTACCTCTGCTTCTTTATTTTGTTGTGAACTTCTCCTTCTAGTAATTTTGTTCAGAAAGGAAAGGAGGAAAGAAAGAGAAAGAAAAAGAAAGGAAAAAAGGAAAAAAAAACAGCAAAAACAGCAATAATAATCAACAACAACAACAACATCTTCAGAAAGTGATTCTGGTGTATGCTCTGTACGCTCTGCTCTTGTGTTTTGGATGCTCTTTCCCACTGGTACTTCCTCTACAGAGTTCCTCCTTGTTTGTAGTGGGGGGTGTTTGTTCCTTTAAGTAGGTATGCTTTGATTTTTTTGTGAAGTTAAGCTGGAAGCTGATGGAGTTTTCTTTAATCAGTGGACTCAGTATATGCTGGGGTTTGTGTTTGTCTTCTGAGGGAAAGGCCTGCTGTGCTGGCTCACAAGCTGACTTGCCCTCAGAAAGATGCTCCTGCCAGGTCAGGGAGTAGGGTTTACTGTAGGGGATTCAAGCCTCAACCCGAGGCTCTGTGTTTCTCTCTGGAGTCTGTGCTGGTGGGCAGGAAGAGGGTGTCATGGTGGAGAAGGTAGAATATGGTGTCACCTCATCCCTTTGTCCCTGGGAGGGCAGAACTCCCAGCAGCCACTGCTCAAGAGGCCCTCCCAGAAAATTGAGCAATCTCCTGTGGCCCAGGCCCTCATCAATCTCTTGCCTTAACTTGTCTGCCTCCAGGTCATTGGCATGCCCAGAGCCACAGATCTCCTGTATTTTATCTCCGGCCAGTGGCTGGGATTCAAAACTCCAAGTTTTAAAGGGCCTGGTAAGGTGTGCATACCCACTGCTGTCCCCAGGCAGGGAGGATCAGGGTGTGCCCAGCACCGATGAGTCCATGAAAAGCCTTTGCACAGTGCGTGTGCAGAAGCTAGAGTTTATTGTAACACTGAGCGAAAAGGTGGAGCCAGGCTATCAGTCATCCGCACTTAACTCAGTCCCCTACTCCCTTTGCCCTAGAAAAGCCATCACAGAGACTTGTTTCTGTGATGATTGTGGCTGACAGCAAAAAGCAGCAGCAATGTTATCCAAGATGTTATCCCTGGCTGTCCCTTTGTCTCTGGCGAGGACAAATAATGCTCCTCAAATGCCCTCTGGAAAGAAGAGCAATCTTTCCCTGAGTGACCCAGGAATTCACTTGCCACAGCTAATTATGGGGTCACAAACCGCTGCAACCTTTCTGATTTCCTCCCTCTTCCTGACTTTGCCCTGCAAACCGGGCTTACTCCTCTTCCCCACCCCATGGCTTCCCAATCCCCCAATTCAGGGCTGTGAACCATGCTTCCGCCAAATTCACTCATTCAAAATGTGGAGATTGTTTCCATACTCCTCCGACCCTGTTCCTAGTTTTTCAAAATAGTTCAAAGTTAGTCTAATTATATTCAAAACAAAGCAAGTTCAGGGTCCCCCTAGTACTCTGCTCTCTTGGGAACAGTCTCCACTAAGTTCAAATTTTAAGCCAACCAAGACAAATTTTTAACTGTTCTCTAAACTTTTTGTTTAGTCCGTAGCTGCGGATTCCCTGGCTGAGAGACTTGGAACTCTAACCCTGTTAGCTGCTGCTCATGAGAGAAGACAGATCAAAGTTGTTCTTTTCCCACGTGAGTTTTTAATTTTGAGCCCTTCGCACGGAGCACAGAATCGCCTCTGGCTTCTAGAGCTGTGCGGAGCACGTCACTGCTGCTCTTCTGGGGGGGACTCAGGGGGGCTTTGCCTTTTGTTACTCATCACCAGTGTTTACAATGATCGTTCCCTTAGGGCCCTTAATAGAAGGGACAAGACAAAGAAAAGGCAGCATTCAGGGTGAAACCCACTACCTGCCTGCCTAGCTTTTCTGTACACAGGTGAGGTATTCCTTCACATCATCCGGGGACCCCAGAATGAGGGGGACTCGTTGGTGAATGGACTCCGGCTTCACATCCAGCACAGGCTGGGTGCCTGTGGTCGCCAGGCCTCCAGCCTGCTCTATGATATAGGCCACAGGATTGCACTCATACAAGAGCCGGAGCTGTGGAAGAAAGAGAGTCAGGTGGACAAGCTTGGCAAGGGGCCAAAAATCCCGAAGCCACACCCCTAAACCTTGCTGGGGAATTCCAGGAGGTGAACTTCTGTGTCTTCTTAGCATGAATACACTGGGTTCATCACCTTGTCTTTGGGACACTGCTGGTCAGTCTCTACCTGTCTTGTGACCTTTGTGTTTATGAGAGGCCTGCCTCCTCCCTTAGGAGTATGAGATCGAGACACTTGTTTGTTGTTGGTTCAGCAGTGAGGCAAACTGACGCTGAGGCCTGGTCAGGAGCCTCTGTATGTGAGGCCTTATGGCTAGTGAGGAGTCCAGCTTAGATGAGACGGAAGGTCACCTGGAGAGTACTAGGTGGCCTCTCAGGATAACCTCAGTGTTTGAGATCATGTGGCAGAACCCCACATCTCAAGTGTCAACGTGACCAGGTAGTTTGCTGGGGTTTAGACGGCCTTTTCTCTTGGCCCCCAAGACTGAGTTAATGTCCACTGCTTGCACTGCTGTAGCATCCTGCACGGCCCTCTTCAGTTTGTCACACTGAGGTTTGCTTCATATCCTTACACGCTCACCCTTGAGGGCAGGGACAGAGTCTGTCTGGGTTGGCCACTGTGGCATCTCCCTTCCCAGTAATGTCTGACACAAGGAAAGTGTCCCAACAAGGCTACTGTGTCCCTTGCCCCAGGGCTCCCAGTGGAAGGCAGAAATGGGCAGTGTGGGGAGGGTAAGGTCAGCCTGTGCCCTGCTTTTCAGGTTGTGCCTGTGGACCCAGGGCTGAGCCTCTCCTGAGGAAGGCCTTCTTTTTCTACCAGGCACTATGGGAACTAGCAGGCATCTGCCCTGCATCCGGGGAGTGGCTGGGGAATTAAATTGAAATGGGCTGAACCCAATGCCTTTTTAAGGCCTATTTCAGTGATTATGCTGTGATTCCCTCCTGACCACCCCAACCCCCACCAGACACACACGCACATCACATTAGATTCAGGGTGACAGTCGGCTGCATGTTCTAACTCAGTATCATACTATCTTCCCCTTCCTTCCCAATAGGAGTAAAATCTGTATTTAAGAGAAAACAAGTTCCTCTCTAATCAGCTTACAAAGTGGTTGAGCCAGCTTTCTGTAGCCTTTTCTTTCCCATTCTTTTCTTCAAATCCATTCTGAAGATCATTTGAAACTCTTCGAGAAGCAGTCATATCTTGTGCTAATTTTTGAATCATTGTTATTTCATGGTGAGAAACAAAATATCTCTGGTCTAGGTTAGAGAGCCAGGCATTCAGGAGAGAGTAAGTTAAGACTCCAGGGGGCATACTGCCATTTTGGTAAAACAGTATACACTGCCCTCACCTTAGACCTCCAGCTCTTGGAGCAGTGGGTACCCTGGCAGGGTGCAAAGAAGCCCCAGTGGGTATGGACACACTTGGATCTGCTAGTTTTGTCCCTGATCATCCACAGGAGGGACACTGGAGGCCAATCAGTCCTGGACAGCTACCTGTCAGCTTCTAGAACTCAGCTCTTTCTTCCCCTTTTCCTTGCTCTGGGTGCTTGAAGATGAGGGGTTTGGGATGTCAGACAAAGTCTCAGACTGTAATTAAGTAGCCTTTGTTTGTACTATGTTGATTCAGATACTTAAAAGAAAAAGAAAAAAGCACAACATCCTCACATAAAATTTGCCTTTGAGCCAAGGCTGCCTTTCACCTAAAGTTGCCCTTGTAGTAAATTCATCTCAAAACACAATGTACAGGTCTTCATGTTGCTTTGACCTGCAGTCCATGTGATCTACTTTTTTTCTGCAGTTAAAATCTAAACAGATATACAGAGACAAGCACACATAGGTGAAAAGGCATACACACCTACCGCACCCCCAAAACACACACCAATGCGCTCACAGAGACCACAAAAGCTAAAACACAGAGTTCAGGAGCCAATGATACTTTCAATAGGGCTGGTGGTGATGGTGCTATGAATATATAGATCTATACATGGAATTACATGTACTTATGGAAATGTCTCTATAGTTACATGGGCATATTTTCTGGCTCATTGTAAATCATTTTAACAATTATTAAGAAATAACCTAACATTTTCTGTGTTGGAACTGAGTAGGCAGCAAGAGTGGTTCTATGTAGGCATTCTCTCATTTTCTAGATCTCATTTACTACCCCGTGCCAGCACCCATCATGAAGACTTGGCTGTGATTCTTACTTCCAAAAGTTATAATATACCTAAGCTCAACACTCACATGAAGAGAAATTCCTGACACAAAAATCTTCCCTCTGGTCTCATGTGCTCTTAGATTTCTTATCATGGCTTTGAATCTGGCATTCCAATAATTCAAACTGCACACGCTGGGAGACAAATATACATGTGGCCAGTTGTTGGTGTGTCTGAGAATACAGTAGATTTTTGTTTTGATTTGTCTACTTACCTACGACTTCTGTGATTGGCTAAAAATCAGACAGGTTTCCATGGGAGGGTCTATTCAAGATAGATGCATTTGGATCATAAGATTCCCATCTGATCATATAAGTATTTTGGGGTTTGTGTCATAAAGTTGCAGTATGATCACCCAGGAGCTACCTTTCCAGAAGTACGAAATAAGTTCTGACCAGAAGCTCTTATTCTGGAGTTTGGGAACTCTCTAGAGGATTCATGGGTAGACTTCAGATCATCTGTGAACCCCCTAAAAACGTGTGTAAAATATATGTTTATGTGCATTTTTTTTCCTGGGAAGTAGATCCATACCTTTCATTAGATTCTCAAAGGGTCTATCATCCAGAATCAGGTGATGCTGAAGCTACAAGTCAGGCACAGGATATAGAAAACAGTAGATGAACACAGCTGACTTATGGTGAATGATGGGCATGAGGCCTGGGAATTCCAAGGCCAGTGTAAATTGCCAATAACAACTTCAGCTTCTACCACAGCCTCAAAATTCATTAATGGGAAATACACCTCTTTTCTCTTCCACTGCCCACTCACAAACAGATGTGAAAAGGACAGAGCAGTAGCCAAAAAGCAGGCATGAAGGGAAAGGGAACTCCAACCAGCTTACTGAGTGATATAGCCAGGGGACAAATGAGAATTACCTTGCCCTTAGGACTTTTCTGATTCGCCGGGTACAGGAAGATCCCTCCATAGACCAGGGTGCGGTGCACATCGGCTACCATAGAGCCCACATACCTGGCCCCATAGGGAGCACTGCCATCCTAGAAGGCAGAGAGAGAAGAGACAAGATGTTCACCTGGATTACATACTCCCTTACCCCACATATCCTGCCTTAGGAGGTTTGCAAAGCAAAGAAAAGTAACTATTAAAGGCTTTTAAGGAAAGAAGGAGACATCAGCAGCATGTAGGTTTGGATTAAACAAGCAAGAGATATTCACACACACACCCCAAAAAAAGGATTAAATTGCAATAAAAGCAGGCAGTGTAGGTGATTCCAAACCCTGAATATTAGGTGGAATGCCAAAGTAGTACTGTTCACAAATCATGTGTAAACTCAGCTCAATAAATAATTTTTTTTAGCATTTTATTTATGCCTGGCACCAGGTTGGGCCCTGAGGATGCCAAAAATAGGAAGACAGTCTCTGCCCCCAAGGAACTCACCAACTGAAGGGGGAGACTAGCATACATAAATGAATAAAAATAAATGAATTTACTCCCCACCACTCGGGGGTGGGAGGGATGGGGTGGCTGGGTGATAGACATCGGGGAGGGTGTGTGCTATGGTGAGCACTGTGAATTGTGTAAGACTGTTGAATCACAGTTCTGTACCTCTGAAACAAATAATATATTATATGTTAAAAAAAGAAGAAGAAGAAGATAGCAAGAAGGGGAAAATGAAGGGGGTGGAAATCGGAGGGGGAGACAAACCATGATAGACTATGGACTCTGAGAAACAAACTGAGGGTTCTAGAGGGGAGGGAGGGTGGGGGGATGGGTTAGCCTGGTGATGGGTATTAAAGAGGGCACATTCTGCATGGAGCACTGGGTGTTATACACAAACAGTGAATCATGGAACACTACATCAGAAACTAATGATGCAATGTATGGTGATTAACATAACATAATAAAAAAATGAATTTACAATTTTATGATAAAAAGATGAATAACCCAATTTTAAAAATAGACAAAAACCTACCTTACACCACATGACAAATTAATTCAAAGTGGATGGAAGACCTACATATTAAGAGCTAAGACTATAAAAGTCTTAGAAAATATCAACAGACTTTTTGGGGAAGAAACTTGAAAGAACTGGTATCAAAATTTTCTAGCAAAGAAAACAGGAATATTTGTGAAAATGAAGAACAAGGAAAAGAGTATCTCTACCAAATCTAAGAGCATACACTGAACTAACAATATTTGCATATGCAAAGAAGAAATGCAAACACTGACCAGTAGATCAGAATAGAGACCAGTCCTGAGCCTAAAGATAGATGAGAATTTCGTTTATGCTGAACAGGACCTTGCAATCAGTGTGGGAGAGGACGATTAGCGAACAGCGCTGGGCTAGCTGCTTGGAGAAGAGGATCCCAACCTCATTCTTTACAGCCAAATTATTTCAAGATGGAGAGAGTTAAAAGGAGAAAATCAAAAATAATTTAGAATAAGGCTGTCCAGTGAAGTTCTCTGTGGTGATGAAAACAGTTTTTAGCACCATTGTCCCATATAGCAGCCCCTGACCACGTGTGACTGTTGAGCTCTGGTAACGAGACAGGTGTAGATGAAAACAGAATTTTACATGTTATTTACTGGCAAGTATTTTAAATTTAAATAGCCACATATGGCTAATAACTATTGTATTGGACAGCACAGAAGAAGAAAATATGAGTACATTAATTTATAATTTGGTACACAACACCCATTAGATAGAAAGAAAGATAAATTTGATAACATAAAATTGTAAACACCTCTATGGAATCAAAAGCTGAAAGGCTACACATATTTCTAACATGAATAACAGATAAAAGGCTAGTTTCCTTCATTTACTAAGTGCTTATACAAGGCAACAAGAAAAAGATAAATAATACTAATTAAATATTTGCTAAGAACAGAAATAGGCAATTTACTAAGACAAAAGTAGGTGCTCAATAAATACAAGGAAACAACAAAAACCATAATTAAACATGTGCAAGTCAAGCCACAAGGTTCACCTTTTTACCATCAGATGGACAAAAATTTAAAAAGATTCACCATATCTGCACTGGCAGGGACACAAGGAAATGGGTACTCTTCCATATCATGCCAGAGGGTATAAACTGATGCAACTTTTCTGGAAGAATATTTGGCAACATGAGCACATGAAATGCTCATACCCTCTGACCCAGCAACTTCAGCAAGATATGTGCCCTACAGATATACTTGCAAAGGTAATGAGCGTACACTTTTGGGATCTCCATTGCAGCTCTGTGTCTCCTGATGGAAAATCAGAGACAAGCAAAGCTGCTTTCCATAAGCAATTAGCTCGATGTGTCCCGTCAACACAAGGCTGGGCAGCCCTTTCAGTCAATGCCACAAATCTGTATGTACTTGTATAGAACAATCTCCAAGTCATGAAAGAGAAAATCAGATGAAGCTAATATGCTCTACCTGATGTTCTTAAAGGGTGGTGGGGTAGATATGGAGATGAATGTGCATTATCCCTCCCACCGTCCCAACTCAAAGAATAAAATCAACACTTGGCAGTGGTCATCCCTGGAAAGAGCAACCTGGCTGGGGGTAAAGGAGAGAGGAGACTTTCACCTTTAATTTTGTATATTTCTGTATGTTTTACATTTCCTAATCTTAGATTACTTTCTAAAATTGAAGTAAAATTCACATCAGATAAAATTAACCATTTTAAAGTATATAATTCAGTGGCATTTAATACCTTTGTCATGTTGTACAACCATGACCTCTATCTAGTTACAGAACATTTCTATTACCTAAAAGAAAACACTAAAACCATTAAATAGGCTTTGTCCTCCCCTCCCCCAGTGCTTGGCAACCATTAATCTGCCTTCTGTCTCTATGCATTGACCTTGTCCTTGCATCTGGCTCCTTTCACTCAGCATAAATGTCTTTGAGATTCATCATGCTGTGGTATTTCATCAGTACTTCATTCCTTTTCACAGCTGAATAATATTCCATTGTATGGATGTACCACATTTTTTCATCCGCTCATCAGCTGATGGACATTTGAGTTGTTCCTGCCTTTGGTTATTGTAAATAATGCTGCTATGAACATTTGTGTGCAAGTTTTTTCTGAATATATTGTTTTCAATTATTTCAGGTGTATACAGAGGACTGGAATTGCTGGGTCATACGGCAATTCTATGCTTAATTTTTTGAGATATATTTCTTTTAAAATTTTGTTAACAAGAATAGAAATTGCAGTTTCAATCAGTTGGAAGCATTATGGACTATTTAGTGTTTTCTCCCTTGGGCCTTTCTGTATTAAAAAATAGTAATTGAAAGTATTTAAAAGAGAAAGCAGCAGCTTCATGCCAACACCCGCCAGGCCATCCTCTCCTGCGTTCATCTCTGCCCTTCTCTCTTCTCAGAGAATTGCTGAGGGAAGGGGGCCCAGATTATTTTCCCTACTTTCCTTTTAATCTTTCTAAGGGATCACTGCAAACCTCCACCATAGCCAGGAGGATGCCCACCCCTCTGTTGAGGGTATCCCCATTTGTCCAAAGTCAAAATTCCTTTTTGTATCTATAGGTGGAAATCCTAGAAAGTAGCATTGGGTTTCATTGTATCTCTGTTGTCTTATCAGTTAGAATTGGACACTCCCAAGACCATCAAGCACTTCCGTCAAAATGATCATTGTTTTCATATCAAGAAGTAAGTCCCTCCCTGGACTCTCAAGCCTTGCCTGAGGAAATTATCAAGCACTCACACTGGTTTCCTGCTATTACATGTAGACTAAACTTTCTGGGCCAGAACCAACTAATATCTGGTCTTCAATTTATGGAATTGTAAGGGATTTTATGTAAAAAGCAAGCAAGAAAAACCAAAACTTCCTAGAGACAAAACAACTCCTTTTATGCTAGGGACAGATGCATATTAAATCTAGAATTTTACATTAAAAAACAACTGGAGGATTCTGGAGACTTGCCTTGTGTTGGGGAATATATGCCTTTGCTGTTGAGAAGGGTCTCATCTTTGAATCAGTAATGAAATACTGATTAATATGTTGGGCTCAAAAGTCTACAATTTCCATGATAAGTGAACACTGACTTTCTATTTTCTAAGAGATACTACTCCCCTGAACAGCTATTGCAGAGTGAGGAGGAGATCAGAATAACCTGCTGTTTAGATCCTACTGCATGAGTCCCACCCGTTCAGCATACTGGGTGCAATAATGGACAGCCAACTACGGGCTATTTGAGTGACGTTAACCTGTTCTGTATGTAATGCATACATTCCCGTTTATTTTATTTTTGTCTCACTGTCTCCATTCTAAATCTGTAGATTAATTTTATAATGTAGTAAAATGTCTAAGAAGCTGCCCAGTGCAGCGCTTTCTCAAGTGTGGATGGAAATCCATCAATGGGTTATAAAATCCATTTAATGGGTCATTACTAAACATGTTTTTTTCAAATGAAATGCAATCTAAACAAATGCAATGGAACAGAACAGAAGAGATCAGATCAGAACAGAATAGAATTGAATAGAAAAGAATGAGAAAATATCTTAGAGCACAGTAGACAGTAAGGCAGTTTACTTTTGTTTCAGTGGGGCATGTGTGAGTGTGTGTGAGCATGCTTGCACACATGTGCTCTGAATTAAACACATAAAATGCATTGTTATTAATGGTCACAGTCAAAAATTCTTCAGAACCACTGGCCTAATGGACCCTTCTTATTCCTGGGACATCTCTTGTGAAACTGTGTAGATCCTCTTAAGGAATTTACTCCATTTTGTAAAATTGCAAAATGTAGCTTTACCTTAGAACCTAGCATCTTTCTTCTAGCTGTAGTCAAACTATCTAAGCTGGCCTGTGAGAAAGGATACAAAAGAAACATCTTTTTTAAAGAGCAGAGAGCATTATTTGGGAGGAAAAATAGTTAAAATGGAATTGAGAAAGATCTTAAATATCTTCTAAGAGTTCCAGTTTTACTGCGAGGGCAAGGGATTTATGTTTCTTCCTTGACTAGCATAATCATGCTCTTTGCATGGTTTTCCATTTGGGAGCCCAGCCTGTGGTAAGATTTACAAGGGGTCCTCATGGGGTCAGCCTGTTCACCAGCTGTCGGTCACTCATGAGCTGATGCCTTTTTTCTCATTTGAAATCTCCCCTTCAGAGAGATTTATGGTATTTTTTTGTGCAGGCCTTTGATTTTTTAGTGGTAACATAAATATCTTCTTTTATGGGCTCAAGGAGAGGTACCTTTTAGCTTAGAATGAGAGCCACTATGAAACATCTCCAAGATCAGAAGCATGTAAATAATATTGACTTTATCAACCTTACAATTCACATCCTGTTACTTTTGCCCTCAAGACATTGGATGGGTTTGTGCGTGATGGCAAAATACAACCCTATGAAGGAGAGTTACAGGAAACTGCATTTTTGAGAACTTCACTTAAAAAACAAATGAAAGAAAGTAGAAAGTTCTCGATAGCTTCAGCTTGGGGCCACAAAGCAGGTCCTGGGATCCTGTTGACTGACTGCCTCTTGGTCCCATGGAATCATGAGCTCTTTTTCCTTGGAGTTTATGAGGACTTCCAGGGACAGCCAGGCAGGTACACCATACCACTGCCTTCCCACCACAGGATAAAGGGCCTCTCTTGTGACATCCCCCAGAATTTGTTGAGAGTTGGTCCCACTTGTAAACAAGCTTGCATTCCTCTTCCAATTTAGAACAGACTTTACGCTCTTGATCTGGAAATTCTTTGACTCTGCTTCCACACCTGTCTTAAAAGCTCTCTTAGTATGGTGAACATACTGAATGGATTCTTTGGGCTGCATTAACAGACACATGAAGTCCAGAACTTGGTAATCCCGTTGAGAGACAAAGACCATCCTAAAGCTTGGGGTAAACACAGAACATACGAATGGGACTTTCAAATATAATTACTACACCTAAAAGCAAATATAAGTGAGTGACCAGAATCTATATAGGTGCTCAGAATCTATATATATATTGCTCAGCAAGCAAATGACCTGGCAGGTTCTGGCCTGAACCCTGAATTTTGAAAATGTGGTCTGTCTTCTTCATAAACAATGTCTCCTGGAAAAACTAAAGTAGGGAGTATTATCTTGAGTAGGTAATTTTTAGCTGTAAAAGACGTTGCTCGTTTATGAAGAAAGGCAGAGTCTGCCATTCTCATACTGACCAGAGTCATAAACAGTGGCATCACCTCTTTCAGCCAGGCTCCCAAAGCCACCACCCAAACAGGACCCACTGAGGCAGCATTCTCCCTGCTACTGCCTTAGGCTTTCTTCACTCACCTCAGGAAATTTCTTTCTCTGCACATATTTTGAGGTGGCAGCATCAAAATACTTGGCATAGCCCTCATTGAGACTGTAGATCTTTCCTTTCTGTTTTATCTTGACATCTTTTTCCACGAGGACAAATTCACCGAGAGCCTAGAAAGATGAAAAGAAACACCTGGAAGAAGAGAGATACCAGGAAACAGAAGCCAACCGCACAGTCCCCAACAATCAGAGAGCATCGGAAGGTATGGGCCTGTTCGAGGAGCCCGGCTGTGCCATGTCCTTCGGCAGCTCCAGCGGTGCTCTAGCAAGAGATGAAATAATTCAAAGGACAGAGGGAAGGTTTCCTTGCTAATTTTCACTGCCTGACAGGTTACTCATTTATAGGGAAGCTCAAAGTATTAGTGCTCCAAGTTCTCATTCCTGGTTAATTCCTAATGTTTCCCAGAAGATTTGGGCCATCGACAATGAGAGGAAGAAGTTTCATGGACAGGATTCATCATAAAGGTGGGGGATGCAGTTGCCCTACAAATGTGTGGTCTGTTTATTCTAATGACTCAGTCCTAGAAACCATGAACGATTCCCAGTATCCCAGTGACTCTTAGACAGGGTAATGAGGAAATCCCTTCAATCAGAAACTGTATTCACTTGGCATAAGAAATAAAAAGGAGAAAAATGAAAGAAATCATCAGAATTACTAGTAAAATTGTGCCCACTGCCCCCACCATGGTTACTCTGCAGGACATTCCTCAGGTACCCATTTATCTGAGTGCTTATGGATGTGATTAGGGGGCTGCAGGTATCACCTTGAAAGGCTGGATGTCTCTTTAAGTCACAAGGAGGAAAACCAGGCTTGGAAATGTAATCAGTTTCAATGAACTTTGAAGACTAAGAAAGTGAAATCCCCCAGGATGATAGCTCACAGCTGGCAGCTAGACTAGAAGGTTCCTAATAAACATAGGAATTTATATTCCCAGAATATAAAGAGGCAAGACCATGCTGACCATGTCTGAAATAAGACAGTGGTGAGAATACTCAGCAACCACAGAAGTAACTAAGCATCCTTCCCCTCTGCTGTGAGTGATGACTTCTTCTTTACCAATGAATCTCTACCTTTAGAGTAGATCTAATCTTTAATCTTTAATCTTCCCACCTCCCAGATAAAAATTACTGATACACAATCATTAATTGAATCCACTCCCAAGCCAGAATTGACCCTCTCTTTCTTGAATCCTCCTGAGATCATCAAGCAAAAGCCCACTTGCTATAGTGTAAGTCCATCCCAACTCCCTCCTAGCATGACACTCTACTGTTCTTCTAGAGCACATCCATCCTTGTTCAGTAAACTCAACTTCTTTTTATTATAGGAAAGTTCCTGATAGTCTCTGGTTCATGAGCTTTAATAACTTGCTGTGGACATTTGTTGCTTTGGAGAAGCCCAGTGTGGAGTAACACTTTCTAAAAGCAGCCTCACTCCCTTTGAAGAATTAACTCTTCTCATTGGATGCCAGTCTAGGAAGACTGAGCCTCCTCCAGCCCAAAGTCAGGCATTTGACTTAGCTTGGCAAATTAGATATTCCTCCCTGGCACTTGAAACCTGAGTGAGAGACACAGAATCAGGGGTAGTGTCCAGACCAGACTGGCCATGCTGCAAGCCTGTTCCTGGGACTCCTGCATCCCAGTCCTCAAGACCTGCCCATCTCCACCCTGGGTCCTGAGCTTTACCACGAATATGGTAACATCCTTTACTTAACTGGGAAGAACATCTACTTTACCGGCAGTCCCACAAACCCATGCTGTCCAATAAGGTAACCACTAGTCACGTGTGGCAATTTAAGTTAATTAAAAAGACATAAAGTTTCAAAACTGAGTTTCTTAGTCACACTAACCACATTGCAAGTGTTCAATAGCCACATGAGGACAGCACAGATTACAGAACATATGCATGGTCACAGAAAGCTCTATTGGATGGTGCTGCTCTAAAAAATCCATGTTTCTGTCTAGACATTGGCAACATTGGGGTTTTTTAAATTATTGTATTTCTATAAGCCAAAGAGATTGGATGCACTTTTGTATTAGAAACTCCTTAAGGGCAGAGCCTGGTTGATATGACAGACCCCATAGAACACTTCAAACACCCTCCATTGGACACAGGTCATTAATGTTTTTTGATGTTGGTGTTGATTCCCCAACTAGCCTCTCTTGTCCCAAAAGCAAGAATTAAGAATGACCAGAAAATTACCCCAGCCGACTGGGATTAATGCACAGAGACGCACAGAGTCCTACGTACTGCTACTGCTACATTAGGTACCTACCGGGTCGAGCATGAAAAGGTCCACTCCTTGCCCAGTGGAAAGAGCCACCAGGGTTGCACTACCATAGAGGGCATAGCCTGCAGCCACGATATTTCGGCCTGGCTGCAGAGCATCCTTTTCAGAAGGCTCGTCCTCTGAGGTCTGCAGAAGAGAAAAGAGAAACAGGGGGTGTTACTGTCTCTGGACCGAACCCTTTGCCAGAGGCCTGGGCTTCAGATCTCCTTGAACCGCTGAAGGAAGTGCCGTCCTCAGAATTTTGAGCTGAAGCACATGCAGCTGGAGGGAATGCATTGCCAATGTAACAAATGGTTCTAGCTGAGCCATTGCAGAGGCCATCTTTGGACTTCTCCCTGGTTTCCGAACACATTTGTCTGCATCCTACCAAAAACCACCCCAAGATGCTAAAACCACAGCCCCTCTTAAAAATTATAAACCATGCTCCTTAACTGTTACAACAACCAAGGTCATTAAGCTTGATCTTGTGCCATATCTCGTTGTACGTACTCAATGGCCCTCTGAGGGAAATATGTTTATCATCTCCATTGTGTGGATGCAACACTCAGAGCCTGAACGTTTGGATAACTCACCTGACACCAAGAAGCCTCAGAGCTGGAGTCAAGCCCAGGCAGCCTGGCCCGGGGCTCTTCCCCGTTGCACGCGATGCACCTGGAAGGCCTTGCCCTTGCCTGCCCCCCACCTCCACCCCCACACCTCCACCCTGAGCCCACGTCTAGAGTTCTGAACGTTTTCTTGAGGAAGGTTTTCCCTTTGCCATGGCAGAAATGCCGGTGTGAGTGGGACTTCAGAGACAGGACAGGTGAGGATGCTGAGGAATGTTCTCAATGGAGGGGCAGAGCTGCAGCTGAGATTCCACTTTAAACCCACTTTCCCCAATACCTCTCGAAGGTTCCTTCCTTCCCCACCTCCTTGTGCTCTAAAAGGCAAGTGAATCAAATCTGATTAGTTTGGAAAAACGAGTAGCAAACTTCTGGGCTCGGCTGTGAGGAGCTGAGTTGGGGAGGGGGGAGGACAGGAGGCACACTCCGTTCTTTCCCCACCCTCATCTGGGGTTCTGACTTCACAGCAAAGCCTTCAGGGATGGGGGAGAATTCTGGACAAGCACTGGGGCTGGCTCTGGACCCTAACATCACTATGGACGGCAGATGTGACAGGAGCTTGGAAGGAGAGGCGAGTGGGCAGACTTCAATCAACTCTTTTCAAATCAGAAGAGCCAGATGGATGCAGCTCCACAGACCATGGCAAATAGCTATGATGAATGTGACAGGCTGAGGCTCCAAACTCACTTTCCCATAGCTGTTATACCCAAGGAGTGTGGTGCTCGGTGTGCAAGGGTTAAATGCGAACTATTGGCCTCACTGCTTCTGAGCCATTCGATTCCCCACTCTGTTTTCTAGCACAGCTACCTTGGCTGTTTAATTAGATGCTTTGTTCTCTCTAGATGCCAGTGGATTTTGGCTAAAAGTCCAGTCTAGAAATATCGCATAGAGATTCCTGCTGAGCAGAAAATTCCAGAGAATTGCAAAATGGTGGAGGTGAAGGAAATATCTTTAAAATTATGAAGACACACTGGTGATTATGTAAATAGGAATCAGAACAACAATATTGAGCCAGAATATTATACACACTTTAAAAATATGTCAATTATGCTAATTAATTCCCCTGTAGAATAACTTCTTCGGGGTAAAATAGTAATTTTTATTTATATAGGGCTTCATCTTTTTCAAAGTACTTTCATATCATCATGCTTTTGTGAAAGAATGGAGAGTCTCCCTAACCCTCATTTAAAAGTGAAGGGATGGAGGTCAGGAGAGGTACCCACACATTTTGAAACGAATGAGCGATAAAGCTGGGATGGGCCCACATCTCCCAATGCTAAGCCAGCATCCTTCTCAACACTGTCATGGAATATGGGGCCAGTCGGACCTTTGTGTGTAATATCCTAACAACTTCGCTGTAAAACCAATCTTCTTTAAGAGTGTCACGTTCCCTCTAATAATTTTTCCTTATTTTCACAATTTTGCATTTTTTTGCAACTAATTGCATTTTTATTTGACTTGGACATGTTCAATAAATTGTTCTTATTTCTAATTCCCAGCCACATAAGGATTTTGAGAACCAGGCCCTGTAGCAGACTCTCAAAGTGGACCACAGTATCAGCATCCCCCGGGAAGTTGTTAGAAGTACAAATACTTGTCTCCGCCACCGCTCCCCCAATCAGGCCTACAGAATCAGAAACTCTGGGCCTCAAGAAAGCTTCCAGGTCATTCTGAGGCATGCTAGTTTGGGAAACACAGCTCTAAAGCATGAGTTCTTAATCTTCAGAAAAGTGGAAGGTTTTTTACTAAAATCTTTAGTCTTCACCATCGAAGCTTCTGAAACACCTTCATTTGGCCACCAGAAGGACCACATTTTCTGTGTTTTAAACCAGAGGTCTGTCCTGCTGATTTCTCCCTGACCAGAGGCTGCCCTTCCTCTGAGCTGTGGTCCTGCAGCCCCCACACAGCTAGCACCCTCTCTGGGGCCCTCTGGGCTCTACGCTGGGACTTGAAAGTGAACCACTCCTTCCTTACTGGCTTCACTGGCTTCTAATAACAGGTGGAAGTCTCTGGCCTAAAGAAATAAGAAAAAATACTTTCTAGATCATAAGACTTCCCTCTAGCCACTGCCTATCTCCATCTTCATCTAGGTCCTGGAGTCTAGAATGCCTGTCTATACTAGCTATCTTTCTTCTTCTGCCCCCACTGCAGGCTGCCAGGTATGACCCCCATCTACCATCTCAGGAGCACACTGTCCCGTCCTCCTTACCCTACCTTTGGGCAATGTTGGGTCACTTGGCTGCTGTCTCCATCTTGATATGGGTCTCTCCTGAGCATCTGTCCACCTCCCTCTTTTCTGACCTCCGATATTGTGATTTATAAGTAATACCTATTTGCGCATTCAGCTGACCAAAATGCACTTCTCATATATACTTAGTTTTTGCCCACAGTTCCTGGCTCACAGCTTCCAAAACCCTCAGACTTCCCTTAGTGTTGAGAGTAATAAAGTGTCTTTGTCATGCTGATGGTGACTTTTGGACAGCAGAAAAGGAGGGTGGCTTGTTGCCAGGAGAACCAACCCCTGTGATTAGAAGGTTAGAACTTTCAGCCCCACCCCCTGACCTCCTGCGGGCATAGAAGGGATGGAGATGGACTCTCTCGCCAATGGCCAATGATTTCATCAAGTAAGCCTATGTAATGAAGCCTCCTTTAAACCTGAAAAGGACAGAGCTTGAAGAGGTTCTGGACTGGTAAACACCCAGAAGTTCAGGGAAAGTGGTATGCCTAGAGAGGGCAGGGACGCTCTGCACCCTTTCCCCATACCCTGCCCTAGGCATCTTTTCCATCTGGCTCTTCCTGAGTTATATCCTTTAATAATAAACTGGTGATCTAGCAACATGTTTCTCTGAGTTCTGTGAGCTGCTCTAGCAAATTAATCAAATTTGAGGAGGGGATCTTGGGAACCTCTGATTTCTAGTCAGTCAGTCAGAAGTACAGGTAACAACCTGGGCTTGGGACTGGCATCTGAATTGAGTTGCCAAGGAGGCGGGGGGGGGGGGGTCATTGGAACTTCCAATCTATAGCAGGTTGGTCAGAAATACAGATAATAGCCTGGGGTTGCCTTGTAGGACTGAGCCCTTCACCCCTGGATTCTGATGCTATCTCTGGGTAGATAGTGTCAGAAATGAGGTGCCCCAAAGCATTTGCTTTAATTCAACCTGATGAATATAAGAGAGCACTATCTTTTCAACTTGGCCAATTTGATGGCTAAAAAAAAATTACATTTCTTTTGTTTTAATTTCCATTTTTTTATAGTTAACAATGTAAACTTCATCGCCTTCTTGGCCAATTTTATTTCTTATTTTGTAAGTTGACCGTTTCATGTCTTTGTGTATTTCTCTCTCAGGGTATTTATCTTCTTGTTGTTTATTTTAATACCTTTTTCCATATGAGAGATAGTAATACCTTATATGTATTACATCTATTTTCCTCGAGTGCCATCTACCTTTTAATTTTATTTACAGTGTCCTTTTCTTTTGCAGTGCAATTTTTTGGTAATTAAAATTATTCGGGCACCTGGGTGGCTCAGTAGGTTAAGCGTCTGCCTTTGGCTCAGGTCACGATCCCAGAGTCCTGGGATTGAGTCCCACATCGGGCTCCCTGCTCAGCAGGGAGCCTGCTTCTCCATCTCCATCTGTCCCTCCATCCTGCTCGTGCACTCTCTCTCTCTCTCATTCAAATAAAATCTTTAAAAATAAATAAATAAATAAAATTATTCATTACAGCCCATATTATTTTCTTCTCTGTCTTTATGGTTAGATAGAATTTCTCCTATATCAAGACAAGGCCAGACAAATAGTCTTCTATGTTTTATTTCTTCTGTGTTTTATTTCTCCATGAAATTCATTAACCCATCTATAATTTATTTCAGTGCATGGAAAAAAGAAAGGCTCATTTTTTTTTCTGGTTTTGAGATTTTAAAGATCTACTTCACATTAGTCATCTCTATTGCTATGACAATCTTCTCAGAAAATCTCAGAGTAGTTTGCAAATGATTTAGTGTTATCTTTCTCCGGTCTTTTTATTTCTTCCTACCCCAATAAAACATCTAAATCTGTCATAGGTAAAGGAAGGGATGCATCCTATAGCCACTTACCAATAAAGTTAATGGCAGTTGCAAAGGCTCACTGTGTTTGGCGGTAGAGGGTATGGAAAAGTAGATCATTTTTCTTTGTATTGAGGTATAACTCACACATAGCAAAGCACACAAATCCGAATTGTACAGTTCAATGAGTTTTTACATACATGTAATATATGCTTATGTAACTACCAAGATCAATTTACAGAACATTTCTTTAAAAAAAAAAAAAGATTTTATTTATCCATTTGACAGAGAGCAAGAGAGAAAGCGAGAGAGCACACAAGCAGGGGGAGCGGCAGGCAGAGGGAGAGGGAGAAGCAGGCTCCCCACAGAGCAGGGAGCCTGATGCAGGCCCAATTCCAGGGTCCTGGAATCATGACACTCAACCGACTGAGCCACCCAGGCACCCCATTACAGAACATTTCTAACAACCTAGCAGACTCTTGTGCCCCTCCTCAATCACTATCACCTCCTCCAAAGGTAACCTCTACCCTGCCTTTTATCATGTGGACATCAAAAGGATAATTACTTTTGTCTGTTTTGGAACTTCATATAAATGAAATCACAAAGCATGTGTTCTTTTGTATCTAACTTATTTCCCAACATTATGTCTTTGCAATTTTATCTGTTATTGCACATAGAAGTTTTCTGTTCTTTTTCATTGCTATGTAGTTTTCTGTTGTATGAATACACCACAATTTATTTATCTATTCTAATGTTGATACACACTTGGGCTTTGTTTTCCACTCAGGAGCTACTATGAATCATTTGTCACATGTCTTTGGACAGACACGAGCACTCACTTATCTTGGGTGCGTATCAGGAGTGGATTTGTTGGACCATAATGTATGACTCTATGTTTATCATCAGCAGGTGCGATCCCAACTTTCCAAAGTGTTTGTGTTATTTTTTACTCCCACTAACAACGTACAATTCCCAGTTTCTTCATCAACACTGGGTATGCACTTTTCATTTTAGCCATTCTCTTGGGGTGAATGATGTCTCGTTGTTTTAATGTTCATTTCCCTGATGACCAATGATGTTGAGCATCTCTCTTGTGCTTATTATTAACCAGTTGTGGGAAAAAAAATCTCTTTAGTGAAGTGCCTGTTCGAGTCTTTGCCCATCCCTTTGATTAGATTGATGGTATTTTTTTTATTCATTTGTAGAAGTTCTTATTCTGCATAGGAGTCCCTCGTTGAAAATATGTATTGAAAATCTTTTCTTCCAGTATGTAGTTACCTTTTCACTCTCTTAATTTGTCTTCTGATAAGCAAAAGTTCTTAATTTTAATGAACAACAGTTCATTAGCCCTTTCTTTTATGGTTATTGCTTTCAATCTCTTGTTTAAGAAATATTTACCTTCCCCAAAGGCATGATGATATTCTCCTGTGGTTTTTTTTCTAGGAACATATTGGTAGTTGCCAGGGGCAGGGGTGGAAGGGTGAGGGGCAAATGGGTGAAGGTGGCCAAAAGGTACAAACTTCCAGTTATTAGATGACTAAGTTGTAAGGATGTAATGTACAGCATGGTGACTATAAGTTAAGAGTACGGATCATACATTTGAAAGTGGCTATGAGAATAGATTGTAAAAGGTCTCATGACCAGAAAAAAATATATATTTGTTTAACTATGTGAGGTGATAGATGTTAACTTACTATGGTGGTCGTCTCACAGTGTATATATATACATACACATATACATATGTACATACATATCTTAAATCATTATGTTGTTCACCTATTTTCATCCAATGCCATATGTCAACTATATCTCAATAAAATTAGAGGCAGGTGAGAAGCTATTAAGAGCTGTAATTGGTGGAGCTGGAGAGTCCGTTTGAGCCTCCGACCTGCCATGTCCTAACTGGTGATTTTAGTCGAGTCACTTCTCTGTGCTTCAATGTGTTCACCAGTAAGAAAGCGACAGCAGAATGTGCACCTGGCTCCCGGGCTGAGGCGAGGACTGACCCAGGAGCACGGTGCTTGCAGGTGGGCAGAACGTGCCCGACTCACGCTCAGCAGTCCGTAGTATTACCCATAATGTAAAAGCCAATGTTTAAAACCACCTCAAAGGTACAACGGGTGTCTTTTTCCAGAATCTCATAAAGATCACACCATCTGTCCCTTTATTTTTATCTCTATGCTATACCTCAAAGGGAGAAGCAAAGCTCCTTTATTCACCTAGCTCATTTTTGCTTGACCTCAAAACATCATCTCAATCTTTCACTCTCTCAAATACCAGAGAAAGTGTCTGGTCATTCTCACCTGCTCCCTCTGCAAAAGTCTCCTTTTCTCTCTTTGCAAGGAAAAAAAGAGAAGCACCAACTGGTAAAGCAAAATTCTCAGAGGTTCCCTCCTGTCCAGGGTGGCTTGGCTTCCAGTTGGTTCTCCAAAACAGGAGTAACAGAGCCCGCTCCTGCTCCTTGATGTTCTCCTCAGAAAGAAGCTTAGACTAATTCACATATCCTGCTAAGGTTAGTTTTCTGCTAAGCTGTTGCCCCTGAAAATCAAATTCTGGCCTCTTTCTTTGGACAACCGTCAGCGAGGCAGAAATATCTTGCAATATCAACATCTATGGACAGCACATTAGGTGAATGGGACACAGCCAATCCTCCCCCCACGTTTATCATCTAAGAGCACTAAGGAAAACACTCAGAGAAAGTCAATTACATGCACATTACAGAATTAGTGCCAAATCATAGTGTAGAAAGTCAGTGATGCCTGCAACTTGTTTGATCACTAGTTTAGTGGACAGAATGTGTGCTGTGAAGCCAGAGGCATGGGTATGGGCCTCTGCAACCAGCCTAGAGGGCAGATTACCCAACTGAACAATCCCTAAACCCATCCAGCACCCTTGGTCTCCCTTCTGCCTGAAAGCCCCCAGGGCAGAGGCCCAGCCATCCTGACTGGAGTGAGGACTGATCCTCAAATGAGATCTAATGTGGATTATGCGGCTTGACATGAAGTCTCTGGTGATACTGGATGGTCACAAACCAACCCACAAAATCCTCTGTTGTTGGGTATGTGGGGTAGGTGAAATGCCCCGAAGAGACACTAATCCCCAGAATGCTGTGACTGTGCTGCATTATATGTCACAAGGGACTTTGCAGATGTAATTAGGGTTACCAATTTAAAATAGAGAGATCATCACGGATTATCCAGATGGGCCCAATCTAATCAAATGAGCCCTTAAAATCAGAGAACTTTCTGAGGCTGAGGGCAGGAGAGATGAAGCAAAGTGGGGATATCAGAGAGATTAGAAGTCTGAGCAACACTTGGCCTGCCTTTGCTGTCTTTAAGGACATAAGAGGCACAAGCCACAGAATGTAGGAAGCTTCTAGAAGCTGAAAATGGCCCCAGCATCAGCCAGCCAAAAAAAAAAAAAAAAAACAAGGGTCTCCAACCCACAAGAGAATGGAACTGAACTCTGCCAACCACCTAAATGAGCCTGGGAGCTAATTTCCCCACCCCCAGCCTCTCAGGAGGAGGCCAGCCTGGCTGACACCCAGATTTTGGCTTTGTGAGACCCAAGCAGAGAACCCAGCCATGCCTGTCAGACTTCCAACCTACACAATGGTAGAACATAAGTGGGCATTGCTTTAAGCCTCTAAAACATGTGGCCAATTGTTACAGCAGCAATAGAAAATTAATACAGTAAGATCTGAGAAACAGCGGAGTCCTCAAATGCCACCAGGAACCTAATACCACATCTGATATTTGTGTCACATCCAGATTTTCAAAACCAGGCTCCATCAGTCCTCTGACATTACCTTCCCACCCAGGTGATGAAGAAGGCAATTGGAAAAGTACCACATCAGTTCTTCCAGTGAGGATCCAGAGACCGAGCAAGTTATGGTTTGCCTACAGTGCTGTGTCTGGTTAGTAGGAGGACAGAGACTAGAACTCCAAACCTGAACCTTCCAGAAACTACCAGAGGGAAGAGGCATTAAAGATCCAGACTGTCTACTCACCTTTCTATAGATAGCAAAGATGGTTCCAATGGAGGCCAGGCAGTCGATGTTGGAAGATCCATCCAGTGGGTCAAAGCAGACTATATACTTCCCCTAAATGCACAGAGAGAAGAACCACCTGATTGGCCCCCTTTCAAACAACACATTCTGTGTAAATGGCTGTACATGGCAGGTAACACTACATCAAAAAGTGATTTAGAGCAAAGGGCTATCCTTATCAAAAAATGCAATTACCAAGGAGAGCAAAGTATATCAGCATCTCTGAATCCTGAGCTCAGAGCCAACCTGCCCATAGACTGATGAGTTGATGCCCACATGGGGCGATCCAGGTCCCATCCACCTCCGCACCTCCTCTGGCTCTGCCCTCCCCTCCTGTATGGGCCCACTGGGGACTCAGAGCTGCCAAGGGTGTGAGAGGAAACCAGGTCCGAAATTGGCACCCGGCCCAGAAGGGGTGGAGAAGCTGAAGATGAACCCAGGCTAGCTCTATCCATATCCATGGTAAGGTCAGTTATAGATTTATTCATGATTCTTTCTGAACCTCTCTGCAGACAGGCTTTCCTCCAAGAGCATTTTTGCCAAAAAGACTTTGGAAAATCTCAGAACAATGTCCCAGAGCCTCTGGATTTATCTTATTAAGAGAGCTAGTATGCATAAGTAGTCTGGGGAATAAAAATACTGTCCTAGGTTTTGCTGCATCCAACCCACCTGTCCTATGTGAAGACCAGAAGACAGAGTGGGGGGGGGCGGATATTTCTAGCCCACCCACACTGCTGTCACAGGCTGCTCCAGCTGCCATTGCATAGAAAGAAATCACCAGATACTTTTTACAGGCCTCCTATGTGCAAGGTTCCGGGAGAGCTTTAGTGATAGGGAAAGGAGTCTCCGGGCTAATTAAACACAGATAACATAACATCAAGTAAGATGGGAGTCATTTCTCCCATCACTAAAATTACTTTTCCCTGACTTTCTGGTGAGTAATGCCCTAGCTTAAGCTGACCTTTATTTCTTTTGTATTCCTTGCTCAATGGGGGTGAGGATGGGCTAAAAAGTGGGATAATCCATAAATTTGGAAATTCCCCATTCTCCCTATAGATAATTCAACTGAGCCCATCTATTCATGCATGCATGCATTCAACAGATATCTGTTGAGCATCTAGCATATGCTGGAAAATGTTCAAGGAGCTGGCATGGAAGTAGGCATGGAATATTCAAGAACTAGCACCAAGACGTGTATAACTCAGGCCAACTGGGAAAGAAAATGATGGATTAGATTGGAGAGATGATTGGGGGCATATCAGTGGGAACTAAATGTTGAAAATAATCAGTGTAATGTAGTTTAAATTGTGTGAGACAATGAGAGTAAAGTGCTTTGCACAGTCCCTGGTATATAGCAGGTACTTAATAAATTTAGCTTTACCTCTTCCATCCTCTCAGCTAATTATGAAGAAATTGTCTCCAACACCGTGTATAAAACAAGGGCCAGTCCCAGGGTTTATTTTGCATCATAGCTGAACATGGGTTGAGTTTTTGGCCACCAGCAAACCCCTGTCTTTAAAGAACTGTTTGTGAGGGCGCCTGGGTGGCTCAGATGGTGACGCGTCTGCCTTCGGCTCAGGTCACGATCCCAGGGTCCTGGGATCGAGTCCCGCATCGGGCTCCTTGCTCAGCAGGGAGTCTGCTTCTCCCTCTCCCTCTGCCTCTCCCCCTGCTTGTGCTCTCTCTGTCTCTCTCGCAAATGAATAAATAAAATCTTTAAAAAATAAATAAATAAAAAATAAAAAGAACTGTTTGTGAAACCAGAATGACTACAGACCCTCCCCGGTCATGCCCTGACCATGTTTGCCATTGTATTAAGGCAAGAGCGCACGGTTATTATGGTTTCGAAATTCCTGTATGAGTCTAACAGTTTGTCAGGCGCGAAGAAATCTCTGCTGAAACCAGAGCCCCCTTGGAGAAGTGTGTGTTGGGGAGATGGGCCATAGAAGTGGGGATGGGAAGAGTATTGTCCTGCTCTTCCCAGGAACTCTACCTTTTATTGGACTTGATTTTGAAGCCACAAAAAAAATGCAGCCCTTGTTCCGGGCACCTGAAGTGAAAACCCATGAACCCCACCCACTGAGGCATTTTCAGTAAGTTACTGATTTATTTCCTGAATGAATCACCTCCCTGTTACGGAATTTTTTTCACGAGACACAAAAGACTTCTCGCTAAAAAAGTATGCAATCCGTTTTTTTTCAGAAAACAGAACTTAAGGAATCGAAGAAAATCCCGGAAACTAAAGAAAAAACAAGGCAAAGATTCTTCCCAACTCAGTAGTACCATCTACTGGTGAAGAGGGGAATTGCATTCCGGCCCTGCCCTCACCCTCTTCTCCTTGGTAGTGATAATCGCGTCTTTATTCTCCTCCGAAACCAGGACGCAGGTGCTGTAGGAGGACTGGAGCATGTTGATCACCAGGGAATTGGATAACACGTCCAGTTTCTTCACCTCATCCCCGGTCACGTTCACGCTTCCCGCAATTCCGTACCTAAGAAGAGGAAAGTCAATGAAATCGCTAAGGGAATCCAATCTCCAGCAAAGAAGCCGAGACGCTAAGACACCACCGTTGTATCCCGCCAATCCTCTCATGGCTGCAGAGTCTCCAAATTATACAGACCACGTACAACATGTCTCACAGCGGGGGTTCTCAACCTTGCTTCCTTTACACCTCGGGGATATTTTCGTATCCCCTTATTCACCCAGAATTCAATCTTAATAAAACACAAACCTGCATTCGGCAGTGGGAGGCAAAGGGAAAGACACATCGCCATCATTACTGACTCCAGCAAGTAAAGGCCCATGGCTTTCCAGCACTGAAGTCTCAGGTATCTCTTGATTACCCTCAAATAGTGGCCCGGTGGGCCGAATGAAAAATCGCTCTGTGGTAGCTTTGCATTCCTTAAGAAGGAAACTCGGGGTCATAATTAACTGATTTAATTTTGTTCTTCAGTACCATTTCAAGCAATGTAAGAAAAATTCTATCTAGCTTTATGTTTTGGAACGCCAAGGTCTCCCAGCTTCCACCCTCATGGGCAGGATTCTTCTAAAATGCCAACCAGATCACTCTGGTCTCACCCAGAGTTCCCAGGTTCCCCACAGTGGGCTTAAGGCCTAACCAAGGAAACCCGGTCCCACTCACCTCGCTCAGCCAGTCTAGCCTCTGGAATCCACCAGGCACACCCTTGCCTTACAGGTACCCCCGAGTTTGCCACCTTACCCCCACACTTTCCCCCAAGAGTGGCATGGCTATTACCCCACTCAAGCCTTTTTCATCTCAACAGCTACAAAGGTCCTGTGGCCACCGGTACCCAGCAAGCCGCTCCTCTCCTTTTCACCTTCACTCACTGTGTTTCCCCCACAGGAATGCTGTCTGCCAACCATCAGCTTCTCCCTACTCTCCCTTCTGATCCCTTCCGGAAGCTTCCGTGGTCCCACGACAGACCAGGCACATCCCCTGTCGTCCCTCCCACAGCATTTCACAATCTGTTCATGCGAATACCTTTCCTGCTGGATTGTCTGCTCAGGGAAGGCTAGAATGCTGGCCTACTACTGTACTGGTTTCCGTAGTGCTCAAGGAAGTAGTAGATGCTCAATACATGTTCACTGAATTATGAAAAAGGCAAGGCAGGGAAGTAATTTCCTTACTTCTCCCTTATTTAATGCCATTTATTTGTTGAAGGAATCCTCCGGTGGTTCTAACAGGTAGCCAGGGCTGAGAACCACTGACCTACCCTAAGCAGGGGACAACTCATTTCCCACCCTCTTCCTTGACTGACAGCCTTCCTCCAGGGGCCCTCTACCCTTAACCCCACCAACACCCCTCCTTCCAGAAAGAATGGAAGCTCATTCATAATGAGATCTAATTGACAACTGCTTCAAGTTAGGTCATGGATGCCAGAGAGCTTTATAACCCGCAGGAAAACATCTTTAACCATTTTAACTAATCTGAAAGCTTTACTGACAATTTTTAAATGGGATATTCTACCACTGACAGTAGAAAACCATGAAGATGTTTCCAGAAGAAGCACTCTAGCTTTCCCTTCTTCCTACAACAATGAGCGGACAAAAAAGAATAAAAAACATGAAAATTTCCGATCCCTTTTGCATTCATTAAGTTTGTGCCTAAAAATGTCTTCCCAGAAAAAGGAAGCAAAAGAATGAAGGGCTTGAGGTCCCCTGGATGGGAAGGGATAGGAGTATGTGGAAGTCCCATTTTCATAAGTAGAATTGCTCCAGGACCGAGAGCGACCTTCTAGTAATATGAGAAGCAATTCCAGGGTCCTGTTTATTAATCTCAGCATTTTGTTAGAAAGAAGGAATTTCCAGACAATGGGCCATTTTGGTGTTTCTTACTGAGGAGCCAGGGGAAGGATGTCATCTGAATTGGCAGGATGTGGGCTCCTGCCAGCCTGAGGACCTCAGCCTCTGAGAAGAAGGTGGATTCGGACATCTTGATTCGGTGGGCTGCACCTGCCACCTAGTGGACAATCGGCAGCATGGACCAGCCTGCCAGCAAATTTCCCCAGATCTGGGCTTGGAACCACTGTAATAATGAGCATTTACTGAGCATTTCTTATGGATCCGGCACTGTTGAAATCTTCATCCTATGGATTCACTAAGCCTTACAACAACCCTATAAGTTAGGGGCTGTTAGCATCCCCTCCAGTTTACAAATGGGAAACTGAGGTCCTGACAAGAGTAGACAATCACATGGAAGGAAGAGCCAAGTTCAATAAACACCCTATTATCCAATTCCTGAGTCTGCTTCATCTAGACACTCAACAGCCACAAAGTTAGAGTTCTGAAGCTGATTAGTACAACCCTACCACAGCAGCCGCTGCCTACCTAAGCAGCCTGCACAGAGGAGGAACTCATTAAAGTGGGCAGATCATACTGAAATGGCAGCAAGTGGCGAAGATGCCCAGAAAATGACTCAAGCATAGCAGGACCCATATACAGGGACAGGTAAAGTCACTATTTAGTGTCACTCAGCATGGCCCATTACCTCATAGGAGCAGGACAGACGCAAATGGCTGCACCTCGTATTCGTGAAAGTTCTTAATCATAGAGCTTGGTCATTGTTGCTGAATGAGGTAATAATAAGCAGGGAACGGAGATCACAATGCATCTTTTTTTTTTAAAGTAGGCTCCACTCCCAATGTGGAGCCCAATGCTTAACTAACTGAGCCACCCAGGTACCCCATAACACTATCAAATTTTTTGTATTAAAAGTACTAAATTGTTAAGAATTAATATTTTAAGTTATTAGATTTTGTTATTTCTTTTTGTTATTTCATTTTTGGAGGAATAATAATAATGGGTCCCTTCAACTTTTGAGAAGACCGCCACTGGAATTGCTACTAAGAAAATGGAATCCCAGAGAAAGCCAGCTTCTTTTTACCGCAGACTTAAACTGGACACTTGGCTGTGTGAAAATTAATAAAGGGAAACCTCACTAAAATTGAGTCGGGAGGCCAGAAGGGGGAGCCCTCACACAGTGCTGCTGGAGGTCATTCCGGAAGTGTTGTCAATTCCAAACCCCAACCGAAGAATCCTCCGGGAAATCATCAATTACAGGCCCCCACAGGGAAAGATGCACATCGCATCTCCTACAAGAAATGGACTACCCCGGCAACTCAGCCAGTCAGAAATCATTATGGCCCTGAACTCTTGCTTTTGTTCAAAACAACAATTTCCAATTTCCTCCTCCATAAAATAACCTTCTCCTTTGTTAGACCAGCCTATGGTTTTTGACATAGCTTGCTTGTCCTAGATTGCAATTCTCTGCTATTCCCCAATAAACTCATTTTTGCTGGTAAGATAAGTGACTTATTTTTTAAGGTCAGCAGCTGTGACAGCAGCTGTAGCATGAACTTGGCTTCGTTCTGTGCTTGGACAGAGTACAGAAGAAAACAAAGTGGAAGAACGCTCTGCATTCCCTCCTCCTAAATCCAGAACTTCCCAGCTTCCTGCACACCAAGTAGAGAAGAAGATAAAGAGTCACAGAGAAGAAACAAAAAATTGTTTTTAAAGCAAAAACTCCTTTCCAAAGTAAGACTGGAGTTTCAGGGCAGAAAGTTATTTTGTAAATGATTCCTAGCTCCTAGCAGGTTGACAAAGTTCATGGCAAGAAAATGCTCCTATCTGCTAAAGAGCATAAAGCGAAATAAGTCTTCCTCGCTCTTTCTTTGTGCCACAAGAAACAAGTCACCATAATTCAACCTATATTTTTAATGCAACAAGCCCCTGAGCTTATATTACATGGCCACTGGAAAAATTATATATTAAGAAAAGGAAAAAGAAAAATTTTATCTTTTTTTCTCCATACCATGTCTCCACGTATTTTGTTCCTTTCTTGAAACAAGTCAAAAGCCCTTTACCAAAGACAGAAACTTTTTAAAAAGCGCCTTCCCTCCAGGGCACAGAGGCAAATAGCTCTCGACACGGCAGGCAGCTGGCCCAAGCACCTGCAGCTTTGCCCATGCCCCACCTGGGCCTGAATCCCTGCGTGTCTGAGCACCCGCACCTGCTCCCCCCGGACTCACAGGTGAGCCAGGCCAGCCTTGCGCACAGCCGAGGATATGGCTTTGATGGCCGTCAGCATGGAGTTCAGTAGCTGTGTGAGCTCCCCGGTTCCTTTGGCCTGACGCCCCTTTTCCATAACGAAGCGAGTGAGGGTGAGCATGTCTGTTTCGAAGGGGCTTCTGTCTGACATCGTGGCAGGTAACTTTTCAAATCCTTCTTTTCTCCCAGGAAGCCCTGTTTATCTCTAAAGGCTGTAGCTCCTCAGTATCAGAGCTGGTTCCTGCGGGCCCTGCTAGGACCTTTAAGGAAAAAGTGCCCCAACCCACGTGGTTAAGATAACTGGGCAAGTTGCCCTCAAGGAAATCTCTCTGGCAGGCTGATTGGTAGGCTGCCAAAGCACCATAAACAAGCTGTAAATAGAAATCAGGCAGCCCAGAAACACAAAAGATCCTTCCTAGGATCTTTTAAAGATCCTAAAGATACTAAAAGGTATCCTTTAGTAACTAGTGGGAGATGAGAAATCCAGCCACTAAAGAATGATCCATAAAACCCTCTCATTCAAGGACTCAGGATTCTTCGAATAGATCTACTGCAGAACCCAATTCACCAGTGCCTATGGGAGGCAGACTGGCAGGTAGCTTATCTGGGGTGTAGGTCACGTAGTAAGATAATGTCAATCCTGGGACCACTTAGCCAGGGGGTCTTTCATAAACGTTTGAAAGGGTGCTTCTTATTTCCAAAAAGCATGTATGACTGAGTGGGTATCCATGATAGATAACCAAATCTAGAAGAAGAAAATTATATTCCTAGCGCAGTGCCTCACATCAAGGTTGTTTTATCAGTTCCTAATTCAAAAATACTACTTGCTTACTGACAGGAAACACTAAGGAAATATATAAAGAAAAGTGAGGGGCGCCTGGGTGGCTCAGTTGGTTAAGCATCTGCCTTCGGCTCAGGTCATGGTCCTAGGGTGCTTGGGATGGAGTCCTGGGATCAAATCCCCCATGGGGCTCCCTGCTCAGCGGGAAGTCTGCTTCTCCCTCTCCCTCTGCCCCTCCCCCTGCTTGTGCTCTCTCTCTCTCTCTCTCTCTCTCTCAAATAAATAAAATCTTTAAAAAAAATTAGAAAGAAAAGTGAGAGTCCTCACCACCAGCCCAGTCCCCAACCCACTCTCTAGGACTAACTGAGCTGGGGGGGCCTGCATAGGGTGGACCAAGAACCTTCTGCAGGAGCACACAGACCCGGCACTGAGTCCCAAGCTAATTATCTGCTAGTTATCCTGGGAAAGTTTCAGAAGCCTCAGTTTCCTCTCTTATAAATGGGAAGAGCAGTAAAACATCTACCTTATAGAGTGGTTGTCAGGATTAAAAGTGATAAGATGAGCCGGTCACATAGTAGGTGTTCAGTATCTCAACTATTATAGACATATATAACTATTTTTGATGTATATATTTTAGATGTATAATTATTATGTGTACTTATAGTTTAGATGTATAACTATTGTTATAGTTTTTAGATGTATATGTAACTATTTTAGATGTATATATAACTATTTTTTAAAGATTTTATTTATTTTCACAGAGAGAGAGAGCATAACAGGTTGAGTGGCAGAGGGAGAGGGAGAAGCAGGCTTCCCGCTGAATAGGGAGCCCGATGTGGGGCTCGATCCCAGGACCCTGGGATCATGACCTGAGCTGAAGGCAGATGCTTAATGACTGAGCCACCCAGGCGCCCCAGATGTATATATATTATGTGTACATATATAATTCCATTTTGCAAAATAGAGGAATATACACATGAATCTGCAATAGGATTTTTTCTTCTGACAGTTATTTCAATCAAAATGTGTTTAGCTGCAAGTAAGAGAAAACTCAGATGATTTAGATATGCGAGGGTTTGTTTTTCTCGTATTTTCTCATGAGTTCACTAGGAGGTGGCTGCTGGCATTTATTTAGCTATTCAAAGGTTCCATTAGGGGCCCCTCTGTCTCTTCTGTTATCCTTGGTCAGCTGGCTTCTGCCTCCCAGCTAAGACCTCTCAAGAGCACAAAAAAGGCAACCACCATTCTGAATGTCTTAGCCCACATTGAAGACCCAAAGGGGGAGAAGGGAGCTCCAATCACATTAGTTCCCTTTTACTAGAAAAGAAATATTTCCCCAGAACACACACACACACACACACACACACACACACACACACACACACACACACACCAGTGGACTTCCTACATAGCTTTGGCCAGATTTGTGTGATATGGGGACCCCTTGCTACAAAGGTTGGGCACTGGTATCCATGGGTCAACCAATCTCATGTGGCTGCCATAGCAAAACATCTTGGAAATATACATCCATGTCAGTACACAGAGATACACTGCATGTGCGGACTGTTCAATGATTTTGGAAATGTTTGCTCTTGAAACCGTGCTTCAACAAGCTTCCATATCCTTGTGCACGTGTTTGTGTGAGCCTTCAGTAAGATACATCTGTGGAAGGGCACCTGCTCTGCCAGAACACTTAATTTTGACACCACCAGGATCTAGACCAGAAGCCCTCTTTCTCTTCCGAGAGCTTTGGTAAGAACTGTAGAGGGAGGCTTCTACGTGACCTTGTCGTGTCATGTTGCTATTAACAAATAACTAAGTTTTGTCTTTCCAGTGGGACATCAACCATGATTCTTCTGACATAATTATCGGAAGAGCCGTGGCTGGATGTTGGGAGTTCTGGGCGTAAGGGAATACAAGAGAAAAGAGTGTTCTGGTTCTTGGTTTCCAGGTTTGCTGTGAAGTACAACATTGTCATCAAAGGATTTCCCACATGATGGTGCAAAACAATGCCAGTTCAGTGGGCCTTCACGTCTCCCCTAGAGAAATGAGTATGTCCATTCACAAACACCCTTTCATGAATATTTATAGCAGCTCTATTTATCATGTCAGAGACTGCAAACCCAAATGCTCTCCAGTGAATGTTTAAACAAACTGGGGTAGATCCATAAAACGGACTAGTATTCAGCAATAAAAGGGAACAAACTTGTTGCATGCAGCCCTGGGACGAATCTCAAAGACACTGTACTAAGTGAAAGAAGCCAGTCTCAAAGATTATATATGGTATGATCCCATTTATATTTTGAAAAAACAAAATTAAAAAATATAAAGAGAACAATTCCATGGTTGGTTGCCAGGGCCTAGGGGGGTGGGGAGGGTCAGGACAAGGGAGGGGTTTTTTGCCTGATGGGACTGTTCTGTATCCTAATTATGGTGACGGCAATTTGAATCTATATGTGTGTTAAACTCAAATAACTACATTTTTTTAAAAATTCATTTTACTGTACAACAAAAGACAGAATGGATCATGGACAGTCTGCAAACTGTACCAGTCCATGACAAAGTTAGCAGAAAAATTGAAAGTATTTAGAAATTTCTGTTGCAGTTGTCCTATGTTATGTTTGCTCTGTCTATATTAAAATGTGATTTAAATCTAGCAATAAGGGGCGCCTGGGTGACTCCGTCAATTAATCACCTGCCTTCGGCTCAGGTCATGATCTCAGGGTCCTGGGATCGAGCTCCACATCGGGCTCCCTGCTCCGTGGGAAGCCTGCTTCTCCCTCCCCCTCTGTTCCTCTCCCCTGCTCTCTCTCTCCATCTCTCTCTCAAATAAAATATAAAATCTTTTTTTAAAAAAATCAATAAATCTAGAAATAAAATGTAATTTAAAGTTAAATGAAATTGAAATCTAATAATAATCAGGGACTGCATTTTGTATGTAATTGTTTTTTATTTCATTTTTCCAGGGTTTTCTTTTTGTTTTTGTTTTTGTTTTTACCATTTTAACCATTTTTAAGCACACTGTGCAGTGGCAGCAAATACATTCACAGTGTGGTGCATCCCTCACCACCATCTGTCTCCAGAACTGTTTCATCTCCCCCCAACTCTGCCTAAATGATAACTCTCTTCACTGGTCTTTCCTGTAATTCTTCATATTATGTTTTATAAAGTATCTGTTAACAAGAGATTGGAAGTGAAACCAACCAACCAGTGCTTCAGGGCAAACTACCCGGAGAAGCTCTGCACCTGGCACGCGGGATGGTGGAATAGGCAGAAGCCTGGAGAACTTGGAGACAAGGACGGAGCAGTATTGGCTAGTGCCATTTATAAGAGGTCAATGACTCATCCATAAAGGGAACAGGGGAGGGTCCGGTATTTCTGCCACCATCTGGCCCGGGGCTGACAGCTGGGTGCAGCAATCATACCACTTTGCAGCTACACTTAAATGTTAGAAGTTCAAGTTACCCAATGGTCTAAAATTGCAACGGACGACCTTTCAGCAAATGCCAAAGTTCTTTCAGGGCACACAACAGGGTAGAAACAGAATGGCCATGGTGGAAGCCGGGCGAAAGGGAGAGCAGTACCTGGCTTACATTCACTTCAATGCCACTGATACACTGGAGACCCCAAAGCCCCCTGTGTCCTCACTCTGCTTGGTGGAGGATGCTCACAGACCTGAGCCTAAGTGAGTAAGGACAAGCAGACCCTCCTGACAGTTGAGGCAAACTTGCTCTTGCATCAGGATCTGAAGACAAAGACAAGGATCTAGAAGGTGACTCTAGAGTATCAACTGAAGGACACTTCTTTGTTAGCAAAACCCCACTAAGAGGATTTACATATACTCTCCCATGTAATCCCAACGTATGGGGTTGTTTTTTAAGTTGTCAATCAGAAAAGATTTTATTATAAGAAACAATTCCATCAGGCAAAAAAGCAAAAAAAAAAAAATGCAATTGTGGCAAAATGTTTAAAAATATCCACACATTTGCCCCCATAGGACTGCAGGGTTTACTATGTACCTGAGCATGGGACACGGAGGCCATTGTAAGCTACTCCACGTGGGGAATCTGATTCCTTGGGGATCACCTTACTTTTCCTCACACACCAATGAAATCAGCTTAAGCTTCAACTTTGTAGGATAACAGAAAACAAAGATGGGAAACCAAGAATCCAATTTCTACTTTCCTATAATATACCAAGTCTGGTTTTCAGTGCATAAAAATATATATGTAGGAAAGTACTTCAAGTGGAAAACAAAATTAAAGTGGAACCAGCCCATGTTAGATCTATGTTTTAATTCTGTGGTAACTGCTGTGCTTTTTACTTTTACTCTCATCATGCTGTATGATTTAAAAAAAATTGGGCGCCTGGGTGGCTCAGTTGGTTAGGCGACTGCCTTCGGCTCAGGTCATGATCCTGGAGTCCCGGGATCGAGTCCCGCGTCGGGTTCCCTGCTCGGCAGGGAGTCTGCTTCTCTCTCTGACCCTCCCCCCTCTCATGTGCTCTCTCTCTCATTCTCTCTCTCTCAAATACATAAATAAAATATTAAAAAAAATAAAAAAATTAAGATTTTTTTTTAGAGCAGTTTAGGTTTACAATAAAATCAAGAGGAGGTACAGAGATTTCCCATTTCTCCCTGCACCCACACATGCACAGCGCCCGTCCCCCACCCCCGTTACCAACATCACTCACGAGAGTGATATATTTTTTACAAAGAATGGACCTACATTGGCACATCATAATCACCCAAAGTCCGTAGTTTGCCTTAGGGCTCACTCTTGGTGTTGTATATTTTATGGGTTTAGACAAACGTATAATGACATACATCTATCATCATAATATCATACAGAGTGTGCTCACTGCCCCAGAAATCCTCTTTGCTCTGCCCGTTCATCTCTCTTCCCCCGCTGACCTCTGCCAACCACTGATCTTTTTACTGTCTCCATTGTTTTGCTTTTTTCAGAATGTCATGTAGTTAGAATCACACACCACGTAATCTTTTCATTTCTGCTTCTTTCTCTTAGAAATATACATCTAAGTTTCTTCCATGTCCTTTCATGGCTTAATAGTTCATTCCTTTTAAGCACTGAATAATATTCCATTGTCTGGATGGACCACAGTGTATTTCTCCATTCACCCACTGAAGGGTATCTTGGTTGCTTCCAAGTTTTGGCAGTGATGAACTGCTATTAATGACTTTCTGCAGATTTTTGTATGATGTAAGTTTTCAGCTCCTTTGGGTAAGTATCAAGTCCTATGATGGCTGAATCATATAGTGAGTGTGGTTAGTTTTATAAGAAAACCGCCAAGCTGTCTTTCAGAGTGGCTGCACCACTTGGCATTCCCACCAGCAATGAATGAGAGTTTCTGTTTCTTCACATCCTCATCAGCATTTGGTGTTGTCCGTGTTCCGGATTTTGGCTATTCTAAAAAGTGTGTAGGGGTGTTGCTTTAATTTGCATTTCCCTGATGACATATGATGTGGAGCATCTTTTCATATGCTTATTTTCTATCTGAGTATCTTCTTTGGTGAGGTGTCTGTTAAGGTCTTTGGCCCCTTTCTTAAGCAGTTGTTTTGTTGTTTTTTTTTAAAGATTTTATTTATTTACTTATTTGAGAGAGTGAGAATGAGAGAGAGAGAGAGAGAGAGCATATGAGAGGGGGAAGGGTCAGAGGGAGAAGCAGACTCCCTGCCGAGCAGGGAGCCCGATGCGGGACCCGATCCCGGGACTCCAGGATCATGACCTGAGCCGAAGGCAGTCGCTTAACCAACTGAGCCACCCAGGCGCCCAAGAAGTTGTTTTCTTATTGTCAAATTTTCAAGAGTTCTTTGTATATTTTGGATAACAGTCCTTTATCAGATGTGTCTTTTGCAAATATTTTCTCCCAGACTGTGGCCTGTCTTCTCATCCTCTTGATGCTGTCTTCCCAGAGCAGTTTTTCATCTTCATGAAGCCCCAGCTTATCAATTATTTCTTTCATGGATCGTGTCTTTGGTGTTGTATCTAAAAAGTCAGTACCATACTCAAGCTTATCTAGGTTTTCTCCTATATTATCTTCTAGGAGTTTTATGGTTTATATTTAGGCTTATGATTCATTTTGAGTTAATTTTTGTGCGAGGTATAAGGTCTATGTCTAGATCCATTTTGTGCTCGTGGAGGTCTGGTTGGTCCAGCACCATTTGTTCAAGAGACTATCTTTGCTGCATTGTATTCCCTTTGCTCCTTTGTCAAAGACCAATTGACTACATTTATGGGGGTCTGTTTCTGGGCTTTCTATCCTGTTCCATTGATCTATTTGTCTGTTCTTTCCCCAATACCACACTGTCTTAATTACTCTAGATTTTTAAAAATATCTTATTTATTTATTTATTTGAGAGAGAGAGCAAACATGAGCAGGGAAAGGAGCAAAGGGAGAGGGAGAAGCAGACTCCACACTGAGCGTGGAGCCCAATGCAGGGTTCGATCCTACAACCCCAAGACCATGACCTGAGCTGAAATCAAGTTGGCCACCCAATTGACTGAGGTACCCAGGCACCCTTAATTACTGTAGATTTATAGTGAGTCTTATCATTGGGTAGCATCAGTCCTCCAGTTATGTTCTTCTCCTTCAATATTGGCTATTCTGGGTCTTTTGCCTGTCCATATAAACTTTAGAATTAGTTTGTCAATATCCATAAAATAACTTACTGGAATTTTGGTTGGGATCACACTGAATCTATAAATCAAGTTGGGAAGAACTGACATCTTGACAATATTGAGTCTTCCTATCCATGAACATGGAATAACTCTCTATTGATTTAGTTCTTCTTTGATTTCATGCATCAGAGTTTTGTAGATCTTACACATATTTTGTTAGATTTTTTTTAAAGATTTTATTTATTTGTCAGAGAGAAAGAGAGAGCACAAGTAGGAAGAGTGGCAGGCAAAGGGAGAAGCAGGCTCCCTGCTGAGCTGGGAGCCTGATGCAGGACTCGATCCCAGGACCCTGGGATCATGACCTGAGCCGAAGGCAGCTGCTTAACCAAATGAGCCACCCAGGCGTCCCTGTTAGATTTATATGTAAGTATTTCATTTTGTTGGATGCTCCCTCAGGAGCTGTAGGGATGAATCCTTCCTTGGCTCCTCCAGCTTCTGGTGGCTGTTGGCCTTCCTTGGTTTCTTTGACTTGTGGACACATCAGTCTAGTCTCGGCTTCCATCTTCATATTGCATTCTCTGTGTGTCTCTTATAAAAATGCATATCATTAGATTTTGGACCCACCCAGGTAATTCAGGATAATCTCATCTCAAATTCCTTAATTTAATTAAATCTGCAAAGATCCTCTTTCTACATAAGGTCATGTTCACAGGCTCCAGGGATTTGGATGTGGACATATCATTGGCTGGGGCGGGGGGAAAGGGGGGGGCACTAGAGTCATCCTGAAATTATTTCCAGTTCTAAAGCTGGAGACCAGGGACCACAGTCACTCTGAGAACTTTGAGAACAATGATGCTCATCTGGAGTTTCTACCCCCTTCCTGGTCACAGGGTGTCCCATCAAAGGCCCAATGACATAGTTTGGTGGCAAAGCCAGGACAGACAGGTGCTTCAAGTCAAACTGGACTTAGCTTTTGGTGAAAGACACAAAACAGCAAGCATGCCATTGTGGAGAAACCCCTCTACTGATATACTTTAAAATATTTAGAATCTAGGCTTACATCCAGGCATGATTTTAACTTGGAACATGAGGAATATGGCTATGGAAACTCTAGGAACCAAAATCAGACCTGTAGGTGGCAGCAGGGAGGCATGGGGACCTCTACAAATCCTGCGAATGCTATTACTGAGGAACCTATTAGAAAATCCCTAGCAGCCAAATATTTGAGTGGCTAAAGGGGGTGTTTTCCTTTGCAAAGAGAACATTATGTGTTTTGATTAGGAGTAGGAGGGAGCTTCCATTTTAGGGACAGCATGACACGTGGAGCCTGAGAACCAACAGACCTGAGTTCCTGCCAGGCCTCCACACAATGCTCAGCAAGCACCGTCCCTTCGTCCTCACCAGTGAAGGGCAGCTCAGGATTTCCAAGGTCAAATCCAACTTTGAGATTCCACAAATCATCAGAAGAGAATCACTGTTCGTGCTGCTGATTCTCTAAGTCTATGACTGTCTTCCTTTCTCAGCATAAAATAGAAAGACTGGATGCTTCCACAGCAGAGCACAAGTACCAGTTGAAAACTCTTAGTTAAATAAACCAATGGCCTCATCAAAAGACACCACACAGAACATACAAACAAAAGCAGAGCAAAGTTATCTTTTTGTGATTTTGTTTGGTTTCATCATGGCACTGGGTGAGGGAATATCATTTCCCATCCAGCTCTCTTAAGAGTAAGAAATGGCTCCCAGACCACCCCGTCTCCTTCAGTGCTTTGAGAGCCAGGCGTTACGAAAACTAAGCTACAAAAAGGTTAAAAATCAAGAGGTGCTTTGTGAGTTCGGGAGACTTTCCTGAGAGGTCTAGCCACAGCTGGAGTGGGAAAAATATTGGCTTTGGGTCCAGTCAGTGGACAATAGCAGATCCAATGCTTAAGATTAAACTAAGTTTCCTATTAGAAAACACAAAATTAGCAGAGATTGTTTGGAGGGAAAGAGCAGGATTTACACAAACACATATTTAAGCTCATAAGTAAATATATAATCTGTATTTTAACATATTAATACATTAAAATACTTGAATATTTAAAATATTAAATATTATTAAACATCTGATTTAATATATTAATTTATATTATATATCTATATAGCAAATAATGTATTTATTATATATGATCATATTTGCCTAAATCTAGAGCTCAAGAAAGTCCACAGATGTTTAACAGATAACTTGCTATGATCTTGGAATACTAGTCCACGGTCAGCTAAGGGAGAAACTGCTTCTACAGAGAGCCTAGTGAGAAATATACTTGCTGGCAACAAATTGTATTTCCTTAAATCTTGTGTTTATGATGAATCTTTTTCCTTATGGTAATTAGACCTTAGGAATGACTAGGCTTTGTTGTTCAATAGTGTTATGGTTTTTATAGAAAAGTCATCACTGAGTAGTAAGCCTTCATTCGTGACTCAGAGGGTTACACCCACATGTGAGGCCAACAGGTCATACATGGGTAGTCCAGTACCCAGGAAGGTGTAAAGAGCTCTGCCCAGGTTAGTTCTGTGTGCTCAGACCTGAACGGACAACACGCAGGAGAAGCGATACATTAACTGTTTCCTGGCCAGACTACCTGGGTTCATATCCCTGCGCAGCCGCTCACTGGCTGGAAACTTGGGAAAATGACATCCCCTCTCCGTTCTCCAGTCTATCATCTGTGAAAGGGGGTGTTTGTATAGACTACCTAATTCATAAGGTTGTGAAAATTGAATGAGTTATCTATTGAGATATGCATTCACTGCTATTATTATTACTACTACTATTATTTGACACAAACCAAGGAAGACTCTTTTTTAGAAGGGATATGTTTATTTCTCCCCCACCCACTCAAAATATGCCCTCAGTGGCATTACTGAGATAGAACGTCAGCACCAGGTACTATACGGCAGCATCTGATGGTGAAAATAGTCATGCTTTTTATTTCTGCTGTCTAGAAATGTGTGGAGCCAGAAAGGGGCAGCACCGTGGGAGGCAAAAGGTCCAGATAAATGGCAATTCTTTTTGGTGTGGGCAAGGCCAGTTCTTCATTTGGCAGCGTGCTTCTTGTAGATCTCCAAGAACTCCTTCACGTCATCAGGCGACCCCAAGATGACTGGCGCCCTCTGGTGGATGTCAGTGGGAACAACGTCCAGTACAGCTTCCTTCCCAGTGGTAGCCAAGCCTCCGGCCTTCTCCATGATGTAGGCCATTGGGTTACATTCGTATAACAGTCTCAACTGGAAAAAAGAGCCACAAGCAGCATGCTCACACCAGCAAATATTACAAAGAAAAGGGATGCGTTCTATAGCAAACTAGTACAGAGCTGGTGGGACTTTCCAAGGTAACCGATACTCTCCCTTTCCTTCTGTGAGGTTGTAATAGTCCTCACCCCCAAGGCTGCCTCTTAAGACCTACCAGTTAATTTAACCATTTGGTTAAATTAAGCCATTCATCAAGCCACAGTCAGCAATAGAGTGCCTGATGCGAATGTGAGACAGACCACCTGGACTCAGGACTGAATGACATTTTGGCAGAACCGATGGTTCCCTTCTCTTTATAGCACGGAACCTGGATCTAATGAGTGACTCTGTGTGTTTTGGATGGAGCTTTGCCTATTCTAAAAGCATTAAACATCCATGGTAGTGTCTGGCTGCAGACATCTGGAAAGCAGACCGGCTCCTCCAAACAGTATAATATTGTTTGCAACCCTGTACACATTCCTTTTATAATTCTCTGAAGGCTTCGGGGGTTGGGATTGAGTGTGTTATACATCTTGGCATATACTTTTAAATATTAACTTTTTTGTTGTCTGCATTTTCATGCAGTCTGCCTATTGAGCAGACAGCTTCTTGCAGGTGTTTCCTGGCTGTATTTGCATACAGGTGTCATGGCCAGATTTGCAAAACAGAAAATAAACAAGGAGGAACCTCAATATTCATGTTAAGAAACAATTTTTTGAGGCATTAAAGAAAAGTGCTACAGAGTAGGCTAATCACATAGGTTGGGGATGCCTGATGTGGCGATGGCAAGAGTGGTGTTTTAAGTAAGTAAGAATGCCTTCAATGAACAGGACACCACTGGCTGTAAACAGACATCTGAATATATCTGGAACATACACATTTTTAACTATCTTAAGGGGATTCTTGTTGCCATTCCTTCTCTCACATTTGAAAAAAAAAAAGAATCTGTCTATTGGGGAAAGCAAAGGGACAATATTTGGGAAGGAAAGACATTGTCACGGTGTAGAAGAGAAGTGGGCTGTCCCTTAGCCGGCGTAAGAAATCACAGCACCCCCACCCCCAAACCCCACGGGCTCGGGACACTGTGGGCATCAGACCAGTGCATTCGGTGGTGACAGCTCACCTGAAAGCTCTAGGTTTCCCCAGAGATTCTTTCCTTCCCTAGGAAGGTATCATTTTCCAAGCAGCCAGAGTCAGCTCATTAGTTATTTCTACTTTATGCCTTTTGAAAGCAATCAAAGGAAACCTCTATTTGGATACATATTTGATTTTCTGCCTTGGTAATGAAGCTGAACTGTTTCATTTCACATTGTGAATGGCATTCATTTTGCCCAGGCCACCCACTGGAAGCGCCCATCCTGACCGTAACACTGTTACTTATCTTTAGCAATGGAAAGGCTCTCACGAGACCATTTCGAGCCACTATCACCCGGCTTTAACTAAGACAGCCTCCAATCTAGAAAAGAATATCCCACAGATATCCTCAGCATCGTACTACAGAGCATAACAGCAATATAACAACTACTGTAATCTCTTTCTTCCTAAATCAAATCCCCTGGGCTGCAAATGGAATCCACTGCTTCTCAACCACGTTTTTTTGTTTTGTTTCATTTTGTTTTTTAAAGATTTTATTTATTTGACAGAGAGAGAGAGACAGTGAGAGAGGGAACACAAGCAGGGGGAGTGGGAGAGGGAGAAGCAGGCTTCCCGTGGAGCAGGGAGCCCGACGCGGGGCTCAATGCCAGGACCCTGGGACCATGACCTGAGCTGAAGGCAGACGCTTAAAGACTGAGCCACCCAGGCGCCCCTCAACAACTTTTCAGGGGATTTGATTACCTTTCCATTGGGGCTCTTCTTGTTCGCAGGGTACAGAAAGATCCCGCCATAGACCAGGGTGCGGTGCACATCAGCCACCATGGAGCCCACGTACCTGGCACCATAAGGGGCTGTGTTATCCTGCAAGGTTAAGACCAACAATAATTAAGGTCATGGAAAAGAGAGTTCTGTGTCCTTTCTGCCCATCTGGTTCAATGATCATTTATGTAATGAGCACCTACAAGGTGCATGTTTGGAGCTGCGCTAGGAAACGTGATGAAAATCCTGAGCCCCAGGAGCAGAAACAGACTGCCTCTTACACCTCTCATAATAGGGTCAAATTACCTGCAGAAGCCCCCAGGAGGGTGTCGTTGATTCTGACTACAGGGTTGGAACAGACATCACAAAATCGTACCTTTCAGCAGGACCTTGCAGGCTGAGAAGGACTTTGCCAAGCCAAGGAGCCAGGCAAGGGGGGTGGCACCTGCCCGAGCAAAGCACAGCAACCCAGAGGCAGATGCCATCTACCTGGGGCCTGGGGAGGAAGCCAGTGCACTTGTGTGTGCAGGGAACAGTGGGTGGGAAGGCAATGCAGGGTAAGGTGGAAGGAGAGATAAGCTGGAAAGAGAGCCTGGGCGCGGCCTGGAGGCCCTGAACGTCATCCTAAGAAGGTCTGGGCTTCCTCCTAATCACATAGCAGCTTTCAAAGGCATTGAAGAGGATGACAAAATTGGATATTCCTACATAAAACTAGCTCTGTAAACAGCCATTTCTTCTCTTTGTATTCAGTGACTTGATACCTCTTCAGAAAGGTACCAAGATGGACACTCGTAATCTTGAGATGGCGAACAAAAATCCACTGGCCACCCCAGGGCAGGCACCTGGGTACGAGAACTGTGTTCTGTACCATCCGAGATCGGGGACCACAAAAGCGAAATGTTTTACTGCCATGGACTCACTCATCTGGCCGACTTTATTGTCCTGATTTTCTCCTCCCAGCAGAAAGTGGCAGAGGCTGAAATTGACCCTCGGACTTTGACATCCGAGGGCAGCAGTTCCAGTCCCCAATACGAGGTGGGAACCTCGCCATGGGGTCGGTGCACACGGGAGTCCAAGCCCCTGCCATCCCTGCCACCTTTAGCCTCCAGGGTAAATCATGAACCAACAGATCTGTGCGTAACTCGGGGACCTCCCACAGAGCCCTCACTTACCGGGGGGAACTTCTTCCTCTGGACATACTCGGTGACAGCAGGGTCGAACTCCCTGGCATAGCCCTCGTTGAGGCTATAGATTTTTCCTTTCTTTTTGATTTTCACATCTTTATCCACCAAAATGAACTCTCCAATGGCCTGGAAAAGGAGAAGGAGACGGACAGGTGATGAGCTGCTTCCTCCCGGGCCGGGCTGTGCTGCACCGGGGGTCCTGAGGCTGGGGGCACAAGGTGCCTCTCCCAGCCCTGGGACACCCTGTCCCCGACCTGCCACTCCAGGAATTGTGAACAGGGCCGGGGAAGAGTCAGTGGGTGAAAAGCAAACAGGAGGAGAGAAGAGGCTGCTGCAGATGTTGTCAGCGGATCGAAACTCTTCACTGGACTTTCAAATGGTTTCAGTAAAACAAGAAGGAAAACAGACAAAAGTAGGGAGGGCAGAAATGCCTAACACAGCAGCAAAACCTGAGGGAGAATAAGAACTGTGTATCCACTCATGTGGGATTTAAGAAACAAATGAGCAAGGAAAAAAAAAGAGAGAGACAAACCAAGAAACAGACTCTTTATAGAGAACGAACTGCTGGTTACCAGACGGGAAGGGGCGCAGGGGGGTGGGAAAGCGGGGGATGGGGATTAAAGAGTACATTTATCAGGAAGAGAAAATAATAATAAAATAAGATAACAAAAAATAAACAGCTGTCCCCCCCGGGGGGCAGGGGAAATGTACGTCCAAAGCAATATACAATTTTGCAAAAAAAAAAAAAAAAATTCTGCTGGTGCAGCCAGGAGGTGGGGTATGAGGAGAGGTGGGCACTGAGTCACACCAGTGTGCTCAGGGGCACTCTCGGCTTTCCATTTCTGCCGTGATGACGTGTCCCTTCTCTGTGCTGCCGCAGAAAAGAAGAGAATCCTGAGTCTGGACTCCCAGCCTCTGTAACTCTGGGTGCTTTTGCTCACTGATCTGCAAAACATTTCTCAGAACTCGGTCCTGCCACCAAGTTCCGGTGCTGAGTTGATGCCTCTGGGCCTGAGGTGCTTTAGAGGAGACTGCTATCTGGAAAATGTCACCTAGCTCCTGTTGCTCGGGACTGAGGACTGTTTGGAGCTCCCACGTGTCCTGAGAAGAGGCTGACTGAAGCTCTGCCCTGGTCGGGAGGGGGCTGCTCCCCGGAGGCAAGAGCTAAGAAGAAAGGAGGTGCCCCAGCCATTCACCCCCATCGCAGAGATTCCTTCCTGCAGGTAGAGAGTGTGACCTAGAAAGGAAGGAAGGGAGGGAGGGATGGACCTAGGAGAGCAGGAAGGAGGATGGAGGAGGGGAAGGAGAAAGACTAGAATTAACAGTGGTCACTGCAAGGTCTAACCTGAGTGATTCTTTTTTTCTTTTATGGTTTTGTTTGTTTTTTGTTTTTTGTTTTTTTGTATTTCCAAAAATTCTGGCCACAATTCTGTAGAAACGTTCTTTTATAATCAGAAAAGTAACTCACTAGCTAGGTATCTTTACAAAAGAAGACCTGAAAGCAAGCCATCGCACAGTGGGTGCTGCAGAGCTCCTGCAGCCATGCTTCGCCGACGCCCTGCCCTGGCACCTGGCCAGAGCATCCAAGATGTGAAGGAGGAAAGTCTCCTGCACGCGCACACAAGAGCCTGAAAGCCTTCTGAGGGTTCAAGCCTGCTGGAAACGCACATATAGCTGTCTCCGTCTTTTGAGCAGAAACTGCCAGCCAAAATGAATATAAAGTGCTGAGGGGGTCCTGAGGTTCGCCCTGCAGGCGCGGGGGGGGGGGACGTGGGAGGGAGGAGCAGTGGCCCCAGCAGGGGACTATGACAGCGGACCTGCGCTGTTCTTCCAAACACTGAGGGGCCATTAGGACTCGGGGTGGCAAAAGCCTATCACATACACAGAAACTGACTCCCAGAGACACCAGTCTATGACCTGGAGACAAGAAAAGATTCCGTTTTTTTCTACACATCCATCAGCTCAAAGGTAACAGAGAAGTCACTAGAAGAATGTCTGGGGAAGCAGTAAATCTCTGGCAAAGCCATACATCTGCAGACTTCAGTGATTCCAGAAACTGTGCACTGGGCTTGGGTGAACTTTGCTCCGGTTCTGCCACTATGTTCCCCTGAGGTCGCCCCATTTGGAGGCTTAATCTAGTGTTGTTCTCCTATTTTTGTTTATTCATTAAGTGCTGGTACTTCCAAGGAGCCAAAGTCCAGTTGTGCAAGAGTACAGGGGGCCAAGGCCTATGTTCTCATTGCCACGACCTGCCACGCACACAAAGCCCAGGGCCTCACCAGGAGCTATACCTGTCTCCCGCCCGATTCCAGCCAGCCGTGTGTCCCCTGTGTTCCGTGTGTCCACAAAAAGCACCGAATTAATAAAGTTTCATTACCGTCATAGGAGGACATGTCTAAAACTAAAAGGTATTTATAAACCCAATTCTTTTCCCTTTGGGGCACTGGATCGAGTGTATGATGAACATGCCCACCTACTGAATTCCATATTCAACGGTAGGTTGAGTTGGGCCAAAGAGCGAAAGAGACTTCTTTCCACAATTCATAGCCTCCACTGAAACTGTCATCTACCTGAATAAATAACTCCAAGTAATAGACATGTGGAAGAAAGCATTCACAAATTCAAGCTGTTAATGACTATTTTTCATGGCACCTTGGGCTCCTCTCCACTAAGTAGCTTTTCTCTCTAAGGTGGAATGAGGACTTATCTTCATTTTATTCTTTATATTCTCTTCCTTGAGTTTATCAAAGCCTTATCAAAACTGCAAGCATTCACAGAGCATTCATCTGCGTATGCACAATGTCAAATGGATTTGGTAGCTATGTCTGAAGAAACAAGGGAATCCACTACATCAGCTGGGACACCCGTTCACCTCTGCAAAACAAGCTAGTCATGGACATAGTGGGTGGCAAAGAGACCATCTACAGGCCCCATCTGGTCCATAAATGTGTTTTAGTTGGCTAGCACATATGTTTTACAAATCTAGAAATATTACATTTTTTTTAATCCACCGTTTCTTGAGACACTGGAAGCCTTGGCAAGACTGCTCCCCTATTCCCAAATAGTAACAACTGCTAGACCTCTCTAGCTTACCCCTGCCCCCACCATTGCCCTTGGCCTTCCTTCCCCAGCACACCTCACTCATTTATATGGCCTGCCTGGACTCAGTGGGCATGAGTCAGTTGAATAATGTCTGTTCTACAGAATTAATCTTGGAACAAAGACCCCCCCCTTATGCTCTGGAATATTATTATTCCATATTATTATATTATTTCTCACCTCAGTAATCTTCTTGTGATGTACACATGGTTCCTCCATCTCCCCCACCCCTTCGCCCACTCCCTCATCTCTGGCTCTCTGTGGGCCTCATTTCCCACCTCTACATACCCCCTCTCACCCCCCACACAAATAATAGACCTTTGCAAACAGTCACCAGCCAAGCACCCAACCTCCCACAGGGTCTCTCACCGGGTCCAGCATGAAGCAGTTGACGCCATTCACCATGGCCAGGACCAACATGGTGGCACTGCCGTACAGGGCATAGCCAGCAGCTACCAGGTTCCTGCCTGGCTGCAAAGCATCCTTCTCAGAAGGCTCATCAGTTGAACTCTAGGACAAGAGAGAAAAGAAAACAACATGTTTTTTTGTTTTGTTTTCTGTTGTGTTTCTTTTTTCCAGTTCAGTCATTAGCAAGATGCATTATCAAGGTGCGCTCTCCTAATGCAACTGGCTATCTTCCCAGCGGGGCCTTCCTCCACACATCAGTAATATCCTGATTATATTACCACGGCAGCCTCCCCGCCCCCATACTACAGATTTCCTGCATCTGGATCCTTCTTTCCAATCAGGGTCCTCCCCCAATTTTACTAATTTGATATTCCCTCATTTCTCCATTATCACTTTCAAAAAAGAGCATGCCTTCTTGCCAGCTCCCACTAATTTAATCGTATTACAGGCATCAATGTCTTCCACCTGCCTACTCCATCTTTGTTTAAACATATTAAGACTGGGCTGCAGGACTGCTAGTCTGGCGAGGAAATCAATTTTATGAGTTCTTGCCAGTTGCGGCACGTGCCTCAGTGGACACTCTCGCATCCAAGCAATTCTCAGAAATGCAGGGACTTGGAATATCTCTCCAGTATCAGTACAGAGTAGGGCAGTTGCTTTCCATTTTTTTGACCACACCCACAGTAAAAAATACATTTACGCCACAAACCAGTACCAACACACACACACACACAACTACACAAACAAAGCAACGCTTACACTTAGAACATGCACTCTAATCTTTCCTATTTTGTTTCATTAAAAACACAGTCCAGTGGGTCATGTGACCACAGTTTGATACTAAGGAAGGGGACACCTTAAGGGCATATCTCCTAGTCAAAGGTTGATAATGATAAGAAGATAATGATCTTCTTTATTAACACTTGATTGGCTTCTTTGGTCCTCAAAACAACCCCAAACAAATCTTTCAGCTTGAATCCTCTCTACTTGAATTTAAACAGAAATGAAAATGGGCAATTTCTGCCAATTTCATTTATTCCTTCCCCAACCAGAGATTCCTGTAGCTAAAAACAAGTATGAGCATCCATATCACAATGCTGGAAATGGAGGTCATCCCAGCAAAAACATTCCTGGTAATTTTTTTTCTGGAACTTTTTGAAAGTGTGGTCCAGAGACCACGTGCATCATAATCACCTGGGACACTTATTAAAAATGCATATCCTGGGGGTGCAGCCTAGGCTTACTAAGCCAGACTTTCTAAGGGGGGGGTGTTCCTGAGAATCTGCATTTTATTGTGCACCATACGTGACTCTGACACCGAAGTTTATGTAAAAGGCAGAGTCATAAGGACATTTCTCTCCTTTTCCCCCTCATCCCCACTCCTTGTGTTTAATAAACGGTTTTCACATAGGTGGCTCGTTGGTTGGTCAGTTGGTTGGGTTAGGTCAAGTTACTTGATTTAGTTTGCTTTGTGTTCACAGAATAGTGCATTGCATCTAAACACAACACTAAACATACTATCAAAAATTTGAGTTGTTTACCCAAACTCCAAATAAAAAAAGAACCAGCTTCCTTCAAAGCCAGTGACATAGGGGAGGATCCGGGCCTCCAACTACCCTCTGTCACAACTACTTAACCCTGCTAGGGCCGTGAGAAGTCAGACCGGCAATACGTAGACAAAAGAGTTGGCTGGGAGCCCCTAAAGGTTGGGAATCATCACTTCTCCCCTAAGAAAAATCCCTCAGAGATCCACCTCACCCAGAACCATCCACACCTGCCCGTGCCAAAGGTGCAAGAGTAAACAGCCTTTCCTGAAATGTTGTCACCTAATAATCTTACTCTCTGACTGCCACAGAGTAAGAAATGGTAACACCGTCTATGATCCACACACTCAAAGAAAAAATAATGCCATGGAATCATGCATGAGGAGAAATCCTTTCCTATCCTGATCTTTCTAATGCGTGAATTCCTTCCTTCAAACCCCAGCAGGGAAGGCCTTTGGTCCAGGGATCCATCACATTCTCACGCAGGTGCTCATGGACCCACCAAGTCACATAAAGCCCTTGGCAAAATGAGAAAGCTCCTAGACCCTACCTTTCTCTGCCTATCCCGGGCCACAACCTCTTGGAGGTATTGGTTTGTGGGAGGACACCATGGATTCTGGAGACTTGGGGTGGTAGAGGAGAAAAACTGGTCGATGTGGGTATCCCCCTTGTCTTGTCACAAGGGCTCACAGAGCATTCTGAGAGTCCCCCATAACTCAGCCAATATTATTCACCTACTATCGCGCTAGGCTACTAGCCTGCAAAACATACGTTAAGACGATGTCCTGCCCTCAAGGAGTTTATAATCGGCCGTGAAGATGGGCTGGTTTTGCCTGGCCGCATCCACCACCCTTCCGCTGGTAACTGCACGTTCATCTCCTTAAGATACCGCCTCCCTTGCCCTCAGCTCTCGGGAGGGGCACATGACCCGGCCGGGCCAACTAAATCATCGCATGCCTCAGGCCATAGTGATTGGCTACGGCACGGCCACGTGACCTAAGCCAAGCCAATCAGATCCAATGAGATGACATTCCTGTTGGAATTGTTGGAAGAGAGGGTTGCATCTTTCGCTTGACTTATTGAGAGGGCTGGGTGTGAGCCTGGACTTGCTGGCCACCGTTCGCCCACGAGAGTGGAGGAACGTAGTAGAGAGAGAGAGAGAGAGGAAGTGTCTCCTGATGGCATGGTCTGAGGCCCTCAATGCAGCAGCACCTGAAGCAAATCTATCCATTGGGCTTTCTAGTTATGAAAACCAGTAATTTTCTTCTCCCTTCCTTCTTTTCCTTCCTCCCTCCCTCCTTTTTTTCATTCCTTCCTTAAGTTAGAGTTCTGATACTGTCCACTGAATATTAATACACAAAACAAGTAATATTAATAGCTAATACTTATCAAGCACTTTTTATGTGCCAGGTACTATTTTCAGGGCATTATTCCTAATTTTCAGTACCTCCCCTTTACAGATAAGGAAACAAGAGGCTCACAGCTACCTTGCCCGAGATTCCATAGAACTGCAAGTGTCAATGTCTGGAAGCTACATTCCATATGGTTATTAATTAATAAGTCTTTAAGTCTCGCTGTGCTCAGAGGACTTGAACTGGATTCTGAAACTGCTAGAGCACTTTTGAAACTCTGTGTTTAGTTGTGGGGACTGGATATTTTTTTAAAGGATGTTGCAAATTAGATTATGTCCAGTATAGGGTGACCACACTAGAGAGAGGTCTAAAATCTTCTCATACGAAAGATGTTTAGCTTAAAAAAAATATTTTTTAAAAAGAAGGGAGGACAGAGCAGGAAAGCCATTTCCAAACACGCTAAAACAAAAACAAAACAAAACAAAAAAAACCTTATTTTCGGATGCTCTAAAAGGCCAAATGAGCAATAGGGAAATATGTTGATTCAATATGTGGGCAAACGTTCTAAAGATGATAGTCACTCAACCTCAGGAGAATTCTACCCCTTCTGAGTGTCTCCTCGGCAGGAACTCTCTGGGACTGGACCATGTGCCCTTTGAGATACCTCTGGAACCTGTTTCCAGGCATCATGTGGGCAAGGCCTGATCACTGTTGCCAGATTCAGTTACCAATGCTGTGGCCTAAGGAGATGACTTCGAGCCCAGAACCATCAATGCAGAAAGCAAGAAATGTGTCATTTGAAGCATCAGTCACATCAATGTTTACGCCCCATAAGCCTTCAAATGGTTTCAAACAATCAATAAGATGTTTAAAAACTGCAATGGCGGGGCGCCTGGGTGGCTCAGATAGTTAATGTTTTTGCCTTCAGCTCAGGTCATGATTCCAGGGTCCTGGAATCGAGCCCCACGTCAGGCTCCTGGCTCAGCAGGGAGCCTGCTTCTCCCTCTCCCTCTGTCTCCGCCCCTGCTCATGCTCGCTCTCTCTGTATCTGTGTGTCTCAAATGAATAAATAAAATCTAAAATAAAATAAAATAATAAAAAAACTGCAATGGCATAAAGGTGGGTGTCACACTCATTTTTTTTTCCCCAGTCTTTTCAGAGAGCCACTTCAGGTTTCTTAAGAAGAGCATGGAGACTTGAGTTTTAGCATTCATGACTCAAGCTGCTATTGCAAGCTGGTTTGATTTTTTTTTAGGTGATAGCTAGTTTTCTGGCTCTCAGTTTTCTAGGGATTTTTCTTTCCTTAAAAGTCTTTCCTGAGGGGGCTGAGGTGGAGACTGGGGGAGGCAAACATCAGCACCCCTGTAGTTTTGGTTAAGTCATTAAGCAGGAGGCTTCCCTTACAGGAAGAATTTTGCTAGGAACCTCTCTTGCACTACTATAGATTTGATACTTTGTAGGGAAAATTACCTCCCTCCATGTTTATAACAGGAATGGTATGTTTCACGGTCTGACCTGGAAAATAGCAGAGCTGTTGCCTTTGCCTTTTTGTTACAAGCATTAAAACCTTCTATTACTCAAATTGATCTCCATGTGGATCTGCCTCTAGGCCAAGACAAAAGAGCAAAATCCATTCCAGTGATGAAAGAAAACCATCCGGTGGTGGCCATGTGTTTGGAAGGAGATTACGTATAATACTAGACAAGTCACTCTGAGAAATAAGGTATGAATTGTGGTCTTGCATCTCAAGCTGTGGCCTCTGTCTGCTGGAACAAGAGAGCTGGGAGGAAGCTCAGAGACCAGCTGAACTAAGCTGCCTCATCCACTGAGATGAAGAAACGGGCTCAGGCTCAACCACGTCTGTGAGGTTTTATTTCTAAAATAACACAAGAAGGGCTGAAGCCAAGATGACGTATTTTAGATTTCATAATGTTTACGATGGGCCCATGGGTATACATTCTGTTTTTCACTTGTCTGTGTACTTGAGTTGTTCCAACACCCACACGCGCGTGTGCACACCCACACATGCACACACGCACACACGCAAAGGAAAAGAAGGAGAGGCTCACACAGGTGAGAAAGACCCAGGGCAGGAGTCCGGGTCCCATGCTGCACCAGTGCGCAGCAAACTTTCCACAAAGGGACAGACAGTAAACATTCGAGGCTTTACCATCACCGTCTCTATCACAACTGCTTTACCCTGCCGGTGTGGCTCAAAATCAGCCAAGGGCAGTATGTGAACAAATGAGTTGACCATATGCCATTAAAACTTTATTTATGGACAGTGAAAATTAAATTTTATATGAATGACACGGGTCATAAAATATTAGTCTTTAGACTCTTTTTCAGCCATTTAAAAATGAAAAGAGGGCATTTTCTGCTCCCAGGCCATACAAATCAGACAACAAGCTGGATTTAGCCCCAGGGAGTCTTGGTTTGCAGACCCCGATTCAGACAATTTAAAGGACAGTTTTGACATAAATAATCTCTTGTTATACTCATAATTCTCAGTTCACACAGTATGATCACCGTAACTAATCTATATTTTCTCTTATTTTTACTCTCATTTTCCATCGTAAGAAAGATATAGTTACAAAAGTGAAATATCTTTCTCTCCCCCCCGTGTTTTACTATATTTTCTTTTAAACCACTTAATGGATCATCAGCAAGCAGTTAAGGCTGGAAAAGTCAGAACCTGAGATATAAACCTATTTCAAACCTCAGAGAGTTTCATGACCTACATTCTGCCCGCTCCACCAAAAGTGAAATAGTACTGGATGTCAACCTTAACTTTTTATCTCAAACCAGGGGCTCGATATATTACATTTTACCTTTTTGTAGATGCCAAAAATTGTTCCAATGGACGCAAGGCAGTCAATATTGGAAGATCCATCCAGGGGATCAAAACAGACCACATACTTACCCTGAGCAAAAAAAAAAAAAAAAAAAAAAGAAATACAACTTTACTTTTAAAATTATAACAAAACAAAGAGCATACACAAAGGGGATAAAACAAGGGAATCTAGGAGAAAGTTCAAGAAATGTGAATCTGATTTGTCTGTCATAGAAGGTATGAGGTGGCATACAGAACAAAAACAACAAAACATCTGTCCCAAAGGATCACTAGGCAGAGAAAACATAACTTAGAATAGCAGGTCTAGATGAAGATGATGATACAGAAAAATAAGTCAGTTTCCTACACTGCTGATATAGATGAATCATAATTTTGATTTGAGTTTCCTGGCAGCCAAAGGAAAAAAAGAAACGAGGCTAGTCACTAATTTCTCTTTATTCACAACGGAAAGGGAAAAAAAGTAACAATTCCTTAGCTGAAGCAAAGATAACATTAAGATCTATTTGAAAAAACTTCTCATGCACGTCCTATAGATGACATGTGGTTGCAGTGCACAGAGTTCCCAACAACAACCCTACTGTGATTCCCAAAGGGCATAACCCTCTGTCGTGGTGGGACTACCAAAATTTCATTCTGTGGACCAGATTTTCAGTGGTGTGCTGGGGCTGGTCGCTATATGTGCCCAAGACCTAATTGTGCACATCTCTTCCCAAACTCTGCTTTCAGTGATGTCATGCTGATAGCTTGAAATAAACTATGGGGCATATTTACACAGTTGCAATTGGTATGTGCTACAAATCAGAGATTTTTTTGTTTTTTTTTTTAGAAAGAGTGCATGCGTGGGATCGGGCAGGAGGGGCAAAAGGAGAAGGAGAGGATCTTAAGCAGGCTCCACACTCAGCGCAGCCAAATGCGGGGCTCCATCTCACAACCCTGAGATCATGACCTGAGCAGAAATCAGGAGTCCGATGCTTAACTGACTGAGCCACCCTGGTGTCCCAGAGATTTTTTTTTAAGAGAGAGTTAACCTGAATACCACTGGGGATTTTCCATCTCCAGATTGGCCACTTTAAGATGTGGTTTTTAAATGATCTGCATCAAATTAAGAGGTTTCTCTGATTCCCTGACCTATTGCTCTTAACAAATCACCCTGGCCCACGCAGAGCAATCTGTCATCTGGAAAACAGAAGCATGCCTATTATCAAGGCACATTATAGTCAGGGAAGTTTGGGGTAACTGATAGAGGATATTAAACACAAAATTCAGTCCACATGCCTAAAACTGCCAACTACCTTGAGAAGCCCAGCAGAGAAAAACATGAACTTTGAATCATTAAGTGGTATTTTAGGAATAATATAAAACAAGCTAATCAGATGTGGCTCCCCACCCTTCTTATAAAGGTCAAAACTGGGTGTCAGGCAACCTCTTTAACTTCATCTTCCAATTGCTTTTTTCTAATGCTACTCGTTCCGGTCCCCAATTCATCTCAAACAGGGAAAGATGGTAAGCGCATCAAACTTCACATCACATCTCAAACTTTTTTTTTTTTAATCCTATGATTGTTGTTCTTCTTCAAAAGCTGGCTATACGCTTTCATTCACTTTTTCAACAACAATTTCTTGTTGAGCAAGGTACTGTGCTAGATGCTGGGATACAGAAAAGAATATAATCCATCTCTGCCTTCAAAGAGCAATCAAATTAATGGGATCCCCATGGGTTATAATGCATAAATCAATGATAGGAACTGAGAGCAGTTTAGATTGGCAAGAAAGGTGAATGGGAAGGTTGGCGATTTGGTGGGTAGAGATGAAGAACAAAGAGGTAGTTAACAGAAGCCAGACTTTGAAAAACCTTGAACATGAAAACAAAAATGTAGGGGTGGGGATGAGTATGAGGACATATGAGTCTCTCTAATGCGTGAGTACGTGGGGGGGCGGGTAATAATGGCACGAACGATGGTGGTAGCATGGGCAGTGGAGGATAGATGGAAGGTATGGTAGTAAGGTAGAATCTGTGAAATGGTAACTGATGGGGAGGAATATGGGATGATTCTAGGACTCCAGCCTGGCTGAGCAAGTGGGGCCATTTATAAAGCCAGGATGATGGTTACACTGAACACCACCCCCCACAGTAGAAATGCAGACCCACCCTTTTCTCGGGCTCTACTATAATGGCGTGCTTATCTTCTTCTGACACAAGAACGCAGGTGGCAAAGGATGACTTTAACATGTTAATAACCAGGTCATTGGAGAGGACATCCAGCTTCTTCACTTGATCACCGGTCACGTTGGTAGAGCCAGCGATTCCATAACTAGAAGGAAGAAAAGTCACAAAAATATAAGCCATGACCACCAGGATGTGCCATGCACCCATAAACCCACTGAAAGCAGGTGTTTAGTAGGATTTAGAAGACAGAAAAGACGACACGTGGTTTGGGAGAAACAAAACAAGAAGAATGGTCATCCCCACCCCAGACTGACTCCTAACAAGGAGTCACCTTTCCAGTGTGTCACGTACCCAGCACACCTTTGTGGGTAAATCCGTGTTTCTCAACCTTTCTTTAATGGCCTCTAAGAAGACTTTTTAGCTTTTTTTCCCTAATCACACTCCTCCATGAAACTTTACCACCACAAATATAGTGTGTATCTGTACCTCATATATTATAAAGATTGATTTTTCTTCACCTCCCCCCAAAACCAGTTTTTACCCTTGAATGCACAGGTTAGCACATAATCAATCAGCGGAGAGGTACAGCAAGAAAGGAAAACTTCTGGGTTAGGAGGGAGCCTGAGATGTGAGCTAAGCCAAGGGATGCTATGATTTCAGAGGTGAAAAGTTCCTAAGAGACAATATGGACTGGCCCCACCCCCTCATTTGATAGAGAAGGAAGCTCATTCGCAGACACCGACGGGCTTGTCCAAACCCGAGAAGCAGAGCAGAGGTGAAAATCTCGCTCCGAATCCCTCGCGGGCAGGAGTCCTCCGGCTGCCGGCGTGAAAAGTCCGGAGTCTCTACTCTACTTTCAAGGTACCTGGAAGTCAGTAGCTGCAGAATTCCCAGAATTGGAGTGGCTCGTGCAAAATGCAGCCTAGTTTGTGGGAACGGAGGAAGAGGCAGGCTGTCCTAGCGGGGCTCGGACGGGAATACTGAAAGGAGGGGAACCGTTTGCGAGAAAGGAGGCACAGCCGAGAGCAGAGACAGCAGGAGATGGAAGACGCCGCCCAACCGCTGAGGGGCCCGGACGCGGGCCTTGGCTGACAAGGTCAGGAGCACTCGCCTGGGAGCCAGTGGTCACAGCGGCCCTTGCTTCAACTCCTGCAGATGCATCTTCTTTCGACAGACAGAACTCGCTTGTCTCTGGCTGAACAAAACGCAGCCGACACCAGGGACCGTCCCAACCCAGACGCCTGGCCTGGCCTGATTGGCTCCAGGAGGTAACTCTGGCTTCACAGCAAGCCCACCTCCAGGGTCGCTTCCGTGTCATTCCCTTGCCCCCCTGTAAAGAGCATCTCGTCCTCCCAGCCCGGGGCCCGCTGCTCCCCCTCCCGCCATGTCGCTCCTCGTTCATGAGTAGAAGACCAAGAGTCTGCCACACTTGCAGTTGAGGCCGATGCCGGTAGAGAAAGAAGGCAGCCAAATTCTGGGTGGAACGAGAGGGGCTTGGCAGGGCCACCAACCCAAATACATCTCCCTAGCTGGCCCCACGGGCCCTAACTGTCACTCCTTCCTCGCCTGAGATGTCCTCACTGAAAGGCACTGATAATTCAGGAAGGCGAACAGGCTGATGGAAAGGAGCCTGAGCTTCCTGACAGGAACCTGGCTCAGACCCCACCTCTGCAAGTCACTTGTCCTGTCTCCTTGGGTGCGCGTGCCCCCTGAAGGCAAGGATACTTTGGGCGGTGCTAGAGGATTCCATGAGGTGAGACATGCAAAGGGCTTAGCACAGCCCTTGGCATCTAATAGGTGAGAAAAAACGTGCATTACCTTGGTTTGCTCTCTCAAGGGAGCCCTCATTAGGGATCTGCACCTGCTGTGGGGGGCGGGGGGGGAGTCTCGGAGACTCCCAGGCTTCACCCCACATCATGTTAGCATGGTCGGTTTATCCTTCACTCCGATGGGGAAGACAGAGGGTATGTTTTCCTCCATTGTGCCCCAGCTTCCAGCACACAGTAGGCCCTCAATAAATACTTGCTGCACGAATGAATGGCATTCACTGAGGAAAGCAAAAACCTGAGTCTGAGGGAACATAGGAGCAACCGACTTTCAAAGTCATTCCACACGTTGGGAGTGCCAGGGGAAGCCATCGGCACAGTCCCCAGAGGGGTAGGCCTATGGAGACAGCGCCACAGAAGCCGGGGCAGCTGAGGCAGAGGGACAGGGTCCCAGAGACAGGCGTGGGAAAGGCCTATTTCACACTTGGGCCCATGTCCCACCTGCTCAGGTATCTCACCCAGCAAGACAGGTGAAGTCCGGCCACGGTCCTTTCTCCTCAAAGGCCTCCTAGAGGCCTGCGGGAGTTTTCCTTCAGGTCCCAGTATTTATCGTCCTGGAGGAGCTGTTCTCAGGGCTAGGGCTACAGTGTGGAGCAGCACGGATGAGGCCCTTGCCCTCACGGAGCTTATATTCTAGTAACAAGTAAGTGCTTTATATTTTATATTTATATTTATATTTATATTTATATTTATATTTATTTATATTTATATTTATATTTATATTTATTTATATTTATATATTTATATTTATTTATATTTATATTTATATTTATATATTTATATTTATATTTATATTTATATTTATTTATATTTATTTATATTTGTATTTATATATTATTTATATTTATTTATATTTATATTTATATTTATATTTATTTATATTTATATTTATTTATATTTATATTTATATTTATTTATATTTATTTATATTTGTATTTATATATTATTTATATTTATTTATATTTATATTTATATTTATATTTATTTATATTTATATTTATATTTATTTATATTTATATTTATATTTATATTTATATTTATTTACATGCTAGTAAACAAGTAAGTGCTTTGGAATGGTCGAGACCACCAGCCAGGTTCCTCACTGCTGCTCCAGGGTTCTGAGCTCCTGCTGTGGGTCACAGAGGGTGGCACCACCGGTCTGTAATGGCAGTCGAGTGCACCATGTAACACACTGCGGGATGAACACTCTGACACTCTGGGGACACTCGCTACACCTGGCACCGGAATAGCCACCTTCCCTGCCAAACTATTGCAGATCACCGGCCACTTCTCCCTTTCCAGCTCCCTCAAGGTCGGGTAGTTACCTTTCCTCCCCTCCTCTTGACCCCATGGAAGGTCCCTCCTCTGTTCTAACCAGGACCCTTTTCCAGCGATCCCCCAGGTGCTTGTGAAGCATAAAAATAAAAATAAATAAATAAAATAAATTTTTAATTTAAAAAAACACTATGGAGATAGAATATTCTGGGCCCCTCAAACTCAAAATTCAGGTACTTTATAACTTTCCCAGGACATCTGGTGGGAGGGATTCCCCTGGTGAGACGTGGTAAGACGGTCTTAAAGGCAAAGGAAAGCGATCCTAAAGTAGAATCAGGGTTCAGGAAAATGGGTTCCCAGATCACCATGTCCATAGTAATTACAACCAAGTTTATATCCCATCACTGGGTATTCCTTGCATTTTGTCTTGTCACATCAAGTTAGCCGTGACTCAGGTTTGTCACACCACCCTGCGTTACTTGCTCAGGGATGAGGAGCCAGGCTAGGCGAATGCTCAGTCAGGCTTCTCCAACACACCACAGGAGGGGCCCGCAGAAGAGCTGCAAGGTGTCCCTGAGGGAACAGGTTTCTACAGTTCAGTGAAAAGCCAGAAGCAGGCAAGACTCCTGCAATGCTGACAGAGGAGAAAAGCCTTCAGAAATACCCTCCAGGAACTAATTAGCTGAAGAGTGCATGGAGTTTATTTTCTCCCCAAGTTTTCAGAAACCCGCTTGAAACAAGAAATTTCTGCATTCTCATCAGTCATCATTACTCAAAGGCCCCAAAGGATAAATGACAAAGAGGCTTCTCTGTGTATTCTGATGGCCACAAGCAGAGAGCAGTGTCACCTGCCGGCCTACAGAACTGGTAGCAGATACGGGCCTTGGCTTCTAGGGAGGTGCCCATGCCTTTGCCTGGCCACTTGAACTAGGGCTTGCAAAACCAATCAACTGTGTTCCCTAAACTGGAATTCTAGGCAGACTCCAGGATTGCCCAGCAGAGGCCGGAAGCCTGGCCTGGTTTAGAAGCAACTTTTGTACCAGCTGTTGTGAACAGGAGGGCATGGCACCAACCACCCTCTCACACACCACCAGACTCTTTTTTAGATCGGTTCCCAATGTACTGTTCCCTGGGGCCCAAATCAGAAAGCAACTGAGGCTGCAGGGATGTGGGGAAACCATCACCCAACTGTCAAAAAAGCCTTCCAGAAGCCAACTACTCCTTACAATCAGTTGAGAAAGAGAAACGAGCCTAAGGGTGAAGAAAATGGGTGGACTCAAGCAAGTTGTAAACCTCTAGGCTAAACTCCTTCCTCCACCCCACCCAGAGAAGGACTCCGTAGCAGTTGGGCACTGATCATGCAGGGACAGAGACATTCATTTTGACTGAGCAGGTGACTTGATCTACCAAGGAAGCTTTTCCTAAATTCAAGTTACACCAGAGGGAAAGGGAATATTACTGGCTTTACTCCATGGGCTGGGACTCTAGCTCACTGGAGTTCAAATCCTAGCTCTGTCACCTGCTAAGCAAGCCTGGGAAAGTCCCTTAGCATCTCTGACCTTTGGTTCGTCTGTAAAATGGGAATAAGTATATCTACTTCATAGTATATGGGGGAGGCAGGCTTAGAACAGAGTCTGGCATATATAGGCAAGTGAGCAAGAAGTGTTATCTGTCCCATTCCCATCCCAATTTTTCTTGGCAATAATACAACCATGCTGAGAAGCAAGGTGGGTCCTAGCGAGAACACCACACGAGAGACACCTGGGTCCAAAGTCTGCCTTTCCCTCTTACTGATTATATATCAAAGTGTCTCAACTCCCTGATAGATTCTGTTTCCAGATTTTGTAAGGATGAAGGATGAGGGTTAATCCACTGATGCACCTGGTTCCCAGCGACCAAATGGCAGCCATGTTGTTCTCAACGGAGCCCCACAGACATCCGCTAAGTAAACTTTGGCTGATGCAGGGGGAGGGGGAAACCAGGACCTCTAGACCAGTTTGGCAGGCAACTTCTGGAAGTCACCCAGTGCAGAACAGTGTCACAGGTAACTGGCAACAAAGGAAAGCGCTTGAGGTTTGCATTTGACCAGAGTCCTACTGGGCAGAGTATTTCATTTGAAATGCCTAGACATTTCACTTCATTTTTATTCAAATTAGTTGGCCTGGCAGTCCAAGCAGTTCAAGGGTGGGAGCGTCCTGTGAGAGTCTGAGCCCTTTTGATTGTTCCTTTTTAAACCCCTAGAGACACAAGAGTTCTCTTTCTGGAGGTTGGGAGCAAAAATCAGTTTGAAGAGCTGCTACCTACAATATCTCTTCTTTCCTTTTACCGTAAACCTCACCAAAAATTTGAAAAAAAGCTATGTCGCTTTAATTCATATAATAGGGAACTCCTAAATGAATAATTTTTTAATTCATATAAAAGGACAGGTTAAACTTGGCCAGCATTTTAAAAGCCCTAGAAATTTGGATTAAATAGTAGCATTGTGTTTCAAATTTGCACATGATTTCTAGAATGGATGAGCCGTAAAGTTTGTCATTTATGATGATCAGGAGAAAGCTGCCTTTAGCAACATTTCTGAAGACACAGGGCTGGAGGCAGGGCTACTCCCAGGAAGAAAGCTTCCGTAGCATTTCCTCCCGGTGTCAACGGGGCAGCGGGAAGCAGGCCGCAGGCTAGACACCACACAAAAGAACGAAGTGAACGAGCTCATTTTCAGAACACCCAACTGAAGAGAAAGGAAGGCAGATTATTATTTAATTCTTATCACGAAAGTTGAAGGTAACATGACCTGTTATTGACTGATTCCAAGGTAAATGACCAAACGTTCACCCAGACAGAAAATCCAAAAGGGTCAGAGCAGAAATTCCTTGAAGAAGAGATGCCAACCAGAGCAGCTTTCAAAGGTCACAAACCCCAACCTTGGCTTGTGTTCATGCCAGCCCAAAATAGAAAGATATCTCAATTTTTAAAAATATATATAATCATAATCTTCAGCCTAGGAAAATTATGACAATATTGGCACCTGTTTAATGAACTCAGCTCATCCTCACACAACTCTCTGAGGTTGGAAAAAACAGTGGTCTCCGTCTTACCACTGGGGAAACCAAGGCTCAGAGTTATTACATCAATTGCCAACATCCTCACAGAAGCTGAACGGCAGAGCCAGGACTCTGAGCCCAGCTCCATTGCTCCCCAAAATGTGCGTGTTCCTGTTCTATGAAATTCGGTCCTGATTTTCTTCTCTTCTTCCTCTCTGCCTCAGGGCAAAGGTGCCAAAAGCCAGGGGCCAAATCTTGAGGAAGGGCTTCCTGCTCTAATTTCACAAAGCCCATCCAACTGCAGGCTGGACGACACCTCCAACTGGATAGCGCTCCAACACCTCAAGTTCAACGTTTCCAAAATGTCGGGATCATCTTGTCATCCATCCCCAGCCTCTAAAACCAGCTTCTGCTTTGGAATTCTATATTTGGTATTTGTTTTGCTTCGTGTTTTAACGGTGTGGACCTGCTCTCAATTGCTAGAACCTGTTCTTTGAGAACTTGGCTGCCGTTCTCACTCAGTCCACACTCAAGACTTCCCCCAGGCTCTCCCCTCCAATGCTTTCTTCACCCCCCAGCCTTAGTGGGTTCTCCCCATGTTTCAGCTTTCTTTCTTCCAATTCTGTACTTCCAGCCATAGCCTCCCCAGATTAGTCGCTAATCATACCACTGACCTACTCAAAAACTTGTACTCTCCCCTTTGCATACTCCCCCCAAAATATCAAGTATTCACCCCTGCTGTCAGATGCTCCCCAATGCACTTGTAATTTCACATCCACAAACACCCCTCCACATGTGCTCCATGCTTGAGTCAAACTGAATGAGCACATTTTCCAGAAATATTTTCCCACCCCTTACTTTTCTTTGCAAAACTGAATGCTCTCCAGCCATCAGGCCTTAGGACCGTTGCCCATTGCCATGCTCATCTCGATGCCCCACAATCCTTCGTGTCCATCCACATTGTATTTCTGGTACCTCTATGAAAGCACCTTTCAGGATCTCTATTGTGTTTTATAACTAATTCCATACTTGTCTAACAGCATAGGCTCTGTTGTTCTCATCTCTCAATCTCATCTAGAATTTTGTACATTGTGGGTGTTCAACACATTTTGTTGAACTAAACAGAGCCAGTGAATTATTCAAGCAGTGATTTAGAAACACGTACAAAAGAAAGTCAACTCCACATGCCTAAAGCAAAAGCCTAAGCCACTGGAGAACCACTTTCTGCCAAAGGAGTGAAAACAAAGACGTGAGCAAACACTTCAATTTGAACCATGAATTCATCAGATCCACTTATAGGCTGGTGACTGTTCTCCTGGGAGAACAAAACGCTGGTTGCTTCTTGTATGGATCGGCATCCCTTCTCTCTGGGGACTGGGTAGAGGGGAGCCAGAAGCACAGAAATAAGGCTTCAAGAACAGGTTTTCCAGAAGGCAATGGCTTCTTGAGATACAATTCTTAATTCACATCAAAAATAAAATTAATTGGTGAGATTTAGAGTTGGACGAGTTTTAACTGACTTCTGAAAAATAAAGTCCAACACATGTGGCATAAAAATCGCAGCCTGGACAACAGGCCCACTCACCTCATCTCCCCTGCCCTCAGGGCCCTCAGCTGTACAAAGAAGGGCTGGACTGGGTGACTTCTGAGTCTTTCAGCTTGAAACTCTATGATTCTATGAATGTCTTATTAACCACAAGGACACCGGCTGCAACAGCAACTGTTGGTTGATGGAGAGAAAGAGAGAGAGGCGGCTCCAGGCTCTACTCTTAAAACTCTATGACTCTATGGATGTCTTATTAACCACAAGGACACCAGCTACAACAGCAACTGTTTGTTGACAGAGGGGGGGAGGCTCCAGGCTCTACGCTTAAACTCCTAATGTGTCCCTCCCTGGCGAGACATCATGGCTGAGCTCCATAAGCCGGTTCCTGTGAGGTTCTTGCAAATCTGCAATCATCTTGTTCGTCTGGGTACATGCCCTTCGAGGTCAAGCCTTCGGCCATAGCAAGTCACTTGCAGGCACACGGGCCTTTTCATCCAGGATAGCAAAGCCAATAATGAATGTGATTTGGAGGACTGGCTTGATATATTGTCTTATTGCTGTCTGCCCAACTGACTACACGTCATACTGAGATAGCCAAATTCTTATTTTCCCACAGGAGTAAAGAAGTGTCCAGATTCTGGCTCATGCCCTGTCAACCACCCACACAAGCAGGCATCAACCCCTGCTCCACAGGTACAACACTATTTGAAACGAAGTTCTGCAAAATGGCCAAACCTAGAGGAAGAGTTAAAGAGCTCATGGAACACTACACAACACTACACAACAGTTACAAAGGGGGAGGTGGATTTATATTTATATCCTCCATTGAAGGATGTTTATTTTATATTATTGAATGATGAAAGCAAAGTGCAGAATTATATAAAGTATGCTGCCATTTGTTTGCTATTTACATAGAGGTCTATGTAAATATATATCAATTCATAAACTCGTATGAGTATAAAGGAGTAGCTGGGAAAATGACCAGTAAATTATTAACAGTCGGTACCCCTGGGAATAGATATGAGGTGGGTTTTACTTTTTCCTTTGTGTTTCTTTGAGTGGTTTGAACTTTTGCCGAGGAGTGCAACTTTTTAGGTAGCTTATGGTAACAACAACAGCAGTATCTTTTAAAAACCTGGTATACAACTATCTAGCCTAAAAATATACATATTTTATTTAGCCAAAATTAGCACCCTTTGTCCAGGTCCCTCTATGCAAGATCCCAATATCTAAGGTTACTTAAAAGGTGGGAAAGATATACCTCAGAGCAGATGTTGTGTTTCTGAGTCTTTTGAGGGGTGGTGAAAGGTACTGACACATTTTTTAAATAATACAAGGAATGCCAAGCGCTCTTTTTAACAAAGCTCACTGGTCCTCAAAGGCAAGGAAGGTGATGAGAACACCTATACTCGTAAATTAAATATGAACTAAGATTTTAACTGAGTGTATTTCCTAGGGCAAAGGCTCCATAGAAATGTATTATTAAGGGGGGTTCTAGAAGAAATAGTAAAGGAGCCACCACCTTCCTAATGTACTCGTCCCTATCCCAGCAAGGCCTGTCTCCGTTTGACATCTGAAAATAAATGTCATCAACACTCCTTTTTTTTTTTTTGCCCAACACTCCTTTCTTAAGAGTTAGCTCCACCAACCCACAGCATGGGGCTGAAGCCAAACAGCTTCCCGGAAAAGGAATTCAGGTTGTGCGGGTTATACTCTTTCAGATCAGCTATGAGCATCGTGCACATCTTTATAGTGTTCCGAAGTGCAGGAAACGTTAGGAAGCAGTGCGGGCAGTCTGAAAACCCAGGGACGCTTCAGCTAAAGTGAGGATCAGTCTAAATATAAAATACGTGTGCACACCAGAATAAACCAAAGGGAAATTTGTGTTACTTACAAAAAGTCTCATAAGAAGGTGCCCGTTGAATCCCCATGTCCCGTGATTCCTCTGCTACACACAATGTGAGCTTCAAACCTCAGCATCTGTTCCACCTACCACAGAACTTTGTAGAAATGCAGAATCTCAGGCCCCACCCCAGACCTACCGCAGCCCTTTGCACACAAGCATCTCTGCTCCTGAGAGCTCTGGGCATGCAGGCTTCCTCCCAGCCTGCCCTGGGCTTCCTTTGCTCCTAACGGGACTTGTTTAGGGTCAAGGAGATACTAAATCAGAAACCTGACTTGGGACCCCAATTCCAGAGGGAGAAAGGAGGGAAAAGGAGTGAAAGGGAAAGGAAGTACCGGTGCAGGTACTTTCCTGTGTGAGGCTAAGTTGGGTATGGTGGGTTGGCCAGGGGCTCAGCCTGGCCAGCCTGTTTCATCAGGAGGAGGCTGACAGCTGGTGCAAAGGCAGGCTGCTCAGCCCAAGGGAGAGGGCTGCTGGATGGAGGCAGGTGTGAACTGTGAGCCAGGTTCCCCCCCCACCCCCGGTGGGGGCACTCCCAAGCTCAAGGGAGGGGGAACCAGGGATTGGGCGCAGTTGGACAAGCCTTGTGAGAGAGGGGCTACCAGGGAAAGAGACAGAGAGACAGACAGACTCCCATCTGCCAGAGAGGCAGGCAGGCTGACAGCAGCTGGTCCAGGGGACCACACATCAGACTCCCAGGCAGATCCCCAACAGGACAGACAGACAGAGCGTGGCCCGATGGCCTGGAGGCCTGACTCACAGGTGCGCAATGCCCGCCTTGCGCACGGCCGTGGAAATGGCTTTGACCGCCGTGCAGAGCGAGTTGAGCAGCTGGGTCATCTCGCCCGTGCCGCGGGCCTTCCTGCCCTCCTCCATGACGAAGCGGGTCAGGGTGACGATATCCGTGTCGAAGGCCCCCTGGTCCGTCATGCTGAGGCCGGGCTGCGGTGAGCCTGGCGGCAGGTGCACGAGGCAGGTGCGGGCGGCAGGACGCGGCGGGAGGACGGAGCGACGGCACCGAGCGTCCGCACCGTTCAGAGCCTAACCGGCCAAGGCCCGGTCCCCCCTGTCCCGGGAGAGCCTATAGGCGCGGGTCGCCGCCCCCCGCCCCCGGGAACACCTCCGCGCCCAGGCCTCCTCCCCGCTCCGAGTGCGGCTCCGCCCACGCCGATCCCCTGGTGACGTCCCCGAGCCCCGCCGCAGGCTCTGCCCCCGACTCGCCGCCCCCGGTCCCTCCGCTGTCGCCCCGCCACGCCTCGGCGCCGGCTGCCGACAGCCCCCGGCTTGGCGGAGCGGCACTCAGGGCCACCTGCACGACCCCCTCCAGTCCCCGGCCCTGACCCCTCCCTCCAGTTGTCAGACGGAAGTTGGGCAGGTTAAGGCAGGGCTCCCGGCGGCGCGGGCGGTGCAGAGGCCGGCGCTCCAGCCCGCTCCGGGGCCTCCCCGCCCGCGTTTCTAGCCGCCGCCCGCCGTCCCCGCGGCCCCCAAACCCCGTCACCACCTGCCCCCTGCTCCCTGCCCTCCGGCTCTTCTCACCAACCCGGGAGAAGTGGATTCCCTGTCCCTCACTGGTCTGATGGCCCTTGGCTGGAGCGTTCATTCTGGCCTCTTCTCTAAAGGATTCCTAGAATTCCAGAACTATTGGAGACCAGAGTTTTCAGTATCTGCGTTTGGCAGAAAAAAAAAAACAGTCGCAGACACAGGGAAGTGTCCGCTGAATGCCGCACTGAGGCCAGAGACTCCGCAGACCACATCCTGATCTCTTTGTAGCCACAACACGGTTGTCTTAAGCCGGTTCATGCACTTATTTGTGGAACATTTATTGAGCACCTACTGTATGCAGGGCACTGTCCTGTGCTGCGCTGGGGACGGAGCCTGAACAGACAAAACTCCTGCCTTCTTTGACCTTACATTTTAACAGAGACAATAAAAAATAAACCAACCAGAGTTTGGTATGTTAGATAAGCCGGAAGAGCTGTAGAGGAAAATGAAATAGGAAACGGGGACAGGGATTGTTGGGGTCAAGGGTTAAAACTAGTGAAGGAAACCCTCACTGAGAAAAAAGGCTCCGAAGTGAAATATTTCCTTAACTGTAACATCCGAAATGTAATGACGGCTACTGTGACCTAGAAACCAGTCATAACAGCTCCATTCAAGAGTTTGCCGCTTTATGTGTCAGACAATTCGCGCGTAGGGAGCTCAGATGAGCTAGGACCCTGAAATCCAGCTCATCTGATCCAGTCCCCCTGAAGCGGAATCCCTTGGAAAGCAGCCCCGGTCTCGGAAGAGGTTAGGGGGTGGGGTTAGGCAGGCCTGCTGGATTCCCAGCTCCAGCCTCACGGCCCGGAGCCCTAAGCCAGTTACCCAGTCTCTCTAATTCTAGTTTGTCTGTAAAGTGAGGTGACTGTTGCAGCTGGGTGTCATGAGCATGCCAGCAGATGAGGTGGGCAGAGTGCTCAGTTCCAAGCCAGACACAGGCGACACACTGAATAGATGCCAGAGACCTCTGTCTGGCTCCCTCAGTGATCCCTGTCACCCCCAGGGATGGGAAGCTCACCACCTACAAGGCCACTTCACCTGGTGGTGGAGTACGCACTCCGGAGCCAGGTAGCCTGGGTCCCAGTCCCCGCCTTGCCGCTCACGGGTGCAAGTTGCTAACTCACAGAGGAACATTGTCTCTAACCAGGGGCTAATGACCATAGCCCCCTCACAGGATGATACACGACGCGGGTGAAGGGCTTCAGAACTGTGCCCAGCCCGCAGTAAGTCCACGCCATATGTCGGCATGCCCTTCATTAGATGGACAGTGAACAGAAGAAAGACACTTCCCTTTGCCATCACAAAGGGGCTGAAGGGACAGCCTCAGCCTAAATTTATCTATTGTGCAATAATGTTCCCCTGCATCACGTTGGTTGCCTGTGACTAGCTCTTTTCTGGGCCAAGATGCATAAACCCTGCGTCTGCCTGCATGGTAGCCAGAGGCTGAGGGAGGAAGAGGGCCAAAGGAAGGTGCGCACCTCCGCGCACGGGATTTCTCCCTCCCATCTTCACCCGCCCCCATTGCAGAGCTATTGCCAGCCAGAGGCAAGCTTTCTCCCCCTCCCTCATCACAAAACACGCCCGATTCATGCACTGGTGCAGATGGGAGTCATGTGTGCCATATTAGGACTTTCTGGAACAGCTAGAAGTCCCGTGAAGAAACGGTGACCACCGTTGCCTCACCAGGCTCCAACCCCAGGAGGTCCAGCTCTGTGTCAGCGGCAGGAGGTGGAGAAGTAACAGTCTAGAAGGTAACTCACTGCCTCCACCACCCCCTGCTCCCCCACCCTGAACCCGGGGCACTTCTTCTTGCTCCCCCTGGCCCTCAGGACAGTTAGGGTGACAGGGAATAAAACACCAACTGGTTGCTGAGAAAGAGATTGTCGCAGCATGGTCCTTCCTTAGGTGAATCCCCAGCACTCGTGGCCTCGTGCAAGTAGTGGAGGTGGGACCTGTCATCTCTGGAGCAATAGAAACTGAACAGCCAAACTACAGAGCTAACACCTAGTTACACTTGTTAGGTGCCGGGCACTCCCTGAGGGCTTTCCGAGTTTAATCACCCCAGGGCCCCTGAAGGGTGGCTTCAGCTCGTACTCCTATTCTTGCAGATGAGGGAGCTGAGGCTTTTTAAGGTCAAGGGATCTGTTGAAGGCCTGTGGCCAGCTGGGAGGTGGCAGAGCCAAGACTCACATCCTGATCTATCTGACTGTAAACCCCACATTCCCAATGGCCTGCTGGTTCCTTGCTAAGTGACATTCACCTCTGTTAGTGAGGCTTTGAGCCTGCCAACCACAGTTTCAACAATCTGCTCTACAAATTGTCCACCTATTAGCTCTGGAGCTACTTCTTAGGGCTGTGCTCATGCATTCTTTTACTCAAAGAATAGTTACCAAGCACCTGCTGTGTGCCAAAACCATACCACATGCCAGGGTTACAGTGGTGAACAGGACAGACACATCTCTTCCCATGTGGGCCTTACATTCTTTGTGAGAGATAGTCGGGAGACAGAATCACATAATAAGCAAAGATACAAAACCATTTTGAGGAGCAGAAAGTGCTATGAAGGGCATAAAACGGGGCAATGAGGTAGGAACTAGTCAAGGGAGTATTTCTTAGGAAATGACCTTTTGTTCAAGACTGAACAAAAAAAGGAATGGGGTGAGTGAAGAACTCATAGAAGAACAGGCAGCGATAGCAGCAGGTGCAAAGGCCCTGAGGTGGCAATGGGCTGGTGTATTCAAGGAATAGCAAGAAGGCCAGTGCAGCTAGAACAGTGGGTGAGGGGAAGATACATAAGAGATAAGGTGAGAAAGGGAAACAAGGACCAGATAATGAAAGACCTCCAGATCATTAACAAGACACCTGTGTTCCATAAGTAGTGTGGCGAGAAGCGACTGGAGGGTTTTAAGCTGGCGTGATATGACCTGATCTAAATGCGTGGGAATGAACTGCAGGGGATCTAGGAGGAAACTCAGCTGGAGTTTGATCCAGGCTCTACTCGATTGCCTGTCAAAGATGAAGAATGCTATCATAATCCTCGTAAATCTTTCCTTCTCCACTAAATATTTTCACTTCCTTCAACAGTTCCTCATATGGCATATCCTGCTTTGGACCCATTGACTTCTTGGAACTCCTTCCCACACCATGTTCTATTTCTATGATTCCTCCTCTACTCCATCTGCTCCACCCCATGCCCCAAAGGTCTGCCCGCTTGTATAAGAAATTAACCCTATTTTCTTACCCCTGCTGATAATATTAGCAACAGGCTGGTTATCGCAGCAGCAGGATGGGGCAGAGAGGGGAAGCTGAGCTATAGTGCAGTTGCAATAAAGAGCTCACCCAGCCCTGCTGGGAGCTCTAAGCTGGGATGACCCTTCAGAGTTGTCCTGAGTTGGGGCAAGAGGGTCAGCAATTATATCCCCACGTCAACCTGTCATTAGCCTTAGGCTGCCCTGGAAAGGGGCATGACACAGGATAGGTGGCTCTCTTCTGCCAGGGCAATCGTCCCAGGAGCGGGAGAACAAGGTTTTTGTCCTCAGTGAAGAACTAAGTGGCATATCCCAGCATCCTCTAAAATAGGCAAAGAGGACTGGAACTGGGGAGAGAGGCAGACCCCGCCTCTCTCTCCTCTGGGCATCATCACTTTCAGACATCCCTCCCCTCTGAGGAGCATGTATGACCGTGGGCATTTCCAAACCTATGTTCCACCAGCTCAGCTATCCCCCCTGGTCCCAGCAAAAACCCAGTGTTGAACTCTTACTGGCCCAGATAAATAACTTTTCCCCTGCCAGTGATTGTCGTTAGAGCAATAACACTGGATCGGCTCTAATGTATAGAAGACGTTACAGATGTTAGTACTCACCTGTTACTCTGATCCAGCGAAATCATGAGTAAAAGCACAGTGCCTGGAAATTAGTAGATGCTCAATCTACAGCTGGTGCTGCGGCTGCTGTTAGGATTTAGATAGGTATCGAGGGTTGGTAGCCAGGATGGAACATTCTGGGGCCAGGGGAACATGAATAGCACAAGAAAGCCAAAGATGAGTTTGAAGGACAGTGAGCAAACCAGGTTGACAACCTGGAGAGTTTCAATGACAGACCAATAGCCAGCAAGCCTGGAAAGTAGGTTGGCAGAGACTAAAGAGGGTTTGAACAGGAGAATAAGGAGTCTGCATATTGTCCTGTAGGCCATTGCCGCTCTTTGGCCCACAAAACACCTGACCACGAAAAATACAGAAAGTGAGAGGGAAAAAAACCTATAGCAATTGGACAGAACAAATTTATGCCTGTTGAATCTAATAATAGATATTTGGGACCTGTGTTTTTCATCTTTTCTATTTCATTTTTCTAGAAATTAATTTTTATGGGATTTTATAAAAATAATGGCCCATGATGGACTGGAAATTTTTTTAAAAAACTAGTCCTTCACCCCCAGAGAGTTTGAGAGGCACCCCTGAGGCCCACAGAGGGCCATCAAAGTTTTATGACGATGATATGTTCGGGATGCTACTTTTCCTAGATTGAAGTGGAGAGAAAATGGAGCAAGAAATACCAAGTAGGAGGCTCCCGTGACCGTCTGGGTGAGTGTCTCTACAGGTCAGTGGCCGCAGAGACCTCGGCAAGTAAGGAATCAGGGCAGGGGCTCCTTTTCCACCAGGTGCTGGACTGCACAGGGCGTCCATGTGCAAGTACTATGATCCACTATACTACGGTTCAGGTAGGTACCGATCTACCGAGAGGCCCCCACACTTCAGACACCACATGGAATCAATCTGGGACTCTAAGAGCGATATTTGGGCAACACGACATTGCCACCCATCTCATCACACAGACCCACCATCTCAGGGCAGTCTTGGCCCTGCTGCATTCCTGGGCCCCACACCCAATCAGGTCACATTGGTTCTGCTTCTGAAACAGCTCTCCCATCGCCCCACTTCTTGCCAGTCCCCTTCCTCTCATCTTCCATCTCTGCCCTGAACGCTTCATCTCCCCTGAAGGCACTCAGATTTTGTCACTCCCTCACTCCGGAACCTCTCATGGCTCCCCACTATCTGGGAAAAACACACCCAACTCTTGAGCCGGTATTTAAGACCACCACCGCATGTCACCAAACCCCACATTTCCACCAAAACTCCCTCTTCTCCCTCTCCCAGTGTTCCAGTTGCCCCCAAACAGCCCCTTGCACTTGTGCCTTTCCTCCTGCATCTCACTCTGCGGTGATGAATTAGCACCTACTACATTGAACAAACTCTCCAAGGCCACTTCCTGACCCAAAGAATGCATAGGGAAATGTGACCCTCTCACGGTCACCTGGTTGCTCACCTGAGACCTGGCTGCCCTGTGATGCCTTCTCAGAAGGCAGCCATAAGGAAGTTACCTTGGCTGCGTTTCTTGCTGGTATCCTGTCATCTAGTTTAATCCTTTCTTGAAAAGGAAAGGCTCAGGGGAGAGGCTCCTTCTCCACCCGGGGTTTGACTACCCAAGAGCCTAGATGTGTAAGGGGTATTATAATGATGTGGGTACATAGGTTCTGATCCACTCAGTAGGCGCCCACAACCTACTGAGGTGTTTAACCCCATTTATAGCAGAAGTTTAGACAGCTTCACTCAGGTATCTAATGCCAAAGAGTAGTCAGTAGCAGACTGGGAATTTGTACCCAAGCACTAGACATGTTGCTTCTTAATCGTCAGATGAGACCGAGAAAGGAAACACCTAGAAGCCAGGACCAGCTCTGCTGGAAACCAGCCCACCTGAGGAATGTCACTTAATCTCTTTTAGCAGAGTGGGGATTTGAACCCAGGCACTAAACATATTGTTTCTTTATCGTCAGATAAGACCGAGAAAGTGAACACCCAGATCCAGCACCGGCCCTTCTAGAAACCAGCTCACCTTAGGAAGGTCACTTAATCTCTTTGAAAAATGAGGTAGAACTGGATGTTTTTGCAAGATTCCTTCCTTCTCTTACATTATTTGACCCTGACTAATAACAAAGGAGGAGATTGTGGTTTGGAGAAGTTATGTAGCTCTCCCAACGTCACAGTTAATAAGCAGGGGAACAAGTTTCTAACTCAGACGAGCTGACTCCAGAGTCCACGCTCAGCCTGTCTGGCTTCCAGAATCTCCAAATCCAGGTCTTGTGTGAGGCCTGGCTCTGTCCAACCTCAAGGCTGGGTCACCAGCTGCTTCCTCACCGAAACAGTCCACCCACCTCCCCAAGCTCACTTGTCCTTGGTAATTTCTGGCCACCAGACAGGTGTCTGGAGGCTCAGCCCCCTATGCTGGGTCAACTAGCCTCCCCCAGGCCTTCCTGCTGACTGCAGCTCCTCCATCATCTCCTTATTACCCTGCTCTTTACTTTCCTAATTACTTTTCTGCCGGCACTAGAAGTCCAATGCACGATCCATTGCGCCACAGAGCCTGTGTCCTAATTACTTTTCTGCCCTTCACACTGGGCTCTAAGCTCCAAGGAGGCCGGGAACCGCCCTTGCTTCCCCAGGGCACAGAACAACACATTGCAACATGAAAGGAAAATGTGTTCACTTAGAGCAGTGATCGCAGAAGGGATATCAAACGTGAATGCTGCCTCATCTCAACTGATTCCAACCGACTGAAGCGATGCAGGTTGCTAGGCCCATCCGGGAAGTCACAGAAGACTCTTGTGACCAAAGAACAATGGGACTGTTTCTTTAAACCACCCTCTCCAGGCTGTATGTGGTCAGTCCTTAATTAGCATAGCCACCATGAAACCTGTTTTTCCTTTCCTTATTCTTAAAACACAAACCCGGAGTTTCCTCCTCCCAGAAAACATGTCAGTGAATTTCTTCCCTGGTGTATTCCGTTGCCGGGCAAATAAAAGACTCAGCATTATTATTATTATTTTATTTTATTTTATTTTAATTTTTATGAATGGCTCTGATATTCTGCTTTAGTCTTTGACAGCACATAGTAGGTTCAACAAAGTTTTGTTGAGCATCATAAATACAAACAACTGTTGCATCGGGTGAGGGATGATATGTCCATGGCTGCCTGAGAATCAGGAGGAAGGCAGAATCACTTCTCCCCAAGATAACAAGCAGAACATTCACAGAGCAAGTGAGCTCGGTTTTGGTAGTCATCTTTTACTTTTTCCTAATCCAGTGCCTTCTTTGTTCCAGCCTTCCTTTTCCAGCATAGATCCCACGAGGCATCAATTCAATGTCATTCTTTTTTTTTTAAGATTTTATTTATTTATTTGACAGAGAGAGACACAGCGAGAGAGGGAACACAAGCGGGGGAGTGGGAGAGGGAGAAGCAGGCTTCCCGCCGAGCAGGGAGCCCGATGCGGGGCTCGATCCCAGGACCCCGGGGTCATGACCTGAGCCGAAGGCAGACACTTAACAACTGAGTCACCCAGGCGCCCCTTCAATGTCATTCTTGGCAATTCTCTCAACACCTTGCCCTCCTGTCTTCCATCACCTCCCCCTGCATGTGTTCAACCATCTGCTCTCACCCCTGGACACCAATGGAGAAAGTCACACCAACTGGATACATGGGGCTCACCACAAATTCATAAAGCCATGCTTTGTTCTCAACACTGTCCGACGCTTCTCCCCTCAGTTCACTCACCTATTCTAAAACTTCCAGCCGCTCACCTCCTCCTTCACTGATTAACAGGTAGGAGCTCTGCAACTTCTGCCTCAGCTAGAAATCTAACTACACCGGCTCCAGCCAATTCTCCCTCCCTTCTCCTAAAGCCAATCCTGCATCTGAGCTTTGGAACCCATCCACTCGCCTTCTTAGCAAACTGCCCTACCTCCCCTGTGTCCTTCTTGCTCATTCTGCTACCTCCTCTCAAATGGATCAATCCCATTATCAGTGAAATATGTTCAAATCCTTCACCATCTTAAAAGGAAACCAAAATCCTTCTCTCTCTCTCTCTCTCTCTGCTTTAGCGATCTCTACACTCAACGTGGAGTTCAAACTCAAAACCCCAATATCAAGAGTCACATGCTCTACTGACTGAGCTGGTCAGGCGTCCCCCAAAATCCTTCTTTTAACCCTCTTACTCCTCTCCAGCTACAGCCTCACAGTCAAACCTCTTGAGAAGATGGAAAAAGGGTCATTGAGTATAAAAACTCCCTCCATTTCCTCACGCTACTGGAGGTTAGCTTTCACTTCCATTTGTCTTTTAAAAGAACCCTTGCCAGGGTCACTGATGACTTCCATGTTGCTAAACTTAACAGATAATTTTCAGTTCTCCTCTTGACTTCTTAGGAACACATATTTGACTGCTCCCTTTTTCTTGCAACACTCGGTTTCTTTGTCACACTCTCTCCTGCTATGCCTGTTACCTCTTACGTTCTTCATGGACCCTCTCAGTGGGTAGTCTCCCAAAACCAGCTCATGATTTTAATTACCATCTGTTTTCTAATGGCTTATAAATTCAATCTCCATCTTAAATCTCCCCTTAGGGTTCCAGACCCACATATCCAATTCTTCCTTTTTTGTTAAAACTATTTCTTAGAGCAGTTTTAGGATCATAACAAAATTGACAGGAAGGTATAGAAATTTCCCATATACCCCACGCCCCACACATGCATATCCTACCCCATTATCAACATCACTCACCATTTGTTACAAAAGCTGAACCTACATAATCACTCAAAGTCCTTAGTTTACATTAGGGTTCACTTTTGGTGTTGTACATTTCATGGGTTTGGACAAATGTTTAATGACATATATCCATCACTACAATATCAAATATCCTCTGTGCTCTGCCTATTCATCCCTCCCCCCAACCCCATCCCTGACAACAGCTGATTTTTTTAGTGTCTCCATAGTTTCGCCTTTTCCAGAATGTCATATAATTGGAGTCTACAGTATGTAGCCATTTCAGATTGGCTTCTTTACTTAGTAATATTCATCTAAGTTTCCTCCATGTCTTTTCATGACTTGGTAGCTCTTTTCTTTTTAGTGCTGAATAATATTGCATTGTCTGGAAGTAGCACAGTTTATTTATCCATTTACCTACAGAAGGACATCTTGATTGCTTCCGAGTTTTGACAATTGTGAATAAAGCTGCTATAAAGTTCTTGTGCAGATTTTTGGGTAGATGTAAATTTTCAACTCCTTTGAGTAACTACCAAGGAGCCTAACTGCTAAATTATATGGTAAGAGTATGGACCGTTTTGTGAGAAACCACTAAACTGCCCTCCAGAGTGGCTGTGACATTTTGCATTACCACTAGCTATATATGAGAGTTCCTATGGTCTCACATCTTGCCAGCATTTGCTGTTGTCAGCTACAATTGCTTCTTGACTTCCCTACTAGATGCCTCGAAAGGCATACCAAACTCAAGACTAATGGTCTCCCCACCCCCTTCACACCAATATTTTATCTTTTGGGTGATGACATCACCAACTTCACCAACCAGATGGAAACCTAAGATTCTTCTTTGATACCTTCCTCCCTCATTCTCTATATTCACCCCGCACTCAACTTTCTTGTTCATTTTATCTTTGTAATGCCTTCTGGATTGGTCCAGGTCTCTTCAGCTCCTCTGGTGCCAGTCCAGCTCAATCTATCATCTTTCACCCAGACTATGGCAAAAGCCTCTTAACTCTCCTACCTACCCTATTCCCTATGTTGTAGCCAAAGTAATGTTTCCAAAACCTTGAAATGATCATGGAGCCCCTATGCTGAAAATATTCCAGTGGCTTTGCTTCTTTGTCTGTTTTAAATAAAGAGCTGGCCTACAGAGCCCAGGCCATCTGGCACCCCCACCCACCTCTCAAGTATTGTTTACCATATTCCATCACTAGGCCCTCCTTCCTCTTCCCAGTTCAGACAAATTGTGCCCCTCCCTCCACAGGACCCTCACACATGGGGTTTCTTCTGAGTGGGATGCTCTTCTTCACCTGCTCTTTGCCTGGCTCAATCCTATTCACCCTTTTACATGAATCAATATCACGTCCTCAGCAAAGCGTTCTCTGACCCGATTCAGACCAGGTTTTAGACATTACAGAAACAAGTGTTCTTCCTTCGGAGACTTCATATCAGTTTGTAAAACATACCCACTGATGTAGATATATGATTGATGCCTCTCTCCTCCCAGTAGCTTGTCTTCTTGCTGAGAACAGGGGTGTGTCTATTTTACTCACTGTTGATCTCCAAGTATTATTAATATAGGGTCAGAAAGACTACAGACCCTTAATAAATATTTGTCAAATTATGATTGAATGTGGGGGGAAAAGCTGCTGATTGTGAGTTGTCTGAAGGAGTGGACTGTGATGAATTCACTAATGCACCTTTGTAACCTGGTAAATGACTGGCTCTGTGCCTTGTACCTTGTGGGAGCATAATAGATATTGGTAGAACTGAACTGAATTGAATTGAATTGATGCTCCATACCATCAGTCAGGGTGACATACCAGCTCCACTCTGACATATGTCTTGAGCTATCATTTACTGAGCAGAAAACTATGTGCTCATTATTATCCTGAGTGCTTTTCATGTGTTATCCCATTTAATCCTGAAGACGTCATGAGATGGATATTATTTTTTTAATTTTTATAAATGAAGGAGCCACGTTGGTTAAGATCTCTATGGGAAACAGATGACACACTCAACTCAGGATGATTTCAGAAGAATTGCATGAAGGGACTCTTTACAAGGCTTTATGCAGGGGGAAAGTCCGGAGAGTATGCAATACTCCAGAGCAAGTAAAGGCTGGGAGGACTTCATTACTATTCCTAGGCCTGAAGGTTACCAGAACCCATACACATAGAGGGCAGAGTGGAAGGGGCTGCCAGTCAGGAGCTGAAACCATGGGTGGAAGGAAGTGGCCAGCCCTGAAGGAACATGAATAAAATGCCCCGATCTCACTTTTCTCCCTCTCTCTGCAACACTGTCCTGGCCGAACCCAACCGGGAGCCAGAGAGCAAGGGAATCCTTGATGCCTAGCTTCCCAAGACCCACAGCAGCTAGAGAAGGATAGAGAATAGAGCTGGAGATGCAAACTAGAAACACCCAGCTCGAGTCCCAAGAGCACAGCTCTCAGAGGCAGAGCTGTCTTCCCCAAGGTCCAGGCTGCCCACCTCTAAAACCCTCAGAAAACATAGACTCCGAGAAGTTAAGGTTCTTCTCCCAGCCAAGTACTGATGAGACTGAGTCATTGGCTGGGACAGCATGGGTGGTGGCCCAGGGGATATTGGAAGTACAGAGAGGACATATGAGGGTGGTCACCAACCCAGCAACTTCCCATTATCCATGCCCAGGAGGATCCAGAGGAAGGGAGAGTCTGCCCTGACCTTATTCAACCACAGGGTGGAGAGAATATAAAATCCAGCCACCTTTATGACTCAAGCTATGGATCCAATCCCATACTTTAAAACAGATCATCTGAGAACAGGCTAACCCAACTAATGTTCGTTTCACCCTGATTTAAATCTGGTGGTTATGGCTCTAATGACACATCCCATGTCCTTAGACTTCCTCAGTTGGCTCAATCTCTAAAATGAGGATCAGAGAACTTGGAGACATCCCACACTTGCATAATTTTAATGACCATCTGCAAAGGAAGTACAGTGAGCTGCTATTATCTATTATGAACATTCTTTCCAACATCTTCCTCTTTCTATCTTCAACTGAAGCTTTTTAGACCAGTAGACATCTACCAGCTGAAGGAAAAATCCAAAAGTCATTAACCAAGAAGCACCAATTCTAGCAAACTTGACTCAGCTGTGACGGTTGCTCTCCCTACTTCCTTAATAATTAAATCCAACTCCTGCTGGCCAAACATTTTTTTTTTGTTATGGTGCCACAGTCTGCTTGATTTTTTTATTTCTTTGTCCAGCTCGCATATATTTGTCATCAATAAATTTTTGTTCTCTATAAAGCCCCTATTCCCACCATACATAGCAAATTATTGGAGGCATTTTTTACACAGAAATACTGAAGAAACATTTTAGGACAATATGAAAATGTCAAAATTGGTCATTGCTTTTATAACTACTCAATAGACAACTCAAACTTTGTTTTTGTTTTTGTTTTTTTAGAGAGGGAGAAAGTAGGGGGAGAGGGAGTGAGAGAATCTTAAGCAGTCTCCATGTCCTGTGCAGAGCCCAACACGGGGCTCAATCTCACAACCCTGAGCCAAAATCAAGAGTCAGACACTTAACTGACTAAGCCACCCAGGCAGCCCTCAAACTTGTTTAAGTTTGGCCAAATGTTGACATGAAAACAAAATAGAAGGACAAGAGCACTAAAGAGGACTGTAGTGAGTTGAATGGTGACCCCTTCCAAAACATATGTCCAATCAGAACCTCTGAATGTGGCCTTATTTGGAAAAAGGTTCTCTGCAGATGTAATTAAGGATGTTGAGATGAGATCACTCAAGATTACCCAGGTGGGCCCTAAATCCAAGGACAAGTGCCCTTATAAGAGAAAGGCGGAGAGAGATGTGAGACATACAGAGGGGAAGGTGATGTGAAGAAAGAGGCAAAAGCTGGAATGATGCAGCCACCAAACCAAGGACCACCCAGAGCCACCAGGAGCTGAATCCTTCAAGGAAGAATTCTTCCCTAGAGCCATCAAAGCAAGCACAGCCCTACTGACACCTTGATTTCAGGTTTGGTCTCCAGAAATGTCAGGGAATGCATTTCTGTTGGTTTAAGTCATTCAGGTCGTGGTACCTTGTGATGGCAGCCACAGGAAACTAACACAGGGACCATTAAAATCCCCTGATTGAATTCCTTCATTACAGATGAGGGAAATAATAGCATTCTCAAGTACGAAATGCTTCACATAGCTGATCGTGTTCAATCTTTATAGCAGCTCTGTGAGGTGGCTGTTACTGCTCAAGAGAAGGGAACCGACGCCCAAGGAAGTTCAGTGATTCGTGCGAGAAGAAGTAGCTGAGCAATGGTAGCAGCAGGTGGATTCTTCTTGAAAAACTGGTCTTCTCCCATAGAACCTGCCTGTCTGTGACTTAGAGAGGACCAGCAACTTGTCCACATCACACGAGGGATGAGAAACAGTCTAGAATACAGATCGTTGTTTTTTCTTTTTCTCCCCATGTCTGCTATAGGAATCTACTGGGTATAGCAGGCTGTATCGTAAGGTCAAAACTGTTGAACAGTAAGTTAAATTGATGAAACAGGATGACCTCAAAGCTCATCACCTAGATCCTGGGGCTAAATAAACATTGATGTCTCTAAACACAGGGGTAGTAAGCTGCAGGTTATTTGAATGGGTGGTACAGGTGTTCATTGGTTCATGAAATATGCTTCAAGATTCTCCAAACACTCAGAAAATCAACATAATCAACAGCTCCCCAACGCCAACCTGGTTTGGGGAACCCTCCCTTCTGGACTGTTTTGTAAAATGCTTTATTTACATGCTGCAAGGGTACCACTTCAAAGTCCCAGTGGTTCCAATGGTAATGAGTGAATAATCCAGTTGAGCAAGTAATCAAAGAACAGTAACAATTGTTCTTACCATAAAGCCCCCCAGTTTGCAATTACTTAGCAGTGTAAATTCACTTCATTTAGAAAATTTTGCCTCTGAGGCAGACTGAGGCTCTCATTCAGAGGCCAATTAGATTAAATTAGGAGTGACACATTAGCTGGGGAGACTTAATTCATTTTGGGTTATGTGCAGCTTCAATTATAATCCAGATACAGCCAGAGCCACACTTTGGAACATTTTCTTGCCTCTGCGGGTGCTGGAGGTAATTGGATCCCTGGAAGAGATGCTCCGGGTGGTGGGTGGCCAGCCAAGTGACCCAAGGCTGCTTCATCACCAGATTCTGCTCTAGACTTACTCTCCCAGCTGCTACTGAAGAGTCACAGGAAGTGACTTCAACAAGATCTTCCTTTTTAAAAAGTAGCTTTATTAAAATATAATTAAACTGCCAACACTTAAAATACACAATTTGATAAGTTTTGACATATGTATATACCTATTTAACTACCCTCACAATCAAATAATCAACATATCCATTGCTCTCCTAAATTTCCCCGTGTCCCTTTATAATCTCTTCCACCTAGACCCTACACAAACTCAGGCAATCACTCGTCTGCTTTAGTCACCATAATTTGTATTTTCTAGGATTTCATATAAACAGAATCATACAATATGTACTCTTACTCTCTCACACAGCATAATGATTTTGACATTTGTCTATGTTGTTTCTAGTATCAATAAGTAATCCCTTTTTTATTGTTCAGTAGCATTCCATTGAATGGATGTACCACAATTTGTCCATCTATTCAGATGTTGTGAACTGTGGGCTGTTCCCAGTTTGGGGTTGTAACAAATAAAGCTGCTACAAACTTTATGTGTGTGTGTTTTCATTTCTCTTGGGAAAATACCTAGGAATAGAATGGCTAGCTCATATGGTAACTGTATGGTTTGCTTTTTCAGAAACCACCAAACTGTTTTCCAAAGCAATCGTACCATTTTACATTCCCATCAGCAGTGTATGAAAGTTCCAGCTGATCTACATTCTTACCAGCACTTGATATGGTTAATTATTTTAATTTTAGTCGTTCCAATAAGTGGGTAGTGGTATCTTATTGTAATTTTAACTGGCATTTCCATTATGACAATGATATTGAGCATCTTTTCATATGCTTATTTGTCAAAGTAAGTCTTCCTCTGTGAAGTGTCTGTTCAAATCTTTTGTCCTTTTTTTTCTTCTGCCCATTTTTAAAATTTAGTTGGTTGTGTTCTTACTGAATTTTGAAAGTTCTTTATATATTATGCATATAAGTTTTTTATCAAATACATTATCTGCAAATATTTTCTCCCAGACTGTGGTTTGTCCTTGCTCTTAGTCTCTTTTGAAGAGTTGAAGTTTCTAATTTTGATGAACCTCTGTTGACCAGTTTTTTTTATGGATTACGTCTTGGTGTCATATCTAAGAAAATCTTTGCCTAGCCTAAGCTCATAAAATTTTCTCCTATGTTTTCTTCTACATGTTTTACAGTTTTAGGTTTGCCTTTAGGCCTATTATAGTGTGAGTGAATTTTTCTATGTGGTGCAAGGTATAGATCCAAGTTGAATTTTTGGCATGTAGAAATCCAGCAGTTCAGCACCTTCGTTCCTCTACTGAATTGCCTTTGCAACTTTGTCAAAAATCAATTGTCCGTATATATGTGCATCTCATTTCTGGACTCCCTATTCTGTTCCATTGATCTATTTGCTGTTACATCAATACCATATGTTTTGAATATTGTAGCTTTAAAGATTTTATTTATTTTTTTATTTGAGAGCCATCGAGAGCAGGAGCAGGGGGAGGGGAAGGGGCAGAGGGGAGAAGGGCAGAGGGGGAGGGGGAGGGAGGGGCAAAGGGAGAGGGGGAGGGAGGGGCAAAGGGAGAGGGAGAAGCAGACTCCCCACTAAGCAGGGAGCCTGACCCCGGGGCTTGATCCCAGGACTCCAGGTTCATGACCTGGCCAAAGGCAGACGCTTAACTGACTGAGCCACCCAGGTGTCCCTGAATATTGTAGCTTTAAAATAAGTCTTGAAATCAGGTAGCGTTATTCTTCTGACTTTGTTCTTCTTTTTAAAAGTTTGGGCTATTTTAGGTTCTTGCATTTCCATATGAATTTTATCAATTTCTACATAATCCTGTAAGAATTTTACTTGGCATTTTAACCCATGAATACAGCATATTTCTCAATTTATTTAGGTATTCCTTAATTTCTGCTAGCAATGTTTTGTATTTTTCAGGTGTACCTGTCTTGCTCATCTTTTGTCAGATTTAGTCCTCAGTATTTTATTATGATGTTATAATAAATAGCATTTTTTAAGTTCAACATCTGACAGTTCATTGCTAGTATATGTAGAGAGAAAAACTGTTATGATCTGTTATGATCTTATATCTGACACTTTGTTATTTTGTCCAGCTTTTTCCAGGTATTTCAGATGGGAGGGCAAACTTAGTCCCTGTTACTCTCTGTTGGCTTAGAAGTCCTAAGGCTCTCTTTGAAAATTCCTGATTAGAATTTGGATTCCTTTTTTCTCTTACATGGCTGTGTCCCTTTCCATTCCTAACACCTGACTGCCTTTTTATTATATCATAATTATTATCATTACCGTTATCATTATTAAGCTTCAAGCTGCATTGAAATTTCTCGTTTGCTATAATCACACCCCAGAGTCAGGGCAATTGGCAGGCACTTGAGAAGGAATTTTTTGGCCAGGAAAGAGGCTTGATTTTCTATTGTTTTAATTCTCCTCTTACTGAAAATTCCTATAGGATAGTTTTTCTCAAATTCTGGTGTGCATCAGAATCATCAGAGGAGCCTATTTTTAAAAGACAGATTCCCAGCATTCCCTCTACTCAGCACAAGGAAGCTGAATCCAGGAAATCTGTAGTGTATCTTTAAGCCACTACACAGGAGATTCTGTTATATACCAAGTGTAGACACCTCTGGTATATCCAAGCCTTGTGAACCACCCAGTTCAGCCACTGGGAAAATCCCTAAGCTGTAAGACTTGTCTCCCCAGTGTTCCTAGTCTTCACTTTTTTCTCTACTCAGGCTCTTAGGTTCTGCAGATCTTTCCCGAGCAAAGCAGACTTCGGCACATTATTGTCAAGTGTTGTTCCAGGGATATCATATTGACATGCCTTCTCACACTTCTTTCCAAGAGAAAGTACACAGTCAACAGCCCATCCTGCCTGGGAGGCCCTGTGATCCTGCCTCAGCCCCATCCCCCGGCAGCCACAGCTTACTGGTTCGGGGTCAAGTCCACTGGAGTGGTAAGAGCAGTGTATACGCGGGCCAGTGCAATTCTTGCATTCTCTGCCCAAATGTCAAGAATGGGTAAATCCATAGAGACAGCAATCAGATGGTGGTTGCCAGGGGCGGTGGGAGAGGGGATGGGGTGTGGCTGCTTAGCATTATGGGGTTTCTTTTGGGGCGATGAAATGTTTTGAAACTAGATGGGGGTGGTGGATGCACAACAGTATAATTGTACTAAATGTGGCCTAATTGTTCACTTTCACATAGTGAATTTCCACTAAAGAACAAAAGTCTGAGAAGAGAGCGCTGTGGTGACGTGAGGCCCTCAGAGCCCCCAGAACATCATGTTCCTTGGGAGATCGTAGGGGACACACCTTCTGTGTCAGGAATGGGCTGGTAAGGGCACACCGACATCACTCGAAGTTCTATGTGGTCACCTCTGCAGGCAGGGCCAATGGTAGAGAGAAAGTCACAGAGCTCGGCTCTGGGAGGGCAGTAGGGATTGCCTCTCGGACTGGAAGCAGGAAGTCAGACGGCGAACCCCAGGTAGATGGAAGAGGGAAATTCTCTCTCTGTGTCTTCTTTTCCTTGGCCTGGATTTTGAAGAGTTAGCCTACTTAATGACATCCCTGGATGACAAGGGAAAGGGTCCCAGCCATGTAGTGGCAAGCCAGCATCTAGGCCCAGAGGCTTCCCTGTGAGGCTACTGTGAGGTCCCGAATGTGGGGGTGGGTCCAAATCTCCTGGAAACTTTAAAATATTACACCTGCCCCGGAGCTTCACCCCCAGAAAAGTTCCATTTCAGAAGGTAGAGGAAAGGAAAGGCAGGTGGGAATCATATTTTCAAACATCAATCCAGGGGATTTTAAGGCTAACCAGATGAGAGCAACCGCAGTAGGGAATCCTCTGGTGCCATTAAAGATGAGCAAGATATAGACCAGCATGAACAGAGTCCTGGGGGCACCAATGCAGAGCCACAATAAAGGGTTTGGATTTTATCCTATTTGCAAAAGAAGGCATTGGAGCGTGATAATTGGGAAGTGATAGGGTCTGACTCGCACTTCAAAAATTATTATCTCAGAGTAATTCAAACACCATAATACTAAAGGGGTCTTCTTGTACACTTGTAGAAGAAAATCCAATTGTAAGCTTTTAGGGTCATGCAGGGTCACTTCCCTTCTTAACTCTACTGTCTTTTGAGTTTTATCTTAAAGCAAGTGTGAGTTAGTCACTCTAACATTTTCCCATGGAATTAGAAAACCACTGGCTTGGCAAAGGCCTCAAAAGAACATCCAGTCCAACCTGCAGACTTCTAGGCAGGTCCATACATAAATCATCTCAGAGAGATACAAATCCAAATCACGTGCCAGTGCTGACCCTGAGAACCCATTTCCCATCTTCTCTGGTGTGACAAGAACGCTCACCACCACGGATGAGAGGTTTGAAAATATTCTGGTTGTTCTAAAGAAGTTAGACAACACAAAAAACAGGAAACTGAAAAGGTGTGGAGTACCTTTGGATGCTCAGAATCTAGTTTCTTTATATCCGCGCCAACCCCCCCTCCGACTATTACAATCTACCATTTGACTTTTTCCACTGAATGCATCAATTCCATTCGTGTCCAGTCCTCAAATGTTGATAGAGCACCTCATAACTGCAAGGCACTCTGCAGAACACAGGGGAGTCACTGACACCCACGACAGTGCCCTAAAAAGGAAACTTAGATCTCTTAAAAATCCCATTAAAGGTGATACTTACAAGCATGGAAGCATGATCGCAGTATATTGCTAAGTGAAAATAGTAATACGCTATCTGATACTATTTTTGTAAAACAAAAAACAGAAAGAACAGGACTGGAATAATTTTCAAGTTACAAGCTTTTTTTAAAGATTTTATTTATTTACTTGAGAGAGAGAGAGAGCATGAGCAGGGGAGAGGGGCAGAGGGAGAAGGAGAAGCAGCCTCCCCACTCAGCAGGGATCCCGATGTGGGGCCCCATCCCAGGACCCCAGGACCATGACCTGAGCCAAAGGCAGCCACTTAACCGACTGAGCCACCCAGGCACCCCTCAAGTTACAAGTTTAAATGAAAAACAAATAATAAAACATACAATAGTATGCACAGCATTCTTCAATTTGTGTTTAAAGAATAGTGTATATATAGTGATTGGAAAAATCGTATCACAGGACTTCTAGTTTAAATCACTTGCTTTTTTAAAAAGATTTTATTTATTTATTAGACAGAGAGAGACAGCAAGAGGGAACACAAGCAGGGGGAGTGGGAGAGGGAGAAGCAGGCTTCCCGCCGAGCAGGGAGCCCGATGCGGGGCTCGATCCCAGGACCCTGGGATCAGGACCTGAGCTGAAGGCAGATGCTTAACGACTGAGCCACCCAAGTGCCCCTAAATCACTTGCTTTTACAAGAAAAGGCAACATAGTAAGGAGAGAACAAAATAAAACAAAAAAATAAATGAAATAAAATAGAATAGAATAAAATAAAATAAGGAAGCCTGTTTGTGGAAGAGAAAAGAAACATTGGAAAAAATGTGCCAAGATCCACATCATCCTGGTCTTCTCGGCCATTTTCAAATATCCTCCCAGTAGTTTTGCTGTCTGGGCACAAATCAACACATGCCGGTAATGGGAGCATATTAGAGCAATCGTACTCTGAGGAATCCGTCCGGCTTTTAAATGTGGTTCCATTATGGGATTATGCGGCGCCTCCAAGTCCAATAGCCACGTACAGAAGATAGGAGACGTGACCCAGGGAACCAGAACAAAATGACAAAGGAGACCATTCCGGCTGTATGGCAGCAAATAACATTTTCTTCTTCCAGGGCACCACAGAGCCTTTTTAAAAAACAAATGGAATAAAGATGTGGGCGAAAAGTACCCCTCCCTGGGATAAACAGTTGGGGAGGAAGAAAGTAGAAAGCAGGTGAATTGCCAAAGAAAAGGCAGGAAAGTGAAAAACATCAAAATTTCAGAATTAATTATATACCACTGCTCAAGAAATGAGAGATAAGAAGCCAGAAAAACACTAATTTAGGGAAGGTTGAACAAACAATTCTTTTCCCAGTGGCAAAGAAAGGGAGAAGCAAGATCTTAAACGCCAGCAATTATGCAGATGGTGGAAAGAATCAAGATGAAATCTCACTGCTGATGCAAGCCCACATAATAAGGGAGCGTATTGGGGAGACAATAGCAGTCTGAAGTGTTTACAGTGTGGCGTGCGCCAACAGCTCAGCAAGCACTTAGAAGGCATTATCTGAGTTGTGAAAAATTACCCTCAGAAATCATGGAAATTAATCAAGAAGTTAAACATTGATTAAAAACAAGATTAGAGATTACAGGCGAAAGGTCGGGTCTGAAGGGTCAAAGAAAGCTGCATCAGCTTATTTCTGCACCACCCCCACCAAGGCGGCTGTGTTTGATTTGGAGCACGAGGTCCAGATTAAGTGGAGCTTCCAGAGGCCCCATCGTCTTTGGGGGCCTCAAGTCGGCACGTAGGGAAATAGCTGGCTGTTCTTGCAAAAAGCGGACGATGCAACTGTTGAACAACAAGGAACACTGACCCCTCTGTGACGTTCGTTCCCAGGGAAGGGAAACCAGCATTTGTTTGTGTCCAGGCAACTGCTTGGCTGGAATTTTGGACAACATTCAAAACTGAACCCAGCCACTCTCGGCACCCAGTGGCCAAGGTGTAGACTCCAATGCCCAGGTGAATAAAGCACTTGGCTGTGGGTGGCAGAGCTTTGCCTCTCCCACCCTTTTTGTCAGAAACGTCAAGCAAATGGGAAAAGATCATTGGAACAGACAAGGGAGAGGATGATGTGTTTCTTGGCAAAGCGCTGGAAATGAGGGCTGTTGCAGGAATAGGCATAGAGCGACTTTGGGGGTGGAGGTGAGGAAGACGGTTTTTCTTGATGACTAATGAGTTTGTACCAGACACCCCTCTGTGTGTGAGTCCTTTTCACACCAAGAGTGAGATCCAGCTGGTGTCAGATCCTCACGAACCTTCATGAAAATATGAATGGCACAGAACCCTGAGGTAGCCAGGAGAGAGAAGCAAAAAGGAAAATTTCCTGTCCTCCTCTGGTCTAACTTATTTTCTTGCGGGTATGCATGACTGGCTCCCTTCCCTAGAACACCATGAATTAAGACAGATTTGAAAATTTTGGTGGAATCTGGTGAAAATTTTGGTCACGTAAAATTTTTCTATCTGTCTTGATCCATAGGGTTCTAGGGAAGGGAGTCAGTCATGCATACCCACAAGAAAATAAATTAGACCAGAGGAGGACGGGAATTTTCACCAGGAATGAAATTAAAAAGAAAAAAAAAAGTTTGAAATAAATTTTTTCTCTAAATGATTAACTGCAAACCTTTATATGGGCTTTAGTACATACCACCTTCTGGGCCAAATGTTCCATATGAGTAAATGCATGCTATCTGGTGACAAAGCAAGGAAGTACTCAGCATCAGAAATGTCTCATACAAATGTTAAGAAGAAAAAATAAAATGTTCCTTTCTCCAGTAACTCTTGTTGAGTCCGCTGTGTTCATTCTTGCAGCAAGCACCCGATTTTCAAATCAAATGAAACCTCTGGCATTTGTCCTGATGCCTAGAGTTTTGAGGCATGATAGCGGTTATATTCCAGTATCCCACAGTTCCAGGAAGTTCAGGTGATGACATAATATAAATAAGAATATTCCAAAATAAGAGTACATTGTGAAAAATATTTGTGTTTCAAATAATATGCATTAGTATTCGGAAAGAAAAGGAAAAAATGGCTCTTTGCAGAGCTCCTCCTGAACATGATTAATTGTAAATTTATGCCTCGCACTTAGGAGAATGAAATGTGTCAGTCAGCAGCATAAAATAGAAGTGCCTAGACACTTAATGCACAAAAGGATTTAATAGTGTGTGTTATGTGCTTACAAAGTCATCAGAAAGTTTGGAGGGATCGCCCTCCGGCCCTGCCATCAGAAAGCTGGGGAATCGATGAGGGTTCTAGAGGGGCGGGGGGTGGGGGGATGGGTTAGCCTGGTGACGGGTATTAAAGTGGGCACGTTCTGCATGGAGCACGCAAACAATGAATCATGGAACACTACATCAAAAACTAATGATGTAATGTATGGTGATTAACATAACATAATAAAAGATAAAGAAAAAAAGAGAAAGCTGGGGAATCGAGAAGCTGCCCAGGAGCACTTGCCTTCTGGGGTACCTTCCATACCGGTCAGGGATCAGAAAACCTCTCGGTCTCAACTGTTCCCACAGAACCACATCCCTCCTCTTACATCCTCACTGGCAAAAATGAGTGTCCTTTCATGCCTCCTGACTCCGGGTGGCGGTGTTGCAGACAGTCTTGCCTCCGTCCCCCAGTTTGCCAGCAGAAACATGCTTTGTGCTAACTCCCGCCTTCCAACATCTTGGGAGCACATCTAAATCAAAGTAACCCAAAGCATACCCAGAACCCAACTGTAAGAGTCTGGAAAGGAGCTTTCTTACTTCTGAAGGAGATGCAGGAAGGCACCATAGGAGGAGATGGAAGTGATGGGAGGAAAACCACCCTGGCATCGCACGTGGTGTGGAGCAGGACTGAGCCTGGAAGCTGAAGAGCCGAACAGGATCCCCGACTCTAACTGCTGTGAAAGCTCTTGGTTCCCTCACGTGCAAAACAAGGAGGTTGGACTACACCCTTTCTAAGAAACCTCTCAGTTCTTGAAATAAAAATGCACTTTGATCAAAAGGATGAGGAGAGACCATCTCCTGTCACCATCCTCCTGCCCTTACTTCCCAAATGTAGTATTGGTTTGTCTTTGCGGTTCTTGTCCTTTCTTGGAAGCTTTATAGTGGCAGCTGGAGCTGAGCTGTTTTCTGTTTCCTCTAGAAGCCCTCCAACACAGCCCACCTTGGAACTTAACAATACAGTGGAGATGGGTGTAGTTAGAAGTAGGAATAGAGCAGGGAAAAAAAGTTGACAGAGCTGAAGTTCTCTGATCCCACATCTGAATTTCCGAGAGTCCCTAGAGAGCCTCTACCATCAGCCAATATTCCTCGAGTCACTCTTGTGAACAGAACTGAGCTGGAAGACCCGTTTCATGCCCAGGGGTGCTGCACTGGGTTTATACACAGCCTGAGAAAATCCCTTCTTAAGAGACTCCCAGAGCAGTGCTTCTCAGACTTTGACATGTATGCAGAGCCCCAGGATCTGTGTGAAAATGCAGATCCTGAGTCGGTGGGTCTGAGGAGGGGTCTGGGATTCTGCGTGTATCACAAACTCAGGTCCTGCTGTCGCTGCTTGGTAGACTGCGCTTGGAGTAGCAAGGTCTGTATTTGTACACACCACACTCCCACCCAGCTTCACCCCAAATGGGTTGAATTAAATGCAAATATCTGTGACAAAAAAATCATAAATTGAGAATTATGTGAAAAACCCTGAAGATAAGTGTTTGGGGGATTTTTTTTTTCCCACTAAATATTAAATACCGATCCTGGCATAAACACCATACAACGTGTGGCTCAGAGACATATATCCCGAGGGGTCTGGTCAACACAGTTTCTCCCCTTCCTTTATCATCCCTATTTCCTTGCCCACCCTTTCTTCTGAAGCTAGCTTTCTGAGTTTGGGCCTCAGTTTCCTCATATATAAAATGGGGATAGAAATATCTATCTATAAGACTGGTCAGAGGAATAAGAGAGATACTGCTTGCCAAGAGCGCTTGGTATATTACTAGGAGCTTTGAATGTTGTTTCCTCATCATTATTGGCATCATTGCCTCAATCCTGTTCCACCTTGGTCCCTGTCTTCTCTCAGGTATAAAGAAAGATACTAGGGGTGTCTGGGTGGCTCAGTTGGTTGAGCTTCTGACTCTTGATTTCAGCTCAAGTCATGATCTCAGGGTCTTGAGAACGAGCGCCGTGTCAAGCTCCGCACTCAGCACAGAGTCTGCTTGAGATTCTTTTCCTCTCCTTGTGCCCGTCCCCGCCCCCACTCGTGCACTTTCTCTTTCTCTCTAATAAATAAATAAATAAAATCTTAAAAAGGAAGGAAGGAAGACACTACTCAGAATTGCTTCTCTCATTTTCGTAGCATGGAAAGTCTGCCAGTCACTCTTGAAGGATAAGGAGGAATATTGAATAGTATGAGATAGAGAATTACAAAAGCTTGACAATTTTTATACTAAAGTGGTACCCTGTGAATTTATAGAACTGCTTGGCATAGTAAATTATGGCAAGAAAAACAGAAAAAAGTAAGGGACAAAAAAGAAGAAATTGAGCAAATAATCAAAAAGGAGGCATACATTAAGAATATTTATGGCTGGGGCGCCTGGGTGGCTCAGTCGGTTAAGCGTCTGCCTTCAGCTCAGGTCATGATCCCAGAGTCCTGGGATCGAGCCCCGCATCGGGCTCCCTGCTCCGTAGGAAGCCTGCTTCTCCCTCTCCCACTCCCCTGCTTGTGTTCCCTCTCTCGCTGTCTCTCTCTCTGTCAAATAAATAAATAAAATCTTTTTTAAAAAGTTTATGGCTGCATAATATTCCATTGTGTGTGTGTGTGTGTGTGTGTGTGTGTGTGTGTACACCACATCTTCTTTATCCATTCATCTGTTGATGGACATCTAGGCTCTTTCCATAGTTTGGCTATTGTGGACATTGCTGTTATTGGGGTGCATGTGCCCCTTTGGATCACTACATTTGTATCTTTGGGGTAAATACCCAGTAGTGCAATTGCTGGGTCGTAGGGTAGCTCTATTTTCAACTTTTTGAGGAACCTCCCTACTGTTTTCTAGAGTGGCGGCAATGATGTGGTTGGAACTAGAGGGTATTATGCTAAGCGAAATAAGTCAATCAGAGAAAGACAAGTATCATATGATCTCACTGATATGAGGAATTTGAGAAACAAGACAGAGGATCATAGGGGAAGGGAGGGAAAAAATGAAACAAGATGAAACCAGAGAGGGAGACAAACCATAAGAGACTCTTAATCTCAGGAAACAAACTGAGAGTTGCTGGAGTGGTGGGGGGTGGGAGGTATGGGGTGGCTGGGTGATGGACATTGGGGAGGGTATGTGCTATGGTGAGCACTGTGAGTTGTGTGACACTGATGAAGTGCGGACCTGTACCCCTGAAACAAATAATACATTATATGCTAATTAAAAAAAAAAAAAGACTGTTTAGGGCATGGGCGCCTGGGTGGCTCATTCATTAAGCATCTGTCTTCAGCTTGGGTCATGATCCCAGGGTCCTGGGATGGAGCCCGGCATCGGGCTTCCTGCTCAGCAGGAAGCCTGCTTCTCCCTTTCCCCCTCTCCCTGTTTGTGTTCCCTCTCTTGCTGTCTCTCTCTCTCTGTCAAAAAATAAATTAAAAAATCTTAAAAAAAAGAATGTTTATGGCAGCTTTGTATCTAATGACAAAGAAATTAGAAACAACCTAAATGCCCAGCATTCTAGGTACAGGTGTGTAAAATATGGCACGTCTATATAGAGAATATTGTGTAGCCTTTACTGTTTTGTTTAGATTTTAGTGGCATAAAAAAGGCTTAAGCCATGATGTTTGAGTAAAAAGAAAATCAGGCTACAAACTGGTAAATTAAAACATACAGAGAAAAAAGGCAGGAAGGAAACATGCTACTGTGTAAACCTGAGCGACTGTGGTTTTGTTTGTTTCTTTGTACTTTTCATACTTCCCAAGCCCTCAGTTAGTGACAGTGTATTATGAGATGGGTTCCATAGATGGTCCTAACCTGTCACTGAATCCTGGGGTGCAGGGTCAAATTACCAAAGCTCTGTGTTGATTGGGGATTCCAAATAGAAGCGATTCACACTCCCGGTGCCCAGAAGAGCCCAGGGTCCATGTTCTCCTGTTGCCTATCAGGGCAGGGAATCAATGTTATGTTTAGGCAGACAGATCTAAGACAGACTCAACAGAGTTTCCTGCAACCCAGAGAAACTTGGGAGCTACTGAATGCTTTGTGAGTACCCAAGGGCTATAACAAGGCAGTGCAGAGAGCTAGAGATCTGAGAAGTCCAGCAGCTTGGGCCAGGAAGAACATAGCAGTGATCTGCATGAATCAAGGGCTAAACATTCGATGAAAACAAGAATGAAGATGGCACTGAGACCAGCCACTGCTCTCCCTTATTGATAACTTGATTCTGTATGAGCCGCCTAAGAAATTAGACACAAGTCCAGAAAATGTAGGGCAGATCCAAATTGATAATTATGATTCCATGGCTTGGCAAAATAGAAACTTAAGAGGAAATTATTGTTTAAAAATAAAGTAAATCCAGGGGCTCCTGGGTGGCTCAGTCTGTTAGACGCATGACTCTTGATTTCAGCTCAGGTCATGATCTCAGTGTCGTGAGATTGAACCCTGCATTGGGCTCCATGCTGAGCATGGAGCCTGCTTAAGACTCTCTCTCTCTCTCTCTCTTTCTGCCCCTTCTGCCCCATGTGTGCTCTCGCTCTCTAATTAAGAAAGAAAGAGAGAAAGGGAGAGAAAATCCAAGCCAATTAAACAAGAAAAATAAATAAAAGACATCTCCATTGGTAAAGAAGAAACAAAACCATCTGTATTCACAGATTACATGATTTTATACATAGAAAATCCTAAGGAACACACACACACAACCTAGTAGAACTAATAAACAAGAACATCAAGTTTGCATGGTACAGGATCAATATACAAAAATCAATTGTATTTCTAAACACTAGTAATGAACTATGCAAAAATTAAATTAATAAAATAAGTCCATTTATAGCAGTACCACAAAGAGTAAGACATTTAGGAATAAATTTAACAAAAGAAGTGTAAGACTTGTATTCTGAAAACTATAAAATATTGTTAAAGAAATTAAAGCAGACCTAAATAAATACAAAGACATCCTATTTTCATAGATCAGAAGACTTGATATTGTTAAAATGGCCATTTTTTTCAAAGTGTTCTACAGATTCAACACAATTCCTATTCAAACCTCAGCTTCCCTTTTTGCAGAAAGTGAAAAGTTGATCTTAAAATTTATGTAGAAATGCAAAAGATCCAAGATAGCCAAAACAAGCCTGAAAAAGAACAAAGTAGAGGAACTCACAGTTCCACTATGAAGCTACAACAATCAATGCAATATAATACTGGCATAAGGACAGATACACAGATCAATATAATAGAACTGAGAGTCCAGAAATAAAGCATGCATTTATGTCCAACTGGTTTCCAACAAATGACAATCAAATTCAATAAGGGAAGGATAATTTTTTCAACAAATGATGCTGGGACAACCTGATATCCACATGCAAAAGAATGAAGTTGGACCACTACCTCACACCACATATGAAAACTAATTCAAAATGGAAGACCTAAATATAAGAGCTAAAACTATAAAACTCTTAGAAAATGTAAGTGTAAATCTTCATGATTTTAAATTAGGCAATAGTTTCTGAGCTATTACACCAAAACATAAGCAAGTTTTTTAAAAATGACAAATTCGACTTCATCAAAATTTTAATGCTTTTTTGCTATAAAGGACACTAATTAAAAAGTAAAAATATAATGCATAGAATAGGAGAAAATATTTGCAAATCATATATTTGATAAGGGCCTTGTATCAAGAGTATATAAAAAATTCCTACAACTCAAAAGTAACAAGGTAAATACCCCTCACACACAAATAGGCAAAGGATTTGAAAAACATTTCACCAAAGACATACAAGTGGCCAATAAGTACAAGAAAAGATGCTCAGCATCATTAGTCACCAGGGAAAGGGCAACTTAAAACCACAATGAGATACCACTTTACACAAATCACAATAATTATAATAATAAAAAACAGACTGACAATAATAAGTCTTGACAAGGTTGTCTTGACAAGTAGTGTATGACAAACCTTCATACACTACTGGGGGTATGTAAAATGGTATAGCCACGTTGGAAAACAGTATGACAGCTACTCAAAAAGTTAAAGAGTTACCATATGACCCAGTAATTCCTCTCTATATATCCAAAAGAATTGAAAACATATATCCACTTAAAAACTTGTACACAAATGCTCATTGCAGCATTATTTTAACTAGTTAAGAGTACAAACAATCCAAATGTCTGTGAATTGATGAATGGTTAAACAAATGTGATGTATCTATGTAATGAAATACTATTTAGCAATAAAAAGGAATGAAGTACTGTTTATGCAACAATATGGAGAAGGCTTGGAAACTCTGCTAAGTGAAAGAAGCCAGTCACTAAAGGTCACATATTGTATGATTCTATTTAAATGAAATGCCCAGAATAGGCAAATCCATAGAGACAGAAAATGATTAATAGCTGCCAGGTGCTAGACAAAATGGAGTGACTCCTAATGAGTATAAGATTTTTCTTTGGGGTGATAAAAATGTTCAGGAATTAAATAGTGGTAATAGTTGTACAACTTTGTGAATATATTAAAAACTTCTGAATTGTACACTTTAAGAGAGTGAATTTTATTTTATGTGAATCGTATTTCAATTATTCTTCCAAAAATGTTTCTCACATTAAGCACTAATAGTAAATAAACCACAACAGCCAAAAATTAATTAATTAATTAATTAATTAATTATGTTCTGTTTCTTGCAGACCTGAGTTTGTAGCCTGAATACCATACTTGCTACAACTATTTGAGACATCCCCTATTTTAATTTTTAAATTTGCTCTCTCAGTGGTCTTAGCAGCACTGTGCATCCCCAAGGTTTGTGTGTTGACCAGGGTCTCCCCATCCATCTCCATCTCTGGGGTCCCCTAGACCATGCCAAAACACCTTTGTTGATGCCATGTGCCATGAGATTTGTGGATTGTAGTATTTTAGATAAATATAAACTCTCTATTTGTAACCCTCCTTCTGACAAAGAGCAACCCTGCACTTGCTCATCTCTCTGCCAGGATTCCTAAATCTGTGTTTCTATCCCTGACCTTGGGGTCTTCAACTCCCCACAGGAGCATTCACAGTTAGCTGTTCTTCTGTCATTTCCTCTATCCACACAGATACTTCATTCTTCATAAAACCACGTGGTGAACAGAGCTTCTCTTCCCTCCCTCTGTCACTACCAACAGCTTATGTTTCCACTTTGATGGAAGTTTAGTAGGTACTCTCACACAACCTCATTTCACTCCCACAAGACCTTTGTGAGGTTGCTCTTACTGCTATTTTCCATTTTACACACACATTTGAGTCTTGAGACTCAAAGAGGTGAAGGATGTGGCAGAGCCAGGACTCAAACCCAAGTCTAAAACGTCCAAGCCTCTGAGGAAACATTGTGTCTTCCATTTCTTCTATTCCTCCACAACTAGTCGTCACCAAGGTGCAGGCTATGTAAGCCAAGGACTGAGCTACTGGAAAGTTTAGCACTGATAAGGCTTTTCTGCTAATTCTTCCTTCATAACATATTACGAGGTGGCCCTCTCCATGCCCACCTCCACTGCTAGATGGTCCTCAGATTCCATCATTATCTGGAGGGCCTGTTAAAACACAGATTGCTGGGCCCCATCCCCGGAGTTTCTGATTCAGCAGGTCTGGGGTACAGCCTGAAAACTGGCATTTCTAATCCCATGGCTGGCCTGCATTGCCTGCTCCAGTCCATCCTGCACACCACCATTCTATTGATTGGCCATCTTGTCTTCCAATTAGATTGTGAGTCTGAGGAACGATGCTCACCCCTCCTTGTATTCTTTCTGCCTCACCCATCACCCCACACAGGCCTAGCATGCTTCTTCCAGTCTCACCTGAGCCCTCATCCTGAATTCAAATCCCTGCCTGTGGCTAATACCCTGACCTTGGGCAGTCACTCAGCCTTTTCAAAGGCAGTTTCTACCTCTCTAAATGGTCTGATGAGAATGCTCATATGTGGGGTTATTGAGAGCATTAAATGAAAATAATGTTGAAGGGCTTAACACAATCAAGTGGACAGTAGGTACCCAATAAACACTATTATTATTTCCCACTCTGCCCCTTGACCATGGCATGCACATTACCCCTCCTCACCTTTACTCCTCACTGCCCTCTAGCCTAGAATATTAGCTCCCTTCAGTCCCTTCTCTCCACCTAAGCCCCTTCCATCCTTCCAAATCTCTCTACTCTGTACCTCCATTAATTTGTCCAGCCTGTGGGGGCTCTCTCTCTTAAATTTGGAGTGCTTAGCTATCTTTATCACTCATTAGTTCTGACTCTTAAACTGCCTTATAACATCCTTTTCACAATTGTATTAGTTAATTGTCACACATCTGCAACTAAATTGTAAGAAGCTCATGCAGTGCTTGCATATTAATGTCCATAGCCCCAACCCAAATCTCAAGGAGTATTTGCCGAATGAGAAGTTCTCTTCCTAACGGACTCAACAGAGAATTAAGGTATTGAGTCATATGCCATGTAAAGGAGTAACAAGGAACATGAGAATACCGATTTTTAAACGTCTTGGCTTCGGGGTTTAATTTGGCTATGTTAACACTGGATCTGTTTTCATCAGGGCTTGGAATATTGTTTCTTAAATGTGAGTTTCCTGGCTAAAATACAGTGGGTTGCCACTCTGTAGTGAAACTTGTAACCATTCAAAATAAGCGAATACCATGTGGGGGAAGTCAAGAGCCAGCTCTGGGAACTTTGATTTTCTTACCTCCCAGTTTTAAAGGAACATCTCTGCCCAGTCAGACAACAGATGGAGATGCAAACTCTTGCTCTCGGTCTACATAATATTAAAAAAAAAGAAAAGGTAGAAACAAGGTGGAATAAAGATTTTCAGCATTCTCTGGATTCCTGAAATAATTGTGTTTGGCCACTACAGAGAGGGTCTTTTCCATCCAAAATTATTCAATTTTTGCTTATTATTATTCTGCAGAAATATTTTTGGATCCCATCCTTTCCCTCCACTCTCATGATATAATGAAAATAGCTGCATATCTCTGTTGGACCAGGTTCCAAGTCTGTCACCACACCCAGCTGTCTCCCGTCTCCTTGTGACCAGCTAATCGCAAGTTCCTCATCATTTCATAGATGAGTAGGAGTTTCTGGTCAATGGCTGAGCACTTAAGAGTCCCCATCACATTCTCCTTTAGCAATCATTTATTTGAATACCTGCAATTGCTAAGGTTTTAAATGCATTATCCTGTTTAAGCCTCACAAAACCTCATAAAGAGATTATATAATCTTCATCTGACCAGAGGACAGAAATGAGACCTGGAAACCACCAAAGAGCTAGAAGCCACAGCCCAGAAGTAACAGGCATTTGGCCATCTGGGGGTGCACACTGACCACCGAGATTTGGGAGGCAAGAAGGAGGTGGGCAGTGGATAGATTCCACCTTCCACTACACATGCCTGCTGTACAGTCTGCTGGTTCTCTTCGTGGGTCACTGGGACGCCATCACGTCTTCTCTTGCCTCACAGCCCCCTCTTCCTTACCTCCACTGCCCTAGGTTTTCACCTCACAAATAAGATCTCAGCACCTCAATCCTTGCCTCAGCTTCCACTTTCTTGAGGCCCTGGGCCAAGGCAATTATGTTCTATTCCCAATTTACAAAATTAGGTTATTGTTTTAAAATGGTTCACTGAGGCATGGAAAGAAAAATGAACACAGTAACATAAACTACAATACAGAAAAAGCATTCCAAATACAAGCAGTGGGTAGGATTCTCTTGTGAATATGGAATCTAAGTCTCTGTGGCTCAAACAAGTGATTACTTCACATAAGAGAAAAATAAAAGTCAAGTTGAACACGGATTGTCTTCCTTGAAGTTTTGTCAAACTTTTGCTTTATTCTCACATAAAACACTCTGAGCTCTCTAGCAGAACAACTGAGTTTTTCTAGGAGGACTATAAGACAATGCTTTCCAGTATGCAATTTTGTTGCTAAGGCCTAAGAGGAGACAAAAACCATAGAGACATCATTGGAACTCCCACTCCTTTTAGTAAAAAACAAGTAGTTTACTTTGCTGCCAAGATTCTTATAAAACCAGTCCCAAATTTACAAATGTTATGCCAGGAGAAAAAAGCAGAAAAATTTATTCACAAAATTCCTGTATAAAACATTTCTGTTGGACATCACATAAAATTCAATGGCATAAAATGTGGAAAAGCCATTACTATCATATGTGTATGAGCAGATATTGTCTTGATAGCTGGAGAAAAATGCTCATGTCCAAAGTATGAATCAACTTTTGGTCTATATACAAGACAAGTTAGGCTGGCCTACATAGCGCAACAAATAAACCCTGAAACCACGCCTTTATAAAGTCTGATGCAGCTGGGTGAGCCCCTCCCCTATTGTACCTGGGCCATGTAGAACAAGGGTCTTCCAAGATCTTTGCAGCATGGAAAGAGTTGGCAAAGGCACATCAGCTCTTAAATACGTTGGCCTGTAAGTGACACCATGGGAAATGCCGGGAGGAAACAATGTGGGGACATCATAACACTGTCCCTGCCATTGTACTTGTGGGAGGGAGAATTAATGACTTTGTCACTGCTAATTACCAAGGAGAACCCATGCTACGGGAAAATGTGTGTGTGTGTGTGTGTGTCTGTGTGTGTGTTTGATTAAATAACCTGAGCAACATCATGTGACCTGGAAGAGCAGTCATGTGATCAATACTGATGGAACTTTTGTCCACAAGAGGGGGCATTGCTAGGTAAAGAAAAGAGAAATGGATAAATTCCTAGAAACATACAATGTCCCAAAACTGAAACGAGAAGAAATACATTATTTGAACAGACCGATTATTGGCAATGAAATTGAATCAGTAATCAAAAAACTCCCAACAAACGTTAAACCCAGGATCAGATGGCTTCACAGGTGAATTCTACCAAACATTTAAAGAAGAGTTAATACCTATTCTTCTCAAACTATTCCAAAAACACAAAAGAGGATGGAGAATTTCCAAATTCATTCTATGAGGCCAGTATCACCCTGATTCTAAAGCCAGATAAAGACACCATAAACAAAGTGAACCACAGGCCAATATCTCTGATGAACACAGATGCAAAAATCCTCAACAAAATATTAGCAAACCAAATCCAACAATACATTTTAAAAATCATACACCATGATCAAGTGGGATTTATTCCCAGGACACAAGGGTGGTTTAATATTCACAAAACAATCAATGTGATACATCATATCAAAGAGAGAAAGGATAAAAACCATATGATCATATCAGTAGATGCAGAAAAAGCATTTGACAAAGTACAACACCCATTCGTGATAAAGAACCCAACCGCATTTTTCACAGACCTAGAACAAACAATTCTAAAATTTGTATGGAGCCACAAAAGACCCTGAATAGCAAAAGTAGTCTCGAAAAAGAAAAACAAAACTGGAGGCATTACAAATCTAGACTTCAAGTTAAATTACAAAGCACTAGTAATTAAAAGAGTATGGTTCTGGCATAAAAATAGACAGGTCAATGGAACAGAATAGAAAACCCAGAAACAAACCCACAATTCTATGGTCAATTAATCTTCAAGAAAGGAGGAATGAATATCCAATGGGGAAAAGACAGTCTGTTCAACAAATGGTGTTGGGAAAACTGGACAGCCACATGCCAAAGAATGAAACTGGACTATTTTCTTTCAACATACACAAAAATAAACTCAAAATGGATTAAGGACCTAAAATGAGACCTGAAATCATAAAAATCCTTGAAGAGAGTACAACCAGTAATTTCTCTGACATTGGCCATAACATTTTTCTACATCTGTCTCCTGAGGCAAGGAAAATAAAAGCAAAAATAAACTATAGCACTACATCAAAATAAAAAGCTTCTGCACAGCGAAGGAAACAATCAACAAAACTGAAAGGCGACTTATGGAATGGGAGATGATATTTGCAAATGACATATCTGATAAAGGGTTAGTATCCAAAATATATGAGAATTTATGAAACTCAACACCAAAAAACCCAAATAACCAAATTAAAAATGGGCAGAAGACATGAACCTTTTTCCAGAGAAGACATCCAGATGGCCAAGAGACCCATGAAAAGATGCTCAGTGTCACTAGTCATTAGGGAAATGAAAATCAAATCCACAATGGGATATCACCTCACACCTATCAGAATGGCTAAAATGAAAAACACAAGAAACAAGTGCTGGCAAGGATGTGGAGAAAAAGGAAACTTCATGCAGTGTTGGTGGGAATGCAAACTGGTGTAGCCACTGTGAAACACAGTATGGAGGTCCCTCAAAAAATTAAAAATAGAACTACCTTACAATCCAAGAATTACACTACTGGGTATTTACCCCCAAAATACAAAAACACCAATTCAAAGGGACATGTACCTGTGTGTTAATTGCAGCATTATTCACAATGGCCAAAATATGGAAGCAGCCTAAGTGTTCATCGGTAGATGAATGGGTAAAGAAGAGGTGGTATATATACATAATGGAATATTACTCGGCCAGGAAAAAGAACGAAATCTTGCCCTTTGCAACAACATGGATGGAGGTAGAGAGTATAATGCTTAGTGAAGTAAGTCAGTCAGAGAAAGACAAATACCATATGATCACATGTAGAATTTTAGAAACAAAACAAATGAGCAAAGGAAAAAAGAGAGAGGGAAACCAAGAAACAGACTCTTAATTATAGAGAAAAAACTGCTGGTTACCAGAGGGGCGGTGGGTGGGGGAATGGGTGAAATAGGTGTTGGGGGAAAAGAGCACACTTACCATGATGAAAAAAATAATAAAATAAAATAAAGAGGCCACATCTGAATGTCAACCCACACTCAGGGTTATCCCCAGAGAATAGCCGGTGGTCGATATAGCATATTCCTGATCTTGAATCAGTATGTAAATGGAGAAAATTGCACCTGTAACCCAAATGCATGTACTTTTTTTTTCCGTACCTGCATTTGGATTACAGGTGCAATTTTCATGGTGGTGAGAAACGAGCAACAAATACAAGACATTGCTTTTCCAAAATGAATTATGACAGCTTTCGAAGTAAAGAATGCTCACGTGGGGTTTTGAAGTGAAGAATGATAATTTCAGTAAAGATCGTTTCTGTGATTTCAGGAAGATTGTTAAAGAGACATCTGGTAGCAAAATTTTCAGTCTCTTGAAAGACCTGCAACAATAACTTCAGGCCCAAACTATAAAAAATCCTTAGCATTGAGAATAGGCTATCCAAACTTGGTGAAGATGACCAAGCTCTGTTGCAAACAGCTTAGTCCCTGAGAGTGGGACTCTTCTCAACTGTCGGTGATTTCCTTCGCTCATTGGTGGAATAGACTGATGGCATGCTGTTAGGCATACTTAAAAATTCAAGCCCAAAATTTGCAACAGAACATGAAGAAATTATTTCCAGGAATATATGCAACCCAAGAATGGATTAGACACCCATGTGTTCAGGACTACCTCCAAGAAGAAAATTCCACCTTTCAGCTTTCAAGCAGGACAAGCCCATCAATACTGCAACTGTAGGGTGCTAAGAGGTGTCCTAAGGAGAAAACTCTCCTTAGAGAAACTATTTGGCAAGGTCACCTCATGCTCGCCATTCACAATGACCTCTGCCTTCAAGGTAGGATATTCTCAAAATAAGGAATAAGAAAGTAACGAATGGGGAGTCCCATCTATGCATCAATCCATTTACTTTCTAGCCAGATACATATTTTGGTGAAATATAAAAATATCCTTGTCACTAACATGAAATATGTTATTTAAAATATTAAACAAATGTTTTTATTTAAAATTGTGATGAATCTTTTAAGTTTTCCTGAAATTGCCTGAGTATGCACTGCACATCATTAAACAGCTCATAAATGAAAAAATGTTCCAAGAACATCCTTAGCTGCCCTTGTGAACAGCCTCTGGAGAGTCAGTGGGATTGAGGGCTTGTTTCCTGGCTTCTGTTAGCTTCTAAGCCCCACGGGATGCCAGGCAGGGGGGATGTGAAGCCATAGTCCCTGAGCCACTTGTGATCACTTTACCTGCTTCTGTTCCCTTTGTCTCCTGGTCTGCAGGTCTGAGCAGGGATATCCAAACACTTAGTGTCCAGATGGTGAATTTCCTTCCAGATATGAAGAGACAGTCATTAATTAAAGGCCTGGAGAACAATAGCAACTATTGGCTGATGGAAAATGTCTCTACACAGTGACTTCCAGCTCCTGGAAGGCAGGAAGGTTTTGCTGATGTTGCAGACTGTCTAATATCATGGCGTTTCTCAATTTTTTTGCCTATATAGCTCGGTAAGAAATATATATTTATAAAGGTATGCACATAATACATAATATATTAATATATATTTTATATATAAATATATTAGATATATACATAATGGAAACAAAAGTTTCCCAGATCAGTGTTTTCCCTTCCCCTTTGAAATACACTCTGATAGGGACATCTGGGTGGCTCAGTCAGGTAAGCGGTAAGCATTTGTCTTTGGCTCAGGTCATGATCCCGGGGTCCTGGGATTGAGCCCCACGTCTGGTTCCCTCCTCAGCAGGGAGCCTGCTTTTCCCTCTCCCCACTGCTCGTGCGCACACTCTCTCTCTCAAATAAATAAATAAAATCTTTTTTAAAAAATACACTCCGATATTTTCTCTTCTCTCATTTTCCATTCTGCTCTATTCTATTTCATTTCAAAATGTTGCTCAAATGGAAAATAGGTCTGTGGTTTCCAGGGGTTATGAACAGGATGACTGGGAGGAAGACAGATGATTATAAAAAGGTAACACTGACTTGCATGGTGAGGGAGAGTTCTGTATCTTGATTATGGTGGTAGTGGTCATACAAATATATCCATATGACTCAATTATACACACACACAGAAAGGCATGCACGTAATAATTTGAAGTCTGAGTCAGGTCACTAGTCTGTAGTAGTTAAATGCATTGTGTCAGTGTCAGTTGCCTGGTTTTGATAAAGTGCTATCGTCAGGGAAGATGCTTCCACCGGCTGAAGCTGGGCGATGGGTACCTCTCTGAAGCAGCTTTGCAATTTCTTGGGCATGTCTAATTATTTCAGAGCAAAAATGTTTTATTTTTATTATTGATTTTTTTTAAAGATTTTATATATTTATTTTAGAGAGAGAGAGAGAGGGCAAGCAGGGGGAAGAGCAGAGGGAGAGGGAGAAGGAAGGGGAAAGACTCTCAAGCAGACTCCAAGCTCAGCTGGACTTGGGGCTCGATCTCACGACCCTGAGATCATGACCTGAGCCGAAACCAAGATTTGGACACCCAACTGACTGAGCCCCCCAGGGACCCCCAAAACAAAAATGTTTTCAATGTTACTCAAGACCCATTAAAGTGATATCATGAGGTCACAATCCATAGCTTAAAAATGAAGCCCTAGTTCACCAAGAGTGGATGTTGGATCAGCAAGCGGCTGTGGCCACATGAACTTGTCGGTCCGAAGCGGGGCAACAGCCTCAGCAGACCTATATGTTTGAACTGGCTGGAATTCTACAACCTCAACTCTCATGAGCCCCTGCCCTTCCCCCCCTTCCCCCCAACCCCTCGCCCCCCCGCCCCCACCCCATGGACTTGGAGACCAGGGGTTGCACTGAATAGACAGACTTTTGTTCCATTTTCTTTGTGTGTCATTCTCACCCTCTAAATGTCCCCACCCTATCCCATCCCCCTTTTTTTAAAAAAAGATACTTGCTCCTCATTCCACCGCTTGGGATATTAGAGCAGTGTTTCTGAAAGTGTGGTCCTTGGCCCCTGCCTCACAGAAGGCCACGAATTCAGATTCCTGGTACTCACTGAAACTTACTTCATTAGACTTTTGGGAGGTGGGGTCCACAAACACACAGTTTAAACAAGCTTGCCAGAGGTTTTCATGTGCGCCAAATTATTGGGAGGCTTGAGAAGTTTGCTAAAACCCAATACGCGAATATGTAGGACATCAATTACAACACTGGAAGTGAATTTGAATTAAAAAGTTCCTCTGTTGTGAAGATAGGATTTCTGAGGGTAGCTTTCTTTCCAACTTATATGATCCTTGAGCAATAAAGTTTCCAATGTTGACATAAACCGTGTTTCCTCCCTTTTTTTGACAAAAACATTACTTTAGTGACTCAGTTTCTCCAAATGTAGGGACAAAAATTCCAGTAATTGCCCTAATTCATAGCACTTCCATAGATAATGACCGTTTGTTCTCAGATGGAAGTAATTTCATTAGCATAAGTGGATGCATATTTTATAAACACAGGCCCATGTGTTTCATATTCTTCTTGTATTTATTTACACATTCTGTAAACACATGTATACACAGAGCCACATGGACATTTTAGAGAAGCACATGGAACATTTTGCACATGTAAATACCACAGTTGATGCCTTGGGGGCTTTTTTTCTCAGGTGGCAAATCAGTTACCACTTAGAGGCTCTCAGTTACTACCTTTTCCCAAGTAAGAATGTACCCTGCAGTGGGTCAGCCTCTGGGTTTTCTCAACCTCCTTCCTCCCTTCAGAATGTCCTGGTCTCTAGAGTTTCTAATTTATTGGGAAACCGATGCATCCTGAAATGGTAATGATTTCTAGTAAGTCAATATCATGGTGTTCCCACATAACATCTCCAAATGCACCCACCCTTAAAGAAGAGTTTAATCAGATCGACAAGGTGGCTACTTTTTGCTAAGTAGATCTCATAGCTCCCTTCTATAAACACCAAAGGCCTTGGACATACTTGGAGTCAGGTTAAAGTGAGCCTCGTCCTGGAAAGTCAGGCCTGCACGCAGCTGGGTGGAGGAGCCGGTGGGATGGCAAAGGTAACAAAAGTACTCTGAGATTTCAAAATATTTTCTTTCGGGGTGCCTGGCTGGCTCATTCGGAAGAACATGTGACTCTTGATTTTAGGGTTGTAAGTTTGAGCCCCATGACAGGTGTAGAGATTACTTAAAATGAATAAATGAATTAAAACTTTAAAAAGAAAGGCTGAAACAGACCCAAATGCTATCGCCTGCATTAGAAGCAATCAATTAACTACAACCCAGTGTCTCTTGAGCTAAATTTGATTCTTTACTAGGTACTAAATACAACGTGAGCAGGAAAAGAATGTTAGGTAGAGATTGTGCTCCCCAATATTCTCTTGATTTAAATGACATGTTTTGGTCCAGAGACGGTGTGATCCTTTTTCCCCACTCTCTTTAAATTTGTTAAGGTTTGGTTTTTGTTTTTGTTTTTTTTCTGATAGTGAAAGCAGAAATAATAGCTCTCTCCTGCTGAGGACTTAAGTTGCACCAGGAACATCCTAAACTCTTTTACATTCATCTTTACAAAAGGCCAATGGGGTTGGTATTCTTTTTTTTTTTTTAAGATTTATTTATTTATTTATTTGTCAGAGAGAGAGAGAGAGAGAGAGCACAAGCAGGGGGAGCGGCAGGGAGAGGGAGAAGCAGACTCCCCGCTGAGCAAGGAGCCCGACGCGGGACTTGATCCCAGGACCCTGGGATCATGACCTGAGCCAAAGGCAGATGCTCAACTGACCGAGCCACCCAGGCGCCCCTGGGGTTGGTATTCTTGTCCTCATTTTATGGATGAAAAAATGGATGCTCAGAAAGAGCCAATAGCTTGCTCAAGATTAAACAGCTAATTAGTAGCTGTGATGTGAAGCTAATGCCCATGTGCTGAGTTGAATAGGGTCCCCCCCCAAATTCATGTATTTCCCAGAACCTCAGAATGTTACCTTACTGGGAAATAGGGTCATCACAAACATAATTAGTTAAGGGCATGCTGGGTAGGAGGGGCCCCTACTCCAACATGACTGGTGTCTGTAAGAGGAGAAGAAGCGCAGAGCTCAGGGGGAATGCCACATGATGACAGAAGAGGCAGAGACTGGGGCAATGAGGATGGCCGGTAACGCCTGAAGCTCAGACAGAGCCACAGACCAGCTTCTCTCCGAGAGCCTTCAGAGAGGGCATGGCCCTCCTGGCAACTTGCTTTCAGACTCCCGGCCTCCAACGTTGTTGTTTAAAATTTTTGTTGTTTCAGGCCACCCATTGTGTGGTACCTTGTTACAGTGGCCCTAGGAGACTAATACAGCCCGTGATATACCCTACAACCTGTTTACTGAGAAATTTTGGAAAAGAAAGAAGAAATATTACAAAGTGCTCATGATCTCAAGTTCCAGAGCCGACCACTGTGGATTGTTACATTTCCAGGTCCCCTTCGCTTCCTCCCCAAGACTGTTCCATCCATCTCTACCTTTTAAAAAATGGTACCTGCATTCTTGTGTATTTTCTTCTCTTTTGTTGTTTGATCACCTGTACTCTCTATGGGATGTGTTTTTAAAATAGTGAGAACAGCTGTAAGCCCCAGCATTCTCTGTGTTTTATCATCAACCCCAACAACCTCGCCCTCATCATTTCAGCTCACTGGGATACGTCTCCTTGAGCTGATGGTCAGACCCATCTTTGACTTGGAACACGGGCACTAAAAATCTAAGAGCTGGCTATGCATGAGATTCCCAGAAGATGGCAGTGTGCATCATCAAACCACACCATCCACATAGCCACTTAGCCACCAGCCTGTGAATCCTGGTAGGTGGCAGGCGACAGGCCTTGGTCTCTGGGAAGGGCCTTTGTGAAGGATCCTGGAAATAGCGGTCACATCACTAACTAGCCTGAGGCCCCTTGGAATGAATGTTTTCCAACTTTGCGAGGTCCTTTCTTCTTGTTAAAGAGAGAAACTGAACTGCCTCTCTAAGCCTTTCACCCGAAGAAACTTCCAGGTCAGACATTGGAGTTTGTTGTCGCCGATATTGTGATGTCTCAACTATGATCTCTAATTTCTGTCCCTTACTGATCTGAGGGTTTAAGGTAGGCATCTCAGTTCCCTTATATAGAGACTGTGCATAAAAGGGAGGGCTGAGAAAGAATGAAGTAGAGAGAGCTTGGGAGGAGCAAGGAGACCGAACAGCAGAACACTATTTTATTGATGCTTACAAGCTGTGTGGTTCTGGAGTACTCACTTAAACTCTCTGAGCCTAAGTATCCTCTTGTTTTATTTGTTCTGCTTTGTTTCGTTTTGTGTTTCATGGACATAGTGTCTGCCCTGTTGATCCTGCACTGTCATAGCTCAGATCAAATGAGAAATGATTATTAAAGCTATAAAATATTTCTATTAGCAATTACTTTCATAAGTATGGTCTAGCAGTAATTCTCAAACATTATCTTGGATCAGAATCACCTGCAGAGCTTATAAAACCGTGGAATGCTGGGCCCTGCCCCGGAGTTTCTGATTCAGTAAGTCTGGGGTGAGCCAGCGAATTTGCAGCCCGGACAAATCCCGGGGTGATGCTGATGCTGCTCGCAAAGAGGACATCTCAAGAGCCACTGGCTAGAGCGAAGGTAAGAGCATTTGGTACTCTGGAGGCCTTGTACATTTCTTGGAACTTTCTCGGCTACTGCCTAATGCAAAATTAAAGAAGTTCTTTTCAAAACATCAGGAAATGCTGTCCCAGTCTTTATCCTGTGCATATCTGTGGTCAGTACCTAAATGTAGCCGAAGGTGTAACTGTCTTTTAGATTTTGTCACTTCTGCTGGTCTAGAGTTTGCAGGAGCAGGTGTTTTCTGCCTTACGGTGACTGCAAGAGCCCACTCACATGGCTGTCACCAGGAGCTGGTGGCTGCCACATGCAGAGTAGGATCAACATGGCCCAGGGAATTCCCTCAAAGGCCAGAAGAGAAACTCAGTGAGGACCAGGACATGTCTTGGGAATGCTTCAAGAAGTGGTTGGCGGTGTTTGGCTCACTGATGGCTTTGCAGCCCCTTACCCTGCTCTATTTTTGCCACAGTGCCTTCTAATGATATTTTTCTCTTATTTATTTCTTGTTTACTGTCCTTCTCTCTGCCCCCCCCAAATATAAGGAGCTGCTGTTTTTTTTACTTCAGGATGTCCCAAGAGCAGCAGCTGATGAAGAACACGCATACAAACATTGCACTGAATGAGGGAAAGATAAATGCTGGCCATTTCCTGCCTTTCCCAGCTACCCATGATTCCTCCAAGTGCACAGGAGTCTACTTACCACCTTCCAGAATGATGGAAGGCCTGCAGCACTGTTTTAGGGAACCACACACTAACCATAATGAACTATAAAACCCAGGCACTCAGTTCACCCTTAGAGCATAAGGTAGGGTTTACTGTATTTGGATTTTATGACAGTGCTTCTGCATTTTCTATACTTTACAGATGCTGAGGTCGAGACTGAGTAGCTATTCTCACCAGTTCGATGTTCTGGTTTGTTTTGGATCCTATAACTTGTGACTTGGGTTTTGGAATGAGACCAATGATAAGTTCAGAAAGGTTGGTTCAGGATGATGATTAAGGTTGTGCCTTGAGAGCCTTAATAGACTAGAAAAGTATAAAGAGAAGGCTCAGGGGAGCCGGAAACTCAGAAAAGGTGTAACCTGAAGAAAACAGAGAGGCACACCTGAATCAAAGCTCCCAGAGTCCAACCAGCTAAAAAGCAGCCTTAGTAGAACTGACATCCACTGAACACTGACAACATTGCAGGTGGTAAGCCTAGTGCTTATCTTCAGGAACATTTCATTCCCTAGCAACCTAAAAAGTATATACGAGGCTTTACCACATGGAATTGTCATCCCCGTATGTTAAAAAAGGCTGAGTGCAGCAATGTCATTTGACTCAAACTAAAAGTTATCAATCCCATTTTATAGATAAGGAAAATGAGCCTCAGAGGGAACAAATAACCTGTCATCAGTCATTTGGGTAGAAAATGTTGGAGTAAAAGATTTTGAACCCAAATCTGGTAGGCCCCAAAGACCATTCTCTTTCCACGATATTATGAGGCTCTTGAAAGAAGGTGAAGCTTAGGAAAAGCCCTAAAAAGCCAGTTTGTGTTGTACTGGTCAACATTTCTTTTAATAACTTACAGTTCTTTACTCTTCCTTCATAGTCATAAATAATGCACTTTAGGAGAACTGTAAGTACTATGTTGAAGGAGCCCTGAGTACTGAGCGAACCACAAATGGCTGTTTTCAGGTTATCAAATTTTAATAACATTATTTTGTTGCAATGCTGCATCTAGCCTTTTAAAGAGAATGTTCCAAGAACTCATTATGTGATTATAAAATAACAAGACTCTTTTCACAGAGTGATCAACAAAAAGCCAGTCCCTCCTTGTGGCAACACTCAGAATGCGCTGAAATTTTTTTAAATCCTAAGCACGTAATCCTCAAGCAAGAGTAGATAAAGTACAAAGTAAGTATAAGGGGGGAACTAAACAGAAGGTGATCAAAATTAATCTGGTACATAATAATGACACTCTTAATCATATCTCCAAATGATAACAGTCCAGCGGTTGATGATTTCTCAAGCAACTGTGATGGGAATGACTTTTACACATGACCAAGTTGAATCTTTGGGGTTTTCTCTTCTTTAGTGTTCTGGCATCATTGTTGAAAGTTTTCCCTTATTGTGGGTTATTTAATCCTAAATGCACACACTTGCATGGCACCACATAGAAGCTTAATAAATGTGGAACAAATAAATGATATTGAAAGATGAACATCTTTGTATCATTTTATCAGACAGGTGGGTAAACACTGTGCTAAACACTGAGATGAAAATAAAGCAGTGGGGGCGCCTGGATGGCTCAGTCTGTTGGGCATCTGCCTTTGGCTTGGGTCATGGTCTCAGGTCCCGGGATTGAGCCCCACATCGGGCTCCCTGCTCAGCAGGAATCTGCTTCTCCCTCTGCCTCTGCCCCTCCCCCCTGCTCCTGTGCGCTCTCTCTCTCTCTCTCTCTCTCTCTCTCTCTCTCTCTCAAATAAATAAATAAAATCTTTAAAAAAAATTAAAGCAGTGTTAGACACGTTTCTGGGGTTGCTCACATTGGATGTCTCAAGATGAAATTTCTGTGATCTTATACTCATTGGTAGATGATGTATAAACGGACCAGGAACAGTTTTGGAGTTCATGAGATTTTGACGCTACAGCGTTAAGAGGGGTAAAAACGGGAGTATGTCAGTTTAGATTTCCTCATTTACACACAGTGGGTAGGAAATACTATTTCCACAGTAGAAACAGCCACTCTCCAATAACTGGCTTTTTTCAATTGTAACAAGTGGTAACAAGACAGGGTATAGGCACACAAGTGGCTGTGCCAGAGGTTTAAATTTATAAAGAATGGGGTAAACTGGGGGTGCCTGGGTGGCTCAGTTGGTTAAGCGTCCGACTCTTCATTTCTGCTCAAGTCATGATCTCAGGGTCTTGAGACAGAGCCCTGCATCAGGCTTGGCGCTGGATGTGGAGTCTGCTTAAGATTTTCCCTCTCCCTCTTCTCTTCCCCCTTCTTGCATGCATTCTCTCTCTCTCTCTCTCTCTCTCTCTCCCTCTCAAAAAAAAAGAAGAAGAAGAAGAATGGGGTAAACTGAGTATATGGGATTCTTATGACCAACTTCACTTAATTAAGGATCTTGATGAGAATCAAATATATACGATGCTCCATGGTATCTGTGATGTCCGGCGTCACCTTGTTTAAGAGGAAACTTACTTCCTAGAATCTCCTCCCTATGTGGTTCCAGGTTAGAGTTGTCCAAAAGAGGAATTTGCATGAGGAAGTGAAGCAACAGCCATATCTTTTGGAAGGTCATGGCAGTTGGACGGAGTGACATTCTTACAGTGACATTCTTACAGTGCTAGAAGATTACAGGTTGTTCCATCTCCCGTATGCCACATATCACTCTTCTTCCTGACTTCTGGCCCTGCTGACCAATGGCAACCCTCAGGCCCATGACCAGATGCCCAGCTGTGGAGCCCCAAAGACAACATTTTCTCCCCCAGCTGCTTCTTGGTGGTCCCACCTGAGGGACTGGATATGCTTGGCTTCTGGGATTGATGATGCTGACTCCTTGAGCCCTTAATCCTCCTTTTAAGTCTTCACTTCTTAACACCTCCCACCATTTTGTAAGGTCTACTGTCTTTCATAATTCAAGGTGGTTCTGTTTTCCCAATTGGACCCTGAAAGAAACAGTAACAATTTAATTTGTAATAGCTTTGTTGTTTGAAACTGTATACATACTCATAATTTTAAAAACAGGGCAATACAGGAAAGTATAAGGAAGAAAGCCAAGAAATAACCCCAAATCCCATTTACTTAGTCTCACTAACCAGAAATAGATTCAGTGTTAATTTTCCACAAATTTACCTTTGGGGTTCTACCCACCCACAGAAAGACAGAGAAAATAGTCGTAATGGATCTGGGTAAATAAATAAGTTTCATGCCATGACCACCCTGAGTTCTATTTGTGGGTTATTTCTTGAATTAAAAATTAGATGTGTTTATTTCCCATTCCACAAGCCTGATTCATAAGCATATATGTTAAAGAAAATTTTAAGTGGCTTTTCTCCCTCATTTTAATTAGGGTCCATATAATTTTTTTTGTTCCAAATGTAACTATAACTGCCCTTCCTCAACCCAAAGAAGCAGAGTTGAGTGTAATTTGTGGCACACTCCATTTCTAACTTGAGTATCATTGCATTTTTTCCCAGAAGAGCAATCTCTTGGGAAAAGAGTCAGGGTACTTTGGGTAAGATGTCATAGCAACAGCTTAAATGGAGAAAAGATTGTAGAAATATATCTTCCCACACTTTCCAAACCCAGACTTATGCTCCATTCATGCTTTTAACCATGAAAGACCCAAATACAGCATGAGAAATTGAAATCACTTCTTTTTTTAAAAAGCATCCCTTAATTTCCCCTCCTGAAAACATGTTGCAAGAGAAGAGTTTGGCCCTTTGCCCTTTGCCATAGATAGATCTCAAGATCTTCCAACTCTGCAAACCCTCCAACATGTACCATAGGATGGAACAATGGAAATGAGCGGCCAGGCTCACTCACTAGCTTGGGGGCTCCCTCCTGCAGACCAGCCTCACAGAACAGAGGATTGGAGGCTGTGCCCAGGCATAAGGGTCAAGTTACTGCACCATTTGAAATAGCTCAAAGCTCAAATATTGAATCTGCCACCGCCAGGACTAATGCAGTAATGCATTTGACTTTTCAGTCTGAAGATCCATAGTTGAGCTCCAGCCCTGACACACATGTGATCTTGGCTAAATTACCCAACCTCTCTGTTGTACAAGGTGAAGATCAAAATGACATAGTGTCTTAAAATGTTTTGGGTATTGTAGAGTGCCATATGCATACAGTGTATCATGGTAATCCAAGAGACTGGGGTGAGAGTGTTCACTCCAAAGCATTTCCTGAATTTTCCACAAATTCTTGGGACTCTGTATTCCCAAGGTCATCCCCAGCTTCATCTTTCTGTTTTCTCTGAGTCCCATTTATGGATCACCTCGGGTTCCCTACTTGCTGTCCCTGTGCCTAATGTGGCAACCAATATGTAGAATTCGGGTCCTTACCTCAATTCCCCCCCGCCAAAACTTCACACAAGGCCTGTGTTTATAGCAGACTTTGCTCAAGTTTGTAAGGAAACAGAGTGGGTTTTCAGAAACTCCAAACACCATAAAACTGAGTCACTGAGTGCAGTTTCCCTCCCTGCTCTTTGATCTGTTTCCCTCTGGAAACCAACATTGCCTGCACTCCCCCTTGTCTCTTGCTACACTCTCCAACAGGTCACCTGCATATTTAACAGTGCTCCCTGCACTTGGTCCAAGCAAGCTGCCGTCACCAGGTGTCTCCCTTTCTTCTTCTCCACCCCCCGCCCCCAGTCTCTGCAGGGGAAAGGGAGTGATAAAGAAATTTTATCTTCTCTTGGAGGAAAAATTGTGTTACCATCACCACCACCCCCTTAAGAGACAGAAGCAGCTATAGTCTATTTGCGTTTAACAATTTTTTTCAATTGTTCATTCATTCAACAAGTATTGATGCCCTTCAAGGTGCCAGGTCCTGTTCTAGATGCTGAGATAAAGCTATCACAGACAAAAATCCTGCCATTATATTCTAGAGACAGGGGTGGGGGAGACAATAAACAAATGCACAATTAAAATGCATGTATATCCAAGTATGAGAAGTAGAGAAAGATACAGCAGGATAGGGCAATAGGGAGAAAGGATGGGGTGAGGTAGCTTGCAATTTTACACTAAGCAGTCAGGGAAGGCCTCTTTGTGAAGAGACCATTTAGGAAAGACCTGCAACATGCTGGGGAGTGGGTCATGAGACTGGCGGGAGGGCAGATGTTGCAGGCAGAGAAAGAGCCCGTGCAAAGGTCCTCAGGCAGCTTGCGATCACATCTTTGTTCTATCTGCAGGAAAGAGAAGATTTCACTTTTAGTTTAGCTCAATGTTAAGAGTTCCTTTAGGGTCTCAGAAATTCCTCAAATTTATCCTTACCTTCCTTTTTTATTTCCTGTTGATTCTACCTCCTAAATATATCTTGAATCCATAACTTCCTCTCCATCTGACCTACCACTGCACTTGTTTGTGCATTCATGAGTTCTCCCCTGGATTACAGACACAACTTCCTAACTGGAGAGTCCAGCCCCCTTCAGTTCCATCAGAGTGATTTATAATTCCAATACAAACACACTGCTCTGTGTCATTAAACAGCTCAATCAACCCCTTCCAGCCCCCACACACTTTAGAACAAAATTCTACCTCCTCAGCACGGCTGCAGCAAAGATTATCAGTGCACCCACTCATATCCCCTAGCACTGGCTGTTCCAGGATACGCCCAAAGCAAGCTACTGCGAGCACCAGCCACTCTTCACTTGAGGGATTTTTTCGTTGTGAGCAATGGGCCATAAGTGCCAGGAAATTAATGCTCCTGGGGAGGAACCCTCAGTCACTGATAAATGGGAATTGAAGGATAAATTCTCCATCTTCCTGGCCCCTGGGGCAGAGAAGCGGGGTAAGAGGAAGAGAATAACTTTGAGGTATTTTCCATAGTATCTCCCAGATTTTCCCAGTGGAATCAACCCCAATTGCTCATAGTAGCAATCTGTTCCACAATGCACGTTATTTTTGCTTCCTTCCTTTCCCTGTCTTGCTTCCCCACTCCTCTACCAAGGTTTCCTAGAATCACCCTCCCCCCCCAATAAACTATATGTACTCAAATCTTTGTCCTCTTGTTACTGTTGTAAATTGAGTTGTGTTTCCCAAATGATATGGTGAATTCCTAACCCCCAGGTACCTGTGTATGTGACCTTATTTCTTGATGAATGTAATTAAGTTAAGATGAGGTCCCACTTGACTAGGGTGGGCCCTAATCCATCCAATATGACATGTGTTCTTTTAAGAAGAGAGGAGAAGGCCATGTGATGACAAGGGCAGAGATCAGAGTGATACTTCTACAAGGCAAGGAGCTCCAAGGATTGCCAGCAAGGCCACAAGCTAAGAGCAAAGCATGGAACAGATTCTCCCATAGAGCTGTCAAAGAGAGCATGCCAACATGTTGGTTTCAGATTTCTGGCCTCCAGAACTGGTGAGTCAGTAAATTTCTGTTGTTTTAAGTCCCCGAGTCTGTAGTACTTGGTTAGGGCAGCCCTAGGAAATTGATGCAGCTATCTATTGTTATGCATAACTACTGCCTCTAAACTTAGTGACAAAAACAATGGCCATTTTCTTTTATCTCCCAACTTTCTGGGTCAGGGATTTGGGAAGAGTTCAGTAAAGTCTTCTGTCCCATGTGCCACTGGGGATGACTCACTGGGATTCAACTAATAACTGAGCAAGGCCAGAGTAGCTGAGACAGCTCCGTTCCTGTGTCTGGGACTTTGGCGGGGGTTCAGGGGTGGCTAGAAGGCTGGCCTCAGCTGGGACTGTTGTCCAGAGGGCCTCCATGTGGTCTCTCTAACATGGTAGGTGTGGGCTCGGCAACTCAGGACTCCCCGAGAGAGGATGTCCCATGAGACTCAGGCAGAAGCTGCGAGGCTTCTTGTGACAGTCTCAGAAGTCCCAGAAGGTCACAGGTGAATAAACAAACAAACAAAAAGCAGAATCAAACCGATGAATACAGAGAAAAAACTGATGGTTGCCAGAGGGGAGGGAGTTGGGGCGATGGGGAAAATGGGTGAAGGGTAATAGGAGATACAGGCTTTAAGTTGTAAAATGAATAAGTCACAGGGATAAAAGGCACAGCATAGGGAATACAATCAATGGTACTGTAATAGTGTTGTATGGTGACAGATGGGGGCTACACTTGTAGTGAGCCTAGCACAACAAATCAACTTGTGGAATCACTATGTTGTATGCCTGAAACTAACTATACTCAAATAAACTTCTACCACATTCTGTTGGTCAAGCGGGTCATTAATTCAGCCCAGATTTAAAGCATTGGGAATAAGACTCCACTTGTTTTAGGGGAAGAAGTAGCAAAGAGTTACATTATCTCTAATCTACCTCACCTTGTCTCAGGGTCGGCTACTGGGGGAACCCAACCTAAGACAGCAGCCTACAAAGGTCTTGCCCCTGATTGTCTCCAGGGGCATCTTTTACCCTGACATTCACCTTTGATACCTGATATGCCAGATTCCTCACCATTTTCTAACACCCCAAGTTCTGTCTTGCTTCCATGCCTTCATATACTTTATTTTTTTAGACACAAAGGAAAAAAAATATATATATACACAATTGATGTTCATGCTCTTCTCTACCTAGAACATCCTTCTCCTGATCTTTGCTCACCGGGCGGGTGGACTCATCCTTCAAGACCTAGACTACTGGAAGGCTCTACCTTCTCTATCCCAACAAGGTCACATGCCTCTCCTCTCGCTTCTGTCTCAACTGCTGGCTAAACGTCTGTTTGCTTGTCACTAAGTTCCTCAGGAGAGTGGACTATTCTGTTCTTTATCTCTGTATGCTCACGTTCTGTTGATGGATGAATGGTCTGTGGCCCTAAGAACCCCAAGGTAAAAATCCAATCAATTAAGCAGATTGTTGAAATCTTACATCAGTGTTCTGCCATTTCTTGAGTGATCGTCTTAATGTCAACCAACTCAGTGTAGGAGCTGGTCCTCAAGCTGTTATGGGGAAGAGGGACTTGGGTGAGAAGACAATCAAATGCAGCTATTAGATTTAAAATGATGGGGCCAGTTACCAGAGTGGAGGTGGGTTGGGGAAGGGGTTAAAGCAGTGTTGGGAATTAAGTAGGGCACTTGTCACGATGAGCACCGGGTGATGTATGGAAGTGTTGAATCACTATATTGTACACCTGAAACTAGTATCACACTGTATGTTAACCATACTGGAATTAAAATTTTAAAAAATAAAAATAAAATGATGGGACAGTATATGTGCTTGATTGTCTCTGCACCACCATTTAACTCTCTTTGTTCCCTAATAGGCTTGATTGATATCTTAATAGAGTTGATCTCTTTCTTGTCCCATGTCCTGTTCTTGCAGCTTTTAAAAGAAGTTACAAGTGCTCCCAACAGGGGAGCTTTTGTTCAAAGACTCTGTCAGAGTTCTACTGAATATAAGCTGGAATAAAGCATAAAGGCAGTGTAGGGGTTGGTAAAATCTTTCTACAAAGGGGCCATCAGTAAATATTTTAGACTTTGTGGGCCAAGAGGCAAAATTGAGGATATTTCACATAAATGCTTATATAACCAATTTAAAGGTAACCTTTGACATATTTTTATAAACATCCTTGAGCTGGCAGACAGTGGGCCAGATTTGGACCACGGGCCATGGTTTGCCAACCCGGGGTGTAGCAGTTGGAGAGCAAGAGCTGAGGCAAGGAGAGCTGGTCTCAAGCCTTACCTTGTCTCATGTGACCTTCGGCAGCCTCCTCTAATGCAGAAGGCCCCACAGAGATTCTACAATGTGGAGGCTCTGCTTCTGAGAGGATGGAGCGGAGTTAGGGATCCTGGTTAACCTCCTGTGTTCCAGAGTCAAAGGGAGCTCCAAATACTTGATTGTACTGGAGCAATAAGAAAGGAACCTGCTTAGAGCATTGGACTCCCAGGGAACAAACTGTGAGCTCAAGCCCCACCCCAACACCACATTGATGGCCTAGTGATGCTGGACTATGAATAATGTGAAGGGACCTGGGTGGTGGACCTCAAGCCAATGCAGAGACAGTGGCTCTAAACAGAGACCCCTGCCCAACATCCCATCCATTTTCATGAGTGCCCAAACAAACATGCCTCTCACCATCAGGGCTCCAGTTCCTCATACTCAAGTCCCATTATCCAGGAATGCAATAAGCCCAAGGGTTCTCAGCCAAGGGCTATAGTGTGTTCCTAGGGCATCTGAAAATATACCAAGTTGTTTCTGGTCAGCCCATTGGCCTTTAGGGCAGGGCATTTGCCAGAGAGGGCACAGGTTCTGCAATTCCTGGAACAGACCCACCCAATGAAGACATGTCCTGACCAAATGCCATCAGAGTCTCCATTGAGAAACATTGCTACTGAGGCACTCTGGTGTCCCAGGGCTATTGGAATGGGGACAGGAGGACATCCTCCTCTTCACCTTCCTCAACTAACCTCAAAGGTGCTTGCAAGAATCAAGGGATAATGGGGTGCCTAGATGGCTCAGTTGGTTGGGCATCTGTCTTTGGCTCAGGTCGTGGTCTCGGGGTCCTGGGATTGGGCCCCACGTCAGGCTCCCCGCTCACTGGGGAGTCTGCTGTCCCTTTCCCTCTGCCCCTCGCCCCACTCATTCTCTCTCTCTCAAACAGATAAATAAAATCTTTAAAAAATTATTAAGAATCAAGAAATAATGCATATGAAAGTCTTTTGTATATTGTCAAATGTTAAAAATCTATCAATCATTGTTATTGTTACAAATAACAGTGTCCTCAGGTGGCTCCTAAATGTGATGCCCTTTTTGAAAAAGTAAATGAGATATAACTTGCATGCAGTAAAGGGGACAAATCTTAAGGTACAGCTCAATGACTTCACATGTATGTATACATTTCTCTACCACCCAGATCAAAATGTAAGATGTTCCCATCACCCCAGAAAGTTCCCTCATGCCCTTTTCTAGTCAATACCCCCTCCCAGAGGCAACCACTGTTCTGAACTCCCCATAGATTTGTTCTGCATATTCTTGAACTTCATATAAATGGAATCATACCATATATGCTCTTTTGTGTCTTCTTTTGAGATTCAGTCATATTATTGCCTCTATCAGCAGTTTATCCCTTTTTATTTTTTTTAAGATTTTATTTATTTATTTGAGAGAGAAAGCACAGAGGGAGGATGAGAGGGAGAAGCAGACTCCCCGCTGAGCAGGGAGCCCAATGCGGGGCCCAATCCCAGGACCCTGGGATCATGACCCGAGCCGAAGGCAGACACCCAACTGATTGAGCCGCCCATGTGCCCCAGTGTATCCCTTTTTATTGCTGTGTCACAACATACATCTTTTTGGGGTCAAAAGGAATTTTTCCCCCTCACACTTACAGCAGAAGCAACAAAAAATCATTTCATTCCCGGCATGACTTCTGATCCTGGTCTCTTTACCAGCCTCACTCCCATGCTTGGGGAATTACAAAGTCAATTAGCTTTCAGCTGTGTTGGGTTCAGACCAGACTGTCATCCCTAACAAGGACAAGTTCTTAGAGGGGAAAAGATATGTTAGCTTAACATTCATTCATCTACTTATCTGTCCTTTCAATCAAAATTTGGTTGTTTCATAATTAACAATTTTATTTACATAGAAATAAGAAAGACTACTCTCTCAACTTGGGAACATGGAGCTTTAAGACAAAAAGTACACATTCTGCAAACAAGACGTGCAGAGCGGAATAGAAAACTCCACTGAGTGCTTTCTTGGCTTCTGGCCATTCTGTGAATACTTAATGATATATATATTTTTTAAAGCCAACTGTTCTCACATTTAAGCCAATTTTTCTCTTGCTAATATGGTCTTTTCTTGTCTTCGATCCAAAACAGATTGAAAATCTAGGAAGATATATTCTATTCACACTTTTATTTCACCAATAGTCTGTTCAATTTCCACTAATGACAATCATTCATTTATCTTTAAATATTAATATTGGTGCTAAAGAACACAAGGCAAATGCAACGCTCAGAGCCCACATTGAGTAAGAATTCCTGCAGAGATGCAGGTGAGGTGGGATTTTATCAAATTGGTCAGTCGGTCTGGTAATGCCCATTGCTGGAGATGATGTTCCCCTCAAGGAAATGAATGAGCCCATAGGGAACAGTGTCTGTCAACAATCTGTGGGTTTAAGTGTATGGTGTCCAACACATTTTCTGAAATTGTCAATGGTGCCATATTAAGTTGACTCTGGACTCCCTGAGAAGCTGAAAAGAAACTCGGGGAGAGGGGTGGGGTACCCCCTACCCCTACTTCTTGTCACTGACATCACTGCACCAATCAACATTCTCAATATGAGCCTTTGTATTTCAGTGCTCTGTCCCAGAGCTCACCCTAGTTTGGCTCTTAGATTAACCAAAGAGGTAATTAGGAAAGTGTTATTGCCACCCTGAGGAGTTTATGAGGCTAAATGAATTCTGTAAGTAATGCAGTTAGTAAGTGGAGACTCTGCCCCTTTTCCTCTTCTCCCTCCAGGTCCTTTTGAACATTGCCTTAGGAAAAGCATCAGAATAAGCCCTTCAGAATATTTCATAAAGGCTAATTAAATGGTAGACTCACTATTTTCATGCAATTAAATATAAATCTTGTCTGTAGAATCAGAATAAAATTGCTTCATTTGTCCCACTGAACTGACTAAAAGTAGTCAGATATTATGACTTATTGTCTGTCTGTCTTCTGCTCTCCCCCCATCAAAATATAAGCTCTGCGAGGGCAGTGACTTTTTTTAGTTCACCATTATATCCCTGGTGCCTAGACCAGCACCTGACACATAGAAGATTGTCTACAAATACTTGTTGAATAAATGACAGGATGTAAAAAGGAATGAGGGAAGGAAGGAAAGACTAAAACTCAGATAAGTGAAGTGGCTTGCCCAAGGCCCCACAACCACAGTAACCTGGATATTCAAGAAATTGATCATAAATATCACCCCTTTGTTATATCTTTTCACTCTTTCTTCATATCTATGGTCTTTACGGGGGCAAAGGAACGTAAGGGGTGAGAGATTGCCATTTTTCTAGACAAACACTTATAACAAGTCATCAGAGTTACTGCATATCCTACATGAGAAAGAGTAACAGAGATGCTTTGGGCGTGGATGCTGGTGACTGGGTAGGCCCACCAACCAGCCAGTAACTTGCTGACTTACAGCATATGATTCAAATCCACAGATCACAACATATCCGAGACCTCAGCAAGGCTGTGGCTATTCTAATTCCACACATATTAAAGGTCTGGGCAGGGAGTTGCCCCATGGGCCTTCTATCCAATCTGCCTTTTTTTTTTTTGAAACCGTATCACCTAAGATCCTTGTGTATCACAAGACATGCCCATAGAAAAGGGAGAGTTGATAGCTGATGCTCTTTTCCTTCATGCTTAGGGTGTACTATAGAGAAATATATCTGCTCATGAATATGCAAATAATTGATATAAAGTCTAACTGATTCGTAAGAAAATTCTTGAATCACCTCCTGGTGTTCTAGGAATTCAGTATTTCTCAGTGCAAATATCAGACTCCTACTCAGATACACCAAATGGAGACTTGGCTGCTTTTGAAGCATCTATTTACTTAGAAGAATAAAACCCACACTTAGGAGAAAATGTGCCTTATTTTATTTGATGTTCCAAATGCTTCTTTGCCTAAGGATTACTCCACAGGGATGTCAACACAGACAATGCAGCTTTATAGTGAAAGGTGGATCCCATCCAGCTCAATATTACCTATTTATGTTTCACAAAATTATAAGGCTCACAGCAAGGAGAAGGAGGAACCAACTCAGAGAGAAAGTGCTCATGCTTTCTAGAAAAAAGGAGATGCCAAATGGGGATGGTACCACATAGCATACCTTAATGCCTTTTTAAAAACTTATGCATGTACCTTTCTTTCTCCTTCCAGTCTGTGTTCTCAAGATAGAGAGCCAGTCTGTGGCTTAACGACATTTTCTACCAGCAGAAAAATTATAGTAACTAAGCATACCTGAAAGCTCATAATTTTCCTGGCCAGACTTCTTTAGGTTTATTCCTTTCACTACATTAGAAATGGAAGCTAATTAAGGCAACTGTGGCTAGAGCAAGCCAAATTGGATTTTTCTTATAGCTTTCCCTTCATCTTACAGAATGATGTCATTAAATGTTCAGACTATGAAATGCTAGGGACAGCCTGTTTCCACTGTACTATGGATCATGCTGAAATGCCAAGGAAATATGCCACAGGATGTCATAAAGCTTTACAGAACTACAATAAAATCTACACGGAGGCCAAGCAGAATACGGGCATTTACTTCTCTTTGTAAACAGACTCCATGAAGCTACAAGAAACATAGGTGGGAAGCAATGCAAGAAATGATGAAGTGAACAGCATCACAGAGCCACTCTGTGGGATTTTTGGTCTGGAAGCCTCCTGAATGACCAGTCATCACTCAAAGACTTTACACAGAACAGAAGATTGGGACTGCCAAATCACACACCTTCTTGGCAGATATACTTGACCACAGGCAGCTCTTGAGTTATAGGCCTATATTACATGGCCACTTGATACCTGTTTATAATTGAGCAAGCTCCAGTGGGCTTTCATAATAGAGATATATTAGCCAAATCAGTTTACCTCATTTGTTTTCACGAACCCTGTGATTTGAAGAGTTAAGAGTTACGTTATAGTCCACTAACCAAGGATGTTTCATATAAATGGTTTTCTTAAATTGGAGTAGCCCTATTTCATTCTGAAGTGAAAATTATTTAGTCAGACTCCTCTGGTTTTATTCTTTTCATGTGTCTAAGTAGTATTTGAGTCCTTAACCTTACCCAGACATAACCATTTGTGCTGATGTTGATTAAAACATGTGACTATTACCAACTATCCAGAACATATTACTAATGCCTACTATATGTAAGGCATGGTCCTAGGTGCTGGGAGATAGCCATTGATCAGAAAGGTATTATACCTGCTCTCAAAAAGATAAGCTAAACACACATTAAAATGATTAACAACATAAGACAGCCTATGAAAAGGGCAGAGAAATACAGCAGTTTAAATTAATAACTAAAAGAATATGAAGGGAAAATGAAGTCAAAAGAGATAAGTATAGCTTAGGAAGATCAGGGAAGATGTAAAATTTAAGGGCAGTGACCTTTAAGGATGGGTAAGCAGAGAAAGGGGATAAACAAGTGGGAACTGTTATGAGTCATCTGACTAGAATAAAATGTTGGCCATGTTCCACTTATAGTCTATCTCGAATGCAAAGCTAAGGAACTTAAACTTGTTTTTATAGACAATGGGGGAAATATAGACGTTTCTTAGTAAGGGACTTACATTACTTGGGACTATTTTATTATAAGCAACAGAGAAGCCAACTTGACCTGGCCCAAGCAACATAGCGGGTTTTTTGGCTTACATAATGGAACTACCTACAGGAGATACTGGCCTCCAGTGAGTCATGAGCTAGCAGTCCCAACAAGGACATGAGTAGACTGGTTCTTCTCTAGGTCAGCTCCATCCTCAGATGCCATATTGTCCCTCCTTCCCAGCCCATCCTCCCCATTGGCAGCTCCAGGCTCTCCACTTACAGTTGCAAAATGGCCGTAGCAATCCCAGACCCCAGATCTCCTCCCACACCTTCCAGAGGAAGAATGAACATCTTCCCTGGTAGCATCCGTGGAAGGAAGAGGAAGCTTTTCTTTCTCAGCGGTCTCAGTGTCTCCTTGTGTTTGATGGATCTGACTGGGTTACTGGCTTATCTGGGAACCAGTGGAGGAAGTGAGTAGGTAAATGAAAAAAGCTAATGAGTTTAAGTAAACCAGAGTCCATGCCAGGAGAAAGGCGGGGGGGAGGGTGTCAATCGCTTTTAAGCCATAGAGCTCAGAATGAGGAAGAAGAGATTTCTTGAAGGAATATACAAGTACTGTTAGGAACAGAGCCACTGGGTGGCCAGAAAGTGACAGATGTCCACTAGAGGGAATAACATGATAAAAGTAGGATTGTATGATAGGCAAGCTCAGTCTATCACGTTATAAAATTGAAGAGGTATAAGCTAACTACCTAGTTAGCCATCTCCCCCACTTCCACCTGGCCCCGTGTGCACACGCCTCGCCCTTTTCATTTCAGAAAGTCTTAGAAAGGCATCATCTTGTTCCATATAGACTCAAGGGTGGCCTCTCAAATAGAAAGAATTCTTAAATTTTTTTTAAAGATTGTATTTATTTATTCATGAGAGACAGATAGAGAGAGAGAGAGAGAGAGGCAGAGGGAGAAGCAGGCTCCCCACTGAGCAGGGAGCCCGATGCGGGACTTGATCCCAGGACCCTGGGATCGTGACCTGAGTCGAAGGCAGACGCTCAACCATCTGGGCCACCCAGGCGCCCAAATTCTTAAATTTTTTATTTGGAAATAAAGGAATTATCTTTCTAGAGATGCCAGCATTTTTCAGAAATCGCACCCGTGGTTGTCAATGTTCTTCTGTATACTCGCCAGCCAAGAGAAGGCAGTAGGCAATCAGAATCCATGAGAAAAGTGCAGTCAGCCTTGAACGTTGCCTTTTTGTGTGTGTGTTCCTTTTTTTAAACCACGGGGCTCAGCCCTTTGGCCCCGACAAAAGCAAATTTTGACACTGACTTCAATGGCGAGAAGGAAGCCACATTTTCAATAGAAAGGCATTTTTTTTTTGGTCTGTAGCGGGAACCCATTGTGAACTATAGAGCTATCTGTGCACAAATTAGGAGCACACCCACCAGGCCTTGTCAGCTGTTCTGCCTTCTTTAGTGAAGTCACAACTGTCGTTGCCACCACAGTTCAATGCCACAGAAACAATTGTGAGGGCTTAGTGTCTGTATTGCTCCGAGTTTCCAGGGCTGGGAGAGAGAGACAGGTGTCCCCCACCTGGCTTCCTACATCAGAGACTCACACTCCCCCACCCCCCAAACCCTTACTTCTCTGCCCTTTGCAAATGAATGCAGTCCCAGGATGGTGTGAAGCTAGGCAGTGCTGAGAAGGAAAGACCTCGAATTCAAAAGAAGGCACTTTGACAGTGATTGGAGACATGTCCCTTATCAAGTGCATCTGAGCTTGGCATGATTCTCTAACCCTAAGAGGGACTCTTTTAGGCATGGAAGACTTTTAATTCACATGAGCTGGCAGAACCATCACAGCTCTTGATTGGGAAGGAAAATGCAAGTTGTAGTCAGAAAGAAAAATGAATAGCAAAGCAGAAGTCTTCCACTCCGAGCCCATGCTTATTTGTACTCACGCAACAGCTGGACAGAGAGGGATTTATTCTTATCCTCTCTGGCAGTGAACTTACTCAGAATGAGAACATTGATTTGATGCTGAGACCAAAGGCTTCAGGTTTAAAAAAAAAAAAAAAATCGTCTCCCCCATGCAGATGGCACACCCTTCTTAAAAGCAGGAGCTGATAAATGACCCATTGAAGATAATACTGCATGACTGGAAAAATTTGATACAGATGAAAAGTGAAGAGAAATGAAAAACTGCAAATTGCTTCCTGCTGAATCAACAGGGCCTCGGTATAGAGAGGCAGAGAATGAGAACGACAGGAAGGCACGGGGCTGGGATGGGGAGACACCGTAGGACATTTTTCCCGGTGTGTCCCAAGCATTTGGGTCAGTACTAAGGTTCTTGACATTTAAAGCTGGTGGGAGCTATTTCTGCTACTGATGGTACCAAGGAAATGACCTTGGACCTGTTTCTTTCCTTCTCTTTCTTCCCCTCATTCCCTGTTCTAAAATATCTCTCTGCTAAGTAGTTTGGACTTTGCCAAGTAGTTTCTAAGGCCCTTGAAGCACGAAACAAATGTAAACAACTCTAATTCAATTTTCTGAAAGCTCACCAGAAAGTTATACTGAGGATATTGCTCACTTGTGCCTAAAAAGAACAGGAGGACCACATCTTGGTGCCACAGTAACACTGTCTTTTTCTCGGCCTTTTATCAGTCTGTGCTCATGACAGGGAGTGACACAGACCAGCTCCTGATGAAATCAGTAGTCTTCCCCACAGCCCCCCTCATTCTGTTCCAGTCATTGAAAAAATAAAACGAGATTTCTGTGTTTCGTTCTTCTGGAGGTTTCCATCACAACTCTGTATTTTATGCTTATTTCTCAATTTCTTGACTTACTAACTCTGGTAGGAAAGATGATGTTTTAGTTAGCTTTCATCTCTCTTATCTCTTCCTTCTACTTTAGTGCTTGAGAGTTAGATGATAATTATTAGATTTTCTATGGGTGATTGTTTAATTTCAAATAATATACTATATCTAAATATTATAATATAATAAATAGTATTCTTGAATCTCTAGTTTTTCTTCCAGCAACTCCCCCTTTTATAAAATGAAGATGTTGCCTAATTGGGGCTTGTCTTCTTTTCTCCCAACTTCCTGCTCCCCACCTTCTGTTGGCTACACCCTTTCCATTATATCTCCAGGATGCGGCCTAAACCTCTACCAAGTCTTCCAAGCTTTTGACTGAGACTAGCTCTTGAAGTGGAAATCCAATGCACAGAGATAACCACTCTGTTACCCTAAGTCCCTGACAAAGGGATGTATTCTTTTCCAAAGTCAGCTACATTACCAAGCACCACCAGCTCAAAGAGGCATTTATTTGATTGGGAGACATAATCATAACAGAGGGTTTTAGCATCCTACTCATTTTCCTGGCCTAAGAAATTTAAGATAGGACCTTCTCGAAGCTTGCTGCTTTAATCATTGTATTTGCGTAAATTAACATTTCAACCCGTAAAACAAGTGGTTTCTTAACAGCCTTTTTTGATGCAGAGAACAAAGGACCCAACTACAAATGCACAGAACTTTTGGCAGCCAAATGCCCCATTTTGATTGTTAATGGTTTCAAAGTGTATTCATCAACACTTAATGGTGCCCCTTTAACGGTCTCCTAAATATATAGAACGCAAACACACCTCTTCCCAGTAATGGAGATCTAAATGTGACTAAGGTTAATGGGAATAACTTTGCTTCTTGAAATATAAGCTGGAAAAATTTCCATTGCAACCAGATATTTCTTCATAATTGATAGAAAACAATCCCCATATATTTTACTTAAAGCTTAAAGTAAGTGCAGTAATATAGTCATACTTAACTTTTTCTGAGCAGCTGCTAAGATGTCCAACTGTCCTAGTTTGCTTGGAACTTCTTCAGTTTGAGCACTGAAAGTCCCACATCCCAGGAAATCCTAGAAAAATATGAGTGATTGATGACCCTACATATGGTGACAATGATGACAGTAATATTATTTGTGCTTATTATGGGCCAAGTACTACACTGAGTGATTTAGATGGTTTTAAATTTTAACCTTCACAATAACCATACAGAGTAGATATTATTAGTATCCCCATTATAGAGATGGGAAAACTACAGCTTGGCAAAGTCAAATTACTTCCCTAAGTTCATTTAACTAATAAGTGGCTGAACTAAGATTCAAACCCAGGTTATCTGACTCCATATTTGTTCCTGCATTAAAACAAAGTCCATCGCATTTTGGATTAAGGTTGTCAGGTAAAATTCAAGGCACCAAATCAAATTCAAATTTCAGAAAAGCAACAAATAATTTTTTAGCATGCTCCCAATTGCATGGGACATACTGATACTAAGAAATTATTCATTGCTTATCAGAAATTCAAATTTAACTTAATTCAAATTTAACAGTATATAATTTATTTGCTAAATCTGACAGCCTTAATTTGGGGCAATCACCTTTTCCAATAAAAATAAATTTTTAGGGGTGCCTGGGTGGCTCAGTTGGTTAAGCATCTGACTTCAGCTCAGGTCATGATCTCAGGGTCCTGTGATGGAGCTGGACGTCGGGCTCCCCACTCAGCAGGGAGTCTGCTTCTCCCTCTCCCACTGCCCCTCTCCCTGCTCATTCTCTCTCTCTCTCAAATGAATAAATAAAATCTTTTAAAAAATAAAATAAAATAAAAATAAATTTTTATTAGGGCGCCTGGGTGGTACGGTCGGTTAAGTGGTTTTGGCTCAGGATTGTGAGACTGAGCCCCATGTTTGGCTCTTTGCTCAGCACAGAGTCTACTTGAGTTTCTCGCTCCCTCTCAGCCTGGCCCCTGCCCTCTCTCTCTCTCCTCTCTCTCTCTCTCTCAAATAAATAAATAAATTTTTATTGGTGTTTTATGTGGCCCAATATATTTACGGGCTGGTGAGATCTAGGGAAACATTTCAAATTAAAGGAAGCCAAATAAATTAGAGCGAAAATACATCCATGTATTGTTTTATTTGAGAAATCTGGTTGATCTAAATAGCCTCTTTCTGAGGTAGAGTAGTAATTGTGATATATTTGACTATGAGAATAGAATGAAAGTAGGAGACATTTACATATTCATTCATTCATTATGTATTGAGTGCCTACTGTGTTCCTGGCACTATTCCAGATATGAGGTTACAGCCAAACAAAACTCCTAGTTCTCCTAGAGCTTACATTTTCCAGGGAGGAAATGGGCACTAAATAGATACACTAGCAAGTAACATGGTTTCTGGGAGTGGTATAAGCCATGAAAAAGAATATAGCAGGGTAAGGGGACGAAATGAAGGGAGGTGTTGCGATCGATAGAGTCAAGAGAAGGTACCTAGGGAGGAATAAAATCCTAAATGAAGAGAGCAAAGACATATGTATATGTGGGAAGAAAGATGCCAAGTAGAAGAAACAGCAAGAGCTAAGGCCCAGAGGAGAGAATGTGCGGGGCATGTCAAAGGCATAGCACATAGGCTGCAGACAATTAAGTAAACTGCAGAGTAGGAGGCAATGAAGCTAGAGAGAAAGAAGCAGGCGTTAGTCGCTTAGGGCCGACTGGCTGTGGTCATAACCTTGGATTTTATTCTAAGTGTGAAGGTTTATGAGCAGGATGATAAATGCTCAGGTTTATACTTCACAGGCTCACTGTGAGTACTGTGCAAATGGAGATACTGCTACAGAAGTAGAGGAGAGAGATGCTCGTGGCCTGCAGTAAGATGGAAGCAGGAAAGAAGGGAAGTGTTGCATTTGGCATATATTCAGAGAGTGTGGCCCAGGCAAATGTGACATTAAAAATCTCTGCCGGTGTTGTCTCAAGTGAATCTCCAAGACTAAGGATCACCCCTACTTTACATTATGATCAGCCATTTGGACCATTAGTTCCGTGCTTTTCAATGTGGCTGCACTTAGTTACCACCCAGGGGAGTTAAACAGTACTAATGCTTTGGTCCCACCCTCGGAGATTCTAGCAGTACAAGCATGGACGTTGGGCTTCCTGCTTCCTTTTCCCATATGTACTCAGAAGCAGAGCTGCCCGTCGGTAATACTGTTGCCTGACCCTCTGAGCTTGCCAGGACCATGGTGGAGACCTAAGCGGCAAGTGTCATCTCCTTCATCCATTTTTGCCTAGGCCAACTCAATTTCCAGGGGACTTCAAGGTCTTCGAGATGGCAAGATAAATTGGGAGGTGACCAGAGAGCAGTTCTCTTTTGTTCCTTTCCAGGGAAGGCATATGGCGAACATTCTCCTATGTTCCCAGGAGCAGCCCTGCAATTCCCTTGCCATTGATGGGAAAATTCAAACAAAAATCAAAGTAATAATCAATGTCACTTAGTGAATTAGTGATGGAGACAGGAACAGAATCCAGACTTTCTAACTTGGGGATCCCCTGCTTTTAAGTCTAAATGTTTTTTTATTTTAATCCAGCTGTGCTGAGTTAATAAGACTTTGACGAAATCCAGCCCTGTATTTTGTAGAGTTAACATATTTGATATTTACCTCAGCTATTTGTTGTCTGTTTAATATGTTTTGTTTGTCTTCCCAGATGCACATTATTTGGCAGTGTATAATCACATACAATTGTTTACACCATTTACCGTTTGCTTTCAAGTCTTGCCAAGAAGGACTTGGTGTAAACTAGCTGTCTGCAGCTACCACACTAAGCTAAGCCTTTAAAAGGGTCTACTCAGGCCTATGTAAATAAACAAAATGATATGGAAAATAACTCCGTACAAATTTACTACAGGGCCGGCCAGCTGGTAAATACGCAGACCTTTTCTCCTAGGGAACAGATAGGTCTAAATCTTCCTCAGGACACTACAGCCCCTATAACGATTAATTACAGAGAGCTGTTTAAGTTTTAGCTGAGAACTCCATCCACACCCCCCAACACACACACGTACACACACACGTACACACATACATACACGTACACACACATACACACACACACACGTACACACATACACACATACACACATACATACATACACACACAATCCTTTCAGTGGCGATAAATTTCAGTCATGTGGTTAGCAAAATTTCACTCTGACTTTTATTTTCAGAGAAAATGGTCAGTGAAGTCAACTTCATATCTGACAATTAGAAGGTCGATGGGCAGGTCTCGATAGCTAGGGGAGAACAGATGGTTTGATCATCTAAACTAATAAAGGAGATCAGCAAAAATTCACCCACTAACTGCTTAGGCTTACAAAAGAAACCAAAGCACAAGGAAAGTGATCTCTTTCTGAAAACGTCCAGCACAATCCATCCTTTATTGTAAAATAGCTCAACACTCACTTCTTCCTGAGAGTGGCTGTCAGGGTTCGGTGGCATAGTGTTTGTGTGTGGAAACAATACAGCATCATGTCCGAGTTTTAGGACAGGCTGAGAGCTAATATGAATAGTCACTTGGAGAAAAAGTAAATTTGACATTCATTTCCTCAGTAAGTGTTAGTTGAACAGGCACTGTGCTAGGTGTCACAGGCAAGGGAGTGGGCTGCAGAGGTGGAAGACCTAGTCTTTGCTCTTGAAGAATAACAAATGTAGGAGAGTCTGTCTTCTTTATGCCTTTGTTCAAGCTCATTCCTCCAGTAAAAAGCCCTCTTCTGAAACTGAGAAGAAGCACATATCCTTCAGAACTCTTTGAGGAGGGGCGCCTGGGTGGCTCAGCCGGTTAAGCATCTGCTTTCGGCTCGGGTCATGATCCCAGTGTCCTGGGATCGAGCCCAGCATCAAGCCCAGCATCGAGCCCCGCATCGGGCTCCCCGCCCCGCGTCGGGAAGCCTGCTTCTCCTTCTCCCACTCCCCCTGCTTGTGTTCCCTCCCTCACTGTCTCTCTCTCTGTCAAATAAATAATAAAATTTAAAAAATAAAGAACTCTTTGAGGAATCATACCACCTGTACCCTTCCTTATTCATGCCTGATTCCTCCTGCTTTGAATCCCATGTACTTAACAGAAACCCGCACACTCCACAGGGCCTCATCTTGTTGGTCTTTGTACCCTGTGCCTAGCAAGACATGCATTCAATAAAATACCTGTGGAATTAATGAGTGAGTGAATGATAGTAATTTCTCTTTGAACAATGGCAAGCTTTTTGAATACTTGATTGGAGTATTTGAATTTACTTCCTCTGAAGTGGTAACAGAACAGTATTTGAATTTGTCCACATTGTTTAATTAATACCAGAAAAGGTTTCTGTTGGCTAACATCCTGGGAGAACATTTCTGTTTCATCTAGCAAATTTTATTTAAAGTGCCTTTTTTGGAATTATTGTTGATTTTGGAGCGTGTGTGATGAGGACATTGTGGTTATGTTTAAAGGGGAGAGTCCTTGTATGTCAGAAATACATACTGAAATATTTAAGGATGAAATTAGGTGATGTCTGGAATGTGCTTCACAATAACTGGGGAGGGTTAAGGAGTAGGAATTAAAATGAAGAAAGACCAGCCACAAGGTGATCCTTGTTGGGATGATGGATACACGGAAGTTCATTAAACTATTCCCTTTACTTTTTTTTTTAAGATTTTATTTATTTATTTATTTGAGAGAGAGAGAATGAGAGAGAGAGAGCACGAGAGGGAAGAGGGTCAGAGGGAGAAGCAGACTCCCCGCCGAGCAGGGAGCCCGATGCGGGACTCGATCCCGGGACTCCAGGATCATGACCTGAGCCAAAGGCAGTCGCTTAACCAACTGAGCCACCCAGGCACCCATTCCCTTTACTTTTGTATATTCACTTTACTTTTGTTTAAAATTTTCCATATGTAACTAAAAATTTTTGTTTCATTTACAGAAGAGAATAATCTGATGTGAGGGTCACAAGTGGATAATAAAATGTAAAACCACAAACCGAAATTGCTTCTGCTCAGAATGCCCACAATGTTGTACTTTTTGGACAAAGTAGAAAATCACAGACTGATACAACCATATATATACTCACTGCAGAGCCAAGTAACACATTATGATTACATTTTCTTTCTTTTATTAATTTTTTTAAATTAAGAATTTCTTTTTTTTAGTTGTATATCCTTAATTATTTGCATATGTTCTGTGATAGGGCAATTCAAATTATGGTCCCAAAGACCAATATCAACATCATGTGGAAACTTACCTAAAACACTGAAAAAACTGGATATCCATATGCAAAAAAGATTTAAAGAAATTGCTAAACTTTTTTCAAAGTAGTTTTACCATTTTAAATGCCACCAATACTGTGTAAGAATTATAGTTCCTCTACATACTTGCCAACATTTGCTATGGTCAGTTTTTTTTTTTTAATTTAGCCATTCCAGTAAATTTGTAGTGGTATAATGTTGTTATTTTAATTTGCATGTCCCTAACAACTAATAATATCAAACATATTTTCAATGCGTGCATTTGCCATCCATATATCTTCTTTAGTGAAGTGTCTGTTGAAATCTTTTGCCCATTTTCTACTGGGTTGTTTCCTTTTTACTGAGAATTCTTTATCTATTCTTTCATAAGTCTTTATGCATATATTCTTTGAAAATATTTCTCTAGTGTGTGGCGTGGCTTGTCTTTTCGTTATTGTAAAGTGTTTTTCAAACTGCATAAGTTCTTAATTTTGATAAAATCCGATTTGTTCATTTTATGGATCATGTTTTTGACTCAATTTCTTAAAAAATTAAGTATATGATCCAGGAATTCCATTTTTGGTATTTACCCAAGAGAAATGAAAGTGTGTATCCACGCAAGGATTTGTACATGAATCCTTGTAACAGCCTTATTTATAATAACTAAAAACTGGAAAAAACCCAATGTCCATTAACAGGTCAATTAATAAACAGATTGTGGTATATTCTTACAATGGAATTCTACATGGCAATAAAAAGATACTTCATATCTTGATAAATCAAACACTGAACAGTTGACCCTTGAATGACATGGGTTTGAACTATGCCAGTCCATTTACATGTGGATTTTTTTTTCAATAAATACAGTACCATACCATAACTGTATTTTCTCCTCCTTATGATTTTCCTAATAACATTGTCTTTTCTCTACCTTACTTTATTGGAAGAACACAGTATATAATACATAAAGTGTACAAAATATGTGTGACTCAACTGTTTCTGTTGTCAGTAATGCTTCCAGTCAACAGTAGGCTATTAGTAGTTCAGGTTTGGGGAAGTTAGAGCCCATAACCCCAGAACCGTTCAAGGGTCAACTCTACTGACGCATGCTACAACATGGCTGAGTAATTATGCTGTCAAAGAAACCAGACCAAGAAAGAGTACATACTGTAGGAGTCCATTTATGTGAAATTCTAGAAAATGAGCACAAGCTATACCGACAAAGAAAGATCAGGGGTTGCCTGGGGAGGGGGAGGAATGTGAGAGAAAAAAGGGTTACAAAGGGACAAGAAGAACTTTCTGGGATGATGTTATGATTTCACAGGTGTACAGATTATCAAAAATTACCAGATTTTACACTTTAAATTATGTGCATCTACATATGTCAATTACCCCTTTCTCAAGCTGTTAAAAATACTGACATAATCATGGTGTTATGTTGTTATGTGGGTTGCAGGGAGAGTTGGGGTGTGCTTCTCTTCATCAGTTTCCAAGCAAGGGAGATTGTTTTTATAACTATTAGAAGCATGATGGTACTGTCACAAAACTAAAATATCAAAATAAGTTCATAGAAAGGGCAATCTACATTGAGAACTGCTGATTTAGTTGGTCTGCAACAATGCAAAAATTGCAAATTTTTCATCAAGATAGAAAAATAATGCTGTGAGCTGTTCATGTGTTCAGTTGGTGGTGACAGTCTTGCTGTCTATGTGGCCCAATCCGTTCTTCCTTTCATATTGACCTGTTGGAGCATGTTGTCACTTACAGTTTTTCACCCCCAGTTCACGGTTTTTCATCCTTCTTTGGTTGTTTCAAAATGTGAACCATGATCAATTGTAGCGTCTTCCTTGGAAATGTCAATCAGTTGAGTAGGATATCAACAGAGAATTATTCTTTGCAATCTCTCAATGCCTCTGCCTCTCAAGTATCTCCATTATCTCTGTCTCTCCTCTTTTCTACCATTACCTCCTCCCTCAAATGATCTAGGATATCTAGAGAGGTTGCATTGGTTGGTTCAGGACACTGAACCTGTGACTTTGTGCCCTTGTCTCACCCTGCCTTTCAGGCTATGCTTTTCATGTGACTCCAGAATGCCTAGTTTTACCATAGGTTTGCTGCAATATAAACAGATTCCAGGAAAAGTCTCCCCAGGGTGATCACAAGTGATCTTGATCTTCATGGGACATTAAACATTTGGAGGACTCTCTTATACTTGGTATTTTGAGCTATTTTGAGGTGACAACAGTTTTGGAGTAGTTTGAGGTGACAACAGTTTTCCTCTGCTTCTGGGGACCTCAAAAACCCTGCCCTACATAAGAGAACTCCCTAGGACCACCCCATGCTAGGAATGGTGACAATATGCTGGGAGATTCTAGATTTCTGTGTGTTCACACACAGACAGAATTATGCAAATGCTGCTTTAATTAAAGCCATGGAGTTTATTTGAACAAAGTTCAGAAATCAGTAAAAATCCAGGACTGGAATAGTCAACATGTCTTCGATCAACTAAGTAAGTAAACTCTACTCCTTTCTGGAAGCTGGCAGGGCTCAAGCCAAGCCATCTGGTGTTCCCTCCAAGAATGGCTAAAGCCACCCTCACTGTGTCTGCAAAAGTTAAAGTAGATGTGCAAACCTTACAAATGATTCAAGTAGGATACTATATTGTGTCATTGGAAAGGTACTTTTAGAAAAGCCATGAAATGTGTGCCACTTTTAAGGACTGGAGTTCATGCTCAAAATATAGTTTGACGCATAAAGCCCATCCATGACAAGTTTGCCAATATATGGTCTTTTAAACAGAAAGTGTGAAATAAAAGATGGTGAAATTATTTATGACTATAGCTAGAGATTTGGCAAGCTTTACTTCATATCTTGATAAATCATCCAAACACTGAACAGCATTTGTGTTCAACTGAGATAGAACTAGAATTAATAGGGTAATGTCATCCAAGAGTGTATATTATTAATTCTTAATGGCATGAAATTATTTTCCCTGATGGAGACATTTAATGTCCTGGAATCAGAGTGAAGAGTAATATATTAGGAAATAAGTGCTGTTGCCCTATCACAACCCCACATTGGGCCACCTACATCCAAAATTGTCATCTTTCTTTTTCCATCATTTGTTCCTATTTCCCTCTTTGAAGTTGCCACCTCTATCCAAAGTAATGGACCAAATAGGAGTCATAAATGGCTCCTTTGTACCCATTGGCACAGGGCCATGTACTCATTAAATGCTCATTAAATTGATCTCAGAATAAGGGACATTTTTGGAAATTCTCCAACTGCTATTCAGAGAAGCAATAGACTGTACTGGTTAAGAGTTGTCCTACTTTGGGTTCCCCCAACCGCAGACCCTGAGACAAGGATTTAGGTGCAAGTAATTTATACCAAAGTTGATCCCAAGAAGCACTGAGGGAGGAAGGCCAATAAAGGGTAAATTAATGATCGAGTTACCTCTGTGGGCAAGTGAGGTTAATCTCTGCCAGGGACCCTTTGAGAGACTTTGTACAGCATACCTCAGCATCATCTGAGTGAGGGATGAGGAAGCTGGCCTCTTCATTTACCAACTATTGTCCTCACTGGCTGAGTATCACTTCTGTGAGTTAAATCTCCATGCCCACGTCAAATGGATGCCAGGGAAGACCCTCACACAGAGATATCCAAGAAGCCTGTGGGCATAGAGGGAGACTATTTGCAAATGATCTCCCAGGTGGGCATGTGGGGGCTGTCCGCAGGTGACCTCGGAGGTGGACATGAGAGGAATTATCTGCAGGTGCCCTCCTGGATGGGCCAAGGGGTATCTGTGGAGCATTAATCACGAGTCTCCTACAAGAACTCTGGTGGGGCAGACCTTGATTCAAATCCTTACTCTGAAACTTACTAGCTGTTTGGTTTCGGACACATTGGTAATCTCTCTAAGCCTTGATTTCTTCATCTGGGAGAAAAATAATAATAGTGCACACCTAGTGGCAGTTCCAGATAGAGGCATGTTAGGAAGGAGTGCTTAAGGACTTGTCTAGAAGCTGCATTTCCATAATAAGCACACTGTCATTCATTAGAAGAATACATGTTTCTTTTAGGTGTCTGATAAATATTACAAGGTTGCTAAACTTCCCTAAAGCTAGTCCCATGAGGTTGCCATTGTATTTACCTCAGAGAACTACTGTAAAGATAAAATGCCTATAAGGCAAATGTGACTGCATCACTCCCCTACTTAAACTCTTCAATGGCTTTGCACTACCTCTTTTTTTTATTATGTTACGTTAATCACCATACATTACATCATTAATTTTTGATGTAGTGTTCCATGATTCGTTGTTTGCATATAACACCCAGTGCTCCATGCAGAACATGCCCTCTTTAATACTCATCACCAGGCTAACCCATCCTCCCACCCCCTTCCCCTCTAGAACCCTCAGGTTGTTTTTCAGAGGCCACAGTCTCTCATGGTTCGTCTCCCCCCCCGACTCCCCTCCCTTCATTCTTCCCCTCCTGCTGTCTTTTTCTTCTTTTAATACAAGGTACAAGACCCTGTAAACCCTGATCCCTCCCTATTACTCAGATCTTCTTTCCAACTTTTCTACTCTCTTCTAGAATTTTCTTGGGTGTACCATGTACCTGTCTGCCACAGGATCTTTGCATGTACCGTCCTTCCTGGGATGCTCCTCAGCCCTCATGTGCACAGGCTAAACTGACCTTCTACCATTTAACTTTTTAGGGTGAGGCTCCCATTTTTCTTCCTGTTTGGGCTGGCTCTGCCTCCACCCCACACTACTCCTACTCTCCCATCACCCATTATCCTCACTGGATGGCAGGGAGTTGATTCCCAGGTGCCTTAAATTTCAGTTTCCTGAGAGAAAAGCAGTTCCGAGGCTAGGGAGATAAAATGCAGAACACAAAGACTTCTTGGGACAGGGAAAGACAGTCACTCCCCATTCACTCCCACAGCACTAAGAACAAACCCCAAATTAATATCCTACCATAATTATCTCATCAAAAGCTGGTTTCATATTTCACCCCTATCCATTCATTATTAATATAGGAAAGCATTGCTTAATGCTTGACATTCCTCGTATACATGTATTATCTTTTCAAGATATTACTACATTTCCCTTAATGAAAAACTTCACAATCAACAACTGTTTTGACCATCGGCCTTTTCTGAGTACATTTCAATCAATGAAACTATTTACTAATGTCTGCTTTTTTTTTAATTCAACCAAAAAGAAAATATTGAAATATCAGTTTCTGTGAATGAAAACCAAAAACACTGACGGAGAACAGGGGACATTATGGTGGAACATATTAATGTTTTTTCCTGTGTTCAAAAGAATCTCCCAAGAGATTCTGCAGTGCGACTCCACCCTGACTCCTGCTCTCTAAAACTTAGTTGGCAATAGGGAGCTACTTTTTTTTTTTTTTTTTAAATACATAAACACTGGCGACCAAAACAGTGAGGAATGTTCAGGTTGTCCCACATGCAACTTCATCATAGGGTTCCTTCCTCTGAAAAGCTAAAGGTAGATACAGAAAGAAAGAATGGTTGTGATTCTCCTCAACTGATTCTATCTTTTCTGTTCTTGAGAATAAAAAAAAAAAGTTTTCTCTGAAATTAGGTCTTAATAATTTAAAAGAGACTGAAGCTCATGAGAAAGAACATAAGAATAGGCCAGACACTATCATCTCGATGGATCTCCATGATGTGATTAATCACATTAGTTTTCTGGCAGCAGAAGTTAAATAGCACTCAGTGCAAGAAACCTTACTGAAACTGTTGTGCTATTGTCATTCTTATGTACAGTGAACACCGTGGCTCTACATCCCACTTGGGATCTTATCTGGTGATCTGCAGATTTAAATCAAGCTTTTCTGGGGATGCAGTGAGGGTAGGAAGCAGCAATACTGTCCAGCTGCCAAGACTTATCTTCGTCCTCTCAGTAAGCCAAAATTCTCATATTGCTCTATGATAGGCCAACAATTACCCAGAGCCAGGTGTCTAAATTTGATCTAAAATTTTGCATGGTTAGCATAGGAATTTGCTTCATCTGCTGGGTGGGATATTTTTACACTTCTGGCAATAAAACATGAGACTTGGGGATCATCCTCCCCTCATCCTCTTCTAGAGAAGTCTACTGGCAGCCATGTTTGTGTCACATGACTTGCTCCCTGGCCAGAGATGACTGGATTCGGGGTGGACACTTGACCTAAAACGATCTTAATCATGTTCCTTCTTTCAGTGATTTGGAATTGGAATTAAGAGATCTGCTATCTCTTAGAAGGAAGAGATATAATCTTGAGTATTCTGAGATGACCATCTTTGCTTATTCCATGTCTACAGACTCAGACAAAGTAGATCTAGGAAAAGAAAAAAGAGTAGAGCAGAAATACTTGAAAACAAGAGGAGGGAGAAGAAGAGAGTGTTCTGCAGGCTTCCCATGGTTCCTCTGACCCAGCTGCATTCCTGTCTTTGGGTTCTGTGAGTCACTACTGTGTTTTTATAATAAATTCCCTAACATGATACTTGAAACCAGAGTCACAACTAATACAAGCATCCAGCCAGTGGTAACCTTTTGTTATAAGACAAGAGACTAGTGTTTATCAATCTTTTTATGGAAGTGTTTGTGTTTTAAGTGGGTTTAAAAACCAGATTCCTTAAAATATTGTTATTACTGAGAGTAATGGAACTAGAAAAATTCAGTGACTTTTGAAGGGCTTTCAATCAAGCTGAATCCCACAGATTCTTAGAAATATCTCTGTAGGTTGGGAGGTTGCTCTGTAGTAGCAAGTTTCTGCTACTGCTTGTGAAATCATTGTTTTTTTGGTGGGTAAGTGGACCCCAATTTTGCCTGTTTCCAAAACCATCAGTGGTGATCAGTGCAACCTGCTCCCAACTGCATAAACATGACTGGTATGAGAGGACCACCTACCGGGTGATTGCCTGGGTTGCCAGGGCCCAGCCCCTTGTGAGTAGACCCCCGCCAGAAAGAGCTTTGTTGGTGTCTTCCCAGAGCTATATCATTGTGTTTGTGCCTGGATAAAGTATTACATTGTGCTGTGCTAGCTTCATGTCTGTGTATGGATAGAATATGCCTTTTCTCAGTCCCTCCATAGAGAATGTTTATCTTTTCTTGTGGCTGCTCTCCTGCCTCCCAAAAACATGTCACAAAAGTCATATAAGAGTCTTGTCTTGCATTCACCCATTCTTTTAATAAATAAACATACTGAGCACCTTTTGGACCAGTCAGAGCTGGGTGTTGAGACCAGCTGCCCACACTAGCCTGAGGCTGGCAAACCACTTAGTATCACCCGTTCTGTCAACCACAATGACCATCCTAGGGACACCCCACGCTATCTCCCTTTGACCTGTTGCACTTTATCTTGTCTTCAGCATTCTTGGTTTCTCAGCATCCATCTCCCCTCCCCAAATTTATCCTCATTTGTCTTTTCTTTTCATCCTGGCTTTGTTATTTGGGGCCCACCTAGGACACAGGTCCAGAGCTCTGACCTCTAATGTAATAAGCCACTTTAATCTCTATAATAGCCTGGAAGTTGTTTGATGTCAGGGACCTATGTTTTCATCTTTGTATCCTCAGAGCCCAGAAATGTACCTTATACATGGCAGCACTAGGAAATGTTGTTAAAAGAAAAACAATGAATGTGGCTACATGACACATACCCAATTAGCAGGAATGTATTAATGCTAAGTCTTACATATCCCCTTTTCCACTGAACGTGCTTCTGCGTTAGGGAAGAAAAGAGAGACCAGACATGAGTGTAGAGGGACTTTCTTTTCTAGAAGTCAGAAGCTCTGTGTAATCCATGGCTGAACCTCTTTAGTGTTTGTTTTCATTGGAATCCTTTGAAAACTGTTGTTTCCTCCTCTGGTAAAAATGAATATGTTATCATGAATGCCACTCTCTTTCTTTCTAGGAATCCCCATATTCCATTCTCTTTGGCAACAATACTTCAATTGCTCCCTGTGTCTCTTACTTCTTATTTTTAGTAAAAGGAGCATCATTTTCAGTTTCAGTGTCCTTGGAAATGACCCTGTTGCTTTAAGCCACAGACTCTCCTCTCCATTTACTTCTGGCATGAACCACCAGTATAGTGATAAGATCTGTGGCCCAAACTGCTATATGACTAGACAGTTAACCCTTAAACAGCAAGAGGGTTAGGGGCACTGATCCCCTCCCCACCTTGTGCAGTCAAAAATACACATATAATTTGGGACGCCTGGGTGGCTCAGTCTGTTAAGCGTCTGACTTTTGATTTCAGCTCAGGTCATGATCTCAGGGTCATGAAATAGAGCCCGCATTGGGCTTTGCACTCAGTGCAGAGTCCGCTTGCTCCCTCTGCCCCTCCCCCTGCTCTCTCTCTTTCTCTCAAATAAATAAATAACATAGTTTTTAAAAATAAATTAAATATATAAATCTTAAAAAAATACACATATAACTTTTGACTTCCCCAAAACTTAGCTACTAATAATTGTCTACTGTTGACCAGAAGCCTTACCAATAATAGAAACATATGTTTTATATATTATATGTATTATATACTGTATTCTTACAATAAAGTAAGCTAGAGAATAGAAAACATTATCAAGAAAATCACAAGGAAGAGAAAATACATTTACAGTACTATACTGTATTTATAAAAAAAAAAAATCCTGTGTAAGTGGACCCACACAATTCAACCCCATGTTGTTCAAGGGTCGACTGCATATAAAATCTATGGTAATCTCTTCAACCCATATTGACTAAGTCACTGAGATGACTTGTGGCTCATGGGTGTCAGGCCAGTCATTACAGTCAACTTTCATTTACCAACCACCCTACTCTGATATGATTTTTCTTTTAGAAACTTGCAAATATTTTAAATCCTGCATTTATATTTTGACACATTCATCCCACCTGTCTCTCATCAATCCACAAGGAGTTTTAGATAGAATTTTTTTGCTACAACTCCTGTCTTAGGAAATGATGGCATACAACCCATGCTGGGTTCTAACACACTCACTTGCTTTGGTGTGACTATGGTGACATTAAGTGGGCCAGAGACACAGCAGACAGGCTTTAGGCTAATAAATTCTATTAAGAGCTGAGGGGCTTATATAACTATGTTTGGTACTTAGAGGAACTTAGAAAAGTAGAAATTTGAAATTAAAAAAAAACCACCATAAAATCATTTAGTAACATTTTTCTCATTATACAAATGAGAAAAATGCAAGTTCAGAGAAATTGAGTGAGTTGCTAGGGCCATGTAGATTGTGACAAAATCAGGAACAATTGAGTTTTCCTGTAGTGGATGGGGATTTAGTAGACTACTCATACCCAGAAATCCTGGGGCCTCTGGTAACAAGGCAAAGCACAACTTTATTTTCTAGGGAACACAAAGACTCATTTCCTTTCTGTGAACTCTTTACAATTCAGCCTAAAACAGTGGTAATGGCATACCTGAAACTGCACCGGTGAGAGGTAGGCAAAAGATCATTTAAATCTAGTATACAGTAGGGTAAATCGTGGAGAAGGGTTTATTAGCACATTCAAAAGAGTAAGATAGTAGCAGTGACAAAAGCAAGAACAGGATTAAGAGCAGAAGCCTCAGTTGTGAGTAATATTTAAACATGGGAAACAAGGCTTGGTATAGAAAAGAGTGAAGAGATAAATCCACACTGCCCCAAATGCTGGGATTCCTTTATTCCTTTTTTAATTGTACACACCAAAAATTAATTGCAAGCAGCAGCAATAACAACAATAAGCCTTACTAATGGGCAAAAACCAGAAGGAGTATTGTTTTACTAAGAAGTCCAGAGAGAGATATCAGGGTCAGCATCTCAAAAATGTCAGCAGTGACTCAGGATCCCACGCTCCTTCTCCCCCTCCTTTCTCAGCATGTTGGCTCTTCATCCTTATGCTTACCATCCATGGTCAAGGTGGCTGCCAAACCCCAAGCATCTTTTCCCTTATGCCAGCTAGGTCTTCTTTTATGACTTTTTTTATTCTCTTTTTTAAAGGTTTTATTTATTTATGAGAGAGAGAAAGAGAGAGTGAGCGAGCATATGCAGGGGGAGGGGCAGGAGCGTGGCCACATGTCCAGCAAAGATAGGATATTCTATATCTAAAATTTGAGGGTTTGGGGCACCTGGGTGGCTCAGTTGGTTAAACATCTGACTCTTGGTTTCAGCTCAGGTCATGATCTGAGGGTTGTGAGATCGAACCCCTCGTCAGGCTCTGCACTCAGCAGGGATTCTGCTTGAGATTCTCTGCCTCTCCCTTTCCCTGTGCCCCTCTCCAACTCATGTGACATTTTACAAGTAAAAAAACTGAGGTGCAGAAAGGTTATGTGACTTTCCTAAAGAGAGATATGAATGCTTCATCAAAGGCAGTGGTTAGTTAAGAATGGAGGTGGTAGGCAAATGTGATAAATATTGAGGAGATCAAAGTCAGGACATGTTTGGTTTGACTGTAGGATAAGGGAGATGAGCCTGGGATCATTCTGGGTTTCAGGGTTGGGTGCCTGGGTGGATGTTGATACTGTTAACTGAGACAGAATAACTGAGTAGATTAGGTTTGATGGTGGGGGCAGATGATGAGTTCAGTTTTATTTATTTAAATTAAATTTAATTAACATATACTGTATTATTAGTTTCAGAGGTAGAATTCAGTAATTCAACAGTTTCACAAAACACCAAGTGCTCATTCCATCACGTGCCCTCCTTCATGCCCATTACCCAGTTACCCCATCCCCCCCACCCACCTCCCCTCCAACAACCCTCAGTTTGTTCCCTATAGTTGAGTCTCTGATGAGTTCAGTTTTAAATGTCAAGTTTGAGATGCCAACTGAGTATTTCAATAGCAAATTTTAAAAAGGTTTGGGTGGAGAGACAGACTTGGGAGTTATCAACTTACTGGTGGTAGTCCCAAGAGAGTAGATGATGTCATCACACAGGGAAAATATCCACCAGGGAGGCAAACTTGTGGCCTGCACATGTGTTTTGTTTGGTCCAAAATAAAAGTTTAACAAAGTTCAAATTAGTGACCAACATTTGAAATTTAACAAATTTTATGTAAGAATTTTATGTATCTGTATCATCACATCATGAAGCCAGCACTCTTGGTTGGCAAAACTCATCCAGAGCTGAGTAGGGACCATGAACTCCAGTTCTCCATAGTCTCTAATCATGAGCTTCACTCCTTCATGTTCACTGCCTGAGCACTTGTAGGCTTTTGGGTTTCCAGCTTGATGTAGCGTAAGAAGATCAAGGAGGAAAGAGTTAAGGAAAAGGGAAAGAAAGAGGAGCCCTTGGACGGAAACTGAGAAGAGATAGTCAAAGAGATAAGAACCAAGAGGGCTTGGTAATAGAAACAAAGGGATCCGGGTTGAAGGAAGGAGAAGCAAATCTTGCAAAGCCTTAGAAGTTGTTTCAGCTGCATTATTTGGCTTTTTGCTGAGGCCCAAAATTTAGGAGTAATTTTTGACACCTTTCTTTTCCTTTATCGCCTTATGTAATCCATCTCCAAGTCTGTCATCTCTAGTTCCAAATTATTACTTAAATTTGTTCATTTCTCTCCATCATTTCTTACAGCATCACTGCAAAAGCAACTTGCTCTCTTTGCATCCTTTGTCTCCCAATAGTTCATTGTATACACAACATTTAGGGCGGTTTTATAAAAACAGATCCTGTCACCTGCATGTCTGAAACTCTTCACTGGCTACCCGTTACAGTTCAAATGAAACCCATGCGTTTATGATGACGCAGAAAGGCTCTACAAGATCAGGACTCTACTTGCCTTGATCTCATCTTCTGTTCTTTCCCCAGCCTCCTTTCTCACTTTCTCAATGGCACCAGATTTTATCCCCTCCCCATAGTTTTCGAACATCTAGATTCTTCTCTTGGTTGTTCTAACTCCAGATCTTGACAAAGCGGACTTCTCAGTTCAACAGGCCTCTTCACAGTTACTTCCTTAACATCTCAAACTAATGGGGCGCCCTCTTTCCTTTTTTTTCCTTCCACACACTTCTGATCTCTAAGAACGCATATAGATTTGTTGTTATTCAATGTTTACTTTCTGAACTAGAAAGGAATCTCCAGAAGATTACTGTTTTGTTCACTGCTGTACCCCCCAGATTCCTTTAACACTTCTTGCCCGGCACATAACAGAACTTTAATAAATTGTGGTGGAAAGAATCATGTACGCTACAGTCATATATACCAGGAGCAGGGTAAAATAAGGAATAAAAAGTGCATGTTGTTAATTCAGTAATTTTTTTTCTTAAATGCCTATAAGGTTTTGTAATTAAGAAAAAACCGGGTTAACAGGTTAACCCTACAATCCCCAAGCGAAGCCATCCCCTTCGGCTCACGCTCGCCGACCGCAGCTCCGCGCTTGCGCAGATCTCCCCGGCCCCCCCCCCGCGACTCCGCCCAGCTCTTCCGGAGGGGGCGGGCCGGACCGACTGCGGTCCAGGCGCGCTTGGATGACGTCACCAGGCAGGGCCCGGGTAGCCCGTGGTAACCAGGAGTCTGCGGAAGTGGAGACCGGTGGGCAGGCGGCTAAGACAGGTAACTGTGCGCTCCCTGTTGGGTCCATGCCTTCCTCTTCTTTGGCGCCGCGATGGCGGCCGGCACAGCAGCTTCCCATTTGAAGGCGACCGGGAACCCTCCTCAGTGCTCATCTTTCTTCGGTGGGGTCCCCATTCCCTCAGTCCTCCCAGACTCCTGAGGCTGAACCTGTCCTGGGGACTTGGGCTGAGCGGCCACTTCTCTCCGCCTCAGTTCTCGCGGTGCCGATGGGCACTGACTTTCCTCTCCCCCCGTGGCAGAGACCATTCTAAAGCCTGCATTTGCCTCCTTCTTCCTCTCTTGCCTCCAGGCCCACTTCGCCCGCCCTTCTCCACTCCTTGCCCCACAAGACTCATATCCAGGCTTGTTTAAGGAGATACCGTTTACGATTCTCTTATTTTCCACTTGCAGTGAAACCCAGGCACCTTCCCTGCTCCTCCAACCGTCTACTTCCCACCCCCTGCCCCTAGGATCCTTACTGAGAGCACCAAGCTTTGAGTTTTGGTGTCCCTAAAGAACATTCGTACTGGCAGAGTTTTGCTCCTTAATGCATGTATTTGTTGAGTAAGGAAGTGGCGTAATAATGTGAAAATCTATTGTGATAATAAATGATATACATAGGATCCAATCAACTGTTGAGATGGATGGAACTGCTACAGCATTTCATTAAAATGTTCCTTGTTCCTAGCTTTCTTTTTGGTTTTCAAGCAGTGGTAACAAGTACCTTTGCAAAGTTAGCCATCAAAATAAATAAACAACAGAACCCCACTAGAAATGTTTAGACAACAACAAAAAATAATAAAGTTCATCTTGTTGATAAAGTAATATGGGTTATTACAAAACCAACCAGGATAGATATGGGAGGAAAGGCAGGATTCTGAAATCTTTGATCCGTTGATGGTTTGGTTTTGTATTTTTTTGTACTTTATGTTCCATTTTTGAATGGAGCGTAACTTCATGTAATTTTGAGACGCCTGCCTATGACTTGCTAATTGGTAAGATTAGATTCTTCTAATATTAGGGGGACAAAGTAGAGTAAGACTAGGGAATAATAGTCGCTCATTGTTAGCCATCTGCTGTATCTCAGGGACCGTGTTTGATACTTTGCATATATTTTCTTCTTAGCTCACACAACAACCTTGTGAGTTAGGAATTATTATCGTCAGTTTACACAGAGAAGGAAACTGAGGTTCGGGTATGTGAAGATAACTTGCCAAAAACTTATGGTTACTAAATGGTGGAGCTAGGCTTTAAGTTCAGGTCTATGTATGACTTCAGAGCCTATACCTTTTCTTTCTTGTTTTTTAAATAACTCTATAAACGATCACATTCTAGGCTTTTCACAATAGTCACACATAATTCTATGAGTTTATTCTCTGATCAATCTAAATGATGAGTTTATTCTCTGATCAATCTAAATGATTTGTAATATCTTTAGTATTAGTTGTTATATACCTGGAATTAAAACACCTGGAAAGCTTAATTTATGACACACACACACACACACACACACACACACACACACACTATCCTTATCTTTAAGAATGAGATAAGAGGCAAGCAAGATTGCTCAGTACGACCCTTTTTAGACCCCTTAGGGAATGTGTAATTCTGGATTGTTGAAAGTTTTACCCTTTTAGAAATGAAAATCATACTGATTGTTTTGGATAGAAAAATTTTAAATGCCCTAAAAAATTCCTTGCTTTCTTAAATACTATGTATACTGACATGTTTTAAACTTTTCTTATGTCTCAGAGCAGTCATTCTAAGTATCACTTACTGTCCTGTGTTCTGATACAGTGATTTCCTCAGAGCTTTTATTATATTTAACTGCACAAGTTGTTTTGCCTTTTGAGTTTGTCTGTATTTTTATGTATTCCATTCCTCAGTGTCACCAGGAGATAGTAAACCATAGTGATTAAAAGCAGGGTTTGGGGAACCACACTTCCATTATTCAGGTCCTAGCTCTACCACTTACTAGCAGCTCAGTGAGCCCAGACAAGGTAGTTGACCCCTCTACACCTCAGTTCCTCATTTGTAAAATGTAAGTAATAAGAGTACTTTTCTCAGAAGATTGTTGTGAGGGTAAAGTGAGTTAGTGTCTGTGAAGAGCTTAGAACAAATCAGGCGTATTGGAAGAGCCACGTAAGTGTTTGCTAATATTGTTAGTCTGGTTTTGGCCTTATGTATTATTCCTTGAGTGATATTTGATATATGGTATTTATGAGTTTACTGGAGAATTAAATTATCCCAACTAGAGTACCTTCACCTTAGCCATTCTAGGAAAATGCTAATTTATTAAATTTACTTTTGTTGTGTCTTTGAAATGCAATATGCCTTTTGGTTGTGGTGTTTGGAATGGAGACTTCAAATATTTTGTGTTATTATATGTTTCAAAATAATAGGCTTTTAATTTCTGTTTTGAATTTGGGGGATATTTCAGTGGTTCAAATTATGGTTTACCAATATATGGGAACCCCCTCTACTTTTTTTTATTATGTTAATCACCATACATTACATCATTAGTTTTTGATGTAGTGTTCCATGATTCATTGTTTGCGTATAACACCCAGTGCTCCATGCAGAATGTGCCCTCTTTAATACCCATCACCAGGCTAACCCATCCTCCCACCCTCCTCCCCTCTAGAACCCTCAGTTTGTTTTTCAGAGTCCATCGTCTCTCATGGTTTGTCTACTTTTGAATTGAACACCGGTAGATTTACACATCCATTTATGGTGCCCTGCACAGGTATACTGTTGTACTCATGTTATAATTCTGTGTGGATAAATACCTCCTCATAAAACTACCATTGTGCATTGGCCACATATAAAGGTATTTTCTCAGTATAATCCTCTTTTTTTTTCTCTTCAACGAGCTAAAAAAATTGACTATCAGCAAAATGAAATCATATTCCTTTTTGAATTTGTGAAGTATGTACCCATTTTCAAGAATGTGTTTTAAACCAAGTCCAGCTAAGGGTTGATATTGACTCCTTTGTTGTCCATCGTCGGGAACTTGAAAATAAGTGATCTTTTTTTAAAATTTTAGTACTATTAAAGCTGATGCTCCTGTTGAAAGTTGCTGTTGAAAATATAGGTTGTATTTTTAAAAGATATTTTTTGATTGTGATAAAATACTCGTAAAATTTACTATTTTAACCCTTTTTAAGTGTATACTTCATTGCATTAAGCACATCATTAATCACCATTATCCATTTCCAGAATTTTTTCATCATTCCAAACAGAAACTGCACCCAATAAAAAGCAATTCCCCATTCCCCTCCTCCCCCGCCCCAGCCCCTGGTAACCTCTGTTCTACTTTCTGATTTTCTGAATTTGCCTATTGTAGGTGGAGTCGTGCACTATCCTTTTGTATCTATTTCATTTAGTATATTTTCAAGGTTCATCTTTGTTGTAGTAGAGTTCATCCATGTGATAGCATAGACTAGAATTTCATTCCTTTTTATGGCTGAATGACATTCTATTGTATATATATATATATAGCATATGCTATACTTTTGATGCATATTGAATTATGCTTCTATATACTCATTTCATATGGTATGAACTTAATACTTGGTGATTTGATTTGTGAATTTCTAGAGGATGGGGATGAAAATACCAATTGAAATAACAGTTGTTATTGAACAGTGAACAAAATACCTGGTAACAATTTTAAACTGGAGCTTGAGCCTGTATTACAGTGTGGTTGTTCTTCTCACTTAACATTTAGTCTCAATATAGTAAGGGAAATAATAATCATGATAACATTACCTAGTATTTCCATAGTGTTTACAGTATGCCAGGCATTATTCCAAGCACTTCACCTGTGACGTAAAGTGGGTTTACAGATGAAGAAGCTAGGCACAGAGAACTTAAATTAATTGAATTGTTAAAATTTACAAGGCTGGTAGGTGATGAAATTGGAATTTGAACCCAGGCTGGGTGGCTCCAGAGTTGATTTATCCTATATTTGGTGCTGACACTTGGCTCAGTATCAATTTTACAATGTAAATTGTTTTGCCTGCCACATTGTTCCTCTACCCTCTCTTTTTATATCATTTTTAAAATAGAACGTTACTTCCGAGCTTAGTAGGCAATGGAAGAGCATCTGAACCCAAATTGTCAAAAGGGTGACAAGTGCTTCTCATTTGGCTGGGGTGATAACATTTGAATGGCATTCAAACTGCATTTTCACAGCTTAGTTCATATTATCTTTCTCTGAGAGTCTGTCTTTGAAAAAGCAGATCCTGAAATGTTTTAAGATCTCATATTGTGTAGATATCGTGTTGGTGTTTGATACTGCACAATTCCCACACTCTTTTTTTGTGGGTAAAAAGAGCTTTTTGTTTATAATGTTGTTACTGACTGTCAGAATGGTTTATGGCACATTTATTTTGTTGCTAACTCATTCCTCTGTATTGCTTGATTCCTGAAGAAATTATCTTGAGATAGCATTTTTAGATACATAATCAATTTCACTATAATTTTTCTTGGCTTTTCCTTTGCTTACATTTTATTTCTTTGACACTTGCAGTTGAAGGTTTACTTTTTGAAACTGTTGGGAATTGGGATATGCTTGATAGATTTTGGCAGCAAAGGAGAGACATCTCAGCCTATTTCTTTTGCCCTGATCATGTTTTGCGTGTGTAGCAAGTGTGGAGCATATTTGGAGGTGTGAACTGTCTGAGTAATGTCTGGCAGAAATCAAACTATAGAATGAATGTTAAGGATACAAAGGGCCCTTAGGCATTTCTCTTATATCCTTCACTCAGCAGTCGGGAGTCTGAAGCGTGTGATGATGAAATAATTTGCATATATTCAAACAGAATCCATTTTTAAAAAAGAAATCCCATGTTCTACATTCTTTTGAATCATACCGCATTGTGTTTGTGTAGCATCCTTACTTGTAAGAGGAGACTCCCTTTTTTTACTCGTAGGTACTTAATATTCTTATATATGTTTTAGGTGAGAGAGAATGCCCAGAATTGGATAGGTTGCCAAGAGAATACACTGATATGAGGGATCCAAGTGATATGTAAGTTAAATCAATAGGACTTTACAATTGTTTATGTGTGGGTGAGAGTAAGAAATCTGGGGTATTGGGTAACTTGAGTAGATGGTGGTGTCATTCACTAGGAAAACTTAGAAGAGGTCGGGACTGGGTGTATGCGTTCAAAGTGACTAGAGCATGGATTGCATAGACATGTGAGAAGAATTGAAGCTAGAGCTGGAGGGTACACCAGCATCTAGGAAGGGGGAGAAGGAAGCACCAAATGAGTAGGAAGAGATGGAGTGCTATCACAGATACCGAAAGAAGAGAGAATTTTAAGGAGGGTATGGTCATGTATGTTAATGCTCCCAAATTCAGGACTGGAAGAACCTACTGAAGCTGACATATAGGGAGTCATTTGCTTCCACTGTGGAGTTTTAGTGGCATGGGAGGGGTGTGCACAGTGGACTGGAAGGGAGATGGAGTGACGGGGATGGGGAGTGAAGACAGTTCTTTTAAGGAATTTGGCTGTGTGGGGCGAGAGAAGAGTTGGAGAAGGATGTGGAAGTAAGGTAGGCTTTTTGTTCAGTTGTGTTTTTTTCCCCCTAAAAAGAGTTTGGAACAATCACTTATTTCTGAGGTGAAAAGGGCTGAGAAAGAGGAAGAAGTTGAGGGAAGGCATTTAGGGGATAGATGATTGATGAAGCAGGGTCCCAGAGGTCAGTGAGAGTTGATAGAGCACAGGCCATGATCGGGGAGTGCTGAGACAGGAAGGACACTTACGCCACCTTCCTGGGAGGGATGGCTTGGGGAAGGGTGGGGATAGATATGAATGAGTTTATGGGATGGGGAGGGAATATGTGCAAGTTCTTGTCTGATGGTGGCAAAATTTCTTAAGTGAAGCAGGTAAATTTGTTGATATTGAGTGCTGATTTGGTGAGGTGAGGATTGAGGGGAGAGGTAGAAGTTTGGAATAGTCACTGAGGGGAAAGAACAGGAGTTGAGGGGGCAGCTAGAGAGAGACACGAAAGGTTGCCTGCCTGGTAATGCTGGGGGTCCCTTTGAGGTTGGAAGCTTGAATGTGTAGCATCTGCCTTTTGCATGGTCATGTGATATTTATGTAATCTTTTTTTTTTTTTTTTTAGCTTTGATTGAGTTCAGTACACTGAGTTTAGAAGTAGAAAACTTGGGTGATTCAATTGGTTAAAAGTTAGGTTTTATAGAACAGGTGTCAGAAGGACGAAAGAGCAAGAGAATTGAGGTTAAAATGTTCTAAGAGTGATTGAAGAAATGAATCATGTTATCCAAAGAAGGCCACAGAACAGAGATTCTCAACTTAAGAAACATTTATAATTCTCCCTCATAGGAGCTGTCCTGTGCATGGTAGGATGTTTAGCATCCTTGGCCTCTACCTACTAGATGCCAGGAGCCAACCACTCCAGTTGCAACAATCAAAAATGTCTCCAGACATTGCCAAATGTCCTCTGAGGGGCAAAATCATCTCCCAACTGTAACTTCTGCCCTAGAGCCAGAGGGAGCAGATGCATTGAAGGTAATGGAAAAGTCAAGGGACTGGAGTTTCAATGTACTAAGAGTTGGTGAGTAAGCAAGAGAAAGTAGGAAGAACAGGAGGGCATGCTCTGATACTAGATTATGGAAATGAAGTATTTCAGTGATGGAGCTTTTCCAAGTAATGAAAATGTCAAGAACGGACCATTGGTTTGCTGAGTGGAGTGAAGGCAAAGGTTGTTGGCACTGAGTAGGTAATTTTGGGAGGGGGAAAATAGCTAGTGTATAGTGATGGAGCAAGCTGGGACAGCAGCCAGGGAACAGCCCGAGTTTCTGCAATGAGAACAGAACGAAGACTTTCTGGATGTTTCTTTCCTTACTCTATTCATTAAGTGTTTCTCATCTCTTTTTCTGACAGTATCAATTCCCAGATCTTGTACCTCCCTTCTGTAATACTTTAAAGTTGTGGAATTTATCCAGCTTGGTTTTTGTAGTATTTTTTTTTTTTTTAGGTGAGGAGTTCTTTTTTTGTTTCCTTTTCCATATTTTCTTGATCTGATTTTGTGGTCCTCTACCTCTAAATATATTACTTTTCAAAAGGCCCTGGTTCTGTGCTGTGTGACCAATTTTCAGGGTATTTCTTTTGCATTTGGGCATTTCATTATGAAGTCTGCTCTTTGGCAAAAGTGTCAACATATCCTTAAATCTTTCAACCTCTTAGAGATGTTCTTTTCCCTTGCCTTCCCCCCTCCATTGTCTTCTCTTTTGCTCCTTATTGTTTCATATTTATTTTTAAACTGTAACTATATGTATGTATAGTGTTGAATGAGAAGTAATTACAGTGGACTCAGTAAGCTGGACCATAAACTACTTGTAGAATATGCCTTTGCTTTTTCCTGTGTTCAATAAATCCCTACTTCACTGGAACTTTTCTTTTTTTTACTTTATTTAATGAGCTTACCTTGCATTATTCATCAAAAAAGAGTGGGCACTAAGTCCCACTTCTTTTACAAGGCATTAAAAAAAAACTCTTAATCTACAGATATAAGCTGATGTAGGTTTTGTTATTATATCACAAGTGCTGTCATTGCAAAATAAGAAGTAAGTAGGTGGCATTAAAAGCCTTGACATTTTTACTTGATTCTTACATGAATTATTTTTTGTGAATACTGATCTATTTGATCAATATGTTTTACTATATTTGATGAAGAATAATAAGTAGCTCTATTAAGGAATGTCTTGTGATGGCTAAATCCCCTAATGGTGATTAACAATGATATTTTATGACCTTATTTCCATACTTAAATATGAGGATTTCCAAGAAAAAGATTAATCTGTTACCTCAGTAAAAAATGACAACCAATTTTTCATAAGGATTTGATCTGTTTTGGTGTGTAGGATCTAGCACCTCAAAGGAGAAATGAATTGTTCTCTCCAAACCACAAAAACAGACATTTGTCCTAAATACAAAAGCATGCCAGAAGACAATATTTTATCACAGAAGTTGCGCTTTAAAAAGCAACAGCATTACATCCCATCCATTGTTTTCTAGTGGCAGATGACACTAAACAATTTTTGTGCTCAGTCTGCAACCACACTCAGTACTTGGACAGATACAGGATTCTTCAGGGGTCACATTGGAGCACATGTATGCCCAAGGACTTTGACTAATGTTCATAACAAATCATTTTGATTGTGAACATGGCTTAAAGACTTTTCTAATAAAGAGAGTGTGTTAGGTTCTGGAAATACAATGGTTATGATGTGTTTAGTCATGTTCTTACAATAATTTAAGAAAGTCATATTTTTCACACTTCTTGGTTAAATTGTTAATGTTATGCAGTATTTGCAACATTTAACCAGCTTATGGCTAACACTTTAAGAACACATTTCCCTGTTGGTGTTGTTCTGTATTGTTCTCCAGGTTTATTCTATTTCCTTCAGTGTATATCAGAGTCTCAAAGAAAAATAAACTGCTTAACTTTACTTTTAAATCTTCCTAATTAATTTTAACATGGGCCCCAATTACATATGTTCAGTTGTGTGTTACAGTTGAAAAGGTAATGGAGATCCTGAAGATCTTCTAAAGATACTGAAGCTATATCAAATGCATTTTCTTATCTTTCTCCCAAATACTATTATTCAATTTCTAGGAATTAGTTGAAATCTCTTTTCTTGGGAAGGATGAACTGCATACATGTTCAGTTCACCACTTAGAACCTGATGCCAGGAGTATATTTTAAACCTTAATGAGATGGATTTGAAAGCTATTTATAGAGAATGGGGCACCCAAATGTAGTGTGTAAATTCTAGACCTATCTCTCAATGGAGAAATCTCTTATATATTTATTCCCATGGAGAACCAGAATGTAAATAATGAGATCTGAATGTTGCCAGTATTTCTAGAGAATCTAATTTTGCCTGATTTTGCCTTTAGACACAGTACTCCTCACCAGAATTGTCTGTAGCTATAGCCCTGTGACAGTCACCAAATAAATCACTAAATGGAGGGAGCCCATCTTGATTTCTGGCTAAAGGAAATGTTGTTTCCTAAGACAGGAACAGAGGGACCTCTTGCCCTTCCTACAGCTTTCCTGCTGTAGGAAGTATGGTTTCCTATAGAGGACAGAAAGGTTGTTCATGCAGGGTAGGAAGTGGGGGCAGTAGGGTCAGACAGAGGCCAGGAGAGGGATGGGAAGGTGTTCATCTCTGCAGTTGCCAAGAAGGGACAAACTTTTCACTCATACTGCAAGTTTTGAATGATGGGAATTTCTTGAAGATACTGAGCCGAGTCCTACACAAGAAGCCCTATAGAAAGTGGTTGGAGCATTTGCCAGATGGAGTCTTTTATTTATTTATTTATTTATTTATCCCAACATCATTGAACTTCACAGTGAATTCTAAATAGTGCTGGTTGGGAGGAGACCAGAATTAGCTTAAACCACTGGTTCTCAAAGTCTGGTCGCTAGACCAGCAGCGTCAGTTTCACCTGGAACTTGTTAGAAATGCAAATTCTTGGAGCCCATTAGTTGGTATTTTAACAAGATTTTCAGATGATTCATTTCAAGTTTGAAAACCACTGGCTCAAGCAACTCAAAGTGGTTGATAACCACTTTACTTAATTGTGGTGTCAAAGTCACAGTGTTGAGAAAGAATGAGTGGAAAGTGCATTGCATGCTGGAACATCCTTTAATCTTTATTTAGGGATGAAGGTCTTTTTACAGAGTATGCTGTGTTTCAAGTTGAAGGGCAGAAGAGATACTGGTACCTACACTATAGATCTAACAGGCCTGTTGGTGGAGAATACTCCCTGTTCATGGCTGCAGTTTACATTGGAATCTAAATTTTCCCAGACCATAATGGAAGACAACTGTTCACTTTGTCTCCTTTTTCATTTTAAATATTTATCCCCTGATTTTTTTTTTTTTTGTACTTGTGTAGGCAGTGACCTGTGGGAATCCTGTTTTCATGGCTTTTTGATAGCAAGAGTTCAAGTAGCTAAATGGTTCAGAAGCATTAGAGTAGAATTACCTAGACATCTTATTTAAAATGTGGATTATTGGCCCCTATCCCTGGAGATTCTGATTTAAAACATCTGACACAGTGTCTGAGAGTCTGTATTTTTTTTTTTAAGTAGACTTTTCTTTCCTTTTTTTTTTTTTTTTTTTTGAGTGGGGAAGGAGCAGAGGGAGAGGGAGAGAGAATCTTAAGCAGGCTCCGCACCCAGTGAGGAGCCTAATGCAGGGCTTGATCCAATGACCCTGAGATCAAGAATTTGACGCTTAACTGACTGAACCACCCAGGTGCCCCAGGGAATCTGTATTTTTAACAAGCACCACCCCCCCCTCACCTGCCCCTCACTGGTTCATTCTTGGGCACATGAACTTCAGACCACACTTTGAGAAACACTTTATCGGATTACAATTTTACCCTGAGATACAGATGTTTTCCTGAGTTTCTGAAGATACTCACAGATATGAATCTTAATTGCTAGTAATGAAGCTACCTGAATGTTTAATATCCACTGGAGATGCTTGGGGTAAAATTCTAGAAATCATGAGTATTCTTCCTAGGTTAAAAATGCCCCTAAAAGACCAGTTTGACAGTGTGACATTATAACACAAAACCAGTCAGATTTAAAAATTTGTTGTTCTATAATTCATGTCTTCTGAATAATCCTAATGAAGCTTATGTTTACATTTATGAGGCTACATATTAAAACTTCACACAGAAAAGGAATGAACTAAATTGAGAAAATATTGGAAAAGTATATCTTTTCACAGTCTCCAAGCCATGTGCTAGAAGCCTAAAAGGCATCAAGAGTGTTAAGAAAATACTATGTCAGTGAGCCTACAGGTTAGTACCCTAAGTTCACTGTGAGGGGAAGGAGGAGATTTACCTAAAATGACTTACGATTTTTTTTTCCTGCATAGAATTATATAAAAAATTGTTTTATCTAGCACCCAGGAAAATGATTCAAGACCAGGAATTGGGACAAGAATCATTTCTCTCTCTCTGGCTCTCTCCCTTTTCCCCCCTCCCCTCCACCCCTCCACCCCCCCAGTTCTCTTTGGAGAGAGCCTCCCGTTACTGTCTTTCTCTATGCCTCACTACCCAAGATTCAGTTAAGACTTCTTGAAGTAGATAAGAATACAGGCAGTGGCATATAATTGTTTCACCTATTTAGGATAGATAACTACAAAAAGAGGTAGTCCCCCTTTGCAGTGAGAAAAGGAAGTAAAAAAAAAAAAGTGATTAAATATTTCAGTGTCTTCAGTGTGGTTTTTTTGGAAGGGTGTGGGTGCGTTGTAATCATGACATCCTCCATCAGGAATGGGGGTAAGCTGCTCTTAGGAAGCTGTTTCGAAGCACCCACGGTACTAATATTTCAAAATGAAATCTAACCCATATTTCTTTTAGATGGGAGGAACAGGTGTGGTAGATCCCAGCCCCTCTCTGCCCTAGAGTACTACTTTTGAAATGGGCCCTTCTGCAGGCTTTTAGTACTAGTGTTGGCAGGAAGGAAGCAAAGTCAATAAAAAGCCTTGCCCACTCGTCCATTAGTCAGTTGGCCTTCTGCCAAGTTCAGCTCTGTTTGGCAAGCAGAGCATGGCAGTAGCACCTGGACTGTACCACCCCATACCCAAGAACTTGAAGAGAAGACCTAGCATCTGTGTTCTTTCAGCTGCTTCCCTTATGGAGACCTATTGCCTGTCATTTTTCTCTACCATCCATTCCAGTGTTATTCTCAAATATTTTTTCTTGGCTGAATGCCAGCCCTGTGGTTCCCACTGATAACATGCCTTTATAGAGTAGGACAGTCCTAAATTTTGCTGTGAAGTGGCTCCCTGAACATTCTGATTTATCACCTTTTAAAGTGTAGATACAGATATGTTACCAGGCTCAGCTGATTTTTTTAAACCAATGTTTTCTTGATTTGTATGCAAGATGATTTAAAGTGGTACATGGATGAGCATCTTCTGTATTTTAATAGTTATGTATCTCTTTTAATACATATGGGAAAATGCAAAATAGCCATTCAAACCCATGATTTCATTGGATTTTATAAAAGGTGAGTCAATGGTAAAGTGGATTGGAGAAAAAGTATTTAAAAACTAATAAGATGATGGTATGAAGATGGCAAAAATACTGAAGGTGTTACATGTATTTGACGGAAGTTTGGGAAATACTCAGGGCTTACACTTTTTGAAATAGTCTTTAAAATAATATACAAGAGGCGGAGCAAGATGGCGGAGGAGTAGGAGACCTAGATTTTGTCTGGTCTCAGGAATTCAGCTGAATAGGGATCAAACCATTCTGAACACCTACGAACTCAACAGAAGATCGAAGAGGAGAGTAGCAACAACTCTCTGAACAGAGAAGCGACCACTTACTGGAAGGTAGGACGTGTGGAGAAGTGAATCCGAGGCGATATTCGGGAGGATAGACGGCGGGGGAGGGGCCTCCGCCGGCCGCTTCTGGCAAGTGATAGAGTCGCGGAGCACAAAATCGGAACTGTTAGAAGTTGGCTCCGCTGAGGGACGTCGCTGCAGTGGCTAAGCGGGGGGTGGAACCCCCGCGGGACAGTGTGGTCTCAGGAACCTTGGGGTCACAGAAAGACCGGGGGTGCCTGAGTGTGCCAGAGCTCCCAGGTATAGGAGCGGGGAAGCCGGCTGCAGAGACGGAGCCGAGGCCCGGCCTCTCAGCTTGGGGTTGCCATAAACTGTGATCCGCGGCCCAGTCGGGCCACTGCTCCTGCAGCAGGGACCCAACAAGCGGCAGAGCTGGGGAGACTCCCCTTCCTCCCCTGGGAGGAGCGGCGCGGGAACGCACCGCAGGGATCTGCTGGGTTTGGAGACTCCACACGGGGTCGGGTGCCAGAGATAGCAATGCTCGGTCACAGGCCGGGTGAGCGCGGACAGCGGCCGGAGACCGGGGACAAGGGAGTGACTGCTTTTCTCTGGGGGCGCACTGAGGAGCGGGGCCCTGAGTTCTCAGCTCCTCCGGGTGGAGATTGGGAGGCTACCATTTTTGCCCTGGTCCTCCAAAGCTGTACCGAGAGCTTGCAGGGAACAAAAGCTCCTGAGATCAAACCCGAGCAGCTTGCTTAGCCCGGACAAACAAGGGTGGGGCAATTCAGCCTCCGGCAAAGACATTTGGAAACCACAGCAACAGGCCCCTCCCCTAGAAGATCAGCACGAACAGCCAGCAAGCCAAGACCAAGTTTACCGATCAAGGAGAACGGGAGAACTCCAGCGCTAGGGGAATGCTGCACATAGAATTCATGGCTTTTTTTTTACCATGATTCATTAGTTCATCAAAGTTAATTTGTATTAACTGTTTTTTTTTATTTTTCTTTTTCCCTTTTTCAACCAACATCAATCTCTTTTAAAAAAAAAACATTTTTTATTTTTCATTTTTAGAGTCATATTTTGTCCCCTCATAGTAGTTACCTTATTTTTGGCATATATATATAAGTTGTTCTCTCTTTAAAATTTTGAGATACAGTTTCTTCTAACAGATCAAAATATACCCTAAATCACTAGTGTATGGCTCTGTTCTAGTCTCCTGCCTGATCACATTCTCTCCCTTTTTTCTTTTTTTTTTCTTAAATCTTCTTCTTTCTTTTTTCAAACAACTTCTTATCAAGTCCTTTTATAAAATCTTTTATAATTTTCATCTTTACAGTCATCTTCTATCCCTTCATTGTATCAACCCTTATTTTGTACATACATGTCTTTCTTCCTTTAAAATTTTAGGAGGCACTTTTTTCTAACAGACCAAAATACGCCCAAAATCTAATGTGTGGCACTGATCTATGCACTAGCCTGATCATATTGGATCATATTCTGCTTTTTTTGTATTGTTCTGTTTTTGTTTTTATCTTTTTTTCTTTTTTTTTCTCTTTCTTTTTTCTTTCTTTCCCTTTCTTTTCCCCTGGTTTCAGGTCTTTTCTGATTTGTATACAGTATATTTGCTGGGGACATTGTAAACCTTTTAGCATTTTGTTCTCTCATTCATCTATTCTCCTCTGGACAAAATGACAAGACGAAAAAAATCACCTCAGCAAAAAGAACAAGAGGTAGTACCGTCAGCCAGGGACCTACTCAATACGGACATTAGTACGATGTCGGACCTAGAGTTCAGAATCATGACTTTAAAGATACTAGCTGGGCTTGAGAAAAGCGTGGAAGTTATTAGAGAAACCCTTTCTGGAGAAATAAAAGAACTAAAATCTAACCAAGTTGAATTCAAAAAGGCTGTTGATGAGGTGCAATCAAAAATGGGGGCACTAAATGCTAGGATAAATGAGGCAGAAGAGAGAATCAGCGATATAGAAGACCAAATGATGGGAAATAAAGAGGCTGAGAAAAAGAGAGAGAAACACCTACAGGATCACGAGGGCAGAATTCGAGAGATAAGTGATATGATAAGATGAAACAACATTAGAATAATTGGGATCCCAGAAGAAGAAAGAGAGAGAGGGGCAGAAGGTATATTGGAGCAAATACTAGCAGAGAACTTCCCTAATGTGAGGAAGGAAACAGGCATCAAAATCCAGGAGGCACAGAGAACCCCTCTCAAAATCAATAATAATAGGTCAACACCCCAACATCTAATAGTAAAACTTACGAGTCTCAGAGACAAAGAGAAAATCCTGAAAGCAGCTCGGGAGAAGAGATATGTAACCTACAATGGTAAAAATATTAGATTGGCAACAGACCTATCCACAGAGACCTGGCAGGCCAGAAAGGACTGGCAAGATATCTTCAGAGCATTAAACGAGAAAAATATGCAGCCAAGAATACTATATCCAGCTAGGCTGTCATTGAAAATAGAAGGAGAGATAAAAAGCTTCCAGAACAAACAAAAACTAAAGGAATTTGCAAACATGAAACCAGCCCTCCAAGAAATATTGAAAGGGGTCCTCTAAGCAAAGAGAGAGCCTAAAAGCAGCAAATATCAGAAAGGAACACAGACAACATACAGTAACAGTCACCTTACAGGCAATACAATGGCGCTAAATTCATACCTTTCAATAGTTACCCTGAATGTAAATGGGCTAAATGCCCCAATCAAAAGACACAGGCTATCAGATTGGATTAAAAAACAAGACCCATCCATATGCTGTCTGCAAGAGACTCATTTTAGACTCAAAGACACCCCCAGATTGAAAGTGAGGGGGTGGAAAACCATTTACCATGCTAATGGACACAAAAGAAAGCTGGGGTGGCAATCCTTCTATCAGATAAACTAGATTTTAAAACAAGGACTGTAATAAGAGATGAGGAAGGACACTATATCCTACTTAAAGAGTCTATCCAACAAGAAGATCTAACAATTGTAAATATCTATGCCCCGAACATGGGAGCAGCCAATTATATAAGGCAATTAATAACAAAAGCAAAGAAACACATTGACAACAATACAATAATAGTGGGGGACTTTAACACCCCCCTGACTGAAATGGACAGATCATCTAAGCAAAAGATCAACAAGGAAATAAAGACTTTAAATGAAACACTGGACCAAATGGACTTCACAGACATACTCAGAACATTCCATCCCAAAGCAACGGAATACACATTCTTCTCTAGTGCCCATGGAACATTCTCCAGAATTGATCACATCCTAGGTCACAAATCAGGTCTCAACCGGTACCAAAAGATTGGGATCATTCCCTGCATATTTTCAGACCACAATGCTTTGAAACTAGAACTCAATCACAAGAGGAAAATCGGAAAGAACTCAAATACGTGGAGGCTAAAGAGCATCCTACTAAAGAATGAATGGGTCAACCAGGAAATTAAAGAAGAATTAAAAAAATTCATGGAAACCAATGAAAATGAAAACACAACTGTTCAAAATCTTTGGGATACAGCAAAGGCAGTCCTGAGAGGAAAGTACATAGCAATACAAGCCTTTCTCAAGAAACAAGAAAGGTCTCAAATACACAACCTAACCCTACACCTAAAGGAGCTGGAGAAAGAACAGCAAATAAAGCCTAAACCCAGCAGGAGAAGAGAAATAATAAAGATGAGAGCAGAAATCAATGAAATAGCAAAAGAACAGTAGAACAGATCAACGAAACTAGGAGCTGGTTCTTTGAAAGAATTAACAAGATTGATAAAGCCCTGGCCAGACTGATCAAAAAGAAAAGAGAAATGACCCAAATCAACAAAATCATGAATGAAAGAGGAGAGATCACAACCAACACCAAAGAAATACAAACAATTATAAGGACATATTATGAGCAACTCTATGCCAGCAAATTAGATAACCTGGAAGAAATGGGTGCATTCCTAGAGATGTATCAACTACCAAAATTGAACCAGGAAGAAATAGAAAACCTAAACAGACCTATAACCACTAAGGAAATTGAAGCAGTCATCAAACATCTCCCAAGAAACAAAAGCCCAGGGCCAGATGGCTTCCCAGGGGAATTCTATCAGACATTTAAAGAAGAATTAATACCTATTCTCCTGAAACTGTTCCAAGAAATAGAAATGGAAGGAAAACTTCCAAATTCATTTTATGAGGCCACCATTACCTTGATCCCCAAACCAGACAAAGACCCCATCAAAAAGGAGAATTACAGACCAATATCCTTGATGAACATGGATGCAAAAATTCTCACCAAAATACTAGCCAATAGGATCCAACAGTACATTAAAAGGATTTTTCACCACGACCAAGTGGGATTTATCCCTGGGCTGCAAGGTTGGTTCAACATCCGCAAATCAATCAATGTGATACAATACATTAACAAAAGAAAGAACAAGAATCATATGATCCTCTTAATAGATGCAGAAAAAGCATTTGAGAAAGTACAGCATCCTTTCTTGATCAAAACTCTTCAGAGTATAGGGATAGAGGGTACATACCTCAATATCATAAAAGCCATCTACAAAAAACCTACAGCGAATATCATTCTCAATGGGGAAAAGCTGAGAGCTTTTCCCCTAAGGTCAGGAACGCGGCAGGGATGTCCACTCTCACCACTGCTATTCAACATAGTATTAGAAGTCCTAGCCACAGCAATCAGACAACAAAAAGAAATCAAAGGCATCCAAATCGGCAAAGAGGAAGTCAAACTCTCACTCTTTGCAGATGATATGATACTGTATGTGGAAAACCCAAAAGACTCCTCCCCAAAACTGCTAGAACTCATACAGGAATTCAGTAAAGTAGCAGGCTATAAAATCAATGCACAGAAATCAGTGGCATTCCTATACACCAACAACAAGACAGAAGAGAGACAAATCAAGGAGTCGATCCCATTCACAATTGCACCCAAAACCATAAGATACCTAGGAATAAATTTAACCAAAGAGGCAAAGGATCTGTACTCAGAAAACTATAAAAGACTCAGGAAAGAAATTGAAGAAGACATAAAGAAATGGAAAAACGTTCCATGCTCATGGTTTGGGAGAACCAACATTGTGAAGATGTCAATGCTACCTAGAGCAATCTACACATTCAATGCAATCCCCATCAAAATACCATCCACCTTTTTCAAAGAAATGGAACAAATAATCCTAAAATTTGTATGGAACCAGAAGAGACCCCGAATAGCCAGAGGAATATTGAAAAAGAAAAGCAAAGCTGGCGGCATCACAATTCCGGACTTCCAGCTCTATTACAAAGCTGTCATCATCAAGACAGTATGGTACTGGCACAAAAACAGACACATAGATCAAGGGAACAGAATCGAGAGCCCAGAAATGGACCCTCAACTCTATGGTCAACTTATCTTTGACAAAGCAGGAAAGAATGTCCAATGGCAAAAAGACAGTCTCTTCAACAAATGGTGTTGGGAAAATTGGACAGCCACATGCAGAAGAATGAAACTGGACCATTTCCTTACACCACACACAAAAATAGTCTCCAAATGGTTGAAAGACCTAAACGTGAGACAGGAGTCCATCAAAATCCTAAAGGAGAACACAGGTAGCAACCTCTTCGACCTCAGCTGCAGCAACTTCTTCCTAGAAACATCGCCAAAGGCACGGGAAGCCAGGGCAAAAATGAACTATTGGGATTTCATCAAGATAAAAAGCTTTTGCACAGCAAAAGAAACAGTCCACAAAACCAAAAGACAACCGACAGAATGGGAGAAAATATTTGCAAATGACATATCAGATAAAGGGCTAGTATCCAAAATCTATAAAGAACTTATCAAACTCAACACCCAAAGAACAAATAATCCAATCAAGAAATGGGCAGAAGACATGAACAGACATTTTTCCAAAGAAGACATCCAAATGGCCAACAGGCACATGAAAAAGTGCTCCACATCGCTCGGCATCAGGGAAATCCAAATCAAAACCTCAATGAGATACCACCTCACACCAGTCAGAATGGCTAAAATTAACAAGTCAGGGAACGACAGATGTTGGCGGGGATGTGGAGAAAGGGGAACCCTCCTACACTGTTGGTGGGAATGCAAGCTGGTGCAACCCCTCTGGAAAACAGTATGGAGGTTCCTCAAACAGTTGAAATTAGAGCTACCATTCAATCCAGCAATTGCACTACTGGGTATTTACCACAAAGATACAAATGTAGGGACCCGAAGGGGTACGTGCACCCCAATGTTTATAGCAGCAATGTCCACAATAGCCAAACTGTGGACAGAGCCAAGATGTCCATCGACAGATGAATGGATAAAGAAGCTGTGGTATATATACACAATGGAATATTATGCAGCCATCACAAGGAATGAGATCTTGCCATTTGCAACGACGTGGATGGAAATGGAGGGTGTTATGCTTAGTGAAATAAGTCTATCAGAGAAAGACGTATCATATGACCTCACTGATATGAGGAATTCTTAATCTCAGGAACAAACTGAGTGTTATCAGAGTGGTTGGGGGTGGGAGGGATGGGGTGGCTGGGTGATAGACATTGGGGAGGGTATGTGCTACGGTGAGCGCTGTGAATTGTGCAAGACTGTTGAATCACAGATCTGTACTTCTGAAACAACGCAACATATTTTAAGAAAAAAGAAAAAGAAGAAGATAGTAGGAGAGGAAGAATGAAGGGGAGTAAGTCAGAGGGGGAGACGAACCATGAGAGATGATGGACTCTGAAAAACAAACTGAGGGTTCTAGAGGGGAGGAGCGTAGGGGGATGGGTTAGCCTGGTGATGGGTATTAAAGAGGGCACATTCTGCATGGAGCACTGGGTGTTATGAACAAACAATGAATCATGGAACAGTACATCAAAAACAAATGATGTAATATATGGTGATTAACATAACAATAAAAAAATTAAAAAAAATAATATACAAGAGGTGGGTGGAGGGATGGCATAATTGGGTGATAGACATTAAGGAGGGCACATGATGTGATGAGCATTGGGTGTTATATGAAACTGATAAATTATTGAACACTATATCTGAAACTACTGATGTACTATATGTTGCCTAATTGTTAGAAATTAAAAAAAATAAGATACAAAATAAATTCTAAGGTTGAAATGCCATGCCATGTTGGGAGATGTGTACTTGGCATAGCATAGTTCTTTAACTAAAAATTCCTATTCATATCAATGTGCTTCTCTTTTAAATAGACCTTTTAAAATACTAAGCTTAAAATAATCCTTGCTAATATCGTTAGTGTTTTTACTGAGTCTTTTGTTTTAAGTTATATGAGTTGTTCTATCTTCAGTAGGACACAGGTAAGAAAAACACTGTAAAACTTTGTGTAAATGGTTTGCTGTTCTTTTTTGCCACTTTGACAAATAATAGCTTTGGGGCACTGGGCTGGCTCAGTGGGTAGAGCATGTGACTCTTAATCTCAGCATTGTGAGTTTAAGCCCCCACGTTGGGTATAGAGCCTACTTAAAAAATAGCTTTATTGGGGCATCTGGATGGCTCAGTCATTAAGCGTCTGCCTTTGGCTCAGGTCATGATCCCAGCGTCCTGGGATCGAGCCCTGCATCGGGCTCCCTGCTCGGCAGGAAGCCTGCTTCTCCCTCTCCCACTCCCCCTCCTTATGTTCCCTCTCTTGCTGTCTCTCTCTCTCTCTCTGTCTCTCAAATAAATAAATAAATAAATCTTTTAAAAAATGGCTTTATTGAGACATAATTTACATACCATAAAACTCACCCTTGAAAACTGTATAACTCAGTGGTTTTTAGTATACTCACAGAGTTGTGCACCCACTCCCTCTGTCTAATTTTCGGGTGCTATCATCATTCCAAGAGGAGCCATTGGCAGTCACTCCCCATTCTACCCTTTTCTCAGCCCCTGGCAACCACTTCTGTCCCTGTGGGTTTGCCTAATGTGGACATTTTGTATAGATAGACTAGTATAATATGTGGCCTTCTGTGTCTTCCTTTCACTTAGCATGATTTCTGCAAGGTTCATCCACATTATAGTATATATCATACTTCATTCCTTTTCATGACCATGTAACATTCCACAGTGTGGATATATCACATTTTATTTGTCCATTGAACATTTCATGGGCATATGGGTTGTTTTGCTGTTTGTTTTTTTCTTAAACAATACTTTAAAATACCTGGGGTCTTTAAAGCAGTTATTGGATGACTCTCTAGGTGTATTGTAGAGGAGACTCATGCAGTGAGTGGGAACTGGATTTTGAGTCCTTTGTTATCATGGATTCAAGAAGTCTGTATCTGTCATCTCTTCGGTAGTAAAATATATTTTCCTATGAGCTGGAGCAGTGACTTTTTCCATAGCAGAACATTCATTAATAAAGAAACTATTTTCATAATACCTCTTTAAGGACTGAGTTTCCAAAATAACTTCTATTTAAAAATAGTGTTTTTCAACAATTCTAGAAGAGGAAATCTTACTGAAAAAGCTGATATTTTTGTCTATATTTTCTTTTCCGATTTCTTTATTTTTACCCAACTGAACTCTGTAACCCAGCTCTATTAATCCAGATCCTGTTTCCCAGTATATGAATATTTATAGAAAATAATAAATTATATTCTCTTAATGGAGTTCGAAAAGTTTTGTTAACTTTTATCCCAGCACAAAAATTCCTGGGTGGTCTGATTAAACCCTCGTCTTTAAATATTAAATATTAAGCTGGTTCTTTTTATTTTTAAAGGCTGTACTGACTGAATTATATCCACAGAAGTGTTCAGTAGTTATTTATCTAGGGCCTGTGGTATGCAAAGCACTTCATGGAGTAATAGCCCTACCTTTTGCATCTGCTGAAGTCATACCTGATTTCAACCATTTTACTGAAATTATGCAGTGAGGACAGTGAGTGAATTTGAGTGTGAACTGAGATAATGAAGGTTCTAGAAACTTTGTCATGTGAGAATCAGGTGAAAGAACTGAGGTTGGAAGAGAAGACTCGGGCAGTGTGTCATGACGGCTCTCCCAGCCGTTCAGAGCTTGTCTTGTTCTGGGGGTTAGGGAGGGGGGTGGAGTTTGCGTGAAAGAAGCATGTGTCAAGAAAGCTGGTACTCCTGCCAGCTGAGGAGGCCTAAAACATGAGTTTGTGTTCTAATTTTCCATCCTTTTATACCTTTCCACCATCTTCCAGTTCCAGGATTATCTTGTCCAGTGTCTGAGGGTAAGAATGATTTCTGGACAGTATCTTGCCTATTCAAGGATATATGGAATGTTACATTATTATATGAATACATGATTTTATCTTAAATACAAACATGTAGTGTTGTTTAGTATAATGCAATTTTATTAAGTTTTATTAGATCAGGATTTAAATTTACCTTCCATTTGGTATATGTGGAAGATTTTGTCACTCCTTAAAATGAAAGGACCTGTAAAATAGTAGCAGCGGAATATGGGATTGTTTAAGAGTGGTGGGGAAGCCTCTGGTGATAGTGGGTGTCCCTGCTTGTATGGGGATACAGGGATAGTTCTTGAGCTTTTTCAGTGTTGCCGGTCTCATTCAACTTATGGGTTTAGAATATAATGCACTTTGCTGTGCTTTAAATGGGCATTTTTGATCTAAACTTGGACTGTACTTGAGGCAGTAGCTAGGGTCGAGCCAGACCATATGAATCTAAATTTCAGTTCTGCCATCTAATAATGGTGAACTTGGGGAAGTATTTTAACCTCTCTAGGCTTTAACTTACTCATCTGTAAAATGGAGATGATATAGACCTACCTCACTGGGTAGTGAGAGGTAAATGAAATGTAGTTAATGTGCCTTGCCTGTCGCATAGCAAGCACCCAATAGATGTTAGATGCAGTTGCTAATTGTTCATACTAGTGTATAAAGGTCCAGTACTTTCTCAAAGATTTCTGAATAGTCCAGAGGAGTTCTGAATTGACTGAATCTCAGAAAGGGAAAGACTCTGGTCTCCCTACTCTCTCCAAGGCATCCTAGATTCATGATGCTTGCTTGGGACCAGCACATTCTAGGGAAGTTTTGGGTGAATGGCATTTTCCTGGCCAGCCATAGTCTGGATCTCTTCCACACTTTGTTCCCGGAACCTCTGAAATGTGGAGTGTTTGTGGAATGGGAGTTTCTCTGGCATTTTTTTCAGAAGCTCATGGCTGAATGTGCAGATACTCCATGGAAACACTGGAGTATCAGAGCACTTTGAAAAATTGTACCACCTTATGCTATAGGAGAAAAGCAGTATATTTGTCTCCAGGGAGATATAGTAAAGGACATGCAAAAAGAGTTTAAGTTACTGGGATGACAAAGTGGACTATATCTAAATCTTCATGAGTGTCGTAAAACTATATTCAATTTTGTATGATTGAGGTATCCATTCAACAAGTGTCTATTAAGCATTTATTCATACTGCCTAGTTTTGTCCAGGAGAGAGTGTTAGGAAACCCCTTGGTTTTTGTTCCTAACACTGCTTCTCAAATCCAGGTAGGATCTTCATGCTTTTTTTCTTGGTGGCTGATTTCTGGGACTCATCCTGGTTTTCTCTTCTCTCAGAACTGCCTCCATGCACTCCTTTCCTGGGATTTTATTTTTCCCAAGACTGTGCAGATTGGCTACACTTGCCTTAGCTTTCACCTTTCCTTGTCCCTGTAGTTATCTTCAGACCCTTTTGGGATTCAGGATTTTACTGTGAATCCTTATGGAAAAAATAGAAAAAGGTTAACAAAAGCAGGCTCATTTAAAGACTTGGAGTTTTTACAATGACAGTTACCATTTCAGTGCTAAGACAGTAACTGCTAAAATTGTAACTGAAAGACAATTAACAACTGGGGCTTCTGTCTTCCTTGTGCTAAACACGAAGCTCACCATATTCTATCTGTGATTCATCGTATATCTCCCCCATTCCCCTGAAAATCCTTCTTTTCCAATACCAGTAGAGATTGATGAAATCAAGAAAGAGCCATAATGATCCTCCCTGATACCAAGAAGGTAGTTTGCATTTCCAAGGAGCTCCTGCTAGGATGATAGTCTATTTTAATATGTACCCGGGATTTGTTTTAATCAGGTGACAGACATGGAGACAAACTGCCTTCAAAGAAGAGTTTATTATTTACAGTTCCCAAGAGGAGGGGGCACACCATCAAGGAAGCACCAGGGTTGGTCAGGAGGCAGAAGGAGCAAGGGGAAAGCATGGGCATGAGCCTTTATTGTGGTTTCTGGGGGATGACAAGGCAGGGCAAAGTAAGCAGACTTAGGACTGGCTAGTTTGAGTGATTTTGGAGGGCTCTGGGTTGTAGGGGTGGTCCCTAGTCCTTGGTATCTTGCCCTGGGAGGAATTGGGGTGCTGGAATATTGGCTTGGTGTTTGAGGATTAAAGGAGGTGGTTGGGGCTGTGAGCTCTGGATTGGTTGGTTTGTGTATTAGCTAGCCCTGGTAGGGGTTATCTGTCTGGGATCAGCAAGGCTCCAAGATGTCAAAGCATCATCATATACAGAAAATAAACATGATTAACAGACATTCTATCCAGTGGAGCTGTACTTACCACAAAAGGGTTCTTTCAGCAGCATTTTCTTGTTGAATGATACAAAGAATGGTAAAGTGGCTCCCTGCAGTCCAGGAGTTTATAGTCTAGCTTAGTAGTTAAAGCCTGCATATATCAAATAGTGACTAGTCATGCAGGGCACAAGATTATGTACCAGAAAGATCTACAGAGTGCAATGGAAGTTCAGTGGAAGGGGAGACGGAGTGTCCTAGAAGCAGTAGAGAGCAGTGGTAAGAGGACAGGCTACTGGGTTCATCTGGTTTCATCATTTATTTGCTGTGTGGTTTTGAACAAGTTCTTTAATCCCTATGTTTTAGTTTTCTCATCTGCAAAATGAGTTTAATAATAATAGTCCTCATCTTATAGAGTTACTTGAGGAGTAAATGAGTTAATACATAAGAAGTGCTTAGAACAAAGCCCAGCACTTAGTATTCAGTGTTAGCTGTTGTTAGAACTGTGGAGAAAAGTTTGGTGGAGTGCATAGAATTGATTTTTACCTTAGAAGAGAGAGGGGAAGTGTTCCTTTTTGGGGGCCTGAGTTGGTAAGTGGCTGGAAGTGAGCCTGACAAAGTCAGGAAATGGGAGGTTGGTCTGGTAGGATGAGACTGAAAAAATAGTAAGAGTTTTGAATGCTAAAGAGTTTGCATTTTTCTTTAAACAATAGAAATTCATTCGAAGTGTTTTGTTTTGAGCAGAGACATGACATTAAATTTGTGCTTCCAGGAATCAGTCTTAATAAGTATGGTTTCGGAGAGAGGAGAGGCTTGGTACAGAGTGTTTCAGACAGGATAGGTTAAGTTAGTATAGTAACAAACAACTCTAAAACCTTTCTGGCTTTAAAAAAGTAAATGTATGTTTCTTGCTTATGCTGCATGTCTGTCACAGCTCAACTGGGTGCTCTACTTATAATCATTCAGAGGTGCCCAGGCTGATAGAATAGCCACCTAGCCACCATCTCATATTTGTTTGCCTTAAGAGAGAGGAGAGAGCACTCTGGAAGCTCAGGTACTAGCAATGAAATATTAAGCAATCACAGGCTTCCAGAAATTGCCATCCTTCCATGTTTGAGGATTAGGGACCTGGGAAGAAGAACTGGAAATGTTTGTAAATAGCACTAATGACTGCTCATCACCGAGGGTGACTCATTTAGAAGGTTGTTGTATCGTAGTTCAACTACGTGGTTTTGGTTTCTGGATCGGGTTGTTGGAGGCAATGTGGAGAACTGGATAAAAGAAAGAATTTGAAGGAATAGAATTTAAAGGTTCATAATTGATTGGGTAGAGTTACAAAGGTGGGAGGAGTCAAGATGAGACAACTTTTAGACCCAGTGGAAAGTGATGCTGTCTTAACAGGCAGAAATCAGGAAGCCGGTGTGTGTTAGCGAGTGATAGGGGTCAGTTGGATGCCTTGCAGGCCTCCAGAGCTGTGCTCCCTGAGGATGAGTCTGCCAGCCAGTGTTACCACACACTGTGGTTGGTCCACAAGGAGATAAGTACAAAAATAGAGAGTAATCATTTATAAACTATTATAGTAACTATCTTTCCCTTGTTATGGTTTATTCTTATTGCGCTTATGTTAAATCCGATAATAAAATAATTGGGCTTGTATTTTGGATGTTTTTTTACTTTCCTTCTTTTTGTGATTTTTTTTTTTAAAGATTTTATTACTTATTCATGAGAGACAGAGAGAGGGAGGGAGAGAGAGAGAGAGAGAGGCAGAGGGAGAAGCAGGCTCCCAAGGAGCAGGGAGCCCGATGCGGGACTCGATCCCAGGACTCCAGGACCATGACCTGAGCCGAAGGCAGACGCTTAACCATCTGAGCCACTCAGGCGCCCTGTGATTTGTTTTGATTATGTTTTACAAAAGTGTTGACCTGTAACAGGAAAAAATAACTAGCCCTTCACCACAGAGAGTTTGAGACACGTTGCCTTGGATACAGGTGACAGGGACTGCTGGAGGTCAGGAGCTGAGCCCTTTCCATAAGGAGATTAGTCAAGTACCGGACATGTGAGCACAAGACAGACTCCAGAATGAGAAGAGGGCCCTGGATTGGGCTTTGGGGGACGTCCATTGTCTGGGGGCAGATATGTAAGAGGCAGTGTAGACTGTACAGTCTACCAGGAATCATCAGAGGTGATGGGAGATTAGTAGTGACAGATGCCACAGAGAGTCAAGGAAAAGAAGAACTGAGGTCAAGCTAGATTTGGCAAGAAGGAAGTCACTGTGAATGTTTAAAAATAAACTTTTAGTGCAGTGGTGTGGGCAGATACCAGATTTCAATTGTAAGAAATGTGTGATCATAAAATAGAAGAGGGTATGAACTGTTGGCTGGAAAAGTTTGATAGCAAAACAAAGGCAAAAGCTAGAATGGTAGCTGTTGGGCCAAGGACGGGAAAGCATGTTTTGCTGTTACTAGAGTTTTGGTTTTTTGTTTGTTTGTTTTTGCTACAGGAGAATCTGAGTAGCTTTAAAGGCTCCCATCAGCTGAGAAGTGGAGGCATAGATGTGGGAAGGAAGGAAGAGGTGGCAGTGGTCCATGGCAGGGGCAGGAGTGGAGAGCAAAGGCGTGGAGTGAACCTGGGGGTGGGAATGGGCACTGCCGAAGAGGAATGGTGCCGTGACCCAGGTTAACTGCTGCAAGGTAGCAGACAGAGGGTGGTTAGAAGGGGAAATGGACGGGAATTTGCCAATGAACGGTGGGGCATTACTGGGGTGGAGCAATGATGTGGTCCGAGTTCAGTGAGCAGGGACTCAGCAGCCCTAGTGAGGGCATAGGTGAAATGGCGTCCAGCCTAGAAAATTCAGCTTCTTATTCTAATCAACACTAAGTGACAGAGTAATGGGGGGAGTCATATAATCCCCAATCATGGTCAAAAGAAGAATAAAAATGTGATAAAAAAATGGACTTATAAAATTATTTAATTAAACATATCTAATATTTAGAAACACAATCATTATTTATTAAAAGTATGAAAAGAATACAAATGTGATGTTATAGTTACTCTAGACCAAAATTTGAGATATATCGCAAAACTCCTACCTGTCAAAATCATCTGTTAACTAATTTCTCATTTTCATGGAGTTCTCTCTTCTTTTAGGTATTAGAATGGGGTAAGAGCTGGGCAGAGATACAGGGTCTATTGTTTGTGCCCACTCCTCCCTTTCCTGACCAGATTATTTGTCCTCCACAGTCCTGTCCCAGCCCTCAGTTTCCCCCACACCTTTGCTGTTGTCTGTGATGGGCCTCTGGTGTTCCACATGATATTGATACAAGGTAGCATGTCTTGTTACTCTGTAGCATTGCCATGTGGTAGAGGCCATGAGAGAGCAGTTAAGAACACTCTTAAGTCCAACTACTTGTGTTCAAATCTTGGTAGTCTTGGGGGGGCACCTGGGTGGCTCAGTCGTTTAAGCGTCTGCCTTCGGCTCAGGTCCTGATCTCAGGGTCGTGGGATCGAGCCCCGCATAGGGTTCCCTGCTCACACACACATTCTCTCTCTCTCAAATAAATAAAATCTTAAAAAAAATCTTGGTAATCTTTACACTTAGCTTCTGTGAACATCATTTCCTCATCTGTAAAAGGGAATACTAAGAATAAAAAACATTGCTGGGGATTAGGAGAGTTTCAGATATGTAAGTAAGCACTCAGTAAGGATCAGTTATTTCTTCTTCTAGATAAAGTATCTCTGACAGATGTTTTCACTAGCTTTTGGTTTTTCATAAAACTAACGAATCAAGTTATTTGCCTCTGGATAATGGAGAGTTGTTGGTAGGTCTTGTGCCTTAAACAAGATGGCAAAGAGATAAGAGGGAAGGATAAAGGGATTCCGTGAAGACAAAGCCAGCTTCTGGAGAGGTGTGCCCACAGCAGGCGGTGTTAGGGTTGATGCGTTCTTTGTTGTATTCGATTGACACATCTAACGGTTTTGACACAGATAAGTTGTTTTCTAGTTTATGAAACCTTTAATTGTTGATAGTGCCAGGCAGCAAAACAGTGTTGATAAAGACACATCTAAGGAGGAATCAGACCTGTAGTTCAGCAGGTAAATAACCTTTCCCGTGCCTTCGGGGGTCAGCCGCCATGGGGCAAGTATGACTTCTTGAGAAAGGGGTAGAAAAGTGAAATTTCCTGTTTTCTATAATGTAATGCGTTCTCCCAGGAATCCTTTTGCCATAACTCTGCTGTAATTTAGTTTAAGTGACACTCTTTTTTTTTTTTTTAAAGATTTTACTTATTTATTTGACACAGAGAGAGAGAGATTGAGAGAGCGAGTTCCACGAGCAGGTGGAGCGGCAGGCAGAGGGAGGGGGAGAAGCAGGATCCCCGCCGAGCAAGGAGCCCAATGTGGGGCTCGATCCCAGGAACCTGGGATCATGACCTGAGCTGAAGGCAGCCGCTTAACTGACTGAGCTACCTAGGCTCCCTTAAGTGTCACTCTTTAGAAAACTGAAACAAGCTCTACTTTACAAGCAAGTAGCAATCAGAGGGATAAATTCTTTCCTCTTCAAAAATAGTGAAATCACTTCTAGTCTGATCTCTGCAACCCAATGCCTGCTGATAATGTGAGCATAAACACATTAGGCACCAGAGGAATGGCATCTGGATGCTGAGATAGGGTCAGAAGAGCCAGAGTCAACACAGGCTGCCATCAGGGAGGCTGAATTCCATCATATCACATCATGTTCAAGCATAATTCAGGCTAGTCATATACTGATGTGAATAAAATCAGTTTTGTTTTCAGTTTTCACATTTTAGACCTCTGCCCCCACCCTTGACTGGTTATAATATATAAATCAAACCACAGCTGACAGTGATTTGCTTTCTTTATCCGGGAAAAGGCCTTTGACTCTGGTTCGGACTTGGCTTCATTGCACTGATCTTCATCACAAGCACGTTCTGTAATTCCCACAACAACATTAACTCCAGTTGTTGTGTTTTTTTCCCCCTACATATACATATCACAATAGTTCTTTCATTACATGATCGCAAATTATATGCAGTCACCCTTCTATGCTTCATAAAGCAGTAAATTTAAAGAAAAGAGAGGCTATTTAAAACTTGAGACCAGAGGCCACAGTTTATCTTATTTACAGTTTGGCTTAAAGATTAGTATTTAAGTTAATATCATACTACGTGTGGTAATCCTGCAAAGTGCTACATATTTTTATTTATAGTTAAGGGACTAAAGCAAAATCCCCTTTTCAGTATGTTATCTTGCATTATTTACTCAGTGATAAATGACATTGCCTCGCAGGTATGAGTTTTGCAATGAAAGACCCTATTGTAGCATATATTTATACAGGGGGGTATAGGCTGTTAGAATTAGGGTTCCAGAGGGAATTTAAACTCTGAATATCCTGGTACTTGGTCATTTAAAACATATAGCTTAATGTTGTTTTAACACTGCTTTTTTACTCAAAGTAGAACAAAAATAAAAAGAAATGAACAAAAGTTAAAATGCTAGAAACCAAATAAAGTGACTGAAGGCATATTGGCATATCCTAACCTCAAAGATCAAAACTGTAGCAGAGATAAAGGTGATTTTATATGATTGGCTTATTTCTGCTATTTAAAAATAACTTCGACTTTGTTTATTACCTGTTTCAGGCCCTGGTGAACCATTTCTATCAAATTGGTGAGATATGAAAATGAGGAGCTGAAAGAAAAGTTCTGAGGGGCCAGACAGTTTAGTAATCACTCAAACCTTTGAGTAGAAAACCTGCTCCATGCTATGTCAATGTGTCCATGATTCATGAGAATTTCTGTTGAGGAGGGAAAAAGCCAGTTATTTTGGAGAGTGTTAATATAGAGTATGTATTTGTTTTGAAATAGAATTAAAAATTTAAAAATAAATAAGAGGAAATACCAATTTTGAATAAAGTGGAAATTAGTTCAGACCCCGCTCATTCGGAAATTTGGGTAACTTAAGCAGAAATAGGCTGCTGTTTTGGTAAGTACAAAAATAAGGACTTCATAGCAAATTATTATAAAATAAATAATATTTTAGGACTAATATATGTGAGGCAAGTGTGCTCCCCCAAATTCATTTAACACTTAAAAGATACCATTCCATTATTTTCTGGGCCTCCATTATTTCTGATGAGAAATTAAGTGTTATTCTGATGAGAGACCACTTGTCATTTGTATCTTTTTCCTCCTGCATGTAATATCATTTTGTACTGGCTACTTTCAAGATTTTTTCCTTATTTTTGGTTTTTAGCAGTTTGACTATGTCGTACCTACGTGTGGTTTCCTTTGTGTTTATCTTGCTTGGGTTTGTTCTCAGATTCTTGAATCTTTAAATTTATATCTCTCACCAAATTTGGAAAATCTTAACTATTCTAAAAATAAATGGTTTCTTTTGCAATACTTTTAGATTTACCAAAAGACTTGCAAAGATGGTATAGAGCTCCCATATGTGTATGACACAGCTTCCCCTGATGTTAACATGTTACGTAATTATGGTATATTTGTTAAATTATAGAAGTAAATTGGCACAGTGCTGCTAAGAACAGTTTTTCCACTAGGGTCCTTTTTTTTTTTTTTTCCCTGTTTTAGGATCCAGTCTAGGATACCACATACATTTTATCATACCCCCAAGTCTCCTTCAATCTATTACAGTTTTTCAGATTTTACTTGCTTTTCATTGCCTTGACATTTTTGAAGAGTACTGGCCAAATATTTTTTAGAATGTCCTTCAATGTGTGTTTGTCAGATGTTTTCTAAAGCTTAGACTGAGGTTATGGATTTGGGGAAGAATACTACAGAGGTAAGGTGCCCTTCTCATCAATTGAATCCTATCAGGGGATAATGATACCAACATATTTATCACTGGTGTTACTAACCTTGATAATGTGGTTAAGTTTTTGTCTGCCAGATTTCACTACTCTAAACTTAGTATTTTTTCTTTCCCATTCTCTATTCTTTGGAAGCAAGTTACTAAGTGCAGCTCATACTCAAAAGGAAGGAAATTAAGCCCTCCCCCTGCCTTCTGGAAGAGGTCGGATCTACTTCTATTCTTTGGAATTTTTCTTTAAGGGAGGTGTACCCTCCCTTCCCATTTATCAATCATTTGTTTTTATCAGAGTAGAGTTATAGGTTATTTATTTTATTCTTTGGGTTCTAATCCAATACCATCATTATTTTCCTGTTCAGATTGTTCTACCTTTGGCCATTGAAAGCTCCTGCAGTTCTTTTGTTTTTTGAGATGCCCAATCCCCGCACCACACCTTTTCTTTTTTTTTTTAACTTTCTTCCTTTTGGGGCAGACAGATTAGTAATCGCTCAAACCTTTGAGTAGAAGATGAGCCCAGAGCGTCTATATGATCTTGCATTTTTCCTGCCCCAGTCCTAGAATCGGCCCCTTCTCCAAGGAGGCATGGTTCCTTTCATTGGAAAAGGTATTTAGGAACCATAATCTGGGTGCTGGTTGTTCTCACTGCTCATTATTTTTTAACATATTTTTTGCTGCAGCATTCTTATTCATCTCTCCTTCTTGGACTTAAATTCTATATATGTTGAACCTTTGTCCTATAGGTACCTGTGGTTCTGTTCATTGATTCACATTTTTTCTCTCTGTTCTTCAGATTGTATAATTGCTATATAAATATTTTCGAGATCACTTATTCTTTCTTCTGTAATCTCTAGTTTGCTCTTAAACTTCAGTGAATTTTTAATTTCAGATATAGTAGTTTTCAGTTCTTAGAATTTCCTTTTTTTTGGCAATTTCTTTTTCTCAGCTGAGTTTTCTTTAGTTCATTGATTATAGCATTTATGTCCCTAATTATAATACTAATATACTATATTAAATTTTTTGCTTGTACTAATTCTGATATTTGGGTCCACTCAAGTCAGTTTCCATTGATTGCTTTTTCTTTAAGTATGGGTCATATTTTCTTGTTTCTTTTTATATCTAATAATTTTTTATTTTATCTTGGATATTGTGATTGCTACTTTTTTTTTAAGATTTTATTTGTTTATTTGAGAGAGAGAGAATGAGAGATAGAGAGCACGAGAGGGAAGAGGGTCAGAGGGAGAAGCAGACTCCCCGCTGAGCAGGGAGCCCGATGTGGGACTTGATCCCGGGACTCCAGGATCATGACCTGAGCCGAAGGCAGTCGCTTAACCAACTGAGCCACCCAGGCGCCCTGTGATTGCTACTTTAATAGAAACTGGATTTATGCTCCTCTGAAGAGTATTAATGTCTTGTATTAGCAGACAGTTACATAGGTGAACTCAAACTTCCATATTTGCCTTCCCCGCAGTAGGCAGAAACAGAAATCTTAGTTCAGTACGTTTAGCCGTACTTGAACTATTTGGTCTGCCCCTAACATGGATGGTTCAGGGATTTGTTAGAAAATTGGGCAGTATATATGCAGAATATGGGACTCATACCTTTTCTGAAGTTTTCCTTCTTTACTATCCAGGTGCTGAGTCACTCCTGAATTCTGTTCTCTGATTTTTTAGCCGGTAATATTGCAGGTTTCAGTCTGAATTTTAGCTGCATATGGCCAACTAGGACATGCCCTCAGGTGAAAAACTATGACAAGGAAACTCAGTGCCATTCCTTCTCCTAAGTGTCAACTCCCTATAGCTTTTGTCAGCTTTTTGCTCACTCTCACCTGCCTTCAGATTTTTGTTGTTGTCTAGAGTTTATAAGTGCTGCCAGTAGGAGGATTGGTCTGATAAAAGCTACTCTGCTATTACCAGAAGTGGTATTTTCCTTCATTTAAGAGGAAGAAGAATATTAAATGATCAAACAAAAAATGTAAAACTAAAACTATTGAACTGTGAAGAAGTACTCAGTGCTATGAGATCTAATAATTGGGAAATTGACTTAATCAGTGAGGTCAGGAAAGATTTCCTCAAGGACATGGTCGGGGGAGAGAGAGAGGGAGAGAGTTAGTAAAGAGAATAGAAGAAGATTCCACATATTGAATGAATGAGTAATATGGTCCAGCTTTCTCTGCATCTTGGCTTCTTTCTTTGCACGTATTCTTATCCTCTCTCCTTTTTTTAAGATTTTATTTATTTTATTAGAGAGCTCATGAGCAGGGGGCAGGGATAGAGGGAGAAGCAGACCCCCCCACTGAGCAGGGAGCCCGATGCCAGACTTGATCCTGGGGCCCCAGGGTCATGACCTGAGCCGAAGGCAGTCGCTTAACTGACTGAGCCACCCAGGCGCCCGCTCTCAGTCTTTAAGCATCTCTCGAGGCTTTTGTGATGATGAAAGGGAATCTATAGCTATGGTGCCTATAAAGTTATACAGCAAAGCATGTCCTGCATGAAAACTTTTTAAGCCGGGGGACTTGTGGGTGTGGACCATTTAATTGGTAAAGCAGGCTTTGTGGGCTTCTGGTCAGTATGATTAACTGAATTATAAGGAAATTCCCCTTCCCACTTCAAGTATTTAGAAATGCTGGGTAAAGTGCAACAACGTACACACACCTATGAACACACACACACACACACACACACACACACACGCAAATTCACAACCAAGAAGGAGTTATCCTACTTGACCAAAATGGAGGGGGATTATAAAGTCAGGATGATGAATAGGAGCCTAACCTGAGAAGTTCTGACAGAGGAATGAGAATAGGCTTAATAGCTGTAGGGGGGCAGGGGGGCGGGAAGGGGTGGGGGCCCTGATACCTATCAAGGAAGAGGTACCTGACTATAGACCTAGTACATGTGGAGAACTGAAACTGAGTTATCTGTGTAAAGCTAGAAGCCGTGAAGCGGTGACTGGAGTAAGGAAAATTCCATCACACTGTTTCAGTAGGGAGCCAAGGAGATTTGCTGTCTCCTCAGGGTTATACATGGAAAGAATTCCTCAGGCTGAAGGAGCACACTGGATCTTGAGCAAGCGAAATAAAAATAAATCCATATTTAGATACATTGAGTGAAACAATAGAACATCAAAGATAATAAAAAAAATATAAAAGCTACCGGGGGGAAAACCATAAATATCAAGAAATGAAGATTGATACCAAACTTCCTATCCAAAAAAAGAGATGTCAGAATATAGTAATGTACTCAAGGTGCTAAGTGAAAATAACTGTCAGCCTAAAAATCTACTTAAGTAAAAAGGAAATTGTATTTTCCCCAAATGACTATAACAGTATCTACCATCTCACAGGCTACTCTCCAGTGCGACCCAGGGACCCCCCCATTAAGATGTGAAGTTGAGTTCCCTGTCCTTGAATCTGGACTAGCTAGCTGCACATAACCACATAGAATGTAGTTGACTTTTGAGGCTAGGTCAGAAGTCCTTTGGGACACTTGCTTTGGGGGCCACCAGTTGCCATATAAAATGTCCCAACTATTCTGAGACCTCCATATTAAAGAGGCTTTGTGTAGTTACTCTGGTCATCAGAACCCCCAGATAAGCCCATCATCTAACTGAGTACCACTGAGTGCTATAGTCATATTCATAAGATGGCCCAGCTGAGTGTTACCCAAATTCCTGACCCACGGAATATAATCAAAGGGTTGCTGTTTGAAGCCACAAAGTTTTGGGTTAATTTGTCAGGAGGCAGTAGTTAACTAGAACAAAATTGAACCCTGAGAGAAGGAATGGACTGTATGAATCAGTCATGAGAAAGGAAGCTGGTAAACAAATACAAATAAGTATTGACTTCAATTTTTCTAAGTTGGGTGAGGGTTGTTAAAAACAATGTGATACTGAGACACTGGCAACAATAATCTGGAAGCTGATAGAGAATGGGGAAAAGGAGAAAATGATGATAAAACTTCCTAGGGTCTTTGTATTATTCAGAAGACTACTAGAGATTGACCTGAAGTAGGCATGTTAAAGAAAATAAATAGACTGTATAACTGATGAAGCAGTAGAGGGAAAAAAACTCGGAAAAAATGCAACAAAAAGTAGAAAAAGTAAAAGCTGAGTAGCAAAGAAAATCATAGTAGATGGAAAACACAAAATAATTGGCTGAGAGATCAGTGCTGTTATAACAGTAATCATGATAAATGTAAATAAATTTACTTCAGTTATTAAAAATGATATATATATATTTTTAAAGATTTTATTTTTTTGTCAGAGAGAGAGAGCACAAGCAGGGGGAGCAGCAGGCAGAGCAGGTAGAGGGAGAAGCAGGCTCCCTGCCAAGCAAGGAGCCTGATGTGGGACTCGATCCCAGGACCCTGGGATCATGACCTGAGCTGAAGGCAGATGCTTAACTGACTGAGCCACCCAGGCATCCCCATAATTATATTTTTTAAATGCAGCCAAGTGTTGCTTTAAAAAGATATCCAAGGGAAAAGGCAAAACAACCCAGAGCAGTTAACAATAAAAATAAAGGGATAGAAAAGATACATCAGGAAAAAACAAACCAAAAGAAAGCAGGTATGACAATACCAATCTCAGGCCAAATGGAATTTCTAGGTGTTTTATCCAGGAAACACTTGCACATGTGCACCAGCAGACATATATAAGGATGTTCATTGCAGCATGGTTTGTAATAATGAAAAATTTAAAAGAATTTAAGTATTAGCTGAGAAATGTAAAGACAAATTATAGAATATTCATATAGGGATACTAAGCAGCAGTTAAAGGAAACGAGCTAGATTTATGTGCATCTGTGTGGCTGTATTTCAAAACCATTGTGTGAAAGAAATAAGTTACAGAATAATATGTCAGTGTGACACTTTTAAATACAAAATAATACATTTGTACTTCTAAGAGTCCTAATTCTGAAATTATTTTATTAAATTTCACAGTAATAAGCTATGTTCCTATGATTATATGCATTTGAATGTCTGAGGAACTATGCTCAGAAACAGTATACTTTTCGGTATATAAAGGTATATAAACTAGCTGTCATTAAGAGCAATCATTGTATCCTACAGAATGAACACACTTGGAATAGCAGAAAGCTGTCTTCCTCTGAACAAGTAGTCTGTAGAATTAAATATTTTGTAACTACTCATAGTGTGCTCAGTACTATATAGTAAGCATTTTTGCAATTTCTCCCTTTCTCTTGAGTTGCTTATAGGAAAAGAGATGTGGCATAGAGGGACCGGTGAAGGCTCAGTCATTAAGCATCTGCCTTCAGCTCAGGTCATAATCCCAGGGTCCTGAGATCGAGCCCCACATCAGGCTCCCTGCCCAGTGGGAAGCCTGCTTCTACTTCTCCTACTTCCCCTGCTTGTGTTCTCTCTACGCTGTGTCTCTCTGTGTGTCAAAAAATAAAATATTAAAAAAAAAAAAGAAAAATTGAGAGTTATTTGGAGGAAGATGGTGGTTAAGCATAACTTTCTACTAGACCTATGCAAGCCAGAACCCCTATTCTGTGGATAACGAGAAATTATAAATGCCCTCAGATGTCACTTCCACAGATATTTACTCAGAACCTACTATGTGTAGGGCATTCTACTTAACGTGGTCATGCACAGAGAGATGAATCAGGAATCCCTAGTTGCTTATAGACCATTGGAAGGTAGAGGTAGCTGCAAAATGAAGCAGGGTAAGTTGAGGGTCATGAGAATGATACACATGGCCTGTAGCTTGAAAGGAGAATGAAATTACTCTCTTTAGAGGGATCTGGAATGGCTCTACAGAGGCTATTTTACACATTTGTAGATGTGTGCATTTCTGTTTGGGTGATTGAAAGTGGCAAGGCAGTTTCTTCCCCGTGCCATAACTCTGTTTAGTATTTGATCCTCCCTTCCTCCCCCCTCCTCCCACCTTTCTCAAGAAAAATATTGCTGTACATTAATTCTTTTAAAGCCTTTAATGGTGTTGCTGAGACAATCATTTAAGCATTTAAAATACATAGCACGTAGTACACTTATTTTAGAGGCAGCAGTGGTTAGCCACTGGAAACTAACCATTGGGTTTGATAAAGGGGGGAATTTTATATGTTATGGCTTATGACAGAGAATGGAAAAATGCTTCAGTGAGACGGGCTGGCATTTTAAATTGGAGCACAATAATGGCAAGAAGTGCTGAAGTCAACAGACTGCTTAGAAATATGGTTATTATTTGCTGAGAGAGGCCTTACAAGGTGGCCATGTACAAGCATTCGCAACCACAGTAAGTTCAGTTCTTCCCCAAACATGGGACTGTGACCCTGATTGACATCAGTGAGAGTTGTATAGTTGCAGAGAAAGGAGATTCAGGTCATCTAAGAAGCCGAGGCAAGGAGGAAATAGGTGTAATAAGCAGTGAATTCTAACAGATTCACACATTATACATAACTTAGGTTGGAAACCAGACAGAGGTGACCGTGATCTGAATCTTCTGGGGCTGGCCCGAAACTTCTCCTTTTACCCCCAAAGCTATTAGAATATGAATTGAGTCTAGTCCACACAACTTGAAGATGGTAGACAAGATAGAATGAGAATATAGAAGACAGTCTTATGAGGTGACATTTGATTTATGACTTGGACAGTATGAAGGAAATGGCCACAAGAGCTGGAGGATGAGAATTCCAAGGGAAAGAATCAGCAAGGAGAAAAGCATCAGAATTGAGTGACCGAATTGCTTTATCTCTCTGGGCCTCAGTGTCATCATTTGTAAAACTGGAGAGTTCGACTAAGTGAGCCCTAAGGAATTTGTCAGCTCCAAAATGCAAAGAAGTAAAGACTTAGCTAACATAGGCAACAGGGTTAAATGTTTGGTTTGTTTGTTTTTTTCCTGGTTTAATTGAGATATAATTGACATATAACATTGTATTAGTTTTTAAGGTGTACAACATAATGCTTTGATGGATGTATTGCAGTGTTTGTTTTTGAAGATGGTAGCCCTGGGGGGTGTTGGAAACATTAGGAACAGGATGGAAACATTGAGAGGAAGAAAATGTTGGCAAGAGAAACATTTTTTTGTCAAATGGAACAAGATTCCAAATTAATGGAAGGAGATAGTGTTCCGGGGCGGGGGGCGGGGGGAGCTCTTTCTTCTTTCTGATGTTTCCTGTCTTGTGAGGGGAGCTTAATTACTGTAACGTTGCTGATCACTTTAGTTCTTCTACCTTAAGGGAGGTGGAGTGAGAAGACGAAATTGAGCATGTTCTGCTCTTTTCAGGTCTTCCCTTTTGCTTTTGGGCAGCAATCCTGAACTTGGAGAGCTTTTCTCCTTACTTCCCCAGGCCCTAATTCTTTCCTGGGGAGGGTACCCTCTCCTCTGGGAGCTTTGACCTGATCCAGTGTTTCCTGTGACCCTGTGGGTAAATCTTTTGAATTTGGGGATTCAATTTTCAAGTACCTTTGGCTCCCACACTAAATCATATTGTTCAGTTTAGCCTTCATCAGTAATAATGGTGATATTTTGGTATCCCTCTGCCATATCCTCATCTTACTTTTTGGTATGTTCAGAATTTGGATGGGCAAGAAGAGTGCCATTCATTTGGCCCTTTCAGACCCCAAAAGCTAGGATTCAAGGGGAAAGGAATTAGCTTTGGTGAGAAGGGATATTGTCTCCTCTGAATCAGAAAGGAGAAGGCAGTAGTTGTGAAGAACTACAGATACTTGAGCCATGATGGAGTTTCAGAGATTTGAAATCATCTCAGTAAAGTAGGAGGCCAAATAATCAACTGAGAATGAGTCAGCAGGCATGGAACTAGAAAGTTAAAAGAAGAAAAGAGTTAGAACTGCAACTATGGGGAGTGTACTCAAGAATCCACCCAAGAGCAAACTGTTGCCAGTTAGGGTGACAAGGTGATATTAACAGGCTTGGTTGTGGTTGGGGCTCGAAGGCTGCCTTGTTATCTGCCACCAGTCACAAAGCAGTGGTGAAAACTGCTCTGTAGTATATGTTTGAGTCTTAAATTATATTAAATTTCACAAATAAATGAAAGGATCTATTAGGGTTAGACAATGAATGGTTATATTTATATTGTTACACAAGTTAGACAGTTCTTCAGACATGGTGTACACAGCCACTAAGTTAACCCTTGTCTCAGCTGATTCAGATTTTCTTCTTGTCTGTGTGTGTGTATATACTCAGGTTTTTAAAAAAATATTAAGTAAGGTTTTTTAAAGAGCCCAATCAACAAAAGACTGCATATTAGCAGCCCCAAACACCAACAGGATGACGTTTTAACATCTTGTTTTTCATTACATAGATATACCTAAGGGCTTTATTGAAGGTTGTTATTCCTTACACGACAAGTTCAATTGCTTTCCTGCAGAAAAGGAAATATTCTGCCTTCTTCCTTTTGCCCATTGATTCTTCTAGAACCAAGGGGAGTGCCAGCTTCTTTATAAAGTAATCTCAAAGTATTCTTTGCATCCCTGATTTCTCTCAATTCCCATTACTTTAAAAAAATCAGATTGTATATTCCCACATGCAGTTTGGTGAAGGGTGGGAGAATAGGGAGTAAGGAAGGATTTCAGGAGGTGATTGTATTTAAACTGGGTGTGGAGAAAGAACAGAATTTGGCAGGTGGCTGTGGGTGCACTCCAGGTATGGCACATGGCTTAGTCCAAAGAGCATGGAGGCCTGGTGTCCGGTCATCTTTAGGGAGCAGAGTGTTGAGCAGGCCCTTTGGCTAGAGGACAAGGATGCAAAGGGTGTATGGTCTCTACGACTGGGAAAGTAGCATGAAGTCAGATTTTTTTACCCCTTAGGGTGGGTAAGATTTTCCTGAGGAAATAGGCTGTGGAGATGTAGAAGGTGAAAATTAAGTAGGTTTGATTTCTGGAATGAGATTCTAGAAGGAAGAGAATTAAAGAGTCTAGTAGACAGGCACATAAAATCTGAGGGGAGGTGAGGAGCAGTTAAACAGAATGAAAAGGGAGGGCTCAGTTTTACTTGAAAAGCTGGTGATACTGTTTTGTAGTTGATACAAGAATACCTCCTGATATTTAGAAATACAAAAATTATTTTAAATATATCTACTCCATCAGAGTTGTTATCCCCCCCCTTTTTCATTTTTGGTAAAAGAATAAAAAATAAAGAACAGCATACGCTGAAAAAAATCAGGTACACAACAGGGACTGAAATAATTTGTAATAATTTTTCTTCTAGGTGGATTGCTATTATGAAATAAGAATACATTTTGATTCAGAACTTTTATGAAGAACTTGGGCATTTTATTACAACATCTGTTTCTACATTTTAATTTCTTTTTCCTTTTATAGATATATGCATACTTTTTTTTTTCCAAATGAGAAGACTTTTTTTTTTTTGCCACAAGAAGGCTATTATCCAGAATGTTAATGGGTTTTCAGCTATTAAGATGTAATGATATACCTTGAGTATTTAACTATAAATTTGAAAAATCTCCATGAACAATCTCAAAGGAATACTTAGAATGCACTCCTGGTAAATTGGCTCATTTTCCTGTAATTTACTGGAAGTGCTGATATGAGAGCAGTCCTAATGTGAAAAGTACATTAATCCCTGGAGTTACATTTTATGTATTAAATTATTATTCTCAAAGAATAAAACGTATGAGGCCATTTAGCCTTCATTCACATTTGTTACTTAGAATCACAGTAGAGAAACAATCACTTATCTTTGATGCACAAAATTAGAAACGATGCATTTAATATCTTTTAAAACAAGAGGCACAGTGACGCTCTGTTATGCTTTTGCATAACAATTGCTCTTTCCCAAAACAAGGACTGTTCTAGTTAAGAGCACCATTCTTCGGGCTTTGTGGAGGCCCCTTTCGTTCCATTGGTAATTGAAATATTTTTAGAAACCCATAATGCAGCTTTCTTTGATGTCAGCCAGAAAGATTAGTCTGCCTTCTAGCCCTGAGCTTCTACCACATTGGGGGATTATTTAAGGAGGTAGTCAGTTTGCTGAAGCAGTGGTTGTAGGAACACTTAGGGTCTTGTTTGGAATTTTGTCTAATTGTGTTTTTCTTCTTTGCCAGGGGACTGAAAGTTGTGGAACCACAATTTGTGACACCAGGTGTTTTTTTGGTAAGCAGCCATTTATGATTCCGGAAGATTAAGGCAGATAGGAAGCCCCTTCTGAGATTGTAACAAAGCTCTCGAACAACAACCGACACCATGGACATAAAGCTGGACCCTTCCCGGGATGACCTGCCTCTCATGGCCAACACCAGCCACATACTTGTGAAGCACTATGTACTGGATTTAGATGTGGATTTCGAAAGTCAAATCATTGAGGGCACCATAGTGCTTTTCTTTGAGTCTGGGGACAGATTCGAGAAACAGAGTGGTTCCACCAAGGACACCTGCCGATCAGAGTCAAACGAAGCCTGCAGTTTTAGGATGCCTGCACCCTGCCATAGTCCTGTGACAGATACAAGGACCTTCTCATCTAAAACAGGATATAATGATTTTGCAATCTGTGGTAAAGGTGAAAAAGATACTTCTGGTAAAGATGGTAACCATGACAACCAGGAACAGGCTTCTGGGATTTCTAGCTCAAAGTACCGCTGTGACACAGGGAATCATGGGAGTGAGGATTTTTTGCTAGTGTTGGACTGCTGTGATTTATCCGTGTTGAAGGTAGAGGAGGTGGATGTTGCTGCTGTGCCAGGTATTGACAAATTTACAAGGTCTCCCAAGCTCACAGTTGTTTCCGAGGAGCTCAGGAATCAGATTGTACATGAACTTGTCACTCTGCCTGCAGGGCGTTGGCGGGAGCAGTTAGACTATTATGCTGGCTGCAGCCAGGCTCCTGGCTGTGGGGAGCTCCTGTTTGACACTGACACTTGGAGCTTACAGATCAGGAAGACAGGGGCTCAGACAGCTACTGACTTTCCTCATGCCATAAGGATATGGTACAGCACCAAACCCCAGGGGCGATCCGTTACATGGACCTCAGACCAGAGCGGCAGGTAGGTTATCCGGGTGCTCCACAGCCCCCTGCCTGTTAATCTCACACACTGGGAGATGAGCCTTTGCACGGATGCTCTTTGACAGGGGACGGTCTCGGCAAGGATGCTTCTCTCTATTCTGTGGCATTACCCATCTATCCTCAAATCCCTAGGCCCACAGTAAAGCAGGTGAATTCCCAGGCATGCTCAACTCTCAATAGGATTATTTCCTTAAGTCATGATGAAAAGATTACTTTATTTTCAGCCCCTATGTTTCAGAGTTAGGAGATTGAAAGGCAAGCCTAATGATTAAATCCCGAGCCTAGCTCTCCGTTGGGATCTCTGCTGGCGACCTCAGTGCTATAGATGGGAGTGATACATGTCTCTGAGCAAATCCTTTCTCAAAGTTCCATCATATTCCCCCCGAGGGAATAAACTGCCACCAAGTTGGGTCAGTCTGAAGCCTGGCCAAGGGCTTCCAAATAAAGCCAGCTCTGCTTTGTGACTTTCTTACTGAACCTGTCTTTTGGCAGCCGTGCCTCTCTGGACTCTGTCACTTGTCATATAGTGCGAACCCCCAAACACTGGAAAGGTCTGTTTCTGAGGCGCATGACACAGCCCTGCCAAGACTGCACACTTGCTCCTTTGGCCGCGGTTCCCATTTGACCCCAGGAGACTCCGGGTTTTTAGTGTGGAGAGAAGGGATTGGTGAGGTATTGAGCTGTTCAGGCAGCCGTTTGTGCTTTTCTTCTTGCCCTTCCTCCAACAGTTGTTCAGGGTTCTTAGAATTTGAGAATTTTAAAATCAAACTTCATTGATTCCTCATTATTTTACCTGTTTGTGCTAATGTACTGCAGATCAATACAGTAATTATTGCAGAGTTTGGCTGGAGGAATGCTGATCTCAATGAACTTGTTTTGAGCTCTTTCTTTTAGAGCATGACTCCCTTGACAGAAGCAGTGGTCTTGGGAAATTGCTTAGATCTCTTCCCCAACCCACCCCCAAAAACCTTTTAGATTTTTTTTTTTTTTTTTTTTAAGCATCACTTTGACTTTGAGCTCTAATTATCCTTCTCCTCACCTCTAGTCTTACCTCTCTGCTCTGGTCTCCCGCCCCACTGAGAATGAGTTCACCTCTTGTCTTATTTCTGTTGGAGTCTGAGGCAGCCTTTGAGAAATTGCAGGGTTGGTGCAAACTTACACCAGTACAAAAGCATACTGATTTATATATAGAATAACTTATTGGATATTCTTGTGAGACCATGAGGGAAAGAAACAGGTGTTCTTATTGTATCTTTAGAGTTTTTTGAAATTATTAAGGGTAGGGTTCTCAGTAAGATTTAATAAAATATGGCTTCTGAATACTTAATTTAGGAAATCATAGTTTTTAACACTCCCAGATACTTCATTTCTGAATTAGAATAATGGGGAAGAAGAATCTATTGACAGTAGTTGGAAGAAATACTCATTAATGGCTTCAAACATGGCTTTCTTCTCAGTGCTCACTACCCAGAAAGAGATTAGACTTGTGAATTACATTATTACATGTCAGGTGTTGAGTAGGAATGAGTTACAGATAAATGCTGATTTCCATAAAGAAACCGAAGAGGTGCTTGGGCATATCTTTTTCCTGCGAAGATTGACTTGGCAGATTTACTCGTGATGTCTCCTTTTCTGATAATTCAGTAAAATGCATGACCATAGCAGGAGTTTAAACTGTATCCTTGGGAGTTCGTGATTATATGTTAGTAAATAAATGGCACATATGCAGCCTTACAAGAATAATAAATTTTGTTTCACAGAAGAAATCCTCAAATGATGTTTTCTCTCCCTTTTGTCTTTTTTGGGGGTAATTTTATTACAATCAAGATAATCGTCCATGAATGGCCACCAAATCTTTCTAAACTCTTCCACATGCTTACAAATAAATCTAGGTGTATATTGGTAACTGTTTGGATACTTTAAGGACTTTAAAATGCCTAAGGATCCCAGGTTGCTAGACAGAAAAAATTCCTTAGTGATAAGAGCAGATAATAATCATCAGGGTTACAAAGCCTTATGAATACAATTGTGTGAAAATACATAAAATTTTACAATTGTGTGAAAAGTAAAATTGGGTAGAGCTTATTTTCTCCAAGGCATAGAGTCTATATTTACTGAAACTAACATTTTATCCTTGAGTGGCAGAATACTATCAGCATACCTACCTTCTTAGTCCTGGATACAAAATGTTTTATTCTCATTTTACAACTAGGAGAATTGAATAAAGTTACTGAAAGCGCCTTGAAAAAAATCCATGTTTCAGTTGTGAAAGGGAGCTACATTTCTTACTTTTGTCCCTTATTGTATGCAAAGATTTCAGTACATTTAAAAAATATATTAGCTTTCAGTGAATTTCTATTTTTAAGCAGTTATTAGACAGAAACTTAAGAAAATCTCTAAATTGGTACCTTCCCTTTCGAGTTCCGTCAGTGTCTTCTCCCCTTGTCACCCTCACCTACCCCATGTTGAAAATAAAACTTAAATTATTTAGTTTGATAATATATAAATAAGAGATCAAAGGATTCCAGGATGGAATGCAAATTATGACAAAACAATCAAATTATATTAAAAATGTATGAAGCAACCTCACTGAAGGGGCTTGGGGACAAAGGTGCTGACCTAAGTCTCTTTGGAAATGAGTGGAGTTTGTAAGACTAAAGGCAAAAGGAACTGTGCCTAAATACTGTGCTGTAGTTGATAAAGTTATTTCCTATGGGCGTACCAGTTAACAATTCTAGTACCACTATACGTGTATACTGGAATTGAGCAATTAAGTAAATTAAGTAAATCTGGGAGCCAGGTTTCTCACTGTTGAAGTGGGAGGTTACAGATGAGCAAGAGGAATAGGCTAGAATGATCCCTGTGGTGTAATAGATTAGAATGGGAGATATCACTATAAACTCATGTTTAATGTTTAGTTTAAGATGGATACAGATGGTTGCATATAGAAATAATTATAAATAGGTGTTTTCCAAGGATTAGCACACACACATAAATTTCCTCGCTTGCCATCTGGGAGGGTCTAGAAGCACAGTGCCTGGGTCTTGGTTTCTAATACCACTCTCCAATAATGAAACCAGGGCTTCTTGGAGGAATGGCTAAGACTGTAGGAAATATACAAGATGAGCCTGGAGCATCTTGTAGTGCCAGAAAATAAGGAAGTGCTCAAACAGCAGCAGTAGTAGCCCACAATTGAGGGTATATGCCCAAGGTCCAAGGAGCCATTGGAAAGAATTCCTAATGACCAAAACTGAGCAACAGTATAAAATTGTTTTGGATGATGACCTAAAGTATAAAAGAAATATTCATGAGTTTGCATTAATATAAATAAATATTTGAATAAATAAACAAATAGAGAATAGACATATCTAAGGTACAGAAGTTGTCCAAGTTATGTAGATACTTCATCCTCAAGGAGGTGGAACATAACTCTGCCCCTTATTAAGTATGGGCTAAGAAATAAGAGTAACTTTACATCGTAGAAACCTGACAAACATGACCTCAGTGAGGAGATCAAGGTTAACATCAAAGTGAGGAGTCATGTTGATAGTGTGTATCCTTGGTATGATGTGATGAAATGACATCTTTGTGATTGTCCTCCCCCAAACCCATAACCCCAATCTAACCAAGAGAAAAATATCAGATAAATCCCAGTTGAGGGACATTCAGCAACATACCTGACCAGTACTCCTCAAAACTCTCAAGGTTGGGGCACCCGGGTGGCTCAGAGGGTTAAACCCTCTGCATTGGGCTCAGGTAGTGATCCCAGAGTTCTCGGATTGAGCACCGCACGGCGTCGGGCTCTCTGCTCACTGGGGAGTCTGCTTCTCTCTCTGCCCCTTCCCTCGCTCATGTGCTCTCTCTCACATAAATAAATAAAATCTTAAAAAAAAAACCTCTCAAGGTCGACATAAACAAAGAAAGTATTAAGAAATGGTCACAGTCAAGAGAAGCCTAAGGAGACATGATGATTAAAAGGAATGTAGTATCCTGGAGCAGAAAAAGGACATTAGGGAGAACCAAGGAAATCTGAATAAAATACAGACTTTAATAATGTATCAATACTGGTTTATCAGTTGTGACAAATATACTAATATAAGATGTTAATAACAGTGCGTATGGGGTAAATGGGAAATCTGTGTATTATCTTTGCACTTAAGAGTAAATCTAACTGAAACAAATAATACATTATATGTTAATTAAAAAATAAATTTAAACCTGACCAAAAGTAATGTTTATTAAAAAAATAAACTTCAAATCTGGAAAGCAGTCACCATCTTTCTACCTTGAAATCTCTTACAAAAGTAAGGACTGCCTTCCCATTTTTATCACGTGGCAGTATTTTTTGGAGAACTGAAAATGTATTTGAAGTTATAAAAGGGTATTTCTTCCAATAATTGTCAGTAATTTCTTTTCCCTCCATTGTAATTCTAGTTCTAAAATGAAGTGCCTGATCGTTACAAAAGCTACATTTTCCTACTGGCGCTTAGTCATTGTGGGATTATGGAAGTTCTTGAACTGAAATGTTCTTTCTGGCCTCTCATGTAGATACTGGATTACAGGTGACATTTACAAAGGACCACCTAAACAGACACATATATGATAGTCTGATACAACATGCTCCTTGGAAAGCCTGTTTACTTCGTGTAGTGTGATTTTTTTCTGCCCTCTAAAAATATTTTGAAGAACTATTTGAGAACAGGAACAGAGTCAAGAATGTATTAAGGGGTTGTTGCTGAGCTAGGAAGAAAGGGGACTTGGTATCTTTTTGGTTCTAGATCTTCAGTATACTTAAAAAGACTTTTAGAAATGGAAATCTTTAATTCAAAATTTATGTACTTTTCTATTCCACTGAATAAAATGTTATTTAAAACCAAAAGCATTCTCTCTGGTAACCCGTTCCCTTTTCCCTTAGAATCATTATAATAGTTGTGGAACTGGCCAAGTGGTCTAGGGAACCTGGGCTTAAGCTAATGACGTCACCGAACATGAGTTGAATGGAGTGGAAATTCAGTTAAATATGGGAAATTCATTTTTAAAACTCCACTTACTTGGATCATCGTTAAAGATAAGGAAACTGACTAGGAAAATGCATTATAATTTAAAGTAATATTAAAAATTTTCAATTCCTTAAATCAGTATGATGTTGTTTTAGACAAGACCAGGATGAGGTTGGCAAAATACTAAAGAGAATGATTTTTCTCTATTATGTTTATTACTTAGCTGTTGGACCAAGGAAGATGTAGACTTTTGGAGTATTTTTAGTTTGACATCAAAACCAGATGTTAAAACATGTTTTTTTCCTTCCCCCATGAAAATAGTTTCATTATTTAATATCTCACTATAAAGGAAAGTTTGAAAAGAATGAGCAGAAGATCTTTGGGAAGATTTCAGGTCTAAAAGGAACATTTCTACAGTTAATCCATTTTTTTCCTTCCTGCTTCAAGAAACCAATATGAAATTCATGAGAACTGAAGTGGAAGTACATATTAATGCTATCATATCATTGTAAGATTACAGGAGGAACTGATAATCCCAAACTTGGAAATGTTTAGAAGGGTTCTGTTTTAGCCTCTTTCTCCTCTTGATTCTAGATCTACCTCTATTTACCAGAATCCCCGCTAAGTCACAGGAGAAAAGGCAATGATGGACTGTCTTAATTTACACAAGTAACCCAAATGACTAACCAACCAAATAGAAAAACCCTGAATAACCAAACATCAGTAGAAAATGACAAATCACAATGACATAACCAGAGAGGATAGTGTGTTGGAAAGAACCTGGAAAGTGAGAGCCAGAGACCAGAAGACTGGGCTGAGCTGTGCTGCCCCTTAGCTGAGCTGTGTGACTTCAGATAAGGCCTTTTACATACCTGAGGCTTAATTTTCTCGTGTGTTAAAAAGAGATTTCATCTTAGGATCTCCAGATGAGACTTCCAAATGAGAAATACTGTCTTTGCCTTTATAAACAGCTTGCCTGTTTTGCACCCAAAACACTTGTGCTGAAAAAAGTGGTGAATTTCTGACTCAAAACCACTTCCATTCAGTCCAGTTCACTTTGTACACACCATCTGAGTCCAAGCAGCATTCTCCTTGCACCTGCCATATGTCCAGTATGATTGGGGGATCCCAGTTTTGGTAATTGTGCCATGAAGGAGAATATAATAAGGAAGGTCTATGTGTAGAGTTGCGGGGAGAGAGTGAGTCATAGTTGACATTTCCTACTTTAGTAGTCTGCCTCTTGGTTTTTGTGGCAAAGAAAGCAAGAGGGTTGTTTGCTTGTCAGTTGGGTCTAATGAGAACATGGAGTCTTACAAAAGATCAGGTGCGGGAAGGAGAAGAGATGTTAAGGAATTGGAGGAGGCCTGAAGACTTTATAACCCAGGCAAGTTCTCTAAAAGAATCGGACTCACAGTAATGTCACATCTGTGGCCTCCTGGCCTCCAGTGACCAGATCAGTACTTCATTGTGGGAAAACATCCCAACAAGCCACACCCATGGCAACTCTGGGCTCATCTTATCACCTCCTGCCTGCTTCTCCTAAGGCAGCCCTCTCCCCAGTCACTGAATGGTGGTACCAAGTCTCTGAAAATGGGCAATTTTATGGAAAGTGGTGGAACATCAAACATTTTTTAAATTAAGAACAACCCCCTTTTCACACTGACTGCAAAAAGACAAATGCATGTAGTTGTCAATTGAAGAGAAATAAAATATATTTTTGAATCAATCCCCTACAAGTTTTCCTTTATGGATGGCTCCTCAAGAAAATGAGCAAGCATGTGAGTGTTCACCGACCTCTTACATTGGAAGGTGTATGTCTTAGTCCATTTGGGCTATGATGACAAAATACCACAAATTTATTTCTTACTGTTCCTGGAGGCTGGAAGTCCAAGATCAGGGTGCCGGCATGGTCAGGCTCTGATGAAAGCCCTCTTCTGGGTTGCAGACTGCTGCTGACGTTTGACTGTGTCCTCACATGGGGGAAGGGGCTAAGGAGCTCTGTTGGGCTTCTTTTATAAGGGCATCAATTTCATTCATAAGATCCTCATCCTCATGTGACCTAAGCACCTCCCAGAGGGCCTACCTCCTAATCCCAACAGTCACATAGGCATTAGGATTTCAACATAGGAATTTGAGGGGGACACATTCAGACCATAGCAGCGTAGTGTGTCTCGTCCTTGTTTAATCACTGCACGAACACACAAACATGTATCAAGCTGAGGTAGTAGCTGTTCTGACAAGTTCTTCCTCAGTTTAGTTCTTTAATGGCAGCAAGTCATGGGTCTGCTCTTACGCTGTTTCCATTTTCTTTCCGATTTTTCAGTGTCCTCCTCCCCACCCCCCACAACTCCTATGTAGTTTAACTGAGCTCCCCAGGGAGCCTTTCACTGGGTGGCTATCCTAGGGCATGTGGGATGAGCCCTGGTGTGAGAGAGTTTTCCTCTGTGTGCTGGAAGGAATTATTGAGTCTGGAAATAATGAAGTTATGAGCATTGGAGGCTGGCGCCTGCACATCTGTCCCATGAGCGTTTTAGCAACGTGGCCGAGGTGCAAGGCTGTGCATGTTGAATAAACACAGCTGCATTTACTTCAGTGATTACACATCCAGATAGCTGCAGAGCGTACTTATAAATATGCGTAGATTTTCCTCCCCTCTTGGGGCACAGGGTGTGGGGACAGGAAATCAGCTCTCTGTAGTTCTCATTTGTAGGTGTGTATGATGGGAGCCATCTTGATTCTTGAATCACCATGTGGGGAGTATGATTTTTATGACTCAGTGAAATCCCTATGTTCACCCATTCCCCACTTTTTTGTCAGATACCCCAAATTCCACCACTAGAGTTTTATCCAGAGGTTAAGTTTTCATCTCTGTTAAAAATATAGTCACTTGGGATGCCTGGGTGGCTCAGTTGGTCGAGCGTCTGCCTTCGGCTCAGGTCATGATCCTGGGGTCCTGGGATCGAGTCCCGTATCAGGCTCCTTGCTCAGCGAAGAGTCTGCTTCTCCCTCTGCCTGCTGTTCCCCCGCTTGTGCTTGCTCTCTCTCACAAATAAATGAAATATGTATAGTCACTTAACTTTATACTAGGATGTGTGACATGCATAAGGATATCAGGTTTTAAAAGCTCCAAAGGCCATTGCTTATGAAGTCATTGGTGCTTGGTGTGGGCTTGTTGGGAAGGAAGGAGGGAGGCTAGGCTGCAACTGAGAAAGGGGAAAAGGCCAAGAAAGGAGTAGGCTGGGAGCACGAAGATAATCTGCGTTTTCAAGAAATTTTGCCTAGGTGATTATTTTCCTATTTGTGAAAACATTCCAATGAGAAAGCGATTGAGTCTTTTATCAGATGTGGCTATATTTATAGATGGGGCTGTTACACTTTCAGAGTTACAGCTCTGGAGACCAGAGGGAAGTGTGGTGTCTCTCCCATTCCGATGGGGGCCCCCAGATGTGGGGTGGCCCTATCAGGTGGGGACTGGTGGCACAGGGGGTGCAGACAGGGGGTGCAGAATTCTCTGGAGGCAGAACAAAGGAGCAAGAAGTTTATTGAATACACTACAAGGGTGAGGCAGGCAGGACCGCAAGGGAGAGACTGCCAGGAGGTGGTGGGTGGGGCTGGACTTAAAGGGGGAAGCTGAGGAGGTATGGGGAGTATGGAGTTTTCCATTTTTTGGCACCTGTGCCTGCTTGTAAGTAGCCCATTGGTTTGTTAGGGCTTATGGATATTTTGAGGTGGGTGGCCTGATGGGCCCGTTTGTATTCAGCCAGGTGGTCACTGTAGGCTCTTTTGCCTTGTTCTACATTCCATTGCTCCAGCCTCTACAGAAAGCGAGAAAGAACACACATAGATTTTAGCAGTAAGGATGCCCCAGCGGCGTAAAGAGGAGGTAGCAGAAGAGAATTGTGAGGACAGTAGGCGGGTGAGAGGCAACAGCTTTTTGGGGGCCTGGCCAGGTAACTAATCCCCACAGTGAGAGAATTCAGGTGTCCAGGTGACAGTCTGGTAGAAAGAGCAGATGCCAGGGTGTCAGGGCAGAGCTCTAGAACGAAATATCTAGAACTAGACCACTCAGAGGGGAAAAAATCCAGAATGGGAAAGGAAAGGATGGTGATAACATGCTTTTTTAAATATACAGCCAATGGGAGGATTTCCTCCCACACACACTCCCTGATTTGTGGGTGGTACCCAGACTCAAATCTGCGGGCAGCATCAATACTTAGTTCATAAACC